>NW_027206390.1:1898333-2552500 GCF_024711535.1 Dipodomys merriami
AGGGTGAGGGTTAGGGTTAGGGTGAGTGTTAGGCTTAGGGTTAGGGTGAGGGTGAGGGTGGGGGTGAGTATTAGGCTTAGAGTGATGGTTAGCCTTAGGGTTAGGGTGAGGGTTAGGATGAGGGTTAGGTTTAGGAGTAGGGTTAGGGTGAGGACTAGGGTGAAAGTGAGGGTTAGGTTTAGGGTTAGGCTTAGGCATAGGTTTAGGCTGAGGTTGATGGTGAGGGTAAGGGTTAGTGTTATGGTGATAGATATGTTTAGGTTTAGGGTGAGTGTTAGGATGAGGGTTCGGGTTAGGCTGACGGTTAGTAAAAGCCTGAGGGTTACAGTAAGGGTGAGGGTAAGGTTTAGGTTGAGGGTTAGTGTAAGGGTTAGGGTTAGGGTTAGATTGAGGATTAGGGTTAGGGGTAGTGTGAGGTTTAGGGTGATGATGAGGGTTAGGGTGATGGTTAGGGTTAGAATTAGGGTAAGGTTGAGGGCTAGCGTGAGGTTGAGGGTTAGGGTTAGGGTTAAGTTCAGGTTGAGGGTTAGGGTGAGCTGTAGGTTTAGGTTTAGGGTGAAGGTTAGGGTTAGTGTGAGGGTTACGGTTAGGGTGAGGGTGAGGGTGAGGGTAAGGGTTATGGTGAGTGTTAGGATGAGGGTGAGGGTTAGGGCGAGGGTGAGCGTTAGGATTAGGTTTAGGGTTAGGGTGAGGTATAGGGTGAGGGTGAGGGTTAAGTTTAGGGTTAGGTTTGTGGTGTGGGTAAGTGATAGCGTGAGGGTTAGGGTGTGTGTTACAGTTAGCACTAGGGTTAGGCTGAGGGTTAGGTTTAGGGTTAGGGTGAGGGTGCAGGTGAGAGTGAGGTTTAAGGTCAGGATTAGGGTGAGGTTTAGGGTTAGGGTGAGGGTTAAGTTTAGGGTTAGCGTGAGGGTGACGGTGAGGGTGACGCTTAGGGTTAGAGTTAGGGTTAGAGTTAGGGCTAGGGTGAGGGTTAGTTTTAGGGTTAGAGTTAGGGTTAGTGTTATTGTTATGGTAAGTGTGAGGGTTAGGGTTAGGGTTAGGCTTAGGCTTAGGCTTAGGCGGAGCATGAGGGTGAGGGTTAGTGTTAGGATTAGGGTTAGGGTGAGGGCTATGGTTAGTGTTAGGGTGAGGGTTAGTGTTAGGGATAAGGTTAGGTTTAGGATCAGGGTTAGGGTGAGGGAGAGTGTGAGCTTTAGGGTTAGGGTTAGGCTTAGACTTAGGGTTAGGGTGAGGGTTAGGGTTAGGATTTGGGTTAGGATGAGGGTGTGGCTGAGGATTAGGGTTAGGTTTAGGATTAGGTTTAGGGTTAGGATTTAGGGTTAGGGTTAGGATTTGGGTTAGGATGAGGGTGTGGCTGAGCATTAGGGTTAGGTTTAGGATTAGGGTTAGGGTTAGGGTTAGGTTGAGGGTTAGGGTTTAGGCCTATTGTTAAGCTTAGGTTTAGGCTGAGGGTGAGGGTGGGGGTGAGGATTAGGGTTAGGGTTAGGGTTAAAATTAGGGTTATTGTTAGTGTTTTGGTTTGGGTTGTTTGCGGTGAGGGTGAGAATGAGGGTGAGGGTTATGGTTAGGGTTAGGCTGAGGGTGAGGGTGGGGGTGAGGAAGAGGTTTTGGGTGATGGTTAGGGTTAGGGTTAGGGTGAGGGTTAGGATGAGGGTTAGGGTTTCGATTAGGTTTAGGCTGAGGGCTAGGGTAAGGGTGAGGGTTAGGTTTAGGGTTAGGCTTAGTCTTAGGGTTAGGCTGAGGGTGAGGGTGAGGGTTAGGGTTAAGGTGATGGACAGGGTTAGGTTTAGGGTGAGTGTTAGGATGAGTGTTAGGGTTAGGATTAGGGTTAGGATGAGCGTGACGGTAAGAGTAAAGGTGAGGGTTAGGCTGAGGGTGAGTGTTCCCCTAAGGGTGAGGGTTAGGATTAGGGTGAGAGTTATGGTAAGGGTTATGGTGAGGGTTAGGGTAATGGTGAGGGTTTGATTGAGGATTACGGTTAGGGTTAGTGTGAGTTTAGGGTGAGGATGAGGTTTAGGATTAGGGTGAGGGTTAGGGTTAGAATAGGGTTAGAGTGAGGGCTATGGTGAGGCTGACGGTTAGGGTTAGGGTGAGGTTTAAGGTTAGGGTGAGAGTTAGGGTTAGTGTGATGGTTAGTGTTATAATGAGCAATAGTGTTAGGGTGATGGTAAGTGTTAGGGAGAGGGTTAGGATTAGGATGAGGGTTTTGGTTAGGTTGAGGGTTAGGGTTAGGTTGAGGGTTATGTTTAGGGTCAGGGTAAGGGTTAGGTTGAGGGTTAGGGTTAGAGTGAGGGTTAAGGTTAGGGTGAGGGTCAGGGTTACGGTGAGGGTTTGAGTGAGGGTTAGGGTTAGGGAGAGTTTTAGGGTTACCGTTAGAGTTAGGGTTAGAGTAAGGATGAGGTTTAGGGTTAGAGTTAGGGTTCTGGTGAGGGTTAGGATGAGGGTTAGGGTTAGGGTTAATCTTATGTTTAGGGTTAGTGTGAGATTTAGGGTTAAGGTTATGGTTAGGATTAGGGTTAGTTTGACGGTGAGTGAGTGGGTTAGGGTTAGGTTTAGGTTTAGGCTTAGGGTTAGTCTGAGACTTAGGTTGAGGGTAAGGGTTAGGATTAGGGTGAGGGTTAGGGTTAGGGTGAGGGTGAGGTTTAGGATGAGGGTTAGGTTTAGGATTAGGTTTAGGGTGAGGGTGAGGTTTAGGGTTAGTGTTAGGGTGAGGTTTATGGTTAGGGTTAGGGTCAGTGTGAGTTTGAGGTTTAGCGTTAGAGATAGAGTTAGGGTGAGGGTTAGGCTGAGGGTTACTGTTAGGGCTGGTGTTAGGGTTAGAGTTAATGTGAGGGTTAGGCTGCGGATGTGTGTTAGGGTTAGGGTGAGGGTTAGGTTTAGGATTAGGGTTAGGGTGAGGGCTAGGTTGAGGGTGAGGTTTAGGATTAGGGTTAGGGAGAGGGTGAGTGTGACGGTTAGGGTTAGGGTTAGGTTTAGGCTTAGGGTTAGGCTGAGGGTGAGGATGAAGATGAGGGTTAGTGTTAGGTGAGTGTTAGGGTTAGGGTCAGGGTGAGAGTTAGGGTTCGGGTTAAGTTTATGGTTAGTGTGTGGGTTAGTTTGAGGGTGTCGTTAAGGTTAAAGGTGAGGGTTAGTCTGAGGGCGAGTGTTACGGTAAGGGTGAGGCTTAGGGTTAGGGTGAGTGTTAGGGTGAGGATGAGGTTTAGGGTTAGGGTGAGGGTTAGAGTTAGAATTAGGGTTAGGGTGAGGGTTAGGGTTAGGGTTAGGGTTAGGGTGATGTTTAGGGTTATGGTGAGAGTTAGGTTTAGTGTGAGGGTTAGTGTTAGGGTGAGGGTAAATGTTAGGGTGAGGGTTAGCGTTAGGGTGAGGGTTATGGTTAGGGTGTGGTTTAGGTTTAGGGTTAGGGTTATTGTTAGTGTTAGGGTTAGGTTTATGTTTATGGTGATGTTGAGGGTGAGGGTGAGGTTTAGAGATGGGGTTAGGGTATGATTTAGGGTTAGGGTTAGGGTTAGATTTAGGGTTAGGGTGAAGTTGAGGTTTAGGTTTAGAGTTAGGGTTAGGGTGAGGGTTAAGGTGAGGGTTAGGGTTAGGGTTACTGTTAGGGTTAGGCTTAGGGTGAGGGTTAGGTTTACGGATAGGGTAAGTTTAGGATTAGGGTTATGGTGAGGGTGAGTGTGAGGGTTAGGGTTAGTGTTAGGGTTAGGCTTAGGGTTAGCCTGAGGGTGAGGGTGAAGGTGAGGGTTAGGGTTAGGGTGCGGGTTAGGGTTAGGTTTAGGGTTAGAGTTAGCCTTAAGGTGAGGTTTATGGTTAGGTTTAGGGTTCTGGTAATGATGAGGGTTAGAGTTAGCATCAGGGTTAGTGTGAGGGTTTGGGTTAGGGTTAGGGTGAGTGTTAGGGTTAATGTGAGGTTTACGGTTAGGGTTAGGGTTAGAGTGAGGGTTAGGTTGAGGGTTAGGGTTTAGGTTAGGATTAGGCTGAGGGTGAGGGTTAGGGTAAGGTTTAGGTTAGGCTTAGTGTTAGGATTAGGGTGAGGTTAAGGTTTATGGTGAGAGTTAGGCTTAGGGTTAGGGTGAGAGTTAAGATGAGGGTTAGGGTTTCAGTGAGGGTGACGGTTAATGTTAGCGTGATGGTTAGGGTTAGGATTAGGGTTAGGGAGTGGGTGATGGTTAGGATTATGGTTAGGGTTGTTGTAAGTGTTATAATTACTGTTACATTTGCAGTGAGGGTGAGGCTGTGGTTGAAGGTTAGGGTTAGGGTTAGGGTTAGTTTTAGGGTTAGGATTACAGTTAGGGTTAGAATTAGGGTTAGGGTGAGGGCTAGCATGAGGGTGAGGGTTAGGGTTAGGGCTAAGTTTAGGGTGAGGGTTAGGGTGAGGGGTAGGGTTAGGTTTAGGGTGAGGGTTAGGTTTAGTGTGAGGGTTATGGGTAGGGTGAGGGTGAGGGTGACGGTAAGGGTTATGGTGAGTTTTAGGTTGAGGGTGGGGGTTAGGGTTATGATTAGGTTTAGGGTTAGGGTGAAGTTTTGGTGGACGGTGAGGGTTCAGGTTAGGGTTAGGTTTGTGGTGTGGGTAAGTGATAGTATGAGGGTTAGGGTGAGTGCTAGAGTTAGCATTAGGGTTAGGGTGAGGGTTAGGATGAGTGTTGGGTTTAGGGTTTGGGTGAGGGTGAGGGTGAGAGTGCGGTTTAAGGTGAGGATTAGGGTGAGATTTAGGGTTAGGGTGAGGGTTAGGGTTATGGTTAGTGTGAGGGTGATGGTGAGGGTGACGGTTAAGGTTAGAGTTATCGTGAGGGTTCGATTAAGTGTGAGGTTGGGGAGAGGATGAGGTTAAGTGTTAGTGTGAGGGTTAGGGTGCGTGTGAGGGTTAGGGTTAGGGTTTGGGTTAGGGTGAGGGTTAGTGTGAGGGTTAGGGTTAGGGTTATGCTTAGGGTTAATTTGAGGGTTAGGCAGAGGGTTAGGATTAGGATTCGGTTGAGGGTTAGGTTGAGGGTTAGGATGAGGGTGAGGGTTAGTGTTAGGGTGAGGGTTACAGTTATTATAAGGGTTAGGGATAGGTTTAGGGTGACGGTGAGGTTTAGGGTGAGGGTTAGGGTGAGGGTTAGTGTTAGGGTTAATGTGAGTGTTAGTATAAGGGGTAGGGTTATGGATAGGGTTAGGGTTAGGATTAGTGTGAGGTTAAGAATTAGGGTGACGGTTAGGGTGAGGGTGAGGTTTATGGTTAGGAATAGTGATAGGGTTAGTGTTACGCTGAGGGTGAGCGTGAGGGTGAGGGTTGGGTTTAGGGTTGGGTGAGGGCTATGGTGAGGGTTAGGGTATGGGGGAGGGTTAGTGTGAGGGTGATTGTAAGGGTAAAATGAGGGTTAGGCTGAGGGTGAGAGTTAAGATAAGGGTGAGGGTTAGGGTTAGGGTGAGGGTTAGGTTAAGGGTTAGGGATAGGGTGAGGGTTAGATTGAGGATTAGGGTTAGGGTTAGTGTGAGGTTTGGGGTGAGGATGAGGGTTATGATTAGGTTGAGGGTTAGGTTTAGAATTAAGGTTACAGTGAGGGCTAGGGTGAGGGTGAAGTTTAACTTTAGGGTTAGGGTGAGGTTTAGGGTTAAGGTGAGTGTAGGGGTTAGTGTGAGGGTTAGTGTTAGAGTTAGGGTTAGTGTTAGGGTGAGGGGAAGTGTTAGGGTGAGGGTTAGTGTTAGGGTGAGGGTTATGTTTGGGGTGAGGGTTAGTGTTAGGGTTAGGTTATGATTAGGGTTAGGGTTAGGGTGAGGGTGAGTGTGTGGGTTAGGGTTAGGTTTAGGTTTAGGTTTAGGGTTAGGCTGAGGGTGAGGTTGAGCTTGAGGATTAGGTTTAGGGTGATGGTTAGGGTTAGGGTTAGGGTGAGGGTTAGGATGAGGGTTAGGATGAAGGTGAGGTTTAGGGTTATGTTTAGGGTGAGGTTTAGGATTAGGGTTAGGGTTAGGGTTAGGTTGAGGTTGAGGTTTAGGTTTAGAGTTAGGGTTAGGGTGACAGTTAGTGTTAGGGTTAGTGTTAGGTTTAGGGTTAGGGTGAGTGTTAGGGTTAGGTTTAGGTTTATTGTTGAGGGTGAGTTTTAGGGTTATGATGAGGCTTAGGGTTAGTATGAGTGTTAGTGTTAGGGTGAGGGTAAGTTTTAGGTGAGGGTTAGGATTAGGTTTAGGTTTAGGTTGAGGTTTAGGGTGAGGGTGAGTTTTAAGGTTAGGGATAGCTTTGTGGTGTGGGTAAGTGATAGCATGAGGGTTAGTGTGAGGGTTAGAGTTAGCATTAGGGTTAGGGTGAGGGTGCAGGTGAGAGTGAGGGTTAGGGTGAGGATTAGGGTGAGATTTAAGGTTAAGGTGAGGGTTAGGGTTAGGGTGAGTGTTATGATTAGGGTTATCCTTAGGGTTAGGGTGAGGGTTAGACTGAGGGTTAGGCTTAGGATTAGGGTGTAGGTTAGGGTGAGGTTTAGGGTGAGGGTGAGAGTTAGGGTGAGGGTGAGGGTTAGGATTATTATTAGGGTTAGAGTCAGGTTTCGGGTGACGGTGAGGTTTAGGATGAGGGTTGGGGTGAGGTTTAGGGTTAGGGTTAAGGTGAGTGTTAGGATAAGGGTTAGGGTTATGGTTATGGTGAGGGTTAGGTTTAGTGTGATAGTTAGGTTTAGGGTTAGGGTTAGGATTAGTGTGAGGGTAAGAATTAGAGTGATGGTTAGGGTGAGGGTGAGGTTTAGGGTTAGGAATAGTGATAGGGTTAGTGTTACGCTGAGGGTGAGTGTGAGGGTTAGGGTTAGGTTTAGGGTTTGGGCTAGGGTGAGGGTTACGGATAGGGTGAGGTTAGGGTGAGGGTGATGGTAAGGGTAAAGGTGAGGGTTAGGCTGAGGGTGAGGTTTAATATAAGCGTGAGGTTTAGTGTTAGGGTGAGGGTTAGGGTAAGGTTTCGGGTTAGGGTTAGGGTAAGGGTTAGATTGATTATTAGGGTTAGGGTTAATGTGAGGTTTAGGGTGAGGATGAGGGTTAGGGTTAGGGTGAAGGTGAGTGTTAGAATTATGGTTAGGGTGAGGGCTAGCGTGATGGTGAGGGTTAGAGATAGGGTTAGGTTTAGGGTGAGGTTTAGGATTAGGGTGAGGGTTAGGGTTAGAATTAGGGTTAGCGTGAGGGCTAGGGTGAGGTTTAGGGTTAGGTTTAGGGTTAGGGTGAGGTTTAGGTTTAGGGTGAGGGTGAGGTTAAGGTTTAGGGTGAGGGTTAGGGTTAGGGTTAGGGTGAGGATAAGGTTGAGGGTTAGGCTGAGTGTTAGGGTGACGGTCAGGGTGAGGTTTAGGGTTGGGGTTAGGGTTAGAGTGAGGGTTAGGGTGAATGGTAGATTAGGGTTAGGGTGAGGATTAGGGTTACTGTGAGGGTTAGGGTTAGAGTGAGGATAAGGGTTAGGGTGAGGGTTAGGGATAGGATGAGGGATAGCATTAGGGTTAGGGTGAGGGTTAGTGTTAGGTTGGAGGTTAGGGTTAGGTTGAGGGTTAGAGTGAGTGTTAGGTTTCGTGTGAGTGATAGGGTTAGGGTTAGAGTGAGGGTTATTGTTAGGGTGATGTGTAGAATGAGGGTTAGCGTTAGGGTGAGATTTAAGGTAAGGGTAAGGTTTAGGGTGAGGGTGAGGGTGAGTGTAAGGGTTAGGATTAGGGTGAGGGTTAGTGTTAGGGTTAGGGTTAGAGTTAGGGAGAGGGGTAAGTTCAGGGGTAGGGTTAAAGTTAAGTTTAGGGTTAGTCTGCGGGTTAGGGTTAGGGTGAAGATAAGGTAAGGGTGAGGGTTGGTGTGAGGGTGAGTGTTAGAGTGAGGATGAGGGTTCTGGAGAGTGTGAGGGTTAGTGTTTGGGTGATGTTTAGGGTTAGTGTGAGTGTTAGGGTGACGGTGAGGGTGAGTGTTAGGGTTGGGATTAGAGTTAGAATGAGGGGTAGGGTGAGGGGTAGGGTTAAGTTTAGGGTGAGGGTTAGGGTTACTGTGAGGGTTAGCGTTAAGGTGAGGTTTAGGGTTACTGTGAGGGTTCAAGTTAGGGTTAGGCTTAGTGTTAGGGTGAGGGTAAGGGTTAGGTTGAGGATTAGGGTTAGGGTGAAGGTTAGGGTTAATGTGAGGGTTAAGTTTAGGGTGAGGGTTAGGGTGAGGGTTAGGGTTAGGTTGATGTTTAGGGTGAGGGTGCGGGTTAGGGTGAGGGTGAAGGTGAAGTTTGGGTTGAGTGTTTGGGTTAGGGTTAGGATGAGGTTGAGGGTGAGGGTGAGGCTTAGGGTTAGTTTTAGGGTAAGGTTGAGTGTGAGGGTTAGGGATAGAGTTAGTCTTAGCCTGAGGGTGAGGGTGAGGGTGAGGTTTAGGGTTAGGGTTAGGGTTAGCGTTAGGGTTATGGTGAAGGTTAGGGTTAGGTTGGAGGTTACGGTTAGAGTGAGGGTGAGGGTTATAATTAGGTCTAGGGTGAGATCTAGGGTGAGGGAGAGGGTTAGGGTTAGGCTTAGGGTTAGGTTGAGGGTGAGGTTGGGGGTGAGGAATAGATTTTGGGTGATGGTTAGGGTTAGGGTTAGGGTGAGGGTTAGGATGAGGGTTAAGGTTAATATTAGGCTTAGGAATAGGGTTAGGGTAAGGGCTAGGGTGAGGGTGAGGTTTAGGGTGACGTTTAGGGTTTGGGTTAGGGTGAGGGTAAGGTTTAGTGTTAGAATTAGTTTTAGGGTGAGGCTGAGGGTGAGGGTTAGGGTTAAGGTTAGGGTAAGGAATAGGGTTATGGTGAGCCTGAGGGTGAGGGTTAGGGTGAGGATTATGGTTACGGTAGGGTTAGGCTAAGGGTTAGAGTGAGGGTTAGGTTTAGGGTGATGTTTAGGTTGAGGGTGAGGGTTTGGGTGAGGTTGAGGGTGAGGTTTTGGTTGAGGGTTTGGGTTAGGGTGAGGGTGAGGGTGAGGGTGAGGGTTAGGTTTAGAGTTAGGGTTAGGCTTAGGGTGAGGGTGATTGTGAGGGTTAGGGTTAGGGTTATTTTTAGGATTAGGTTTAAGCTGAGGGTGAGTGTGAGCATTAGGGTTAGGGTTAGGGATAGGCTGAGGGTTAGATGAGGGTGAGGCTTAGGGTTAGGGCGAGTGTTAGGCGTAGGGTTAGTGTGAGGGTTAGGGATAGTTTGATGGTTAGGGTGAGGTTTTGAGTTAGGGTAAGGGTGAGGGTGAGCGTGACTGTTAGGGTGCAGGTGAGGTTTAGGGTTAGGTTTAGGCTTAGGGTGAGGGTTTAGTGTTAGGTTTAGGATGATGATTAGGATGAGGGGTAGGGTTAGGGTTAGTGTGAGGTTTAGGGTAAGATTAAGGGTTAACGTTAGGGTTAGGGTTAGGGTGAGGTTTAAGGTGAGGGTTAGGGTTAGGTTTAGGGTTAAGGTGAGGGTTAGGGTGAGGGTAAGTTTTAGGGTGAGGGTTAGGGTGAGTGTGAGTATAGGGTTAGGCTTATGGAGTGGTTTAGGGTTAGATTTAGGATGAAGGTGAGGGTGAGAGTGTGGGTTAGGGATTAGTTTTAGGGTTAGGTTTAGTGTTATTGTTAGGGTTAGGGTTACGATTACAGTGAGGTTGTTGGTGAGGTGAGGTGTAGCGTTAGGGTTAGCGTTAGGGTGAGGGTTAGGGTGAGGGTAAATGTTGGAGTGAGGGTTAGGGTTAGGGTGAGGTTAAGGGTTAGCGTTAGGGTGAGGGTTAGGGTTAGCATTAGGGTTGGGTTGAGGACTAGGGTGAGGGATAAGTTTAGGTTAGCGTGAGGGTTAGGGTTAGAGTGAGGATTAGTTTGAGGGTAAGAATAAGGGTAAAGGGGAGGGTTAGGGTGAGTTTGAGAGTTACGGTAAGAGTGAAGGTTATGATGAGGGTAAGGTTTAGGGTGAGGTTTACGATTAGGGTGAGGGTGAGATTGAGGTTTAGGGTGAGGGTAAGGGTTAGGGTTAGGGTGAGGGTAAGATAAGGTTGAGGGTTCGGATTAGGTTTAGGGTGAGGTTTAGAGTGAGTGTGAGGTTTAGGGTTAGGGTTAGTGTTAGGGTGAGGGTAAGTGTTAGGGTTTTGTATACGTTTACGGTGAGGGTGAGGTTTAGGTTTAGGGCGAGGGTTAGGGTTAGGGTTATGGTTAGGGTGAGGGTGAGGGTTAGGATAAAGGTTAGGGTTAGGGTTATTTTTAGGGTTATGTTTAGGCTTATGATTATGTTGAGGGTGAGGGTTAGGGTTAGGGTGAGGTTTAGGATTAGGGTTAGTTTTAGGGTTAGGGTTAGCATGAGGTTTAGGGTGAGTGGTATGGTTAAGGTTAGGGTGAGGGTTAGGGTTAGTTTGAGGGTTACGGTTAGGGATAGGGTGAGGGTTAGGATGACGTTTAGGATGATGGTAAGGTTTAGGGTGAGGGTTAGAGTGAGTGTGAGGTTTAGGGTTAGGGTTACTGTTAGGGTGAGGGTAAGTGTTAGGGTTAGGTTTAGGTTTACGGTGAGGGAGAGGGTTAGGTTTAGGGTGAGGGTTAGAGTTAGGGTTAGGGTTAGGGTGAGTGTGAGGGTTAGGATAAAGTTTAGGGTTAGGGTTATTTTTAGAGTTATGTTTAGGTTTATGGTTATGTTGAGGGTGAGGGTTAAGGTTATGGTGAGGTTTAGGATTAGGGTTAGGTTTAGGGTTAGGGATAGGATGAGGTTTAGGATGAGTGGTAGGGTTAAGGTTAGGGTGAGGGTTAGGGTTAGGGTTAGGGTTAGGGTGAGGGTTAGGGTTAGTGTTACAGTTAGGGTTAGGGTTAGGATGAGGGTTTCGGGTTAGGATTATGGTTAGGGTTAGTTTGAGGATTTCGGTGAGGGTTATGATTAGGGTTAGGGTAAGGGTTAGCGTTAGGGTGAGGGTTATGGTTAGGATTAGTGTTAGAGTTAGGGTTAAGGCTAGGGTGAGGGTTATGGTGAGGGTGAGGTTTAGGTTTAGGATTAGGTTTATCATGTGGGTGAGTGATAGCGTGAGGGTTAGGGTGAGTGTTAGAGTTAGCATTAGGGTTAGGGTGAAGGTTATGGTGAGGGTTAGGTTTAGTGTGAGTGGTTTAGGGTTAGGTTTAGGATTAGTGTGAAGTTAAGAATTAGGGTGACGGTTAGGGTGAGGGTGAGGTTTAGGGTTAGGATTTGGGTTATCGTTAGTGTTACGCTGAGGGTAATGGTGAGGGTGAGGGTGAGGGTGAGTTTTAGGGTTAGGGTTAGGGTGAGGACTATGATGAGGGTTAGGGTTAGGGTGAGGGTGAGGGTTAGGCTGAGGGTTAGGGTTAGGGTTAGGGTTAGGATTAGGGTTAGTTTGAGGGTGGTATGAGGGTGAGGTTTGGGTGAGGGTTAGGGTTAGTGTTAAAATTAGGGTTAGGGTTAGGGTTAGGGGTAGGGTTTCGGTTATGGTGAGTATTAGGGTTAATGTGTGGGTTAGGGTTAGGGTGAGGATAAAGTAAGGGTTAGGGTTAGGGTGAGGGTGAGGTTTATGGTTACTGTTAGAGTGAGGGTTCGGGTTAGGTTTAGTGTTAAGGTAAGGGTGAGGGTGAGGGTTAGGTTTAGGCTTAGGGTTAAGGAGAGGGTGAGGGTGAGTGTGAGGTTTTAGGTTAGGTTTAAGGTTAGGCTGAATATTAGGGTTAGATTGGAGGTTAGGATTAGGGTTAGGGTGAGGGTTAGGTTTTGGGTTAGGCTGAGGGTTAGGGTTAGTATTAGGGTGAGGTTTAGGCTGAGGGTTAGGGGGAGAGGGAGGGTTAGGTTTAGAGTGAGGCTTAGGGTTAGGATTAGGGTTAGGGTCAGGGTTAGGGTGACTGTGATGTTTAGGGTGAGGTTTAGAGTGAGGGTTATGTTTAGGGTTAAGGTGAGGGTTAGGGTAAGGGGTCAGGTTACGGTTAGGGTGAGGGTTACGTTTAGTGTGAGAGTAAAGGTTAGGGTTAGGGTTAGGATTAGTGTGAGGGAAAGAATTAGGGTGATGGTTATGGTGAGGGTGAGGTTTAGGTTTAGGAATAGGGATAGGGTTAGTGTTACGCTGAGGATGAGGATGAGGGTGAGGGTGAGCGTTAGGTTTAGGGTTAGGGTGAGGGCTAGGGTGAGGGTTAGGGTTAGGGTGAGGGCTAGGGTTAGGGTGAGGGTAAGGGTTAGGTTTAGTTTGAGGGTGGTGTGAGGGTGAGGTTTAGGGTGAGGCTTTGGGTTAGGGTGAGGGCTAGGTTGAGGGTGAACATTAGGGTTATGATGAGGGTTAGCGTTAGGTTTAGGGTGAGGGTTCGGTTTAGTGTGAGGTTTACGGTTAAAGTTAGGTTGAGGTTGAGGGTAAGGGATATGGTGAGGGTTCAGGTGAGGGTGAAGGTTAGGGTTATGATTAGAGATAGGGTTAGGTTTAGGCTGAGGGTGAGAGTGAGGGTGCGGGTGAGGTTTAGGTTTAGGGTTAGGGTGAGGGTGAGGGCTAGGGTGAGGGTCAGGGTTAGGGTGAAGTTGAGGTTGAGGGTGAGGCTGAGGGTTAGGGTGAGGTTGAGGTTTAAGATTAGGTTTAGGGTTATTGTTAGGGTTAGAGTGAGGGTTACAGTTCAGTTTAGGGTGAGGGTGAAAGTGAGGGTTATGGTTAGGGTTAGGGTGAGGTTTAGGGTTAGAGTTAGGGTTAGTGTTAATATGAAGTTTATGGTGAGGGTTAGGGTTAGGGTTAGGGTCAGGGTTAGGGTTAGTGTGACGGTTAGAATGAGTGTTAGGGTTATGGTGAGGGTTAGGGTGAGTGTTAGGGTTTTGATTAGGGTTAAGTTGAGGGTGAGGGTTAGGGTGAGCTTTAGGGTTAGGGTTAGGGTTAGGGTGAGGGCTAGGGCTAGGGTGGAATTTAGGATTAAGGTTAGGGTTATGGTTAGGTTGAGAGTTAGGTTTAGGGTTAGGGTTAGGTTTACGCTGACGGTGAGAGTTAGGGTTATGGTGAGGGTTTGGTTTAGGGTAAGGGTTAAGGTGAGGGTGAGTTTTAGGGTTAGGTTTAGGGTTAGGGTTAGGGTGAGGGTGAGGGTGAGGGTTAGGGTTAGGGTTACAGTGAGGTCGAGGGTTAGGTTTAGGGTGAGGTTTAGGGTTAGGGTTAGGGTTAAGGTGTGGGTTTGAATTAGGATTAGAGTTAGGGATAGGGTTATTTTTAGGGTTAGGGTTAGGGTTAGGGTTAGGTTTAGGGTGAGGGTGAGGGTTACCGTTAGGTTTAGGTTTAGGGTTATGGTTAGGATTAGCGTGAGGGTGAGGGTGTGGGTTAGGGTTAGGTTTAATGTGAGGGTGAGGGTTCGTGTGAGGGTTAGGGTTAGGGTGAGGGTGAGGGTGAGGTTGAGGGTGAGTGTTAGAGTTAGTATGAGGTTTAGGGTTAGAGTAAAGGTTAGGGTTAGGTTGAGGGTTTGGCTAACGTTTAGGGTTAGGATGAGGGTTAGGCTGAGTGGTATGGTTAGGTTTAGGGTGAGGATTAGGGTTAGTGTGAAGGTTAGGTTTAGGGTTAGGGTGAGGTTAAGGATTAGGGTGAGGGTTAGCGAAAGGTTTAGGTTTAGGGTAACGGTTAGTGTTAGGGTTACTGTGAGGGTGAGGTTTAGGTTTAGGGTGAGGGGTACGGTGAGATCTAGTGTGAGGGTGAGGGTTAGGGTTAGGTTTAGGCTTAGGCATAGGGTTAGGATGAGGGTGATGGTGATGGTGGGGCTTAAGGTTATGGTGATGGATAGGGTTAGGGTTAGGGTGAGGGTTAGGATGAGGGTTCGGGTTAGGGTGAGGGTTAGGATGAGAGTGAGGGTAAGAGCAAAGGTGAGGGTGAGGCTTAGGGTGAGGGTTACGGTAAGGGTGAGGGTTAGGGCTAGGGTGAGGGTTAGGGTAAGGGTTAGGGTTAGGATTAGATAGAGGATTAGGGTTAGGGATACTGTGAGGTTTAGGTTGAGGATGAGGGTTAGGGTTAGAATTAGGGTTAGGGTGAGGGCTAGCGTGAGGGTGAGGGTTAGGGATAGGGTTAAGTTTAAGGTGAGGGTTAGGGTGAAGTGTAGGGTTAGGATTAGGGTTAGGGTTAATGTTAGTGTTAGGGTTAGGTTTAGGGTTAGGGTGAGGGTTAGGGTTAGGGTTAGGGTAAGGGCTAGGGTGAGGGTGAGGTTTAGGGTTAGGGTTAGGGTGAGTTTTAGGGTTACGTTTAGGGTTTGGGTTAGGGTGAGGGTAAGGTTTAGTGTTAGAGTTAGTTTTAGGGTGAGGCTGAGGGTGAGGGTTAGGGTTAAGGTTAGTGTTAGGGTTAGGGTGAGGGTGAGGGTGAGGGTGAGGTTTAGGGTGAGGGTGAGGTTTAGGCTTAGGCTTAGGATTACGATTACGGTAAAGGTTAGGGTGAGTGTGAGGGTTAGGGTTAGGGTTAGGCTTAGGCTTAGGATTATACTGAGTGTGAAGGTGAGGGTATTGTTTAGGGTTAGGGTGAGTGTTAGGGTTAGGCTTAGGGTTAGGATTAGGATTAGGGTAAGGTTTAGGGTGAGGGTGAGGTTTAGTTTTAGAGTTAAGTTAAGGGTGAGGCTGAGGTTGAAGATGAGGTTTAGGGTTAGTGTTAGGGTAAGGTTTAGGTTTAGGTTTAGGGTGAGGGTTAGGATGAGGGTTAGGATTACAGTCAAGGTGAGGGTTAGGGGTAGAGCGAAGGTTAGGGTTAGGATTAGGGTTAGGGTGAGGGTTAGTGTTAGTGTTAGGGTGAGGTTTAGGATAAGGGTTAGGATTAGGGTTAGGGTAAGGCCTAGTATGAGGGTGAGGTTTAGGGTTAGGGTTAGTGTGAGGTTTAGGGTTATGGTTAGGTTTAGGGTGAGGGTGAGATTTAGGGTTAGAGTTAGGGTAAAGGTGAGGCTGAGGTTGAGGGTTAGGGTTAAGGTTAGTGTTATTGTTAGGGTTAGGGTGAGGTTTAGGGTGATGATGAGGGTTAGTCTTAAGGTTAGGATTAGGATTAGGGTAAGGGTTAGGGTGAGGGTGAGGGTTAGGATGAGGATTAGGTTTTCGATTAGGGTTAGGGTGAGGGCTAGGGTGATGACTAGGTTTAGTGTTAGGGTAAGGTTTAGGGCTAGGTTTAGGGTTAGGGTGAGGGTTAGGATGAGGGTTAGTGTTATGGTGAGGGTGAGGATTACATTAGGGTGAGGGTTAGGGTTAGGGTGAGGGTGAGTGTTAGCATTAGGTTTGGGGTTAGGGCTAGGTTTAGGTTTAGGGTTAGGATTAGTGTTATTTTTAGGGTTAGCATTTGAGTTATTGTGAGGATAACGTTGAGGGTGAAGGGGTAGGGTTAGGGTTAGGGTGAGGTTGAGGGTTAGGGTTAGGATTAGGTTTAGGGTGAGGGTAAGGTTTAGGGTTATATTTAGGGTTAGTTGGAGGGTTAGGTCGAGAGTTGGGGTTAGGATTAATGTTAGGGTTAGGCTTAAGGTGAGGGTTAGGTTGAGGGTGAGGGTTAGGGTAATGATTAGGATTAGGATTAGGGTTAGGTTTAGGGTGAGTGTGAGGGTTAAGGTTAGGATTAGGATTAGGTTTAGGGTTCGGCTGAGGGTGAGGTTGAGGGTGAGTTTTAGGGTTAGAGTGAGGTTTAGGTTTAGGGTTAGGGTTAGGGTGTGGTTGAGGTTTAGGTTTAGAGTTCTGGTTAAGGTCAGGCTGAGGGTGAGGGTTAGAGTTGGGGTTAGGATTAGGATTAGGGTAAGGGTTAGGGTGAGTGTGAGGGTTAGGGTTAGGTTTAGGGTTCAGCATAGGGTTACACTGAGGTTGAGGATGAGGGTGAGGGTTTGGGTTTGAGTGAGGGTTAGGGTTACGTTTAGGGTGAGAGTTAGGGTTCAGGATAAGTTTAGGGTTAGGGTGAGGGTTAGGTTTAGGGTTACATTTGCTTGAGGGTTAGGGTTAGGTTGAGGGTTAGGTTTAGGTTTAGGGTGAGGTTTAGGGTTAGGGTTATGGTGAGGGTTAGGATGAGGATTAGGGTTAGGATTAGGGTTAGTATGAGGGCTAGGGTGAGGGTGAGGTTTAGGGTTAGTGTTAGGGTGAGGTTTAGGGTTAGGGTTAGGTTTAGGGTGAGGGTTAGGATGAGGGTTAGGGTTACGATAAGGGTGATGGTTAGGGTTAAGGTGAGGGTTAGGGTTAGTATTAGAGTTAGGGTGAGGGTGAGGCTGAGGGTGAGGGTTAGGGTTAGTGTTAGTGTTAGGGTTAGGTTGAGAGTGAGGGTGAGGGTGAGGGTTAGGTTTAGGCTTAGGATTAGGATTATGGTAAAGGTTAGGGTGAGTGTGAGGGTTAGTGTTAGGGTTAGGCTTAGGCTTACGATTAGACTGATGGTGAAGGTGAGGGTGAAGTTTAGGGTTAGGGTGAATGTTAAGGTTAGGCTTAGGGTTAGGATTAGGATTAGGGTAAGTGTTATGGTGAGCATGAGGTTTAGTTTTAGAGTTAGGGTAAGGGTGAGGCTGAGGTTGAATTTGAGGGTTAGGGTTAGTGTTAGGGTAAGGTTTAGGGTTAGGGTTAGGATGAGGGTTAGGGTTAAGGTCAGGGTGTGGGTTAGGGGTAGAGTGAGGGTTAGGGTTAGGATTAGGGTTAGGGTGAGGGTTAGGGTGAGTGTTACGGTGAGGGCTAGGATGAGGGTTAGGATTAGGGTTAGGGTGAGGCCTAGGGTGAGCGTGAGGTTTAGGGTTAGGGTTATTGTGAGGTTTAGGGTTAGGGCTAGGTTTAGGTTGAGGGTGAGATTTAGGGTTAGAGTTAGGGTAAGGGTGAGGCTCAGATTGAGGGTTAGGGTTAAGTTTAGTGTTATTGTTAGGGTTAGGGTGGGTTTTAGGGTGATGGTGAGGGTTAGGATTAGCGTTAGGATTAGGATTAGGTTAAGGGTTAGGGTGAGTGTGAGGGTTAAGTTTAGGGTTAGGGTTTGGCTTAGGGTTAGGCTGAGGGTGGGGTTAGGGTTAGGCTGAGGGTAAGGGTTAGGTTTAGGGTGAGGGTTAGGCTAAGGTTTAGGGTGAGGGTTAGGATGAGGATTAGGGTTATGATTAGGGTTAGGGTGAGGGCTAGGTTGAGGATTAGGTTTAGTGTTAGGGTAAGTTTTAGGGTTAGGTTTAGGGTTAGGGTGAGGGTTAGGATGAGGGTTAGGTTTATGTTGAGGTTGAGGGTTACATTAAAGTGAGGGTTAGGGTTAGGATTAGGGTTAGGGTGAGGGTGAGTGTTAGCATTAGGGTTAGGGTTAGGGTTAGGGTTAGGTTTAGGGTTAGGATTAGTGTTATTTTTAGAGTTAGCATTTGAGTTATGGTGAGGGTGACGGTGAGGGTGAGGGTTAGGGTTAGGGTTAGGGTGAGGTTTAGGGTTAGGGTTAGGGTTAGGGTTAGGGTGAGGGTGAGGTTTAGGGTTATATTTAGGGTTTGTTGGAGGGTTAGGTCGAGGGTTGGGGTTAGGATTAATGTTAGGGTTAGGCTTAAGGTGAGGGTTAGGTTGAGGGTGAGGGTTAGGATTAGGGTTAGGATTAGGATTAGGGTTAGGGTTAGGGTGAGTGTGAGGGTTAGGGTTAGGGTAAGGATTAGGCTTAGAGTTCGGCTGAAGGTAAGGGTGAGGGTGAGCTTTAGGGTTAGAGTGAGGTTTTGGTTTAGGGTTAGGGTTAGTGTGAGTGTTAGCGTTAGGGATAGGATTAGAGTTAGGCTGAGGGTGATGGTGTGGGTGAGGATTAGGTTTAGGGTGAGGGTTAGGGTTAGGGGTATGGGGAGGGTTAAGATGAGGGTTAGTGTTAGGATTAGGGTTAGGTTGAGGACTAGGGTGAGGGTGAGGTTTAGGGTTAGGGTTAGGGTGAGGTTTAGGGTTAGGGTTAGGGTGAGGATGAGGTTTAGAGTTAGAGTTTGGGTTAAGGTGAGGCTGAGGGTGAGGGTTAGAGTTAGGGTTAGGATTAGGATTAGGGTAAGTGTTAGGGTGAGTGTGAGGGTTAGGGTTAGGATTAGGGCTCTGCTTAGGGTTACACTGAAGTTGAGGGTGAGGGTGAGGTTTAGGGTTTGGGTGAGGGTTAGGGTTAGTTTTAGGGTGAGAGTTAGGGTTCAGGTTAAGTTTAGGGTTAGGGTGAGGTATACGGTTTGGGTTCGGGTGAGGTTTAGGGTTAGGGTTAGTTTGAGGGTTACGGTTAGGTTTAGGGTTAGGGTGAGGTTTAGGATTAGGGTTAGGGTGAGGGTTAGGATGAGGATTAGGGTTAGGATTGGGGTTAGCTTGAGGGCTAGGGTGAGGGTGAAGGTTAGGGTTAGTGTTAGGGTGAGGTTTTGGGTTAGGGTTAGGTTTAGGGTGAGGGTTAGGATGAGGGTTGGGTTACGGTAAAGGTGATGGTTAGGGTTAAGTTGAGGGTTAGGGTTAGGATTAAGGTTAGAGTAATGGTTAGTATTAGGGTTAGGGTTAATGTTATTGTTAGGGTTAGGGTTATGGTTATGGTGAGGATGACGGAGAGGGATAGGATTAGTGTTAGGTTTAATGTTATTGTTGGGGTTAGGGTTATGGTTACGGTGAGGGTGAGGATGATGGTTAGGTTTAGGGTGAGGTTTTCAGTGTTATGGTTAGGATTAGAATTAGGGTTAGGGTGAGGGTTAGGTTTAGGGTTAGGGGGAGGGTTAGGATGAGGATTAGGGATAGGATTAGGGTTAGGGTAAGGGTTAGGGTGAGGGTGAGGTTTAGGGTTAGGGTTAGGGTGAGGTTTAGGGTTACGTTTAAGTTTTGGGTTAGGGTGAGGGTAAGGTTTAGTGTTAGAGTTAGTTTTAGGGTGAGGCTGAGGGTGAGAATTAGGGTTAGGGTTAGTGTTAGGGATAGGGTGAAGGTGAGGGTGAGGGTGAGGGTTAGGCTTAGGTTTAGGATTAGGATTATTGTAAAGTTTAGGGTGAATGTGAGCATTAGGGTTAGGGTTATGCTTAGGTTTAGGGTTACACTGAGGATGAAGGTGAGTGTGAAGTTTAGGGTTAGGGTGAATGTTAGGGTTAGGCTTAGGGTTAGGATCAGGATTAGGGTAAAGGTTAGGGTGAGGGTGAGTTTTGGGGTAAGGGTTAGGCTTAGGCTTAGGCTTAGGCTGAGCATGAGTCTGAGGGTGAGGGTTAGGGTTAGGTTTAGGGTGAGGTTCAGTGTTAGGGTTAGGGTTAGAGTTAGGGGTAGAGGGTGAGGTTTAGGGGTAGAGTTAAGGTTAGGGTGAGGGTTAGGGTTAGGGTGAGGCTTAGGGTTAATGTTAGGGTTAGGTTGAGGGTGAGGTTTAGGGTTAGGGTTAGGGTTAGTCTGAGGGTTAGGGTTAGGGTTAAGGTTAGTGTTAGTGTGAGGGTAAGTGTTAGGGTGAGGGAATGGTTTAGGTTGAGGGTTATGGTTAGGGTGAGGGTTTGGATTAGGGTTAGGGTTATATTTACGGTTAGGTTCAGGTTTAAGGTTACTGTGAGGGTGAGGGTCAGGGTTAGTGTTAGGGTTAGGGTGAGGTTTAGGGTTTGTGTTAGGGTTAGAGTTAGGGTTAAGGTGAGGGTGAGTGTGAGGGTTAGGGTTAGGGTTAGGCTTAGGCTTAGGGTTAGGCTGAGTGTGAGGGTGTGGGTGAGGATTAGGTTTAGGTGATGGTTAGGGTTAAGGTTAGGGTGGGGTTTAGGGTTACAGTTAGGGTTTGGGTTAGGGTGAGGGTGAGGTTTAGGGTTAGATATAGAGTTAGGGGGAGCGTTAGGGTATGGGTTAGGGTTAGGGTTAAGTTTAGAGTTAGGGTGAGTGTGCGGGTGAGTGTGAGGGTTAGGTTTAGGTTTAGGGTTATGCTTAGGGTTATGCTTAGGGTTAGGCTGAGTGTGAGGGTTAGGTTTAGGGTGAGAGTTAGTTTTAGGGTTATGGTGAGGGTTAGATTGAGGGTAGGGTTAGGATTAGGGTTAGGGTGAGGGCTAGGGAGAGGGTTACGTTTAGGGTGAGGGTTAAGGTGAGGTTTATGGTTATTGTTAAGTTTAGGGTCAGTTTCTGGGTGAGGTTTAGGGTAAGAGTTAGGGTTAATTTGAGGCTGAGGGTGAGGGTTAGTGTTAGGGTTAGGAAAAGGATTAGAGTAAGGTTTAGGGTGAGTGTGATGGTTAGCGTAAGGTTTAGGGTTAGGCTTAGGGTTACACTGAGGGTGAGTTTTAGTGTTAGGGTGAGGTTTAGGGTTAGGATTAGGGTGAGAGTTAGTGTTCAGGTTATGTTTTGGGTTAGGGTGAGGGTTAGGGTTAGGGTTAAGTTGAGCTGAGTGTTAGGGTTAGGTTGAGGTTTAGAGTTAGGCTTAGGATTAGGGTGAGGTTTAGGGTTAGGGTTAGGGTGAGGTTTAGAATGAGGATTAGGGTTAGGATTAGGGTTAGGATGAGGGCTAGGTTGAGGGTGAGGGTTAGGGTTAGTGTTAAGGTGAGGTTTAGGTTTAGGGTGAGGGTTAGGATGAGGGTTAGTGTTATGGTAAGGGTGAGGATTAGGTTTAGGGTGAGGGTGAGAGTTAGGATTAGGGTTAGGGTTAGGTTTATTGTTAGGGTTAGGTTTAGGGTTACGGTTACTGAGAGGGTGAGGTTGAGGGTTAGTGTTAGATTTAGGGTGAGGTTTTTAGTGTTAAGGTTAGGGTGTGTCTTAGGGTTAGGGTTAATGTGAGAGTTAGTGTTAGGGTTAGGTTTAGGGTGAGGCTGAGGATGAGGGTTAAGGTTAGGGTTAGTGTTAGAGTTAGAGTTAGAGTCTGGGTGAGAATTAGGGTTCGTGTTAGGTTTAGGTTTAAGGTGAGGTTTAGGGTTAGGGTTACGGTTAGCGTGAGTGTTAGGTTTAGGTTGAGGGTTAGGGTTAGGCTTAGGATTAGGGTTAGGATTAGTGTTATGGTGAGGGCTAGGGTGAGGGTGAGGGTTAATGTTAGTGATTGAGTAAGGTTTAGGGTTAGGGTTATGGTTTGGGTGAGGGTTAGGATGAGTGTTAGATTTACAGTGAGGGGGAGGGTTAGGGTTAGGTTGAGGGTTAGGGTTAGGATTTGGGTTAGGGTGAGGGTTAGTTTTAGGTTTACATTTAGGGTTTGGGGGAGATTTATGTCCAGGGTTAAGTTTAGGGTTAGGGTTAGTGTTAGGGTTAAGGTTAGGTTGCAGGTTAGGTTGAGGTTTAGGATTGGGGTTAGGTTTAGAGTTAGGATTAGGTTTAGGTTGAGGGTGAGTGTGAGGGTTAGGGTTAGGGTTAAGCTTAGGCTTAGGGTTAGGTTGAGCGTGAGGTTTGGGGTGAGGATTAGGGTTAGTGTTATGTTTAGGGTTAGGGTTAGGGTGAGGGTTAGGATGAGGGTTAGGGTTAGGATTAGGGTTAGGGTGAGTGCTAGGGTGAAGGTGAGGTTTAGGGTAAGGTTTAAGCTTAGGCTTAGGGTTAGGCCGACTGTGAGATTGAGGGTGAGGGTTAGGGTTAGTGTGATCGTTAGGTTTACGGTTATGGTGAGTGTTAGGATGAGGTTTAGGTTTAGGGTGAGGTTTAGGGTGAGGATGATGTTAAGTGTAAAGATGAGGTTTAGGCTGAGGGTGAGGGTTAATATAATGTTGAGGGTTATGGTTAGGTTTATGGTTAGGGTAAGGGTTAGTGTTATATTTACGTTTAGGGTTAGATTGAGGATTAGGGTTAGGGTTAGGGTTAGTGTGAGGTTTATGGTGAGGATGAGGGTTAGGGTTATGGTGAGGGTGAGGGTTAGAATTAGCGTTAGGGTGAGGGCTAGTGTGAGGGTGAGGGTTAGAGTTAGGGTTAAGGTGAGGTTTAGGATTAGGGTGAGGGTTTGGATTAATGTGAGGGTTAGGGTTAGGGTTAGGGTGAGGGTAAGTGTTAGTGTGAGGGTTAGGTTTAGGGTCAGGGTTATGTTTAGGGGGAAGGTTAGGGTTAGGTTTAGCGTTAGGGTGAGGTTTAGTGTTAGCGTTAGGGTTGGAATTAGGATTAAGGTGAGGGTGAGGTTTAGGGGTTGAGTTAGGATTAGGGTGAGGGTTAAGTTTAGAGTGATGGTTAGGTTGAGGGTTAGGGTGAGTGTGATGCTAAGCGTAAAGGTGAGGATTAGGCTGAGGGTGAGGGTTATGGTAAGGGTGAGGGTTAGGATTAGGGTTAGGTTGAGGGTGAGAGTTAGATTGAGTATTAGAGTTAGGGTTAGTGTGAGGTTTAGGGTGAGGATGAGGGTTAGGGTCCGGGTGAAGGCTAGGGTGAGGTTGAGGGTTAGGGTTAGTATTAGGGTGAGTTTTAGGGTTAGGGTGATGTTTGGGTTAGTGTGAGCGTTAGTGTTAGCATTGCCGTTAGTGTTAGGGTGAGGTTAAGTTTTAGGGTGAGAGTTAGGATTAGGGTGAGGTTTATGGTTAGTGTGAGGATGAGAGTTCGGGTCAGGGTTAGGATGAGGTTCAGTTTAGGGTTAGGGTTTGAGTTAGGGTTATGGTGAGGGTGAGATTTAGGGTTAGAATTAGGGGTAGTGTTAGGGTTTGGGTTAGGGAGAGGGTTAGGATTAGGGGTAGGATTAGGCTTAGGCTTAGGCTTAGGCCGAGCATGAGGGTAAGTGTTAGGGTTCAGGTTAGGGTTCGGATTAGGTTTAGGGTTAGGGTGAGTGTTGGGATGAGGTTTAAGGTTAGGATTAGGTTTAGGGTGAGGGCTAGGGTGAGGGTTAGGGTGAGGTTTAGTGTTAGGGATAGGGTTAGGTTTAGGATTTGCGTTACGGTGAGGGTGAGTTGAGGGTTAGGGTTAGGGTTAGGGTTAGGGGCAGGTTGATTGTTAGTGTTATGGTTACGGTTAAGTTGTGGTGAGAGTGAGGCTGAGGGTGAGGGTTATAGTTAGGGTTAGGGTTAGGGTTAGTGTTAGGGTTAGTGTTATTGTTAGGGTTAGGGTTAGGGGGGATGGTTAATGTGAGGTTTAGGGTTAGGGTTAGTGTTAGGGTTAGGGTGAGGGTGAGGTTTAGGTTAAGGTTTAGGGTTAGGGTTAGGGAGAGGTTTAGGGTTAGAGATATGGTGAGGGTGAGGGTGCGGGTGAGTGTGAGGGTTAGGGTTCGGGTTAGCATTAGGCTGAGGGTTAGGCAGAGGGTGATGGTGAGGGTGAGGTTTAGGGTAGGGATAGGATGAGGTTTAGGGTTAGTTTTAGAGTTAGAGTTACTGTTAGGGTTAGTGTTAGGGTGAGGTTTAGGGTAAGGTTTCGGGTTATGGTTAGGGTGAGGGTTAGATTGAGGATTAGTGTTAGGGTTAGTGTGAGGTTTAGCGGGAGGATGAGGATTAGGGTTAGGCTGAGGGTGAGGGTTAAGATAAGGGTGAGTGTTAGGGTTAGGGTGAGGGTTAGGTTAATGTTTCGGGATATGGTTAGGGTGAGGGTTAAATTGAGGATTAGGGTTAGGGTTAATGTGAGTTTTAAGGTGAGAATGAGGATTAAGGTTAGGGTGAGGGTGAGGGTTATAATTAGGGCTAGGGTGAGAGCTAGGGTGAGGGAGAGGGTTAGGGTTAGGCTTAGGGTTAGGCTGAGGGTGAGGTTGGGGGTGAGGAATAGGTTTTGGGTGATGGTTAGGGTTAGGGTTAGGGTGAGGGTTAGGATGAGGGTTAAGGTTAATATTAGGCTTAGGCTTAGGTTTAGGCTGAGGTTGAGGGTGAGGGTGAGAGTTATGGTTAGGGTGATGTACTGGGTCTGGGTTAGGGTGAGTGTTAGGTTGACGGTTAGGGTTAGAATGAGGATTAGGGTGAGCGTTTCGGTAAGAATAAAGGTGAGGCTTAGGCTGAGGTTCAGTGTTCCCCTAAGGGTGAGGGTTTGGTTTAGGGTAAGGGTTAGGGTAAGGGTTAGGGTGAGGGTTAGGATGAGGGTGAGGGTTAGGTTGAGCATTATTGTTAGGGTTAGTTTAAGGTTTAGGGCGAGGATGAGGGTTAGGGTTAGGTTGAGGGTTAGGATTAGAATTAGGGTTAGGGTGAGGGCTAGGGCGAGGCTGAGGTTTAGGGTTCGGTTTAGGGTTCAGTTTAGGGTTAGGTTGAGAGTTAGGGTTACTGTGAGGGTTAGTGTTAGATTTAGGGTTATTGTTAGTGTGAGGGTAATTGTTAGGGTGAGGGTTAGGGTTAGGGTGAGGGTTGTGGTTAGGGTGAGGGTTAGGGTTAGAATGAAGGTTTTGGTTAGGGTGAGGATTAGGGTTATGGTGAGGGTGAGGTTGAGGGTTAGGGTTAGTGTGAAGTTTAGGGTAAGGGTTAGGGTTAGAGTTAGGTTTAGGGTTAGAGTTAGGGTTAGGGTGAAGGTGAGGTTTAGGGTTAGAGTTAGGGATCAGGTGAGGGTTAGGATGAGGGTTAGGTTTAGGGTTAGTTTTAGGTTTAAGGTTAGGGTGAGGTTTATTGTTAGGGTTATGGTTAAGATTAGGGTTAGGGTGAGGGTGAGTGTATGGGTTAGGGTTAGGTTTAGGGTTAGGCTTATGGTTAGGCTGAGGGTTAGGTTGACAGTGAGGTTTAGGGTTAGAGTGAGGGTTAGGGTTAGGATTAGGTTTAGGGTGAGGGCTAGGGTGAGGGTGAGGTTTAGGGTTAGTGTTAGGGTGAGGTTTAGGGTTAGGGTTAGGGTTAGGATCAGTTTGAGTTTGAGGTTTAGGTTTAGAATTTAGTGTTAGGTTGAGGTTTACGGTGAGAGTTAGGTTTAGGGTTAGTGTTAGGGTTAGGGTGAGGGTGAGGGTTCGGGTGAGGGTGTGTGTTAGGGTTAGTGTTAGGGTGAGGTTTAGGTTTAGGATTAGGGTTAGGGTGTGGGATAGTGTGAGTGTGACGTTTAGGATTATGGCTAGGGTGAGGTTTAGGGTGAGGGTTTGTGTTAGGGTTAGGTTTAGGGTTAGAATTAGGGTTAGGGTGAGGGATAGGATTAGGGATAGGTTTAGGTTTAGGGTTATGTTGAGGTTCAGGGATAGTGTGAGGGTTAGTGTTGGGTGAGGTAAGTGTTAGGTTGAGGTTTAGTGTTAGGTTGATGGTTTTGTTTAGGGTGAGGTTTAGGGGTAGGGTTAGGGTAATTGTTAGTGTTAGGGTTATGGTTACGGTGAGAATGAGGATGACGTTGAGGTTGAGGGTTAGGGTTAGAATTAGGGTTAGGTTGAGTGCTAGGGTGAGGGTGAAGTTTAGGGTTAGGGTTAGGGTGAGGTTTAGGGTTAGGGTGAAGGTTAGGGTTTGTGTGAGGGTTAGTGTTAGGGTGAGGTTAAGTGTTAGCTTGAGGGTAAGTGTTAGGGTGAGGGTTAGGATTAGGGTGAGGTTTATGTTTGGGGTGAGGGTTAGTGTTAGGTTTAGGGTTATTGTTAGGTTTAGGATTAGGATTAGGGTTAGTGTGAGGGTGACGTTTAGGGTTAGGGTGAGGTTTAGGTTTAGGGTTAGGGTTAGGGTGAGGTTGAGGTTTAGGTTTAGATTTAGTGTTAGTGTGAGGGTTAGGGTTAGCGTTAGTGTTAGGTTTAGGGTTAGGGTTAGAGTTAGGCTTAGGTTTAAGCTGAGGGTGAGGGTGCGGTTTAGGGTTAGGGTGAGGGTGAGGTTTAGGGTTAGAGTTAGGGTTAGGGTGAGGGTTAGGGTTAGGGCTGGGATTAAGTTTAGGGTTAGGGTGAGGGTGAGTGTGAGGATTAGTGTTAGGGTTAGAGTTAGGCTTAGGTTTAAGCTGAGGGTGAGGGTGAGGTTTAGGGTTAGGTTGAGGGTGAGGATTAGGGTTAGAGTTAGGGTTAGGGTGAGGGTTACTGTGAAGTTAGTGTTAGGTTTAGGGTTAGGATTAGGTTTAGGGTGAGGGTGAGTGTAAGGGTTAGGATAAGGATTAGGCTTAGGCTTAGGGTAAGGTTGAGGGTGATGGTTTGGGAGAGGAATAAGCTTAGGGTGATGTTTAGCCTTAGGGTGAGGGTGAGGGTTAGGGTTAGGGTTAGGGTTAGGATTAGGGTTAGGGTGAGGGCTAGGGTGAGGGTGAGGGTCAGGGTTAGGGTTAGGGTTAGGCTTAGGCTTAGGGTTAGGCTGAGGGTGAGGGTGAGGGTTAGGGTTAGTATGAGGTTTAGGGTTAGGTTTTGGGTGAGGGTTAGGATGAGGTATAGGGTTAGGATTCGGGTTAGGTTGTGGGCTAGCTTGAGGGTTAAGTTTAGGGTTAGGTTTAGTGTGAGGTTTAGGGTTCGGGTTAGGTTTAGTGTTAGGGTGAGTGTTAGGGTTAGAGTTACTGTATGGATGAGGGTTAGGTTTAGGTTGAGGGTTAGGGTTAGGTTTAGTGTGAGGTTTAGGGTTAGGTTTAGGGTGAGGGTTAGGTTGAGGGTTATCGTTTGGATTAGGGTTAGGGTGCGGGTTAGGTTGAGGGTGAGGTTTAGGGTTAGGGTTAGGCTTAGACTTAGGTTTAGGCTGAAGGGTAGGGTGGGGGTGAGGAATAGGTTTTGGGTGATGGTTAGGGTTAGGGTTAGGGTGAGGATTAAGATGAGGGTTATTGTTAGGATTAGGTTTAGTGGGAGGGCTAGGGTGAGGGTGAGGGTTAGGGTTAGGTTTAGGGTTAGGCTGAGGGAGAGGGTGAAGGTAAGGTTTAAGTTTAGGGAAAGGGTTAGACTTAGGGTTAGGGTACGGGTTAGGTTAGGTTTAGGGTTGGAGTTAGCCTTAAGGTGAGGTTTATGGTTAGGGATATGGTTAGGTTTCTGCTAAGGTTGAGGTTTAGAGTTAGCATGAGGGTTAGGGTGAAGGGTAGGGTTAGGGTTAGGGTGAGAGTTAGGGTTAATGTGAGGTTTAGGGTTAGGTTTAGAGTTAAGGTTAGGGTGAGGGTTAGGTTGATCGTTAGGTTTTGGGTTACAGTTAGGGTGAGGGTGAGGGTTATTGTGAGTTTTAATTTAGGCTTAGTGTTAGGATTAGGGTGAGGTTAAGGGTTAGGGTGAGGGTTAGGTATAGGGTGAGGGTGAGGGTGAGCTTTAGCGTTAGGGTGTGGGTGAGGGTTAGGGTTAGGGTTCGGGTTCGGGTAATGGTTAGGGTTAGGGTGACGTTGAAGGTTAGGGTTAGGGGTAGGTGAGTGTTAGGTTTAGGTTTAGGGATAGGGTGAGGGTGAGGGTTAGGATTAGGTTTAGGGTTAGGGTGAGGTTTAATGTGAGGGTGTGGTTTAAGGTTAGGCTTAGGTTTGGGGTGTGGGCAAGTGATAGCATGAGGGTTAGGGTGAGTGTTAGAGTTAGCATTAGGGTTAGGGTGAGGGTTAGGGTGAGGGTTAGGGTGAGGGTGAGTGTGAGAGTGAGCGTTAGGGTGAGGATTAGGGTGAGTTTTAGGGTTAGGGTGAGGGTTAGGTTAAGGGTGAGTGTTAGGGTGAGGGTTAGGTTTACAGTTATGCTTAGGCTTAGGGTGAGGTTTAGGGTTAGGATTAGGGTGAGGGTTAGGGTGATGGTTAGGGTGAGGGTGAGGGCTATGTGTAGGGTGAGGGTTATGTTTATTATTTTGTTTAGGGTCAGGTTTAAGATGACGGTGAGGTTTAGGGTGAGGGTTGGGGTGAGGGTTAGGGTTAGGGTTAAGATGAGGGTTATGATAAGGGGTAGGGTTACGGTTAGGGTGAGGGTTAGGTTTAGTGTGAGAGTTAGGGTTAGGTTTAGGATTAGTGTGAGGGTAAGAATTACAGTGATGATTAGGGTGAGGGTGAAGTTTAGGTTTAGGAATAGTGATAGGGTTAGTTTTACACTGAGGGTGAGCGTGAGGGTGAGAGTTAGGGTTAGGGTTAGTGTTAGGGTGAGGGCTAGGGTGAGAGTTAGGGTTAGGGTGAGGATTAGGTTGTGGGTGATGGTTATTGTAAATGTGAGGGTTAGGCGGAGGGTGAGGGTTAAGATAAGGGTGAAGTTTAGGGTTAGGGTGAGGGTTAGGGTAAGGTTTCGGGTTAGGGTTAGGGTGAGGATTAGATTGAGGATTAGGTTTAGGGTTAATGTGAGGTTTAGGGTGAGGATGAGGGTTAGGGTTTGGTGGAGGGTTAGGGTTACAATTAGGGTTAGGGTGAGGACTAGGGTGAGGTTTAGGGTAAGGGTTAGGGTTAGGGTGAGGTTTAGGGTTAGGGTGACGGTGAGGTTATGGTTCAGGGTGAGGGTTAGGCTGAGAGTGAGTTTTAGGGTTAGGGTTAGGGTTAGGGTGAGGGGAAGGGTGAGGGTTAGGATGAGTGTTAGGGTGACGGTGAGGGTTAGGTTTAGGATTGGGGTCAGGGTTCGGCTGAGGGTTAGGGTGAGGGGTAGGGTTAGGGTAAGGGTGAAGATTAGGGACAGTGTGAGTGTTAGGGTTAGAGTGAGGGTAAGGGTTAGTTTCAGGGTTAGGGTTAGGGTGAGGGTTAGCGTTAGGGTTAGGGTGAGGTTTAGTGTTAGGTTGGAGGTTAGGGTGAGGGTTAGGGTGTGTGTTAGGGTTCTGGTGAGAGAGAGGATTAGGGTTAGGGTGAGGGTTATGGTTAGGGTGATGTGTAGAATGAGGCTGAGGGTTAGGGTGAGGGTGAGTGTGAGGGTTAGGGTATGGGTGATGGTTAAGGATAGGGTGAGGGTTACAGTAACAGTGAGGGTTAGGGTGAGGGTGAGGTTAAGTGTTAGGATTAGGGTGAAGGTTAGGGTTACGGTTATGGTGAGGGTTAGGGTTACGGTTATGTTTAGGGTGAGGGTGAGTGTTAGAGTGAGGATGAGGGATTTGGAAAGTATGAGGGTTAGGTTTTCGGTGAGGGTTAGGGTTAGGGTGAGTGTTAGCTTTAGGGTGAGGATAAGGTAAGGGTGAGGGTGAGGGTTAGGGTTACTCTTAGTGTGAGGTTTAGGGTTACGGTTTTGGTGAGGGTTAGGGTTAGGGTTATGTTTAGAGTGAGGGTGAGTGTTAGAGTGAGGATGAGGTTTTTGGAGAGTGTGAGGTTTAGGGTTGCGGTGAGGGTTAGGGTTAGGGTGAGTGTTAGGGTGACGGTGAGGGTGAGGTTTAGGGTTGATGTTAGGGTTAGAGTGAGCGGTAGGGTTATGGTTAGGGTGAGGGTTAGGGTTACTGTGAGGGTTATGGTTAGGGTGAGGTTTAGGGTTACTGTGAGGGTTAAAGTTAGGGTTAGCCTTAGTGTTAGGGTGAGGGTAACGGTTAGGTTGAGGGTTAGGGTTAGAGTGAGGGTTAGGGTTAATGTCAGGGTTAAGGTTAGGGTTAGTGTTAGGGTGAGGGTGAGGGTTAAGATTAGGTTTAGGGTTAGGGTTATTGTTAGGGTTAGAGTGAGGGTTACAGTTCAGTTTAGGGTGAGGGTGAAGGTGAGGGATATGGTTACGGTTAGGGTGAGGTTTAGGGTTAGGGTTAGGGTTAGTGTTAGGAGGAAGTTTAGGGTGAGGATTAGGGTTAGGGATAGGGTGAGGGGTAGGGTTTTGGTTAGGATTAAGGTGAGGGTTCGGCTTAGGGTGAGGTTTAGGGTTAGGGTTAGGGTTAGGGTGAGGGATGGGTTAGCAATAGGATTAGTGTGAGGGCTAAGGTGAGGGTGAGGGTTAGGGTTAGGGTTAGGTTTAGGGTGAGGGTTAGACTTAGGCTGAGGGTTAGGGTTAGTGGGAGGGTTGGTGTTAGGGTTAGGCTTAGTGTTAGGGTGAGGATAAGGGTTAGAGTGAGGGTTAGGTTTAGGGTGAGGGTTAGGGTTAGGGTGAGGGTCATGGTTAGGGTTAGGGTTAGGCTAAGGGTTAGGTCAGAGTTAGAGTTAGGGTTAGGGTAAGGGTTAGCGTTAGGGTGAGGGTTAGGTTTAGGATTAGTGTTAGAGTTATGGTTAGGTTTAGGGTGAGGCTTTCGGATTAGGGTTAGGGTTAGGTAGAATGTTAAGGTGAGGGTGACGGTTAGGGTTAGTTTTAGGTTTGTCGTGTGGGTAAGTGATAGTGTGAGAGTTAGGGTGAGTGTTAGAGTTAGCATTAGGGTTAGAGTGAAGTTTAGGGTGAGGGATATGGGTAGGCTTAAGGTGAGCTTGAGGGTGAGGGTTAGGGTTAGGATTAGGGTGGGTTTTAGGGTTAGGGTGAGGGTTAGGGTTAGTGTTAGCGTAAGGGTAAGGGTAAGGGTGAGGGTGACGGTTAGGGTTAGAGTTAGGCTGAGGGTTAGGTTTAGTGTGAGGTTTAGGGTGAGGATGAGGTTAAGGCTTATTGTGAGGTAAGGGTGAGGGTTAGGGTTAGTGTTAGGGTGAGGGTTAGGGTTAGGGTTAGGGTTAGGGATAGGGATAGTGTTAGGGTGAGTGTTAGGGTAATGGGTATGTTTATGTTAGGGTGAGGGTTAGGTTTAGTGTAAGTATTAGGGTTAGGGTTAGGGTTAGGATTAGTGTGAAGGTAAGAATTAGGGTGACGGTTAGGGTGAGGGTGAGGTTTACGGTTAGTATTAGGTTTATGGTTAGTGTTACGCTGAGGGTGATGGTGAGGGTGAGGGTGAATGTGAGTTTTAGTGTTAGGGTTAGGTTGAGGGTTATGGTTAGGATTAATTGGAGGGTGGTATGAGGGTGAGGTTTAGGGTGAGGGAAAGGGTTATGGTGAGGGCCTGGGTGAGTGTGAGGTTTAGGGTTAGGGTGAGGGTTTGAGTTAGGTTTAGTGTGAGGGTTATGGTGAGGGGTAGGGTTATGTTTAGGGTGAGGTTAGGTTTAGTGTGAGGGTTATGGTTAGGGTTAGGGTGAGGGTGAGGTAAGGGTTATGGTGAGGGTTAGGGTGAGTGCAAGGGTTAGGGATAGGAATAGGGATAGTGTTAGGGTTAGCCTGAGGGTGAGGATGAGGGTGCGGGTGAATTTTAGGGTTAGGGTTACGGTTAGGGTGAGGGCTAGGGTGAGGGTGAGGGTTAGGGTGAAGGTGAGTGTAAGGGTGAGGGTCTTGGTTAGGTAATGTTAGGGTTGGGGTAAGGATTAGGTGAGGGTTAGGGTGAGGGTGCAGGTTCAGGTGATGGTGAGGGTTAGGATGAGGTTGAAGTTTAGTAACCCTAACCGGGTTAGGTGAGGGTTAGGGTTAGAGTTAGGGTTAGGATTAGGTGAGGGTTAGGGTTAGGCTTAAAGTTAGGGTAAGAGTTAGGGTTAGGGGTAGGGTTATGGTTAGGGTGAGTATTAGGTTTAATGTGAGGGTTAGGGATAGGGTGAGGATAAAGTAAGGGTGAGAGTTAGGGTGAGGGTGAGGTTTAGGGTTACTATTAGAGTGAGGGTTAGGCTTAGGTTTAGTGTTAAGGGGAGGGTTAGGATGACGGTTAGGGTTAGGCTTGGGGTTAAGGAGATGGTGAGTGTGAGCGTGAGGCTTAGTGTGAACGTTAGGGTTAGGGTGGAGGTTAGTATTAGGGTTAGGGTGAGGGTTTGGGTTAGGCTTAGGGTTACGTAGAGAGAGTGAGGGTGACCGTGAGGGTTAGGGTTAGGGTTAGGGTTAGGGTGAACGTTAGGGTTAGGGTGGAGGTTAGTATTAGGGTTAGTGTGAGGTTTAGGGTGAGGGTTAGGGTGAGGGTGAGGGTTAGGGTTAGGGTTAGCATTAGGGTTAGGGTCAGGTTTAGGGTGACTGTGAGGTTTAGGGTGAGGTTTAGGGTTAGGGTTAAGGTGACAGTTAGATTAAGGGGTAGGGTTACAGTTAGTTTGAGGGTTAGGTTTAGTGTGAGAGTTAGGGTTAGAGATAGGGTTAGGTTTAGGGTGAGGGTTAGGGTAAGGGGTAGGGTTATGATTAGGGTGAGGGTTAGGTTTAGTGTGAGTGTTAGGGTTAGGGTTAGCGTTAGGATTAGTGTGAAGGTAAGAATTAGGGTGACGGTTAGTGTGAGGGTGAGCTTTAGGGTTAGGATTAGGGTTATGGTTAGTGTTATGCTGAGGGTGATTGTGAGGGTGAGGGTGAGTGTGAGATTTAGGGTTAGGGTTAGGGTGAGGGTTAGGTTTACGGTGAGGGAGAGGGTGAAGTTGAGAGTGAGTGTTAGGGTTAGGAGAAGGTTTCGTGTTAGGGTTAAGCTTAGGGTTATGGTTAGGTTTTGGGTTAGGTTTAGGTGTAGGATGAGGGTTAGGCTGAGGGGTAGGTGTAGGGTTAGGTGAGGGTTAGGGTTAGTGTGAGGGTTAGGTTTAGGGTTAGGGTGAGGGTAAGGATTAGTGTGAGGGTTAGGGTGAGGGTGATTGTTAGTGATAGGCGTAGGGTAGGGGTTAGGGTGAGGGTTAGATTGATGGTGAGGTTTATGTTTAGCATTAGTGTTAGTGTTAGGGTGAGGGTTAGGGTTAGGGTTAGGGATAGGGTGAGTATTAGGGTTAAGATTAGTGTTAGGGTGAGCATTAGGCTGAGGGGGAGGGTTAGGGTTAGGCTTAGTCTTAGGGTTAGTCTTAGAGTGAGGGTGGGGTTGAGGATTAAGGTTAGGATGATGGTTAGGGTTAGGGTTAGGGTGAGGGTTAAGATGAGGGTTAGGGTGAGGGTAAGGTTTAAGGTGAGGGTTAGGGTGAAGGTGAGGGTTATGTTTACCATTAGGTTTAGGGTTAGAGTTAGCGTGAGGGTTAGGTTTAGGTTTAGGTTTAGGGTGAGTGTGAGGGTGAGGTTTAGGGTTAGGGTTCGGGTGAGGGTTAGGTTTAGCGTTAGGGTTAGGTTGTGGGTTAGGGTTAGGGTTAGTGTGAGGGTGAGGGTGAGGGTTAGGGTGTGGGTGAGGGTGAGATTTAGGGTTAGGAATAGGGTGGGGTGAGTGTGAGTGTGAGGTTTAGGGTGAGGAATAGGGATAGGGTGAGGGTGAGTGTTAGGGTGAGGTTTAGTGGTAGGTTAGGTTGAGGGTTAGAGTTAGGGTGATGGTTAGTATGAGGGTTAGTTTAAGGTTAAGGGTGAGGGTTAGGGTGAGGGTTAGGGTTAGGATTAGGTTAGGGTGAGGGTGAGGGTGAGCGTTTGGTTTAGCGTTAGGGTTAGGGATAGGTTTAGGGTTAGGTGAGGTTTAGGATGAGGGTTAGGTTTAGTGTTAGGGTTAGGGTTTACGTGAGGGTTAGGGTCAGGGTGAGGGTTAGGGTTAGGGTTAGATTACGGTGAGAGTAATGGTTAGCATGAGGTTTACGGTGAGTGTGAGGGTTAACGTTAGCATTAGGGTTAGGGTGAGGTTTAGGGTGAGGGTTAGGGTTAGGTTTATTGTTAGGGTGAGGTGAGGGTGAGGGTGATTGTGAGGTTTATGGTTAGGGTGAGAGATACGTTTAGTGTGAGGGTTAGGCTTTGGGTTAGGGTACAGATGAGCGTGAGGGTGACAGTGAGGCTTAGGGTGAGGGTGAGTGTGAGTGTGGGGGTTATGCTTAGAGTTAGGTTTAGGGTTAGGGTTAGTGTGAGGGTGAAGGTGAGGGTTAGGGTTAAGAGTAGGGTTAGGTTTAAATTTAGGCTGTGGGTGAGCATGACGGAGAGGGTAATGGTTAGGCTTAGGGTTAGGGTTGGTTTGAGGGTTAGGGTGAGGGTAAGGTTAAAGTTTAGGGTGAGGGTGAGGGTTAGGGTTAGGGTTAGGGTGAAGATTAGGGTTAGGGTGAGGTTAGAGTTAGGGTGAGGTTTATTGTTAGTGTGAGGGTTAGTGCTAGTGTTAGGTTGAGGGTAAAGGTTAGGTTGAGGGTTAGGGATAGGGTTAGGTTTAGGGTGAGGTTTCGGGTTAGGGTGAAGGTTAGGGTCAGGGTGAGTGTTAGGGTTAGCATTATGGTTAGGGTGAGGGTTAGTGTGAGGGTTAACGTAAGGTGAGTGTGAGGGTTAGGTTTAGGGTGAGGGTTAGGTTGAGGTTGAGAGTAATGTTAAGTGTGAGGGTTAGGGTTATGGTGAGGATTATGGTAAGCTTGTGGGTTAGGGTGAGGGTTAGGTTTAGGTTTACAGTAAGGGTGAGGGTAAGGGTGAATGTTAGGTTTGGGGTTAGGGTGAGGTGAGGGTGAGATTGAGGGTTGGGAATAGGGTGAGGGTTAGGTTTAGGGTGAGGGTTAGGATTAGGATTAGGTTTAGGGTGAGGCCTAGGGTGAGGGTGAGGGTTAGGGTTAGGGTTAGGGTTAGGTTGAGGGTTAGGTTTAGGCTGAGGATTAGGGATAGTATAATGGCTAGTTTTAGGGTTAGGGTTAGTGTTAGGGTGAACGTAAATTTTAGGGTTAGGTTTAGGGTTACGGTGAGGTTGAGGGTTAGGTTAAGGGTGAGGGTTAGGGTTAGGGTGAGGGTGAAGGTGAGGGTTAGGATAAGGGTTAGGGTTAGGGTTATTTTTAGGTTTAGGGTTAGGTTTATGGTTATGTTGAGAGTGAGGGTGAGGGTGAGGGTTAGGGTTAGTGTGAGGTTTAGGGTTAGGGTTAGGATTAGGGTTAGGGTTAGGATGAGGTTTAGGGTGAGGGGTAGGGTTAAGGTTAGGGTGAGGGTTTGGGTTAGTGTGAAGGTTAGGGTTAGGGTTAGGATTAGGTTAGGTTGAGAGTTAGGTTTTAGATTAGGGTTAGGGTGAGAGTGAGGGTTAGGGTGAGGTTAAGGGTTAGATTAGGTTTAGGGTTATGGTAAGGGTAAGGGTTAGGATGAGGGTTAGGCTTAGGGTCAGGTTTAGGTTGAGGTTGAGGTTTATGGTTAGTGTTAGGTTGAGGTGAAGGTTTAGGGTGAGGTTTATGGTGAGGGTGAGTGTTAGGGTTACCATTAGGGTTAGGGTGTGGTTTAGTGTGAGTGTTTTGGTTAGTTTACGGTGAGGTTTTGGGTTAGTGTGAGGGTTAGGGTGAGGGTAAGGTAAGGGTAAGGGTGAGGTGTTTGGTGAGGGTGAGGGTTACGGAAAGGGAGAGGGTTATGGTTAGGGTGAGGGTTAGAGTTAGGGTTAGGAAAAGGGTTAGTGTGAGGGATAAGGTGAGGGTGAGGATTAGGGTTAGGGTTAGGTTTAGGTTGAGGGTTAGGTTTAGGCTGAAGGTTAGGGTTAGTGTGAGTGTTGGTGTCAGGTTTAGGCTTAGTATTAGGGTGAGGGTAAGGTTTAGGTTGAGGGTTAGGTTTAGGGTGAGTGTTAGGGTTAGGGTGAGGGTGAGGGTTAGGTTTAGGGTGAGGGTAAGTTTTAAGGTAAGGTCTAGGTTTAGGGTTACTGAGGGTTTTGTTGAGGTTTAGTATTAGGGTTAGTGTAAGGGTTAGGGTTAGGGTTAGTGTGAGGATTAGGTTGAGGGTTAGCTTGACGGTTAGGGTGTGTGAGGGTTAGGGTTAGGCTGAGGGTGAGGGTGAAGGTGAGAGTTAGGGTTAGGATTAGTGTTAGGGAGAGGTTTTGGGTTTGGTTTATGGTTAGGATGATGGTTAGGGTGAGGGGTAAATTTAGGTTTAGAGTGAGGTTAGATTTATTGTGAGGGTTAGCGTTAGGTTTAGGGTTAGGTTGAGGGTGAGGATATGGTTTAGGGTGCGGGTAAGGGTGAGGGTTAGGGTTAGGGATAGGGTTAGGTTTAGGGTGACCGTTAGCTTGAGGGTTTGGTTTAGGTTTAGGGTTAAGGTTTCGGATGAGGGTTCGGGCTCAGTTTAGGGTTAGGTTAAGGGTTTCGTGTTTGGGTTACTGTTAGGGTTAGGGTGAGGTTTATGGTGAGGGTGAGGGTTAGGGTTATGTTTAGGTTTATGGTGTGTTTAAGTGATAGTGTGAGGGTTAGAGTGAGTGTTACAGTTAATAGTAGGGTTTGGGTGAGGGTGAGGGAGAGGGTTAGGGTTTGGGTTAGCGTGAGGGTGAGGGTGAGGGTGACGGTTAGGGTTAGAGTTAGGGTGAGGGTTAGTTTAGTGTGAGGTTTAGAGTGAGGATGAGGTTAAGGGTTAGGGTGAGGGTTAAGGTAAAGGTGAGGGTTAGGGTTAGGTTTACTGTTAGGGTGAGGGTTAGGGTGAAGGTTAGGGTTAGGTTTAGGGTTAGGGTGACGGGGAGGTTTAGGGTTAGGGTTAGGGTGAGTGCTAGGGTGCGGGTTAGGGTTAGGGTGAGGGTTAAGCTTAGGGTGAGGTTTAGGGTTAGGGTTAGTTTGTGGGTGGTGTAAGGGTGAGGTATAGGATGATGGTTAGGATTAGGATGAGGGCTAGGGTGAGGGTTAGGGTTAGCGTTAGGGTGAGGGTTAGGGTTAGGTTTAGGTTGATGTTTGGGGTTAGGGGTAGGGTTAGATTTAGGGTGAGGGTTAGGTTTAGTGAGAGTGTTATGGTTAGGGTTAGGGTGAGGGTGGCGGTAAGGTTTATGGTGAGGGTTATGATGGGGTTGATTGTTAGGTTTAGTATTAGGGGTAGGGTTAGGGTAAGGCTGAGCATGAAGGTGAGAGTGCGGGTGAGGTTTAAGGGTAGGGTTACGTTTAGGGTGTGGGCTGTGGTGAGGGTGAGGGTTAGGGTGAAGTTTAGGGTGAGGGTGAGGGTGAGGGCCTTTGTTAGATAATGGTTAGAGTTAGGGTGAGGATTAGGTGAGGGTGAGGGAGAGGGTGAGCTTTAGGGATAGGTTGTGGGTGCGTGGTAGGTTTAGTGTGGGGGTTCAGGTGATGTTGAGTGTTAGGGTAAGGTTGAGATTTAGGGTTAGGTGAGGGTTAGGTTTAGGGTTAGGGTTAGAGTTAGGATGAGGGTTTGGGTGAGGGATACTGTTAAGGTTAGGGTGAACATTAGGGTTAATGTGAGGGTTAGGGTTAGGGTGAGGTTAATGTTAGAGTGACGGTTCGGGTGAGAGTTAGGGTTAGGGTTACTGTTAGTGTGAAGGTTAGGGTTAGCTTTAGAGTTAAGTTGAGGGTGAGGGTGAGGGTTAGGGTTAGGCTTAGGGTTAAGGTGAGGGTGAGGGTGAGGATGAGGGTTAGCTTGAGGGTTAGGGTTAAGGTGAGGGTTAGGTTTACGATTAGGGTTATTGTTAGGATTAGGTTTAGGGTGAGGGTGAGGATGAGGGTGAGGGTGAGGGTGTGGGATAGGGTTAGGGTTAGGTTTAGGGTGAGCATGAGGGTTAGGGTTAGGGTGAGGGGTAGGGTTAAGCTTAGGGTGAGGGTTAGGTTTAGTGTGAAGGTTAAGGTTAGGGTTTGGGTGAGGTTTAGGCTGAGGGTTAGGGTTTAGATTAGGGTTAGGATGAGGGTGAGGGTTAGGGTGAGGTTTATGGTTAGCTTAGGGTTGGGTTTATGGTGAGGGTTAGGGTAAAGGTAAGGATTAGTTTGAGGGTTAGGGTTAGGGTGAGGTTTAGGCTGAGATTGTGGGTTAGGGTTAGGGTAAGAGTGAAATTCAGGTTTAGGGTGAAGGTTAGGGTGAGGGTGAGTGTTGGGGTTAGCATTAGGGTTAGGGTGAGGTTTAGTGTGAATGTTTTGATTAGGTGAGGTTGAGGTTTTGGCTTAGGGTGGGGGTTAGTGTGAGGGTAAGGTAAGGGTAAGGGTGAGGTTTTTGGTGAGGGTGAGGGTTACAGAAAGTGTGAGGGTTAGGGTTAGGGTTAGGGTTAGGGATAGGAAAAGGGTTAGTGTGAGGGATAAGATGAGGGTGAGGATTTGGGTTAGGGTTAGGTTTAGGTTGAGGGTTAGGTTTAGGCTGAGGTTTAGGGTTAGTGTGAGGGTTTGTGTTAGGGTTAGGCTTAGTGTTAGGGTGAAGGTTAGGGTTAGGGTGAGGGTGAGGGTTAGGGTGAGGTTTAGGGTTAGCTTAGGGTTAGGTGTAGAGTGAGGGTTAGGGTGACGGTAAGGATTAGGGTGAGGTTTAGGGTTAGGGTGAGGTTTAGGGTGAGGTTGTGGGTTAGGGTTAGGGTTAGAGTGAGGTTCAGGTTTAGGATGAGGGTTAGGTTGAGGGTGAGTGTTAGGGTTAGCATTAGGTTTAAGGTGAGGTTTAGTGTGAGTGTTTTGATTAGGTTAGGTTGAGGTTTTGGGTTAGAGTGAGGGTTAGGGTGATGGTAAGGTAAGGGTAAGGGTGAGGTTTTTGGTGAGGGTTAGGGTTACTTAAAGGGTGAGGGTTAGGGTTAGTGATAGGAAAAGGGTTAGTGTGAGGGAAAAGTTGAGGGTGAGGATTTGGGTTAGGGTTAGGTTTAGGTTGAGGGTTAGGTTTAGGCTGAGGGTTAGGTTTAGTGTGAGGGTTTGTGTTAGGGTTAGGCTTAGTGTTAGGGTGAAGGTTAGGGTTAGGGTGAGTGTTAGGGTAAGGGTGAGGGTAAGGGTTAGGGTTAGGACTAGATTTAGGGTTATTGAGGATTTTGGTGATGTTTAGGGTTAGGGTTAGTGTAAGGGTTATGGTTAGGTTTAGTGTCGAGGATTAGGTTAAGGGTTAGCGTGATGGTTAGGGTTAGTGTGAGGGTAAGGGTTAGGCTGAGGTTGAGGGTGAGGTTGAGAGTGTTAGGGTTAGGGTGAGTTATGATGAGGGTGAGGGTTAGGGTTAGGATTAGTGTTAGGGATAGGTTTTGAGTTAGATTTAGGGTTAGGATGAGGGTTAGGGTGAGGGGTAAGTTTAGGTTTAGGGTGAGGATTAGAGTTATTGTAAGCGTCAGCGTTAGGGTTAGGGTTAGGGTGAGGGTGAGTATAAGGTTTAGGGTGTGGGTTAGGGTTTGGGATAGGGTTAGGGATAGAGTGACACTTAGCTTGAGGGTTAGGTTTAGGGTTAGGTTTAAGGTTTCGGGTGAGGGTTAGGGTTCAGGTTAGGGTTAGGGTTTCGTGTTTGGGTTAGGGTTAAGTTTAGGGTGAGATTTAGGGTGAGTGTCAGGGTGAGGGTTAGGTTTAGGTTTATGGTGTGGGTAAGTGATAGCGTGAGGGTTAGGGTGAGTGTTAGAGTTAGCAGCAGGGTTGGAGTGAAGGTTAGGGTAAGGGTTAGGGTTAGGGATAAGGTGAGCTTGAGGGTGATTGTTAGGGTTGGGGTTAGGGTTAAGGTTAGTGTTAGGGTGAGGGTTAGGGTTAGGGTTAAGGTTAGGGTTTGGGTGAGGGGGAGGGTTAGGGTTTGGTGAGGGCTAGTGTGCGGGTTAGGGTTAGGGTTAGGGTGAGTGTTAGGGTTAGGGTTAGTTTGAGGGTGGTGTGAGGGTGAAGTTTAAGATGAGGGTTAGGATTAGGGTGAGGGCTATGGTGAGGGTGAGGGTTAGCGTTAGGGTGAGGATTAGGTTTAGGTTTAGGTTGAGTTTTGGGGTGAGGGGTAGGGTTAGGTTTAGGGTGAGGGTTAGGTTTAGTGTGAGGGTTAAGGTTAGGGATATTGTGAGGGTGAGGGTAAGGGTTATGGTGAGTGTTATGATGAGGTTGAGGGTTAGGGTTAGGATTAGGGGTAGGGTAAGGTAAGGCTGAGCATGAGGGTGAGGGTGCGGGTGTGGTTTAGAGTAAGGGTTACGTTTAGGGTGAGGGCTAGGGTGAGGGTGAGGGTTAGGGTGAAGTTTAGGGTGAGGTTGAGGGTGAGGGTCTTTGTTAGATAATGGTTAAGGTTAGTGTGAGGATTAGGTGAGGGTTAGGGTTAGGGTGAGCTTGAGGATTAGGGTGAAGTTTAGGGTGAGGTTGAGGGTGAGGGTCTTTGTTAGGTAATGGTTAAGGTTAGTGTGAGGATTAGGTGAGGGTTAGGGTTAGGGTGAGCTTGAGGATTAGGGTGTGGGTGAGTGTTAAGGTTAGTGTGAGGGTTCGGGTGATGGTAAAGGTTAGGGTAACGTTGAAAATTAGGGTTAGGTTTAGATGAGTGTTAGGTTTAGGGTTAGGATTAGAGTTAGGGTGAGGGTTCGGGTGAGGTGTACTGTTAAGTTTAGGGTAAGCATTAGGGTTAATTTGAGGGGTAGGGATAGGGTGAGAATAAAGTTGGAGTGACGGTTAGGGTGAGGGTGAGGGTTAGAGTTACTGTTAGGGTGAGGGTTAGAGTTAGCTTTTGTTTTAAGGTGAGGATGAGGGTTTGGGTTAGTGTTAGGCTTAGGGTTAAGGTGAGGGTGATGGTGAGGATGAGGGTTAGAGTGAGGGTTAGCATTAGGGTGAGGGTTAGGTTTAGGGTTAGGTTTAGGGTTATTGTTAGGGTTAGATTTAGGGTGAGGGTGAGGATGAGGGTGAGGGTGAGGGTGTGGGTTAGGGTTAGGGATAGGTTTAGGGTGAGGGTGAGGGTTAGGGTTAGGGTTAATGTTAGGCTTAGGGTGATTGTTACGGTTAGTGTGAGGCTTAGTGTTAGGGTTAGGGTTGGTGTTAGGGTGAGGGAAAGTGTTAGGGTGAGGATTAGGGTTAGGGTGAGGGTTAGGAATAGGTTGAGGGTTAGGATTAGGGTTGTGGTTAAGGTGAGGGTGAGGGTGATGCTTAGGGTTAGGGTTAGGTTGAGGGATAGGGTGAGGGTTAGGTTTAGGGTGAGGGTTAGGGTTAGGGTGAGAGTTAACCTTAGTGTTAATTTGAGGGTGGGGTGAGGGTCAGGTTTAGGGTGTGGGTTAGGGTTATGGGGGATGGCTAGATTAGTGTGATGATTAGGGTTAGGGTGAGAGTTAGGGTTAGGTTTAGGGTGAGGGATACGGTGAGGTTTAGGTTTAGGTTTACAGTGAGGGTTAGGTTTAGTGTGAGGGTTACGGTTAGGGTTAGGGTGAGGGTGAGGTTTAGGGTTAAGGGTGAGGGTTAGAGTAATGCTGAGGGTTATGTTTAGGATTAGCTTTAGAGTTAGGTTTAGGCTGAAGGTGAGAGTGAGGGTGAGTGTGAGGTTTAGGATTTGGGTTAGGTTTAGCGTGTGGGGTAGTGTGAGGGTGAGTGTTAGGGTAAAGATGAGGGCGAGGTTGAGGGTGAGGGTCTCGGTTAGGTAGAGGTTAGGGTTAGGGTGAGGATTAGGTGAGAGTTAGGGTGAGGGTGAGGGTTAGGGTTAGGGTTAGAGAGAGGGTTATGTTAGGGGTTAAGGTTAGAATTAGGGTGAGGGTTAGGGTGAGGGTGAGGGTGAGGGTTAGGGCTAGAGAGAGGATTAGGTTAGGGTTTAAGGTTAGAATTAGGGTGAGGGTTAGGGTGAAGGGTAGGGTTAGGGTTAGGGTGAGCATAAAGGTTACTGTGAGGGTTAGGGTTAGGGTGAGGATAAAGTAATGGTGAGGGTTAGGGTTACTGTTAGGGTGAGGTTTAGGGTTAGGATTAGTGTTAAGGTGAGTGTAAGGGTGAGGGTTAGGGTTAGGCTTAGGGTTAAGATGAGGGTGAGGGTGAGGGCGAGGGTTAGCGTGAGGTTTAGGGTTAGGGTGAGGGTTAGGTTTAGGGTTAGGGTTTGGGTTATTGTTAGGGTTAAGGTTAGGGTGCGGGTGAGGATAAGGATTATTGTGATGTTTAGGGTGAGTGTGATGGTTAGGGTGAGGGTGAGGGTGAGGTTTTGGTTGAGTGTTTGGGTTAGGTTTAGGGTGAGAGTGAGTGTGAGGGTTAGGGTTAGGGTTAATATTAAGCTTAGGATTACGCTGAGGGTGAGGTTGAGTGTGAGAGTTAGGGTTAGGGTTAGTGTGAGGCTTAGGCTTAGGGTGAGGGTGAGGGTGAGGGATAGGGTCATGGTTAGGGTGGGGGTGAGGGTGAGGCTTAGGGTGAGGGTGAGGGTGAGTGTTAGGGTGCAGGTAAGTTTTAGGTTTAGATTTAGGGTTAGGGTGAGGGTTAGGATGATGGTTAGGATGAGGGGCGGGTTTAGGGTTATGGTGAGGTTCAGGGTTAGTTTGAGAGTGACCGTTACGGTTGGGTTTAGGGTGAAGGTTAAGGTGAGGGTTAGGGATAAGTTTAGGGTCAGGCTGAGGGTTAGGGTGAGGGTAAGTTTTAGGGTGAGGTTTAGGGTGAGTGTGAGGGTTACGTTTAGGTAGAGATTTAGGTTTATGGAGAGGATTAGGGTTCCGTTTAGGGTGAAGGTGAGGGTGATGGTGTGGGTTAGGGTAAGGATTAGGTTTAGGGTTAGGGTTAGGATTATTGTTAGGGTTAGGGTTAGGGTTACGGTTAAGGTGAGGTTGCGGGTGAGGTGAGGTTTAGCATTAGGGTTAGCGTTAGGGTGAGGGTTTTGGTGAAGGTAAGTGTTGGGGTGATGGTTAGTGTTAGGGTGAGGTTGAGGGTGAGGTTGAGAGTTACTGTTAGGGTTAGGGTTAAGGTGAGGTTTAGGGTGAGGTTGAGGTTTAGTGTTAGGGTTAGTGTTAGGGTGAGATTAAGGGTTAGGTTGAGGGTTAGGGTGAGTGTTAGGGTTAAGTTAGGGTGAGGGTTAGGGTTAGGGTGAGGTTTAGGGTTAGTGAAGGTTAGTGTTAGGGATAGGCTTAGTGTTAGGTTGAGGGTAATGTTTAGATTGAGGTTTAGGTTGAGGGTGAGAGTTAGGGTCAGCGTGAGGGTTAGCGATAGGGTGAGGTTTAGGGTGAGGTTTAGGGTTAGGGTGATCTTAAGGGTGAGGGTTAGGGTGAGGTTGAGGGTGAGGGTGAGGATTAGGCTTACGGTTAGGGTGAGGATGAGTGTGAGGGTTAGGGTTAGGCTTAGGCTTAGGCTTTGGGTTAGGCTGAGGCTGGTGTTGAGTGTGAATGTTAGGGTTAGGGTGAAGGTTAGGGTTAGGGTTAGGGGTAGGGTGATGTTTAGGGTGAAGGTTGTTGTGATAGTAGGTGTTAGGGTTACACTTAGTGTTAGAGTGAGTGTAAGGGTTAGGTTGAGGATTAGCATTAGGGTGAAGGTTAGGGTTAATGTGAGGGTTAGGGTTTCGGTAAGGGTGAGGTTGAGGGTGATTGTGAGGCTTAGGGTTAGGGTGAGTGTGAGGGTGAGTGTGAGTGTTAGGGTTAGGTTTAGGCTTAGGCTGAGGGTTAGGCTGAGTGTGATGGTGAGGGTGTGGGTGAGGATTAGAGTTAGGGTGAGTTTTAGGGTTAAGGTTAGCGTGAGGGTTTGGGTTAGGCTTAAGCTTAGGATGACGGTTAGGTTGACGATTACGGTTATGGTTAGTGTGAGCGTTAGGGTTAGCGTTAGGGTTAGGGATAGGTTTAGGGTTAGGGTGAGGTTTAGGATGAGGTTTAGGGTTACAGTAAGGGTTAGGGTTAGGGTTAGGATGAGGGTTAGGGAGAAGGTTAGGATAAGGGTTAGGGTGAGGGTTCGGTTTAGGGTTCGGTTTAGGGTTATGGTGAGAGTGGAGGTGAGGGTGAGAGTGAAGGTTAGGGTTAGAGTTAGGATGAGGGTGAGGATTAGGGTTAGGGTTAGGGTTAGGTTTAGGCTGAGGATAAGGCTGAGGGTGTGGGTGAGGATTACGGTAAGGTTGAGTGTTAGGGTTAGTGTTAACATAAGGGTTTGGGTTAGGGTTAAGTTTAGGATGAGAGTTAGTTTGAGGGGTATGGTTACAGTTCGATTGAGCATTAGGGTTAGCGTTAGGGTTAGGGATAGATTTAGGGTTAGGGTGAGGTTTAGGATGAGGGTTAGGTTTAGGATGAGGGTTAGGGTGAGCGTTAGGGTGAAGGTTATGGTTAGGGTTAGGGTTAGGGTAAGGGATAGGGACAGTGCGAGGGTTAGGGTTAGGGTTAGATTTATGCTGAGAGTAAGGGTTAGCGTGAGGTTTAGCGTGAGTGTGAGGGTTAGAGTTACATTAGGGTTAGGGTAGGTTTAGCTTGAGGGTTAGGGTTAGGTTTAGGGTTAGGGTGAGGTGAGCGTGAGGGTGATTGTGAGGTTTATTTTTAGGGTGAGGAATAGGTTTAGGGTGAGGGTTAGGTTTAGGGTGAGGGTGAGGGTGAGGGTGACAGTGAGGCTTAGGGTGAGGGTGAGGGTGAGTGTGAGGGTTAGGATTAGGTTTAGTTTTAGGGTTAGGGTTAGCGTGAGGGTGAAGGTGAAGGTTAGTGTTAGGAGTAGGGTTAGGTTTAAAGTTAGGCTGAGGGTGAGTGTGAGGGTGAGGGTGATGGTTAGGGTTAGGGTTATGTTTAGGGTTAGAGTTAGTGTGAGGGTTAGGGTGAGGGTAAGGTTAAAGGTTAGTGTGAGGGTTAGGGTTAGGGTTAGGGTGAGGTTTATGGTTAGGGTGAGGGTGAGGGTTAGGGTGAGGGTAAGGTTGAGTGTTAAGATGAGGGTTAGGGTTAGGGTGAGGGTTAGGGTTAGGATTAGGGTTATTGTGAATACTAGCTTGTCAGTGAGGGTTAGGGTTAGGGTGAAGGTGAGGGTTAGGTTTGGGGTTAAATTGAGGGTTTGGGTGACGTATAGGTTTAGGAGTAGTGTTAGGTTTAGAGTTAGACTAAGGTTGAGGGTGAGGGTGAGGGTGACTGATAGGGTTAGGGTTAGGTTGAGGGTTAGGGTGAAGATGAGGGTGAGTGTTAGAGTGAGGGTGAGGGTTCGGGAGAGTATGAGGGTTAGGGTTTGGGTGAGGGTTAGGGTTGCGTGAGTGTTAGGATGATGGTGAGGGTGAGGGTTAGGGTTGGGTTTAGGGTCAGATTGAGGGTTAGGGTGAGGGGTATGGTTAGGGTTAGGGTGAAGGTTAGGGTTAGTGTGAGTGTTAGGGTTGTGGTGAGGTTTACAGTTACTGTGAAGGTTCATGTTAGGTTTAGGCTTAGTGTTAGGGTGAGAGTAAGGGTTAGGTTGACGGTGAGGTTTATGGTGAGGTTTAGGGTTAGTATGAGGGTTAGGGCTAGGGTGAGGGTAATGGTGAGGGTTAGGGTTAGGGTGATGTTTATGGTGAGGGTGAGGGTTAGGATGAGGGTGAGGGTGAGGGTTCAGTTGTGGGTTTGGGTTAGGGTTAGGGTGAGGTTGAGGGTGAGGGTGAGACTTAGGGTTAGGTTTAGGGTGACGGTGAATGTGAGGATTAGTGATAGGGTTAGGCTTAGGTTTAGGGTTAGGCTGAGGGTGACTGTGAGCGTGAGGGTTAGGGTTAGGGTGAGGGTTAGGTTTAGGGTGAGGGTTAGGTTGAGGGTGAGGGTGAGGGTTAGGTTTAGGATTGCGTTTAGGGTGAGCCTGTGGGTGAGGGTTATAGTTAGGGTGAGGGCTAGGATAAGGGTTAGGGTGAGGGTTAGGTTTAGGGTGATGTTTAGGTTGAGGGTTTGGGTTAGGGTTAGGTTGAGTGTGAGGGTCAGTGAGAGGGTTAGGATTAAGTTTAGGGTTAGGTTTAGGGTGAGGGTGAATGTGAGGTTTAGGGTTAGGGTGATTGTTAGGCTTAGGTTTAAGCTGAGGGTGAGGGTGAGTGTGAGGGTTAGGGTTATGTTGAGTGTGAGGATTAGGGTTAGGTTTAAGGTGAGGGTGAGGTTGAGGGTTAGGGTGAGGGTTAGGGCTTGATTTAGGGTGAGGGTTAAATGAGGGTGAGGGTTAGGGTTAGGGTGAGGGTTAGGGTTAGGTTGAGGGTGAGGAATAGCGATAGGGTGAGGGTTAGGGTTAGGGTGATGTTTAGGGTGAGTGTGAGGGTTGGTTTGTGGGTTTGCGTTAGGTTTAGGGTGAGGTTGAGGGTGAGGGTGAGGCTTAGATTTAGGGTTAGGGTGAGGTTGACTGTGAGGGTTAGGTTTAGGGTTAGGCTTTAGGCTGAGGGTTAGGCTCAGGGTGAGAGTGAGGGTGATGTTAGTGTTACGGTCAGGTTTAGGGTTAGGGTTCGGGTGAGGGTTAGGGATAGTTTGAGGGTTCATGTTAGGTTTAGGCTTAGTGTTAGCTTGAGGGTAAGGGTTTGGTTGAGGGTGAGGTTTAGGGTGAGGTTTAGGGTTAGTATGAGGGTTAGGGCTTGGGTGAGGTTAAGGGTGATGGTTAGGGTTAGGGTGATGTTTAGGGTGAGGGTGAGGGTTAGGTGAGTGTGAGGGTGAGGGTTCAGTTGAGGGTTTGGTTAGGTTTAGGGTGAGGTTGACACTTAGGTTTAGGTTTAGGGTGAGGGTGAGTGTGAGGTTTAGGGATAGGGTTAGGGTTAGGTTTAGGGTTAGGCTGAGGGTGACTATGAGCTTGAGGTTTATTGTTATGGTGAGCATTAGGGTTGGGGTTAGGGTGAGGTTATTGTTCGGGTGAGTGTTAGGGTTTGGGTGAGGGTTAGCGTTAAGTTTAGGGTTAGGGTTAGGTTGGAGGTTAGGGTTAGGGTGAGGGTTAGCGTTAGTGGTAGGGTTAGGTTGAGCGTGAGGGTGAGGGTTAGGGTTAGGATTAGGTTTAAGGTGAGCCTGAGGGTGAGGGTGAGGGTTAGGGTTAGGGTGAGGGTTAGGCTAAGGGTTAGGGTGAGGGTTATGTTTAGGGTGATGTTTAGGTGGAGGGTTTGGTTTAGGGTTAGGGTGAGTGTGAGAGTGAGTGAGAGGGTTAGGATTAGTGTTAGGGTTAGGTTTAGGGTGAGGGTGAGTGTGAGGGTTAAGGTTCAGGTTATTGTTAGGCTTAGGTTTAAGCTGAATGTGAGGGTGAGAATGAGGGTTAGGGTTATGTTTAGGGTGAGGGTGAGGTTTAGGGTTAGGGTGAGATTTAGGGTTTGGGTTAGGGTGAGGGTTAGATGAGGGTGAGGGTTAGGGTTAGGGTGAGGGTTAGGGTAAGGGTGAGGGTGAGGATTAGAGTTATGGTGAGGGTTAGGGTTCTGGTGCAGATTAGGGTGAGGGTTAGGGTGAGGGTGATGTTTAAGGTGAGTTTGAGGGTTGGTTTGCGGTTTTGCGTTAGGTTTAGGGTGAGGTTGAGGGTGAGGGTGAGTGTGAGGATTAGGGTTAGGGTTAGTCTTAGGCTTTGGCTTAGGCTGAGGGTAGGGGTTAGTGTGAGGGTTAGGGTTAGGGTGAGGGTTAGGGTTAGGGTTAGGGATAGGGTGATGTTTAGGGTGACGGTTATTGTGAGATTAAGTTTTAGGGTTACACTTAGTGTTAGGGTGAGTGTAATGGTTAGGTTGAGGCTTAGCATTAGGGTGAGTGTTAGGGGTAATGTGAGGGTTAGGTTTTCGGTAAGGGTGAGGTTGAGGGTGATGGTGAGGCTTATGTTTAGGGTGAGTGTGAGGGTTAGTGTGAGTGTTAGGGTTAGGTTTAGGCTTAGGCTGAGTGTTAGGCTGAGTGTGATGGTGAGGGTGTGGGTGAGGATTAGAGTTAGGGTGAGTTTTAGGGGTAAGGTTAGCGTGAGCGTTTGGGTTAGGCTTAAGTTTAGGATGAGGGTTAGATGGGGGGTACGGTTATGGTTAGTGTGAGCATTAGGGTTAGCGTTAGGGTTAGGGATAGGTTTAGGGTTAGGGTGAGGTTTAGGATGAGGTTTAGTGTTACGGTAAGGGTTAGGGTTAGTGTTAGGATGAGGGTTAGGGAGAAGGTTATGATGAGGGTTAGGGTGAGGTTTCAGTTTAGGGTTCGGGTTAGGGTTATGGTGAGGGTGGGTGTGAGGGTGAGAGTGAAGGTTAGGGTTAGAGTTAGGATGAGGGTGAGGACTAGGGTTAGGGTTAGGTTTAGGCTGAGGATAAGCCTGAGGGTGTGGGTGAGGATTAGGGTTAGGTTGAGTGTTAGGGTTAGTGTTAACGTAAGGGTTTGGGTTAGGGTTAAGTTTAGGATGAAAGTTAGTTTGAGGCGTATGGTTACAGTTAGATTGAGCATTAGGGTTAGCGTTAGGGTTAGGGATAGGGTTAGGGTTAGGGTGAGGTTTAGGATGAGGGTTAGGGTTAGCGTGAGGTTTAGGGTGAGGGTTAGGGTGAAGGTAATGATTAGGGTTAGGGTTAGGGTAAGGGATAGGGTCAGTGCGAGGGTTAGGGTTAGGGTTAGATTTATGCTGAGAGTAAGGGTTAGCATGAGGTTTAGCGTGAGTGTGAGAGTTAGAGTTACATTAGGGTTAGGGTAGGTTTAGCTTGAGGGTTAGGGTTAGGTTTAGGGTTAGGGTGAGGTGAGCGTGAGGGTGATTGTGAGGTTTATTGTTAGGGTGAGGAATAGGTTTAGGGTAAGGGTTAGGTTTAGGGTGAGGGTGAGCGTGAGGGTGACAGTGAGGCTTAGGGTGAGGGTGAGGGTGAGGGTGATGGTTAGGGTTAGCATTAAGTTGAGGGTTAGAGTTAGTGTGAGGGTAAAGTTAAAGGTTAGTTTGAGGGTTAGGGTTAGGGTTAGGGTGAGGTCTAGGGTTAGGGTGAGGGTGAGGGTTAGGGTGAGGGTAAGGGTGAGTGTTAGGGTGAGGGTTAGGGTTAGGGTGAGGGTTAGGGTTAGGATTAGGGTTTTGGTGAATACTAGCTTGTCAGTGAGGGTTAGGGTTAGGGTGAAGTTGAGGGTTAGGTTTAGGGTTAAGTTGAGGGTTTGGGTGAGGTATAGGTTTAGGAGTAGTGTTAGGTTTAGAGTTAGGCTGAGGGTGAGGGTGAGAGTGAGGGTGATTGATAGGGTTAGGATTAGGGTGAGGGTTAGGGTGAGGATGAGGGTGAGAGTTAGAGTGAGGGTGAGGGTTCGGGAGAGTATGAAGGTTAGGGTTTGGGTGAGGGTTAGGGTTGGGTGAGTGTTAGGATGATGGTGAGGGTGAGGGTTAGGGTTGGGTTTAGGGTCAGAGTGAGGGTTAGGGTGAGGGGTATGGTTAGGGTTAGTGTGAGTGTTAGGGTTAGTGTGAGTGTTAGGGTTAGGGTGAGGTTTACATTTACTGTGAGGGTTCATGTTAGGTTTAGGATTAGTGTTAGGGTGAGAGTAAGGGTTAGGTTGAGGGTTAGGATTATGGTGAGGTTTAGGGTTAGTATGAGGGTTAGGGCTAGGGTGAGGGTAATGGTGAGGGTTAGGGTTAGGGTGATGTTTATGGTGAGGGTGAGGGTTAGGGTTAGGGTGAGGTTGAGGGTGAGGGTGAGACTTAGGGTTAGGTTTAGGGTGACGGTGAATGTGAGGATTAGGGATAGGGTTATGCTTAGGTTTAGGGTTAGGCTGAGGGTGACTGTGAGCATGAGGGTTAGGGTTAGGGTGAGGTTTAGGGTTAGGGTGAGGGTTAGGTTGAGGGTTAGATGAGTGTGAGGGTTAGGGTTAGGGTGAGGGTGAAGTTTCGGTTGAGTGTTTGGGTTAGGTTTAGGTTGAGGGTGAGGGTGAGTGAGAGGGTTAAGTTTAGGGTTAGGATTAGGGTTACGGTGAGGTTGAGTGTGAGGGTTAGGGTTCGGTTTATTTTTAGACTTAGGTTTAAGGTGAGGGTGCGGGTGAGTGTGAGGTTTAGGGTTATGTTGAGTGTGAGCATTAGGGTTAGGTTTGGGGTGAGGTTGTGGTGGAGTGTTAGGGTGAGGGTTAGGGTGCGGGTTAGGGTGAGGGTTAGATGAGGGTGAGGGTTAGGGTTAGGGTGAGGGTGAGGGTTAGCGTTAGGGTGAGGGTTCGGGATAGTGTGTGGGTTAGGGTTAGGGTGAGTTTTATGATTACTGTGTGGGTTCATGTTAGGTTTAGCCTTAGTGTTAGGGTGAGGGTAAGGGTTAGGTTGAGGGTCAGGTTTAGGGTTAGGTTTAGGGTTAGTATTAGGGTTAGGGGTAGGGTGAGGGTGAGGGTGAGGGTTAGGGTGAGGGTGAGGGTGAGGGTTCAGTTGAGTGTTTGGGTTGGGGTTAGGGTTAGGTTTAGGGTGAGGTTGAGTGTGAGGTTTAGGGATAGGTTTAGGCTTAGGTTTAGGGTTAGGCTGAGGGTGACTATGAGTTTGAGGGTTAGGGTTATGGTGAGCATTAGGGTTGGGGTTAGGGTGAGGGTAAGTCTTGGGGTGAGTGTTAGGGTTTGGGTGAGGGTTAGCATTAGGTTTAGGATTAGGGTTAGGTTGGAGGTTAGGGTTATGGTGAGCATTAGTGTTAGGGGTAGGGCTAGGTTGAGGGTGAGGGTGAGAGTTAGGGTTAGGATTAGATTTAAGGTGAGCCTGAGGGTGAGGGTGAGGGTTAGGGTTAGGGTGACGGTTAGGCTAAGGATTAGGGTGAGGGTTAGGTGTACTGTGATGTTTAGGTTGAGGGTTAGGGTTAGGGTTAGGGTGCGTGTGAAGGTGAGTGAGAGGGTTAGGATTAGTGTTAGGGTTAGGTTAAGGGTGAGGGTGAGTGTGAGGGTTAGGTTTCAGGTTATTGTTAGGCTTAGGTTTAAGCTGAGGGTTAGGGTGAGTGTGAGGGTTTGGGTTATGTTGAGTATGAACATTAGGGTTAGATTTAGGATGAGGGTGAGGGTGAGTTTGAGGGTTAGGGTGAGGGTTAGGGTTTGGGTTAGGTGAGGGTTAAATGAGGGTGAGGGTTAGGGTTAGGGTGAGGGTTAGGGTGAGGGTGAGGATTAGCGTTAGGGTGAGGGTTAGGGTTCTCGTACAGATTAGGGTGAGGGTTAGGGTGAGGGTGATATTTAGGGTGAGGGTGAGGGTTGGTTTGAGGATTTGCATTTGGTTTAGTGTCAGGTTGAGCGTGAGGGTGAGGCTTAGAATTAGGGTTAGTGTGAGGGTGAATGTGAGGGTTAGGGTTAGGGTTAGGCTTTAGGCTGAGGGTTAGGCTCAGGGTGAGGGTGAGGGTGATGGTTAGGGTTAGGGTGAGGGTTAGGGTTAGGGTTAATTTGAGGGTTAGTTATAGTGTGAGGGTTAGGGTTAGGGTGAGGTTTAGGATTACTGTGAGGGTTCATGTTAGGTTTAGGCTTAGTGTTAGGGTGAGGGTAAGGATTAGGTTGATGGTCAGGTTTAGGGTGAGGTTTAGGGTTAGTATGAGGGTTAGGGATAAGGTGAGGGTAAGGGTGAGGGTTAGGGTAAGGGAGATGTTTAGAGTGAGGGTGAGGGTTAGAGTGAGGGCGAGGGTGAGGGTTCAGTTGAGGGTTTGGGTTAGGGTTAGGGTGAGGTTGAGACTTAGTGTTAGGTTTAGGGTGAGGTTGAGTGTGAGGTTTAGGGATAGGGTTAGGCTTAGGTTTAGGGTTAGGCTGAGGGTGACTGTGAGCGTGAGGATTAGGGTTAGAGTGAGGGTTAGGTTTAGGGTGAGGGTTAGCATTAGGGTTAGGGTTATCGTTAGGTTGGAGGTTAGGTTTAGGGTGAGGGTTAGCGTTAGGGGTAGGGTTAGGTTGGGGGTGAGGGTGACGGCTAGGGTTAGGATTAAGTTTAGGTTGAGCCTGTGGGTGAGGGTGAGGGTGAGGGTTAAGATTATGGTGAGGGTTAGGCTAAGGGTTAGTATGAGGGTTAGGTTTAGGGTGATGTTTTGGTTGAGGGTTTGGTTTAGGGTTAGGGTGAGTGTGAGGGTGAGTAAGAGGGTTAGGATTAGTGTTAGGGTTAGATTTAGGGTGAGGGTGAGTGTGAGGGTTAGGGTTCGCGTTATTGTTAGGCTTAGATTTAAGCTGAGGGTGAGGGTGAGTGTGAGGGTTAGTGTTATGTTGAGTGTGAGCATTAGTGTTAGGTTTAGGGTGAGGGAGTGTTTGAGGGTTAGGGTGAGGGTTATGGTTTGGTTTAGGGGGAGGGTTAGATGAGGGTGAGGGTTAGGGTTAGGGTGAGGGTTAGATGAGGGTGAGGGTTAGGGTGAGGTTGAGGGTTAGATGAGGGTGAGGGTTAGGTTGAGGGTGAGGATTAGCGTTAGGGTGAGGGTTAGTGTTTTGGTGCGGATTAGGGTGAGGGTTAATGTTAGGGTGATGTTTAGGGTGAGGGTGAGCGTTGATTTGACGGTTTGCGTTAGGTTTAGGGTGAGGTTGAGGGTGAGGGTGAGGCTTAGATTTAGGGTTAGTTTTAAGGTGACTCTGATGGTTAGTGTTAGGTTTAGGCTTTAGGCTGAGGGTTAGGCTGAGGGTGAGTGTGAGGTTTAATGTTAGGGTTAGGGTTAATGAAAGGGTGATATTTAGGGTGAGGGTTAGTGTGAGAGTTAGTGTTAGGGTTAGGCTTAGTGGTACGGTGAGTGTAAGTGTTAGGTTGAGGGTTTGGGTTAGGGATAGGGTGAGGGTTGGGATGAGGATTAGGGTGAGGGTAAGGTTTAGGGTGAGGGTTATGGTGAGTGTGAGAGTTAGGGTTAGGGTGAGGGTGAGAGTGAGGGTGATGGTTCAGTTGAGGGTTTGGGTTAGGGTTAGGGTGAGGTTGAGGGTGAGGGTGAGACAGGGTTAGGTTTAGGGTGATGGTGAGTGTGAGGTTTAGGGATAGGGTTAGGCTTAGTTTTACGGTTAGGCTGAGGGTGACTGTGAGCGTGAGGGTTAGGGTTAGGGTGAGGGTTAGGTTTAGGGTGAGGGTTAGCGTTAGGGTTAGTATTAGCGTTAGGTTGGAGGTTAGGTTTAGGGTGAGGGTTAGCGTTAGGGGTAGGGTAAGGTTGAGCGTGAGGTTGAGGGCTAGGGTTAGGATAAGGTTTAGGTTGAGCCTGTCAATGAGGGTGAGGGTGAGGTTTAATGTTATGGTGAGGGTTAGGTTAAGATATATGGTGAGGGATAAGTTTAGGGTGATGTTTAGGTTTAGAGTTGGGGTTAGGGTTAGGGTGAGTGTGAGGTTGAGTGAGAGGGTTAGTATTAGGGTTAGTGTTAGGTTTAGGGTGAGGGTGAGTGTGAAGATTAGGGTTCCGGTTATTGTTAGGCTTAAGTTTTAAGCTGAGGGTGAGAGAGTGAGTTTGAGGGTTAGGGTTATGTTGAGTGTGAGCATTAGGGTTAGGTTTAGGGTGAGGGTGGGGTTGAGGGTAAGGGTGAGGTTTAGGGTTTGGGTTAGGGTGAGGGTTAGATGAGTGTGAGGGTTAGGGTTAGGGTGAGGGTTAGGGTTAGGGTGATGTTGAGGATTAGCGTTAGGGTGAGGGTTAGGGTTTTGGTGCGGAGTAGGGTGAGGGTTAATGTTAGGGTGATGTTTAGGGTGAGGGTGAGGGTTGGTTTGAGGGTTTGCGTTAGGTTTAGGGTGAGGTTGAGGGTGAGGGTGAGGCTTAGATTTAGGGTTAGGGTGAGGGTGACTCTGAGGGTCAGGGTTAGGGTTAGGCTTTAGGCTGAGGGTTAGGCTGAGGGTGAGGGTGAGGGTGATGGTGAGGGTTAGGGTGAGAGTTAGGGTTAGGGTTAGGGTGATGATTAGGTATAGTGTGAGGTTTAGGGTTAGGGTGAGGTTTAGGGTTACTGTGAGAGTTCATGTTAGGTTTCGGCTAAGTGTTAGGGTGAGGGTAAGGGTTAGGTTGAGGGTCAGGTTTAGGGTCAGGTTTAGGGTTAGTATGAGGCTTAGGGCTAAGTTGAGGGTAAGGGTGAGGGTTAGGGTAATGTTTAGGGTGAGGGTGAGGGTTAGGGTGAGGTTGAGGGTGAGGGTTCAGTTGAGGCTCTGGGTTAGGTTTAGGGTGAGGTTGAGACTTAGGTTTAGGTTTAGGGTGAGGGTGAGTGTGAGGTTTAGGGATAGGGTTAGGCTTAGTTTTAGGTTTAGGCTGAGGGTGACTGTGATTTGAGGGTTAGTATTATGGTGAGCATTAGGGTTGGGGTTAGGGTGATGGTAAGTGTTGGGGTGAGTGTTAAGGTTTGGGTGAGGGGTAGCGTTAGGTTTAGGGTTAGGGTTAGATTGGAGGTTAGGTTAGGGTGAGGGTTAGCGCTTGAGGTAGGGTAAGGTTGATTGTGAGAGTGAGGGTTAGGGTTAGGATTAGGTTTAATGTGAGCTTAAGGGTGAGGGTGAGGGTGATGGTTAGGGTTAGGGTGAGGGTTAGGGTGAGGGTTAGGTTTAGGGTGATGTTTAGGTTGAGGGTTAAGGTTAAGGTGAGGGTGAGGTTGAGTGAGAGAGTTAGCTTTAGGTTTAGGATTAGGTTTAGGGTGAGGGTGAGTGTGAGGGTTAGGGTTAGGGTTATTGTTAGGCTTAGGTTTAAGCTGAGGGTGAGGGTGAGTGTGAGGGTTAGGGTTATGTTGAATGTGAGCATTAGGGTTAGGTTTAGGGTGAGGGTGTGTTTGAGGGTTAGGGTTTGAGTTAGGGTGAGGGTTAGATGAGGGTGAGGGTTAGGGTTAGGGTGAGGGTTTGGATTAGGGTGACGGTGAGGGTTAGCATTAGGGTGAGGGTTAGGCTTATGGTGCAGATTTGGGTGAGTGTTAGGGTTACCCTGATGTTTATGATGAGGGTGAGGTTTGGTTTGAAGGTTTGCGTTAGTTTTAGGTTGAGGTTGGGGGTGAGGGTGAGGCTTAGGGTTAGTTTTAGGGTGAGGGTGACTCTGAGGGTTACTGTTAGGGCTACGCTTTAGGCTGTTGGTTATGCTGAGGGTGAGGGTGAGGGTTAGTGTTAGGGTTAGGTTTAATTATAGAGTGATATTTAGGGTGAGGGTTAGTGTGAGAGTTAGTGTTAGGATTAGGCTTAGTGTTAGAGTGAGTGTAAGGGTTAGGTTGAGGGTTAGGTTTAGGGATAAGTTGAGGGTTGGGATGAGGGTTAGGGTGAGGGTAAGGTTTAGGGTGAGGGTTATGGTGAGTGTGAGGGTTAGTTTTAGGGTTAGGGTTAGGGTGAGGGTCAGTGTGAGGGTGAGACTCAGGGTTAGGTTTAGGTTGATGGTGTGAGGATTAGGGATAGGGTTAAGCTTAGGTTTAGGGTTAAGCTGAAGGGGACTGTGAGCGTGAGGGTTAGGGTTAGGGTAAGGTTTAGGTTTAGGGTGAGGGTTAGAGATAGGGTTAGGGGTAGGTTTAGTTTGGAGGTTAGGTTTAGGGTGAGGGTTAGCATTAGGGGAAGGGTTAGTTTGAGGGGCAGGTGGAGAGCTAGGGTTAGGATGAGGTTTAGGGTGAGCCTGTGGGTGAGGGTGCGGGTGAGGTTTAGGGTTAGGGTGAGGGTTAGGCTAAGGTTTAGGGTGAGGGTTAGGTTTGAGGTGATGTTTAGGTTGAGAGTTTGGGTTAGGGTTAGGATGAGTGTGAGGGTGAGTGAGAGGGTTAGGATTAGGATTAGGGTTAGGTTTAGGGTGAGGGTGAGTGTGAGGGTTAGGGTTAGGGTTATTGTTAGGCTTAGGTTTAAGCTGAGCGTGAGGGTGAGTGTGAGGGTTAGTGTTATGTTGAGTGTGAGCATTAGGGTTAGGTTTAGGGTGAGGGTGAGGTTGAGGGTTAGGGTGAGGGTTAGGGTTTGTGTTAGGTTGAGGGTTAGATGAGGGTGAGGGTTAGGGTTAGGGTGAGGGTTAGTGTTAGGGTGAGGGTTAGTGTTAGGGTGACAGTGAGGGTTAGCATTACGATGAGGGTTAGGTTTATGGTGCGGATTAGGGTGAGTGTTAGGGTTACGATGATGTTTATGGTGAGGGTGAGGGTTTGTTTGAGGGTTTGTGTTAGTTTTAGGGTGAGGTTGAGGGTGAGGGTGAGGCTTAGGGTTAGGTTTAGGGTGAGGGTGTCTCTGAGGGTTAGGGTTAGGGTTAGGCTTTAGGCTGTTGCTTAGGCTGAGGGTGAGGTTGAGGGATAGCGTTAGGGTTAGGGTTAATGATAGGGTGATATTTAGGGTGAGGGTTAGTGTGAGAGTTAGTGTTAGGGTTAGGCTCAGTGTTAGAGTGAGTGTAAGTGTTAGGTTGAGGGTTAGGTTTAGGGATAGGGTGAGGGTTGGGTCAGGGTTAGGGTGAGGGTAAGGTTTAATTTGAGGGTTATGGTGAGTGTGAGGGTTAGGGTTATGGTGAGTGTTAGGGTGAGGGTGAGGGTTTAGTTGAGGGTTTGGGTTAGGTTTAGGGTGAGGTTGAGGGTGAGGGTGAGACTTAGGGTTAGGTTAAGGGTGACGGTGAGTGTGAGAATTAGGGATAGGGTTAGGCTTAGGTTTAGGGTTAGGCTGAGGGTGACTGTGAGGGTGAGGGTTAGGGTTAGGGTGAGGGTTAGGTTTAGGGTGAGGGTTAGCGATAGGGATAGGGTTAGGGTTAGGTTGGAGGTTATGTTTAGGGTGAGGGTTAGCGTTATGTGTAGGGTTAGTTTGAGGGTGAGTGTGAGGGCTAGGGTTAGGATTAGGTTTTGGGTGAGGGTTATGGTCAGAGTGAGGGTTAGGGTTAGGTTTAGATTTACGGTGAGAGTAAGGGTTAGCGTGAGGTTTAGGGTGAGTGTGAGGGTTAGAGTTAGCATTAGGATTAGGGTGAGGTTTAGGGTGAGGGTTAGGTTTAGGTTTAGGGTGAGGTTGAGGGTTAGGGTGAGGGTTAGGGTTTGATTTAGGGTGAGGGTTAAATGAGGGTGAGGGTTAGGGTTAGGGTGAGGGTTAGGAATAGCGTTAGGGTGAGGGTTAGGTTTAGGGTGATGTTTAGGGTGAGTGTGAGGGTTGGATTGAGAGTTTGCGTTAGGTTTAGGGTGAGGTTGAGGGTGAGGGTGAGGCTTAGAGTTAGGGTTAGGGTGAGGTTGTCTGTGAGGGTTAGGGTTAGGGTTAGGCTTTAGGCTGAGGTTTAGGCTCAGGGTGAGAGTGAGGGTGATGGTTAGGGTTAGGGTGAGGTTTAGGGTTAGGGTTAGGGTGAGTGTTAGGGATAGTGTGAGGGTTAGGGTTCAGGTGAGGGTTAGGGTAACTGTGAGGGTTCATGTTAGGTTTAGGCTCTGTGTTAGGGTGAGGGTAAGTGTTAGGTTGAGGGTCAGGTTTAGGGTGAGGTTTAGGGTTAGTATGAGGGTTAGGCCTTGGGTGGGGTTAAGGGTGAGGGTTAGGGTTAGGGTGATGTTTAGGGTGAGGGTGAGGGTTCAGTTGAGGGTTTGGGTTAGGTTTAGGGTGAGGTTGAGACTTAGGGTTAGGTTTAGGGTGAGGGTGAGGGTGAGGTTTAGGGATAGGGTTAGGGTTAGGTTTAGGGTTAGGCTGAGGGTGACTATGAGCTTGAGGTTTAGTGTTATGGTGAGCATTAGGGTTGGGGTTAGGGTGAGCGTAAGTGTTCGGGTGAGTGTTCGGTTTGGGTGAGGGTTAGCATTAGGTTTAGGGTTAGGGTTAGGTTGGAGGTTAGGGTTGGGGTGAGGGTTAGTGTTAGGGGTAGTGTTAGCTTGAGAGTGAGAGTGAGGGTTATGGTTAGGATTAGGTTTAAGGTGAGCCTGAGGGTGAGGGTGAGGGTTAGGGTTAGGATGAGGGTTAGGCTAAGGTTTAGGGTGAGGGTTAGGTTTAGGGTGATGTTTAGGTTGAGGGTTTGGGTTAGGTTTAGGGTGAGTGTAAGGGTGAGTGAGAGGGTTAGGATTAGTGTTAGGGTTAGGTTTAGGGTGAGGGTGAGTGTGAGGGTTAGGGTTCGGGTTATTGTTAGGCTTAGGTATAAGCTGAGGGTGAGGGTGAGAGTGAGGGTTAGGGTTATGTTGAGTGTGAGCATTAGGGTTAGGTTTAGGGTGAGGGTGAGGGTTAGGGTTTGGGTTAGGGTGAGGGTGAGATGGGGTGAGGGTTAGGGTTAGGGTGAGGGTTAGGGTTAGGGTGAGGGTGACGATTAGCGTTATGGTGAGGGTTAGGGTTCTGGTGCGGATTAGGGTGAGGTTAGGGTGAGGGTGATGTTTAGGGTGAGGGTGAGGGTTGGTTTGAGGTTTTGAGTTGGGTTTAGGGTGAGGTTGAGGGTGAGGGTGAGGCTTAGAGTTAGGGTTAGGGTGAGGGTAACTGTGAGGGTTAGGGTTAGATTTAGGCTTTAGGCTGAGGGTGAGGTTGAGGGTGATGGTTAGGGTTAGGGTGAGGGTTAGGGTTAGGGTTAGGGTGATAGTTAGGCATAGTGTGAGAGTTAGGGTTAGGGTCAGGTTTAGGGTTACTGTGAGGGTTCATGTTAGGTTTAGGCTTAGTGTTAGGTTGAGGGTAATGGTTAGGTTGAGGGCCAGGTTTAGGGTGAGGTTTAGGGTTAGTATGAGGGTTAGGGCTAATGTGAGGGTAAGGGTGATGGTTAGGGTTAGGGTGATGTTTAGGGTGAGGGTGAGGGTTAGGTTGAGGATGAGGGTGAGGGTTCAGTTGAGGCTCTGGGTTAGGTTTAGGGTGAGGTTGAGACTTAGGTTTAGGTTTAGGGTGAGGGTGAGTGTGAGGTTTAGGGGTAGGGTTAGGCTTAGTTTTAGGGTTAGGCTGAGGGTGACTGTGATTTGAGGGTTAGTGTTATGGTGAGCATTAGGGTTGGGGTTAGGGTGATGGTAAGTGTTGGGGTGAGTGTTAAGGTTTGGGTGAGGGGTAGCGTTAGGTTTAGGGTTAGGGTTAGATTGGAGGTTAGGTTAGGGTGAGGGTTAGCGCTTGAGGTAGGGTAAGGTAGATTGTGAGAGTGAGGGTTAAGGTTAGGATTAGGTTTAATGTGAGCCTGAGGGTGAGGGTGAGGGTGAGGGTTAGGGTTAGGGTGAGGGTTAGGCTAAGGGTTAGATTGAGGGTTAGGTTTAGGCTGATGTTTAGGTTGAGGGTTAGGGTTAGGTTGAGAGTGAGGGTGAGTGAAAAGGTTAGGTTTAGGGTTAGGATTAGGTTTAGGGTGAGGTTGAGTGTGAGGGTTAGGGTTAGGGTTATTGTTAGGCTTAGGTTTAAGCTGAGGGTGAGGGCTGAGTGTGAAGGTTAGGGTTATGTTGAATGTGAGCATTAGGGTTAGGTTTATGGTGAGGGTGTATTTGAGGGTTAGGGTGAGGGTTAGTGTTTGTGTTAGGGTGAGGATTAGATGAGGGTGAGGGTTAGGGTTAGGGTGAGGGTGAGGGTTAGCGTTAGGGTGAGGGTTAGGGATAGTGTGAGGGTTAGGGGTAGGGTGAGGTTTAGGGTTACTGTGAGGGTTCATGTTAGGTTTAGCCTTAGTGTTAGGGTGAGGGTCAGGGTTAGTTTGAGGGTCAGGTTTAAGGTTAGGGTTAGGTTTAGTTTTAGGGTTAGGGCTAGGGTGAGGGTGAGGGTTAGGGTGTGGGTGAGGGTTCAGTTGAGGGTTTGGGTTGTGGTTAAAGTTAGGTTTAGGGTGAGGTTGAGTGTGACGTTTAGGGATACGGTTAGGCTTAGGTTTAGGTTTAGGCTGAGGGTGACTATGAGTTTGAGGGTTAGGGTTATGGTGAGCATTAGGGTTGGGGTTAGGGTGGGAGTAAGTGTTGCGGTGAGTGTTAGGGTTTGGTTGAGGGTTAGCATTAGGTTTAGGGTTAGGGTTAATTAGGAGGTTAGGGTTAGGGTGAGGTTTAGCGTTAGGGCTAGGGTTAGCTTGAGGGTGAGGGTTAGGGTTAGTATTAGGTTTAAGGTGAGCCTGAGGGTGAGGGTGAGGGTTAGTGTTAGGGTGAGGGTTAGGCTAAGGGTTAGGGTGAGGGTTAGGTTTACGGTGATGTTTAGGTTGAGGGTTAGGGTTCGGGTTAGGGTGAGTTTGAGGGTTAGTGAGAGGGTTAGGATTAGTGTTAGGGTTAGGTTTAGGGTGAGGGTGAGTGTGATGGTTAGGGTCCAGGTTATTGTTAGGCTTAGGTTTAAGCTGAGGGTTAGGGTGAGTGTGTGGTTTAGGGTTATGTTGAGTGTGAGCATTAGGCTTAGGTTTAGGATGAGGGGGAGGTTGAGGGTTAGAGTGAGGGTTAGGGTTTGGGTTAGTTGAGGGTTAGATGAGGGTGAGGGTTAGGGTTAGGGTGAGGGTTAAGGTTAGGGTGAGGGTGAGGATTAGCGTTAGGGTGAGGGTTAGGGTTCTGGTGCGGATTAGGGTGAGGGTTAGGGTTAGGGTGATGTTTAGGGTGAGTGTGAGGGTTGGTTTGAGGATTTGCATTAGGTTTAGGGTGAGGTTGAGCGGGAGGGTGAGGCTTAGAGTTAGGGTTAGGGTGAGGGTGACTGTGAGGGTTAGGGTTAGGGTTAGGCTTTAGTCTGAGTGTTAGGCTGAGGGTGAGGATGAGGGTGATGGTTAGGATTAGGGTGAGGGTTAGGGTTAGATTTAATTTGAGGGTTAGGTATAGTGTGAGGGTTAGGGTTAGGGTGAGGTTTAGGATTACTGTGAGGGTTCATGTTAGGTTTATGCTTAGTGTTAGTGTGAGGGTAAGGGTTAGGTTGAGGGTCTGGTTTAGGGTAAGGTTTAGGGTTAGTATGAGGTTTAGGGATAAAGTAAGGGTAAGGGAGAGGGTTATGGTAAGGGAGATGTTTAGGGTGAGGGTGAGGGTTAGGGTGAGGGTGAAGGTGAGGGTTCAGTTGAGGGTTTGGGTTAGGGTTAGGGTGAGGTTGAGACTTAGTGTTAGGTTTAGGGTGAGGGTGAGTGTGAGGTTTAGAGATAGGGTTAGGGTTAGGTTTAGGGTTAGGCTGAGGGTGACTGTGAGCGTGAGGGTTAGGGTTAGGGTGATGTTTAGGTTTAGGGCGAGTGTTAGCATTAGGGTTAGGGTTATCGTTAGGTTGGAGGTTAGGATTAGGGTGAGGGTTAGCGTTAGGGGCAGGGTTAGGTTGAGGGTGAGGGTGAAGGCTAGGGTTAGGATTAAGTTTAGGTTGAGCCTGTTGGTGAGGGTGAGGGTCAGGGTTATGGTTATGGTGAGGGTTAGGCTAAGGGTTAGGGTGAGGGTTAGGTTTAGGGTGATGTTTTGGTTGAGGGTTTGGGTTAGGGTTAGGGTGAGTGTGAGGGTGAGTAAGAGGGTTAGGATTAGTGTTAGGGTTAGATTTAGGGTGAGGGTGAGTGTGAGGCTTAGGGTTCGGTTTATGGTTAGGCTTAGGTTTAAGCTGAGGGTGAGGGTGAGTGTGAGGGTTAGTGTTATGTTGAGTGTGAGCATTAGGGTTAGGTTTAGGGTGAGGGTGTGTTTGAGGGTTACGGTTAGGTTTAGGGTTTGGTTTAGGGTGAGGGTTAGATGAGGGTGTGGGTTAGGGTTAGGGTGAGGGTGAGGGTTAGGGTGACGGTGAGAGTTAGCGTTAGGGTGAGGGTTAGGCTTATGGTGCAAATTTGGGTGTTTTTACCCTGATATTTATGGTGAGGGTGAGGGTTGGTTTGAGGGTTTGCGTTAGTTTTAGGTTGAGGTTGGGGGTGAGGGTGAGGCTTAGGGTTAGTTTTAGGGTGAGGGTGACTCTGAGGGTTAGTGCTAGGGTTAGGCTTTAGGCTGTTGGTTAGGCTGAGGTTGAGGGTGAGAGTTAGTGTTAGGGTTAGGGTTAATTATAGAGTGATATTTAGGGTGAGGGTTAGTGTGAGAGTTAGTGTTAGGATTAGGCTTAGTGTTAGAGTGAGTGTAAGGGTTAGGTTGAGGGTTAGGTTTAGGGATAGGGTGAGGGTGCGGATGAGGGTTAGGGTTAGGGTAAGGTTTAGGTTGAGGGTTATGGAGAGAGTGAGGGTTAGGTTTAGGGTTAGGGTGAGGGTGAGGGTAAAGGTGAGGGTTCAGTTGAGGGTTTGTGTTAGGGTTAGGGTGAGGTTGAGGGTGAGGGTGAGACTCAGGGTTAGGTTTAGGGTGATGGTGTGAGGATTAGGGATAGGGTTAAGCTTAGGTTTAGGGTTAGGCTGAAGGTGACTGTGAGCGTGAGGGTTAGGGTTAGGGTGAGGGTTAGGTTTAGGGTGAGGGTTAGCTGTAGGGTTAGGGTTAGGTTTAGGTTGGAGGTTAGGTTTAGGGTGAGGGTTAGCGTTAGGGGTAGGGTTAGGTTGAGGGGGAGGGGGAGGGCTAGGGTTAGGATTACGTTTAGGGTGAGCCTGTGGGTGAGGGTGAGGGTGAGGTTTAGGGTTAGGGTGAGGTATAGGCTAAGGTTTAGTGTGAGGGTTAGGTTTAAGGTGATGTTTAGGTTGAGAGTTTGGGTTAGGCTTAGGGTGAGTGTGAGGGTGAGTGAGAGGGTTAGGATTAGGGTTAGGGTTAGGTTTAGGGTGAGGGTGAGTGTGAGGGTTAGGGTTCGTGTCATTGTTAGGCTTAGGTTTAAGCTGAGGGTGAGGGTGAGTGTGAGGTTTAGGGTTATGTTGAGTGTGAGCATTAGGGTTAGGTTTAGGGTGACGGTGAGGTTGAGGGTTAGGGTGAGGGTTAGGGTTTGTGTTAGGTTGAGGGTTAGATGAGGGTTAGGGTTAGGGTTAGGGTGAGGGTTAGGGTGACGGTGACGGTGAGGGTTAGCGTTACGGTGAGGGTTAGGTTTATGGTGCGGATTAGGGTGAGTGTTACGGTTACGGTCCTGTTTATGGTGAGGGTGAGGGTTGGTTTGCGGTTTTGCGTTAGGTTTAGGTTGAGGTTGAGGGTGAGGGTGAGGGTGAGGCTTAGGATTAGGTTTAGGGTGAGGGTGACTCTGAGGGTTAGGTTTAGGGTTTGGCTTTAGGCTGAGGGTTAGGCTGAGGGTGAGGTTGAAGGATAGGGTTAGGGTTAGGGTTAATGATAGGGTGATATTTAGGGTGAGGGTTAGTGTGAGAGTTAGTGTTAGGGTTAGGCTCAGTGTTAGAGTGAGTGTAAGTGTTAGGTTGAGGGTTACGGTTAGGGATAGGGTGAGGGTTGTGTCAGGCTTAGGGTGAGGTTAAGTTTTAATTTGAAGGTTATGGTGAGTGTGAGGGTTAGGGTTAGGGTGAGTGTTAGGGTGAGGGTGAGGGTTCAGTTGAGGGTTTGGGTTAGGGTTAGGGTGAGGTTGAGGGTGAGGGTGAGACTTAGGGTTAGGTTTAGGGTGACGGTGAATGTGAGTATTAGGGATAGGGTTAGGCTTAGGTTTAGGGTTAGGCTGAGGGTGACTGTGAGGGTGAGGGTTAGGGTTAGGATGAGGGTTAGGTTTAGGGTGAGGGTTAGAGATTTTGTTAGTGTTAGGTTTAGTTTGGAGATTAGGTTTAGGGTGAGGGTTAGCGTTAGGGTTAGGGTTAGGTTGAGGGTGAGGGTGAGGGCTAGGTTTAGAATTAGGTTTCAGGTGAGGGTTATGGTCAGAGTGAGGGTTAGGGTTAGGTTTAGATTTACGGTGAGAGTAAGGGTTAGCGTGAGGTTTAGGGTCAGTGTGAGGTTTAGAGTTAGCATTAGGATTAGGGTGACGTTTAGGGTGAGGGTTAGGTCTAGGTTTAGGGTTAGGTTGAGGGGAGGATGAGGGTGATTGTGAGGTTTATGGTTAGGGTGAGAGATAGGTTTAGCGTGAGGGTTAGGGTTAGGGTTAGGGTTATTGTGAGGGTGAGCTTGAGGGTGACAGTGAGGCTTATGTTGTGGGTGAGGGTGAGTGTGAGGGTTAGGCTTAGGGTTAGGGTTAGGGTTAGTTTGAGGGTGAAGTTGAGGGTTAGTGTTAGGAGTAGTGTTAGGTTTAAAGTTAGGCTGAGTGTGAGCGTGAGGGTGAGGGTGACGTTTAGGGTTAGGCTGAGGGTTGGGTTTAGTGTGAGTGTTAGGGTGAGGGTAAGGCTAAAGTTTAGCGAGAGGGTGAGGGTTAGGTTTAGGGTTAGGGTGAGGGTTAGGGTGAGGTTTAGGGTTAGGTTGAGGGTTAGTGTGAGGGTGAGGGTTATGGTTAGCATTAGGGCTAGTGTGAGGGTTAGGGTGAGTGTTAGGGTTAGGTTAGGATGAGGGTTAGGGTTAGGGTGAGGGTTAGGCTGAGGGTTAGGGGAGGGTTAGGGTGAGGGTTAGATGAGTGTGAGGGTTAGTGTTAGGTGGAGGGTGAGGTTTAGGGTGAGAGTTATGGTTAGGATTAGGGTTAGCATTAGGGTTAGTGTGAGGGTTAGGGTGAGTGTTAGGGTTAGGTTAGTGTGAGGCTTAGGGTTAAGGTGAGGGTTAGGGTGAGGGTTAGGTTTGGGTTAGGGTGAGGGTTTGATGAGGGTGAGGGTTAGGGTTAGGTTGAGTTTTAGATTTAGGGTGAGGGTTATGGTTAGGATTAGGGTTAGGGTGAAGGCTATGGTGAGGGTGAGAGTTAGGGTGAGGGTTAGGGTTAGGGTGAGAGTTAGGGTTAGTGTGAGGGTTAGGATGAGGGTAAGGTTAAAGGTTAGAGTGAGGGTGAGTGTTAGGGTTAGGGTTAGGGTGAGGTTTAGGGTTAGAGTTATGTTTAGGGTTAGGGTGAGGGTGAGCGTGAGTGTGACAGTGAGGCTTAGGTTCAGGGTGAGGGTGAGGGTGAGTGTGAAGCTTAGACTTATGGTTGGTTTAGGATTAGGTTTAGTGTGAGGGTGAAGGTGAAGGTTAGTGTTAGGAATATGGTTAGGTTTACAGTTAGACTGAGGGTGAGGGTGACGGTTAGAGTTAGGGTTAGGTTGAGGGTTAGGGTTTGTGTGAGGGTTAGGGTGAGCGTAATGTTAAAGGGTAGGGTGAAGGTGAGGGTTAGGCTTAGGGTTAGGGTGAGGTTTAGGGTTAGGGTTACAGTTAGGTTTAGGTTGAGGGTGAGGGTTAGGTTGAGGGTAAAGGTGAGGTTAGGGTGAGGGTTAGGGTTAGGGTGAGGTTTAGGGTGAGGATGAGTGTGAGTGTTAGAGTGAGGGTTAGGGTTCGGGAGAGTATGAGGTTTAGGGTTTGGTTGAGAGTTAGGGTTGGGTGAGTGTTAGGGTGACGGTGAGGATGAGGGTTCAGGTTGGGTTAAGGGTTAGAGTGAGGGGTAGGGTGAAGGGTAAGTTTAGTATTAGGGTTAGGGTGAGGGTTAGGGTTAGTGTGAGAGTTAGGGTTAGGGTGAGATTTAGGGTTACTTTGAGGGTTTATGTTAGGTTTAGGCTTAGTGTTAGGGTTAGGGTTACGGTTAGGTTGAGGGTTAGGTTTACGGTGAGGTTTAGGGTTAGTTTGAGGGTGAGGGTAAGGGTGAGGGTTAGGGTTAGGGTGATGTTTAGGGTGAGGGTGAGGGTTAGAGTTAGGGTGACTGTGAGGGTTAAGTTGAGAGTTTGGGTTAGCGTTAGGGTGAGGTTGAGGTTGAGGGTGAGTCGTAGGGTTAGGTTTAGTGTGAGGATGTGTGTGAGGGTTTGGTATGGGGTTAGTCTTAAGTTTAGGGTTAGGCTGAGGGTGACTGTGAGCGTGAGGGTTAGGGTTAGGGTGAGGTTTAGGGTTAGGGTGAAGGTAAGGGTTGGGGTGAGTGTTAGGGTTAGGGTGAGGGTTAGCATTAGGGTTAGGGTGAGGGTTAGGGTTAGGTTGGAGTTTAGGGTTAGGTTGAGTGTTAGGGTTAGGGATAGGATTAGGTTGGAGTTTAGGGTTAGGATGTGTGTTAGCGTTAGGGGTAGGGTTAGGTTGAGGGTTAGGGTGAGTGTTAGGGTTAGGTTGAGGGTGAGGTTGAGGGTGAGGTTGAGGGTGAGAGTTCGGTTAAGGGTTTCGGTTAGGGTTAGAGTGAGGTTGAGGATGAGTGAGAGGGTTAAGTTTATGGTTAGGATTAGGTTTAGGGTGAGGGTGAGGGTGAGGGTTAGGGTTAGGGTTATTTTTAGGCTTAGGTTTAAGCTGAGGGTGAGTGTGAGTGTGACCTTTATGGTTATGTTGAGTGTGAGAATTAGGGTTAGGTTTAGGGTGAGGGTGAGGTTGAGGGTTAAGGTCAGGTTTAGGATGAGGGGTAGTGTGAGAGTTAGGTTTAGTGTTACTGTTAGGGTTAGGGTTGGGGTTAGGGATAGGCTTAGTGTTAGGCAGAGGGTGAAGGTGAGGGTGAGGGGTAGGGTTTGGGTGAGGATGCGGTTTAGGTTTAGAGTTAGCATTAGGGTGAGGGTTAGTGTTAGGGTTAGGGTTAGTGTTACAATTAGGTTTAGGATGAGGGTGAGTGTGAGGGTAAGGGTGAGGGTTAGGCTTAGGCTTACGGATAGAGTATGGGCTAAGATGAGGGTGAGGGTTAGTGTTAGGGTTGGGGTGAGGGTTAGGGTGTGTGTGAGGGTTACGGTGAGTCTTCGTCTTAGGCTTAGGCTTAGGCCGAGCATGAGTGTGAGGGAGAGGGTTAGGGTTAGGATGAGGGTTAGGGTTTTAGTGTTAGGGTGAGGGTTAGGATGAGGTTTAGGGTTAGGAATAGGGTTAAGTGAGGGCTAGAGTGAGGGTGAGGTTTCGGGTTAGCGTTAGGGTGAGTTTTAGGTTTAGGGTTAAGTTGAGGGTGAGGGTTAGGGTTAGGGTGAAGGTTAGGGTTAGGGTTAGAGTGAGGGTGAGGTTTAGGATTAGGTTTAGGGTTAGGGTTAGGTTTAGGATAAGGGTTACAGTGAGGTTGAGTGTGTGGATTAGGGTTAGGCTTAGGATTAGGCTGAGGGTGATAATGGGGATGAGAATTGGCTTATGAGTGATGGTTAGGTTTATAGTTAGGTTGAGGGTTATGATGAGGGTTAGGGTTAGGATTAGGTTTAGGGTGAGGGCTAGGATGAGGGTGATGTTTAGGGTTAGGTTTAGGCTTAGGCTCAGGGATAGGCTGAGGCTGAAGGTGAGGGTGAGGGTTAGGGTTAGGGTGATGGTTAGGGGTACAGTTAGGGTGAGTGTTAGGATGAGGATTACGGTTAGGGTGAGGGTTAGGGTAAGGGTGACAGTAAGGGTAAAGGTGAGGAATAGTCTGAGGGTGAGTGTTATGGTAATGGTGAAGGTTCAGGGTTAGGGTGAGGGTTAGGGTGAGGGTGAGGGTTAGGGTTAGCGTTAGGGTGAGGGTTAGTGTGATGGTTAGGGTTAGGGTTAGGGTTACGATTAGGGTTAGGGTGAGGGTGAGTGTGAGGGTTAGGGTTAGTGTTAGGCTTATGCTTAGGCTTAGGCCCAGCTTGAGGTTATGGGTGGGGGTTACGGTTAGGGTGAGTGTTAGGGTTAGGGTAATGGTTAGGGTTAGGGCATGGTTGAGGGTTAGGGTTAGGGTTAGGGTGAGTTTTAAGTTTAGGGTGATGGTTAGGGTTAGTGTGAGGGTTAGTGTTCGGGTTAAGGTGAGTTTTAGTGTGAAGGTAAGTGTTAGGGTGAGGTTTAGGGTGAGGTTTAGGGTTATATTTAGTGTAGGGTCAGGGTTAGGGTAATGGTTATTGTTAGGGTTAGGGTTAGGATTAGGATTAGGGTTAAAGTGAGGGTGAGTGTGAGGGTTAGGTTTAGGTTTAGGGTTAGGATTAGAGTTATGGTGAGGGTGAGGTGAGGGTTAGGGTTAGGGTGAGGGTTGGGGTTAGGGTTAGAGTGAGGTTTAGGGTGAGGGTTAGGTTTAGGCTTAGGGTTAGGGTATGGGCTTAGGTGAGGGTGAGGGTTACCTTCAGGGTTAGAGTGAGTGTTAGGGTGAGGGTCACGTTTAGGGTTAGTTTTAGGGTTAGGTTTGGGTTTAGGGATAGTCTTAGTGTTAGGCGGAGGGTGAGGCTGAGGGTGAGGGTTAGGGTAGGGGTTTGGGTGAGGTTTATGGTTAGTGTTAGTGTTACTGTGAGGGTTAGTGTGAGGGTTAGGGTTAGGGTTACTGTTACTTTTAGGGATAGGGTGAGGGTGAGTTTGAGGTTAAGGGTTAGTCTTAGGCTTAGGCTTAGGCTTAGTCCGAGCCTAAGGGAGAGGGTGAGGGTTAGGGTTAGGGTGTGGGTTAGGGTTAGGGTGAGGGTTATGGACAGGGTGAGGGTTAGGGTCAGGGTTAGGGTTATTGTTAGGATTAGGGTTAGGTTTAAAGTTACTGAGAGGGTGAGGGTTTGGGTTACGGTTAGGGTTAGAGTGAGGGTTAGGATGAGGGATAGGGTTAGGGTTAGGATGAGGGTTAGGGTTAATGTGAGGGTTAGGGTTAGGGTGAGTTTTAGGGATACTGTGAGGTTTCATGTTAGGTTTAGGCTTAGTTTTAGGGTGAGTGTAAAGTTTAGGTTGAGTGTTAGGTTTAGGGTTAGTATGAGGGTTAGGGCTAGGGTGAGGGTAAGGGTGAGGGTTAGGGTTAGGGTGATGTTTAGGGTGAGGGTGAAGGTTAGGGTGAGTGTGATGGTGAGGGATAAGTTGAGGGTTTGGTTTAGGGTTAGGGTGAGGTTGAGGGTGAGGGTGAAACTTAAGGTTGGATTCAGGGTGACGGTGAGTGTGAGGATTAGGGTTAGGGTTAGGCTTAGTTTTAGGGTTAGGCTGAGGGTGACTGTGAGCATGAGGGTTAGGGTTAGGGTTATTTTGAGGGTTAGGTTTAGGGTGAGGTTTAGGGTTAGATTGGAGGTTAGGTTTAGAGTGAGGGTTAGCATTAGGGGTAGGGTTAGGTTGAGGGTGAGAGTGAGTGTTAGGGTTAGGAATAGGTTTAGTGTGAGCCTGTTGGTGACGGTGAGGGTGAGGGTTAGGGTTAGGGTGAGGGTTAGGCTAAGGGTCAGGTTTAGGGTGATGTTTAGGTAGAGGGCTTGGGTTAGGGTTAGGGTGAGTCTGAGGGTGAGAGAGAGGGTTAGGATTAGGGTTAGCGTTAGGTTTAGGGTGTTGGTGAGTGTGAGGGTTAGGGTTACGGTTCATGTTTGGCTTAGGTTTAAGCTGAGGGTGAGGGTGAGTGTGAGGGTTAGGGCTATGTTGAATGTGAGCATTACTGTTAGTTTTAGGGTGAGGTTGAGGTTGAGGGTTAGGGAGAGGTTTAGGGTTTGGTTTAGGGTGAGGGTTAGATGACGGTGAGGGTTAAGATTAGGGTGAGGGTTAGGGTTAGGGTGATGGTGAGGGTTAGCGTTAGGGTGAGGGTTAGGGATATGTTGCCGATTAGGGTGAGTGTTAGGGTTACGGTGATGTTTATGGTGAGGATGAGGGTTGGTTTGAGGGTTTGCGTTAGGTTTAGGGTGAGGTTGAGAGTGAGGGTGACGCTTAGGTTTAGGTTTAGGGTGAGGGTGACTGTGAGGGTTAGGGTTAGGCTTTAGGCTGAGGGTTAGGCTGAGGGTGAGGGTGAGGGTGATGATTAGGTTTAGGGTGAGGGTTAGGGTTAGGGTTAGGGTGAGGGATAGTCATAGTGTGAGGGTTAAGTTTAGGGTGAGGTTTAGGGTTACTGTAAGTGCTCATGTTAGGTTTAGCCTTAGTGTTAGGGTAAGGGTAAGGGTTAGGTTGAGGGTTAGGTTAGGGTGAGGTTTAGGGTTAGTATGAGGGTTAGGGCTAGGGTGAGGGTAATGGTGAGGGTTAGGGTTAGGGTGAGGGTGAGGGTTAGGGTGAGGGAGAAGGTGAGGATGAGGGTTCAGTTGAATATTTGGGTTAGGGTTAGGGTGAGGTTGAGACTTAGGTTTAGGTTTAGAGTGAGGGTGAGGGTTAGGGTTAGGGTTAGTGTTATCGTTAGGGTTAGGGTTAGAATAACGGTGAGGTTGAGGATTAGGGTTAGGGTTAGGGTGAGTTTTAGGCTTAATGTTATTGATTGTGTTAGGGTTAGGTTTAGGGTGAGAGTTAGGAGGAGGGTTAGGGTTAGGGTTAGGTTTAGGATTAGGTTTAGGGTGAGGGTGAGGGTGAGGTTTAGGGATAGGGTTAGGCTTAGGTTTAGGGTTAGGCTGAGGGTGACTGTGAGCTTGAGGGTTAGGGTTATGGTGAGCATTAGGTTTGGGGTTAGGGTGAGGGTAACGGTTGGGGTGAGTGTTAGGGTTTGGGTGAGTGTTAGCGTTAGGTTTAGGGTTAGGGTTAGGTTGGAGGTTAGTGTTAGGGTGAGGGTTAGCGTTAGTGGTATGTTTAAGTTGAGGGTGAGGATGAAGTTTAGGGTTAGGATTAGGTTTAAGGTGAGCCTGAGGATGAGGATGAGGGTGAGGGTTAGGGTTAGGGTGAGGGTTAGGCTAAGGTTTAGAGTGAAGGTTAGGTTTAGGGTGATGTTTAGGTTGAGCGTGAGGGTTGGGGTTAGGGTGAGGGTGAAGTTTCAGTTGAGGGTTTGTGTTAGGGTTAGGTTGAGGGTGAGCGTGTGTGAGTGGGTTAGGTTTAGGGTTAGGATTCGGTTTAGGGTGTGGTTGAGTGTGAGTGTTAGGGTTAGGTTTATTGTTAGGCTTAGGTTTAAGCTGATGGTGAGGGTGAGTGTGAGGTTTAGGGTTATGTTGAATGTGAGAATTAGGGTTAGGATTAGGGTGAGGGTGTGGTTGAGGGTTAGGGTGAGGGTTAGGGTTTGGGTTAGGGTGAGGGTTAGATGAGGGTGAGGGTTAGGGTTAGGGTCAGGGTTAGGGTTAGGGTGAGGGTGAGGGTTAGCGTTAGGGTGAGGGTTCGGGTTATGGTGCGGATTAGGGTGAGTGTTAGAGTTACGGTGATGTTTATGTTGAGGGTGAGGGTTGGTTTGAGGGTTTGCGTTGGGTTTAGGGTGAGGTTGAGGGTGTGGGTGACGCTCAGTGTTTGGCTTAGGGTGAGGGTGTCTCTGAGGGTTAGGGTTAGGCTTAGGGTTTTGGCTGAGGGTTAGGCTGAGGGTGAGGGTGAGGGTTAGGGTTAGGGTGAGGGTTAGGTTTACGGTTAATGATAGGGTGATATTTAGGGTGAGGGTTGGTGTGAGAGTTAGTGTTAGGGTTAGGTTTATCGTTAGAGTGAGTGTAAGGGTTAGGTTGAGGGTTAGGGTTAGTGATAGTGTGAGGGTTGGGATGAGGGTTAGGGTGAGGGTAAGGTTTAGGGTGAGGGTTATGGTGGGTGTGAGGGTTAGGGTTAGGGTTAGGGTTAGGGTGAGTGTGAGGTTTAGGGTCATGGTAAGGGCTAGGGTTAGGGTTAGGATGAGGGTTAGGGACAGGGTTAGGATGAAGGTTAGGGTGAGGGTTCGGGTTAGGGTTCAGGCTACTGTTAGGGTGAGGGTTGGGGTTAGGGTTAGGATTAGGTTGAGGGTGATGTTTAGGGTTATGGTAAGGGCTAGGGTTAGGGTTAGGATGAGGGTTAGGGAAAGGGTTAGGATGAGGGTTAGGTTGAGGGTTCGGGTTAGGGTTCGGGTTAGGGTTAGGGTGAGGGTGGGGGTGAGGATGAGAGTGAAGTTTATTTTTAGAGTTAGGATGAGGGTGAAGTTTAGGGTTAGGATTAGGGTTAGGGTAAGTTTTAGGCTGAGGATGAGGCTGAGGGTGTGGGTGAGAATTAGCGTTAGGTTGAGAGTTAGGTTTAGGGTTATGGTGAGTGTTTGGGATAGGGTTAAGTTTAGGATGAGAGTTAGTTTGAGGGGTATGGTTACGGTTAAGATGAGCGTTAGGGTGATGGTTAGGGTTAGGGTTAGGGTGAGGGTTAGTGTCAGGGTGAGGGGTGGGGTTAGTGATAGCTATATGGTGAGAGTAAGGGTTAGCGTGAGGTTTAGGGTGAGTGTGAGGGTTAGAGTTAGCATTAGGTTTAGGGTGAGGTTTAGGGTGAGGGTTAGGGTGAGGTTTAGGGTTAGGGTGAGGTGAGGGTGAGGGTGATTGTGAGGTTTATGGTTAGGGTGAGAGATAGGTTTAGCGTGAGGGTTAGGGTTAGGGTTACGGTGAGGATGAGCCTGAGGGCTTAGGGTGTGGGTGAGGGTGAGTGTGAGGGTTAGGGTTAGGGTTAGGGTTAGTGTGAGGGTGAAGTTGAGGGTTAGTTTTAGGAGTAGCGTTAGGTTTAAAGTTAGGCTGAGGGTGAGCTTGAGGGTGAGGGTGACGGTTAGGGTTAGGGTTAGGTATAGGTTGAGGGTTAGGGTTAGTGTGAGGGTTATGGTGAGGGTCAGGGTTAAGTTTAAGGTTAGGGTTACAGTGAGGGTTAGGGTTAGGGTTAGGGTTATTTTTAGTGTTAGGTTAGTGTTAAGTTTGCGGTGAGGGTGAGGCTGAGGGTGAAGTTTGTGGTTAGGTTTAGGGTTAGGGTTTTTGTTAGGGTTAAGGTTAGTGTGAGGTTTATGGTGAGGGTTAGGGTTAGGGTTAGGATTAGAGTTATAGTGAGGGTGAGAGTGAGGGTTAGTGTTAGGGTGAGGGTTGGGGTTAGGGTTAGAGTGAGGCTAAGGGTTACGTTTAGGATTAGGCTTAGGGTTAGGGTATGGGCTAGGGTGAGGGTGAGGGTTAGGTTTAGGGTTAGTTTTAGGTTTAGGGTTGGGGTTAGAGATAGGCTTAGTGTTAGGCGGAAGGTGAGGGTGAGGGTGAGGGTTAGGGTTAGGGTGCGGGTGAGGTTTAGGGTTAGTTTTAGCATTAGGGTGAGGTTTAGTGTAAGGGTTGGGTTAGGGTGAGTGTTACTTTTAGGGTTAGGGTGAGGGTGAGTGTGAGGGTAAGGGTTAGTCTTAGGCTTAGGCTTAGGTTTAGGCTGAGCCTAAGGGTGAGGGTGAGGGTTAGGATTAGAGTGAGGGTTATGGACAAGTTGAGGGTTAGCGTTAGGGTTAGGGTTATTGGTAGGATTAGGTTTAGGTTGAAAGTTACTGTGAGGGTGAGTGTTAGGGTTAGGGATAGGGTGAGATTTAGGTTTAGGGACAGGGTTAGAGTTAGGGTTAGGGTAAGGGTGAGATTTGGGGTTAGAGTTAGAGTTAGTGTTAGGGTTAGGGTGAGGGTTAGGGTGAGGGTTAAGTTTAGGGTTAGGCTTAGGCTTAGGCTTAGGCTTAGGCCTAGTATGAGGGTGAGTTTTAGGTTTAGGTTTAGTGTGAGGGTTAGTGTTAGGGTGAAATTGAGTGTGAGGTTTAGGGCTAGTCTTAGTCTTAGGCTTAGGCCGAGCATATGGGTGAAGGTGAGGGTTAGGGTTAAGGTCAGGGTTAGGGTGAGGGTTAGTTTGAGTGTTAGGTTTAAGGTTAGTGTTAGGGTTAAGGTTGGGGTTAGGGATAGTCTTAGTGTTAAGTGGAGGGTGAGGGAGAGGGTGAGAGTTAGGGTTATGGTTAGGGTTAGGGTGTTAGGATTTGTGTGAGGGTTAGGATGAGGTTCAGGGTTAGGATTAGGGTTAGGGTGAGGGCTAGTGTGAGGGTGAGGATTAGCGTTAGCATTAGGGTGAATTTAGGGTTAGGGTTAGGGTTAGGATTACATTGAGGATGAGTTTTAGGGTTAGGGTGAGGGTTAGGGTTAGGGTTAGGGTGATGGTGAGGGTTAGAATTAGGGATATTGTTAGGGTTATTGTTAGTGTTATGGTTAAGGTTAAGCTTATTTTGAGGGTGAAGCTGAGGGTGAACTTTAAGGTTAGGGTTAGGGTGACGTTTAGGGTTAGGGTTAGGGTTAGGGTTGGGAGGAGGGTTTGGTTTAAGGTGAGTGTGAGGGTAAGGGTTAGGGTTAGGGTTAGTGTTATCATTATGGTTAGGGTTAGAATAACAGTGAGGGTGAGGATTAGGGTTAGGGTTAGGATGAGGTTAAGGGTTAGTTTTAGTGTTAGGGTTAGGGTTAGGGTTAGGGTTAGGGTGAGAGTTAGGAGGAGGGTTAGGGTTAGGCTTAGGGTTAGGATTAGGGTTAGGGTGAAGGTGAGGGTGTCGTTTAGGGTTAAAGTTGGGGTTAGGCTTAGGTTTAGGCTGAGGGTGAGGCTGAGTTTGAGGGTTAGGGTTAGGCTTAGTGTTAGAGTTAGGGTTAGGGTTAGGGTGAGGGTTAAGTTTAGGGTTAGGATTAGCGTTAGGGTGAGTGTGAGTTTTAGGGTTAGTGTTAGGGTTAGGCCTAGGTTTAGGCTGAGGGTGAGCGTTAGGTTGAGGGTTAGGATTAGGTTTAGGGTTAAGGTATGGGCTAGGGTGAGGGTGAGTGTAAGGGTCAGTGTTAGGGTGAGGGTTAGTGTGAGGGTTAGGTTTAGGGTTAGTGTTAGGGTTAGGGTTGGGATTAGGGATAGTCTTAGTGTTAGGCGGAGGGTGAGGTTGAGGGTGAGGGTTAGGGTAAGGGTTAGGGTGAGGATGAGGTTTAGGGTTAGAGTTAGCATTAGGGTGAGGGTTAGTGTTAGAGTTAGGGTTAGTGTTAGAGTTAGGGTTAGGGTGAGGGTGAGTGTGAGGGTTAGGGTTATGTTTAGACTTAGGGTGAGGGTGAGGGTTAGAGTTATGTTTAGACTTAGGGTGAGGGTTAGGCTTAGGCTAAGGGTTAGAGTATGGGCTAGGGTGAGGGTGAGGGTTAGTGTTAGGGTTAGGGTGAGGGTTAGGGTGAGTGTGAGGTTTAGAGGTAGTCTTAGTCTTAGGCTTAGGCTTAGGCTGAGCATGAGTATGAGGTAGAGGGTTAGGGTTAGGAAGAGGGTTAGGGTTTTAGGGTTAGGGTGAGGGTTAGGATGAGGTTTAGGGTTAGGATTATTGTTAGTTTGAAGGCTAGAGTGAGGGTGAGGATCAGGGTTAGCATTAGGGTGAAGTTTAGTGTTAGGGTTAGGATTACATTGAGGGTGAGGGTTAGGGTTAAGGTGAGGGTTAAGTTTAGGGATAAGGTGAGGGTGAGCGTTAGGATTAGGTTTAGGGTTAGGCTTATTTTTAGTATTATGGTTAGGGTTAAGTTCACAGTGAGGGTGAGGCTGAGGGTGAGGGTTAGGATTAGGGTTAGGGTTAGGGTGTGGGTTAGGCTGAGTGTTAGGGTTAGGCTGAGGGTGAGTGTGGGGATGAGGATTAGCTTTTGAGTGATGGTTAGGGTTATGGTTAGGTTGAAGTTTGGGATGAGGATTAGGGTTAGGATTAGGGTTAGGGTTAGGGCTAGGATGAGGGTGAGGGTTAGGGTTAGGGTGAGTGTGAAGTTTCGGTTGAGTGTTTGGGTTAGGTTTAGGTTGAGGGTGAGGGTGAGTGAGAGGGTTAAGTTTAGGGTTAGGATTAGGGTTAGGTTGAGGGTGAGTGTGAGGGTTAGGGTTTGGTTTATTGTTAGCCTTAGGTTTAAGCTGAGGGTGAGGGTGAGTGTGAGGTTTAGGGTTATGTTGAGTGTGAGCATTAGGGTTAGGTTTGGGGTGAGGTTGTGGTTGAGTGTTAAGGTGAGGGTTAGGGTGAGGTTTAGGGTGAGGGTTAGATTAGGGTGAGGGTTAGGGTTAGGGTGAGGGTGAGGGTTAGCGTTAGGGTGAGGGTTAGGGATAGTGTGAAGGTTAGGGTTAGGCTGAGGTTTAGGGTTACTGTGAGGGTTCATGTTAGGTTTAGCCTTAGTGTTAGGGTGAGGGTAAGCATTAGGTTGAGGGTTAGGTTAGGGTGAGGTTTAGGGTTAGTATGAGGGTTAGGGCTAGGGTGAGGGTAAGGGTGAGGGTTAGGGTTAGGGTGATGTTTAGGGTGAGGGTGAGGGTTAGGGTGAGGCTAATGGTGAGGGTTCAGTTGAGGGTTTGTGTTAGGGTTACGGTGAGTTTGAGACTTAGGGTTAGGTTTAGGGTGAGGATGAGTTTTAGGGTTAGGGTCAGGTTTAGTGTTATCATTAGGGTTAGAGTTAGAATAAGGGTGAGGGTGAGGATTAGGTTAGGGTTAGGGTGAGTTTTAGGATAATGTTAGTGTTAGGGTTAGGGTTAGGGTGAGAGTTGGGAGGAGCGTTAGGGTTAGGGATAGGTTTACGATTAGGGTTAGGGTGAGGGTGAGTGTGAGGTTTAGGGATAGGGTTAGGCTTAGTTTTAGGGTTAGGCTGAGGGTGATTGTGAGCTTGAGGTTTAGGGTTATGGTGAGAATTAGGTTTGGGGTTAGGGTGAGCGTAAGGGTTGGGGTGAGTGTTAGGGTTTGGTGAGGGTTAGGGTTCGGGTTAAGTTTAGGGTTAGGTTGGAGGTTAGTGTTAGGGTGAGGGTTAGCGTTAGGGGTAGGGTTAGGTTGAGGGTGAGGGTGAGGGTTAGGGTTAGGATTAGGATTAAGGTGAGCCTGAGGGTTAGGGTGAGGGTGAGGGTTAGGTTTAGGGTGAGGGTTAAGCTAAGGGTTAGGGTGAGTGTTAGGTTTAGGGTGATGTTTAGGTTGAGGGTGAGGGTTAGGGTTAGGGTGAGGGTGAAGGTTCGGTTGAGGGTTTGGGTTAGGTTTAGGTTGAGCGTGACGGTGAGTGAGAGTGTTAGGTTTAGGGTTAGGACTAGGTTTAGGGTGAGGGTGAATGTGAGGGTTAGGGTTAGGTTTATTGTTAGGCTTAGATTTAAGCTGAGGGTGATGGTGAGTGTGAGGTTTAGGGTTATGTTGAGTGTGAACATTAGGGTTAGGTTTAGGGTGAGGGTGTGGTTGACGGTTAGGGTGAGGGTTAGGGTTTGGTTTAGGGTGAGGGATAGATGAGGGTCAGGGTTAGGGTTAGGGTGAGGGTTAGGTTTAGGGTGAGGGTGAGGGTTAGCGTTAGGGTGAGGGTTCGGGTTATGGTTTGGATTAGGGTGAGTGTTAGAGTTACGGTGATGTTTATGGTGAGGGTGAGGGTTAGTTTGAGTGTTTGCTTTAGGTTTAGGGTGAGGTTGAGGGTGAGGGTGAGGCTTAGGGTTAGGGTGAGGGTGAGGGTGACTCTTAGGGTTAGTGTTAGGGTTAGGCTTTAGGCTGAGTTTTAGGCTGAGGGTGAGGGTGAGCTTTAGGGTTAGGGTGAGTGTTATGATTAGGGTTAATGATAGGGTGATATTTACGTTGAGGGTTAGTGTGAGAGTTAGTGTTAGGGTTAAGCTTAGTGTTAGAGTGAGTGTAAGGGTTAGGTTGAGGGTTAGGTTTAGGGATATGTTGAGGATTGGGATGAGGGTTAGGGTGAGTGTAAGGTTTAGGGTGAGGGTTATGGTGAGTGTGAGAGTTAGTGTTAGGGTTAGGGTTAGGGTGAAGTTGAGGTTTAGGGTTATGATAAGGGTTAGGGTTAGGGTAAGGATGAGGGTTTGGGAGAGGGTTAGGATGAGGGTTAGGGTGAGGTTTCGTGTTAGGGTTCGGGTTAGGGTTCGGGTGAGGGTGGGGGTAAGGTTGAGGGTGAAGTTTAGGGTTACAGTTAGGATGAGGGTGAGGATTAGTTTAAGATTAGGGTTAGGGTTAGGTTTAGGCTGAAGATGAGTCTGAGGGTGTGGGTGAGGATTAGGGTTAGGTTGAGTGTATGGTTACGGTTAGGGTGAGGGTTAGTGTTAGGGTTAAGTTTAGGATGAGAGTTAGTTTGAGGGGTACGGTTATGGTTAGGATGAGCATTAGGGTTAACGTTAGGGTTGGGGATAGGGTTAGGGTTAGGGTGAGGTTTAGGGTTAGGGTTAGGGTTAGGGTCAGCGTTCTGGTGAAGGTTATGGTTAGGGTTAGGGTTAGGGTGAGAGTTAGGGTCAGGGTGAGTGTTAGGGTTAGGGTTAGATTTATGGTGAGAGTTAGGTTTAACGTGAGGTTTAGGATGAGTGTGAGGGTTACAGTTAGCATTACGGTTAGGGTGAGGTTTAGGGTGAGGATTAGGATTAGGTTTAGGTTTTGGGTGAGGTGAGGGTGAGGGTGATTGTGAGGTTTATGGTTAGGGTGAGAGATAGGTTTAGTGTGAGGGTGAGGGTTAGGGTTAGGGTGAAGGTGAGCGTGATGGTGACAGTGAGGCTTAGGGTGTGGGTGAGGGTGAGTGTGAGGGTTAGGTTTAGGGTTTGGGTTAGGGTTAGGGTGAGGGTGAAGTTGAGGGTTAGTTTTAGGAGTAGCATTAGGTTTCAATTTAGACAGGTTGAGCGTGAGGGTGAGGGTGACGGTTAGGTTTAGCGTTAGGTTGAGGGTTAGGGTTATTTTGAGGGTTATGGTGAGGGTAAGGCTAAAGGTTAAGGTTAGGGTTACAGTGAGGGTTAGGCTTAGGGTTAGGGTTATTGTTAGTGTTAGGTTAGTGTTAATTTTGCGGTGAGGGTGAGGCTCAGGGTGAGGTTTATGGTTAGGTTTAGGGTTAGGGTTAGGGTTAGGGTTAGGATTAGGCTTATGGTTAAGGTATGGGCTAGGGTGAGGGTGAGGGTTAGGGTGAGGGTTAGGTTTCAGGTTAGTTTTAAGTTTAGGGTTGGGGTTAGGGATAGGCTTAGTGTTAGGTGGAGGGTGAGGTTGAGGGTGAGGGTTAGGGTTAGGGAGAGTGTTACTGTTAGAGTTAGGGTGAGGGTGAGTGTGAGGGTAAGGTTTGTCTTAGGCTTAGGCTTAGGTTTAGGCTGAGCCTAAGGGTGAGGGTGAGGGTTAGGGTTAGGTTGAGGGTTATGGACAGGGTGAGGGTTAGCGTTAGTGTTAGGGTTATTGGTAGGATTAGGTTAGGTTGTAAGTTACTGTGAGGGTGAGTGTAAGGGTTAGGGTTAGGGTGAAGTTTAGGTTTAGGGATAGGGTTAGAGTTAGGGTTAGGGTAAGGGTGAGGTTTAGGGTTAGAGTTAGGTTTAGTGTTAGGGTTAGGTTTAGGGTGAGGATGAGTGTGAGGGTGACAGTGAGGCTTAGGGTGTGGGTGAGGGTGAGTGTGAGTGTTAGGCTTAGGTTTTGGGTTAGGTTTAGTGTGAGGGTGAAGTTGAGGGTTAGTGTTAGGAGTAGCGTTAGGTTTAAAGTTAGGCTGAGTGTGAGCGTGATTGTGAGAGTGACGGTTAGGGTTAGGGTTAGGTTGAGGGTTAGGGTTATTGTGAGGGTTATGGTGAGGGTAAGTCTAAAGGTTAAGGTTAGGGTTACAGTAAGGGTGAGGGTTAGGATTAGGGTTAGTGTTAGTGTTAGGTTAGTGTTAATTTTGGGGTGAGGGTGAGGCTGAGGGTGAGGTTTATGGTTAGGTTTAGGGTTAGGGTTAGGATTAGGCTTAGGGTTAGAATTAGGCTTAGGGTTAAGATATGGGCTAGGGGAGGGTGAGGTTTATGGTGAGGGTTAGGTTTCGGGTTATTGTTAAGTTTAGGGTTGGGGTTAGGGATAGGCTTAGTGTTAGGCAGAGTGGGAGGGTGATTGTGAGGATTAGGGTTAGGGAGAGTGTTACTGTTAGGGTTAGGGTGAGGGTGAGTGTGATGGTAAGGTTTAGTCTTAGGCTTAGGCTTAGGTTTAGGCTGAGCCTAAGGGTGAGGTTGAGGGTTAGGGTTAGGGTGAGGGTTATGGACAGGGTGAGGGTTAGCGTTAGGGTTAGGGTTATTGGTAGGATTAAGGTTAGGTTGAAAGTTACTGTGAGGGTGAGGGTTAGGGTTAGGGTTAGGGTGAAGTTTAGGTTTAGGGATAGGGTTAGAGTTAGGGTTAGGGTAAGGGTGAGGTTTAGGGTTAGAGTTAGGTTTAGTGTTAGGGTTAGGGTTAGGGTGAGGATGAGTGTGAGGGTGACAGTGAGGCTTAGGTGTGGGTGAGGGTGAGTGTGAGGGTTAGGCTTAGGGTTAGGTTTAGTGTTAGTGTGAGGTTGAACTTGAGGGTTAGTGTTAGGAGCAGCGTTAGTTTTAAAGTTAGGCTGAGGGTGAGCGTGAGGGTGAGAGTGACGGTTAGGGTTAGGGTTAGGTTGAGGGTTAGGGTTATTGTGAGGGTTATGGTGAGGGTAAGGCTAAAGGTTAAGGTTAGGAATACAATGAGGGTTAGGGTTAGGGTTAGGGTTATTGTTAGTGTTAGGTTAGTGTTATGTTTACAGTGAGGGTGAGGCTGAGGGTGAGGTTTATGGTTAGGTTTAGGGTTAGGTTTAGTGTTAGGGTTAGGGTTAGGCTTAGGGTTAGGTTATCGGCTAGGGTGAGGTTGAGGGTTATGATGAGGGTTAGGTTTAGCGTTAGTGTTAAGTTTAGGGTTGGGGTTAGGGATAGGATTAGTGTTAGGCGGAGGGTGAGGGTGAGGGTGAGGGTTAGGGTTAGGGTGTGGGTGAGGGTTAGGGTTAGGGTGCGGGTGAGGTTTAGGGTCAGTGTTAGCATTAGGGTGAGGGTTAGTGTGAGGGTTATGGTTAGGGTGAGGGTGAGTGTGAGGGTAAGGGTTAGTCTTTGGCTTAGGCTTAGGTTTAGGCTGAGCCTAAGGGTGAGGTTTAGGGTTAGGTTTAGGGGTAAGGTTAGGGTTAGGGTTAGGGTTAGGTAAGGACAAGTTGAGGGTTAGCGTTAGGGTTAGGGTTATTGGTAAGATTAGGGTTAGGTTGAATGTTACTCTGAGGGTGAGGGTTAGCGTTAGGGATAGGGTGAGGTTTAGGTTTAGGAATAGGGTTAGAGTTAGGGTTAGGGTAAGGGTGAGGTTTAGGGTTAGAGTTAGGGTTAGTGTTAGGGTTAGGGTGAGGGTTAGGCTTAGGCTTAGGCTTAGGCTTAGGCTTATGCTGAGCATATGGGTGAGTTTTACAGTTAGGGTTAGTGTGAGGGTTAGGGTTAGGGTTAGTGTTATGGTTAGGGTTAGGGTGAAGTTGAGTGTGAGGGTTAGGGTTAGTCTTAGTCTTAGGCTTAGGCTTAGGCCGAGCTTAAGGGTGAGGTTGAGGGTTAGGGTTAGGGTGAGGTTTAGGGTGTTAAGATTTGGGTGAGAATTAGGATGAGGTTTAGGGTTAGGATTAGGGTTACAGTGAGGGTTAGAGTGAGGGTGAGTGTTAGGGTTAGCATTAGGGTGAAGTTAGGGTTAGGGTCAGGGTTACATTGAGGGTGAGGTTTAGGGTTAGGGTGAGGGTTAGGGTTAGTGTTTGGGTGATGGTGAGGGTTAGGATTAGGGATATGGCTAGGGTTATTGTTAGTGTTATGATTAGGGTTAAACTTATGTTGAGGGTGAGGCTGAGGGTGAGGGTTTGGCTTATTGTTAGGGTGACGTTTAGGGTTAGGGTTAGGGTTAGGGTTAGGAGGAGGGTTTGGGTTAGGTTGAAGGTGATGGTTAGGGTTAGGGTTAGGGTTAGAATAACCATGAGGGTGAGGTTTAGGTTTAGGGTTAGGATGAGGTTAAGGGTTAGTATTAGTGTTAGTGTTACGGTGAGAGTTAGGAGGAGGGTTAGTGTTAGGGTTAGGATTAGGATTAGCGTTAGGGTGAGTGTGAGGGTGTGGTTTAGGGTTATGGTTGAGGTTCTGCTTAGGGTTAGGCTGAGGGTGTGGTTGAGGGTGAGGGTTAGGTTTAGGGTGAGGCTGAGGGTGAGGGTTAGGGTTAGTGTTATCATTAGGGTTAGGGTTAGAATAACGGTGAGGGTGAGGATTAGGGTTAGGGTTACGATGAGGTTAAGGGTTAGTGTTCGTTTTAGTGTTAGGGTTACTGTTATGGTGAGAGTTAGGAGGAGGGTTAGGGTTAGGGTTAGGGTTAGGATTAGTGTTAGGGTGAATGTGAGGGTGTGGTTTATGGTTAGGTTTGGAGTTAGGCTTAGAGTTAGGCTGAGGGTGAGGTTGAGGGTGAGGGTTAGGGTTAGGCTTAGTGTTAGAGTTAGGGTTAGGGTGAGGGTGAGTGTTAAGTTTAGGGTTAGGATTAAGGTTAGGGTGAGTGTGATGTTTAGGTTAGGGTTAGGCTTAGATTAAGGCTGAGGGTGAGGGTGAGGGTGAGGGTTAGGGTTAGGGTGAGGGTTGGGGTTAGGGTTAGAGAGGGTCGGGGTGAGGGTTATGATTAGGCTTAGGGTTAAGTTATGGGCTAGGGTGAGGGTGAGGTTTAGGCTCAGGGTTAAGGTGAGGGTTAGTGTGAGGGTTAGGTTTAGGGTTAGTGTTAGGGTTAGGTTTGGGGTTAGGGATAGTCTTAGTGTTAGGCGGAGGGTGAGGGTGAGGGTGAGGGTTATGGTTAGGGTGAGGATGAGGTTTAGGGTTAGAGTTAGCATTAGGGTAAGGGTTAGTCTTAGGGTTAGGGTTAGTGTTACAATTAGGGTTAGGGTGAGGGTGAGTGTGAGGGATAGGTTTAGGATTAGACTTAGGGTGAGGGTGAGTGTTAGGGTTAGGGTTAGGCTTAGGCTTAGGGTTAGAATATGGGCTAGGGTGAGGGTGAGGGTTAGTGTTAGGGTTAGGGTGAGTGTGAGGTTTACAGTTAGTCTTAGACTTAGGCTTAGGCTTCGGCTGAGCATGAGTTTGAGGGAGAGGTTTAGGGTTAGGATGAGGGTTAGGGTTTTAGGGTTAGGGTGTGGGTTAGGATGAGGGTGAGTGTTAGGATTAGCCTTAGGGTGAGGTTTAGGGTTAGGGTTAGGGTTACGTTGAGGGTGAGGGTTACAGTTAGGGTGAATGTTAGGGTTAGGGTTAGGCTGAGGGTGATGGTTTGGATTAGGTTTAGGGTTAGGGTTATTGTTAGTTTTATGATTAGGGTTAAGTTTACAGTGAGGGTGAAGCTGAGGGTGAGGGTTACGATTAGGGTTAGGGTTAGTGTGTGGGTTAGGCTGAGGGTTAGAGTTAGGCTGAGGGTGAGTGTGGGGATGAGGATTACTTTTTGAGTGATGGTTAGGGTTATGGTTAGGTTGAGGGTTAGGATGAGGGTTAGGGTTAGGATTAGGGTTAGGGTGACGGCTAGGATGAGGGTGAGTGTTAGGGTTAGGGTGAGTTTTAGGGTTAGGGTTATGGTGAGGGTTAGGGATAGTGTGAGGGTTACGGTTAGGGTGAGGTTTAGTGTTACTGTGAGGGTTCATGTTAGGTTTAGGCTTAGTGTTATGGTGAGGGTAAGGGTTAGGTTGAGGGTTAGGTTAGGGTGAGGTTAGGGTTAGTTTGAGGGTTAGGGCTAGGCTAATGCTAAGGGTGAGTGTTAGGGTTTGGGTAATTTTTAGGGTGAGGGTGAGGGTTATGGTGAGGGTGAGGGTGAGGGTTCAGTTGAGGGTTTGGGTTAGGGTTAGGTTGAGGTTGAGGGTTAGTGTTATGTTGGGGATTAGGATGAGGGTTAGGGATAGGATTAGGGTTAGGGTGAGGGCTAGGATGAAGGTGAGGGTTAGGGTTAAGATTAGGCTTAGGCTTAGGGTTAGGCTGAGGCTGAAGGTGAGGTTGAGGGTTAGGATTTGGGTGATGGTTAGGGTTACAGTTAGGGTGAGTGTTAGGATGAGTATTAAGGTTAGAGTGAGGGTTAGGGTGAGGGGGACATTAAGGGTTAAGGTGAGGGATAGGCTGAGTGTGAGTGTTAAGGTAATGTTGAAGTTTAGGGTTAGGGTGAGGTTTAGGGTGAGGGTTAGGTTTAGCGTTAGGGTTAGGGTTAGCGTTAGGGTGAGGGTTAGTGTGAGGGTTAGGGTTAGGGTTACGGTTACGGTTAGGGTTAGGGTGAGGTTGATTTTGAGGGTTAGGGTTAGTCTTAAGCTTATGCTTAGGCTAAGGCCCAGCTTCAGGTTGAGGGTGGGGGTTACGGTTAGGGTGAGGGTTAGGGTTAGGGTCATGGTTAGGGTTAGGGCGAGGTTGAAGGTTAGGGTTAGGGTTAGGGTGGATTTTAAGTTTAGGGTGATGGTTAGGGTTAGTGTGAGGGTTAGTGTTCGGGTTAAGTTTAGTTTTAGTGTGAAGGTAAGTGTTAGGATGAGGTTTAGGGTTAGGGTGACGTTTAGGTTTAGAGTTAGTGTTAGGGTGAGGGTTAAGGTTAGGGTTAGGTTTAGGGTTAGAGTGAGGGTTAGGGTGAGGTTTAGTGTTACTGTTAGGTTTAGGGTTAGGTCTTGGGTTAGGGTGAGGGTAAGGGTTAGAGTGAGGTTTAGGGTTAGGGTTAGTGTTAGGGTGAGTGTTAGGGTTAGGGTGATGGTGAGGGTAAGTTTTGGGGTGAGAACTAAGGTTAGGGTTAGGGTTAGGGTAAGGTTTAGGTTTAGGGTAAGTGTGAGTGTGAGAGTTAGGTTTAGGATTTGGCTTAGCTGTAGGGTTAGTCTTAGGGTGAGCGTGAGGGTGAGTGCCAGAGTTAGGTATAGGGTGTGGGTGAGCATTAGGGTGAGGGTGAGTGTGAATTTGAAGGTGAGGTTGAGGTTTAGGGTTTGGTTGAGTGTTAGGTTTAGGGTTAAGTTTAGGGTGAGGGTTAGGGTTAGGGTTAGGGTAAGGATGAGGGTTAGGCTTGGGTTAGGTTTAGGGTTAGGGTGAGGGTAAGTTTTGGGGTCAGTGTGAGGGTTAGGTTTAGGATTAGGTTTAGGGTTAGGGTGAGGGTTAGGGATAGGGTTAGTTTTAGGGTGAACGTTTTGGTTAGGGTTAGGCTTAGGATTATGTTGAGGGTGAGGGTGAGGGTTAGGGTTAATGGGAGGGTGAGGGTTAGTGTTAGGGTTAGGATGAGGGTTAGACTGAGAGTTAGGGTTAGGTTTGGGTGAGGGTAAGAGTTAGGGTGAGGGTTAGGGTGAGGGTGAGGTTTAGGTTTAGGCTTGGGTTAGGGTGTGGGTTAGTGTTAGGGTTAGGGTTGGGGTTAGGGTGAGGTTTAGGGTGTGGGTAAGGGTTAGGGTGTGGGTAAGGGTTAGGGTGTGGGGAAGGTTTAGAGTGAGGGTTAGGGTGAGGGTGAGTGTTAGGGATAGCTTTCGGGTTAAGGTTAGTTTTAGGGTGAGGGTTAGGGTTAGGGTTACAGTGAGTGTGAGGCTTAAGGTTAGCATTAGGGTTAGGGTTAGCGTAAGGGTGAGGTTTAGGGTTAGGTTGAGGGTGAGGGTGAGGCTTAGGGTTAGGTTTACGGTGAGGGTTAGGCTTAGGGTGAGGGTTTTGGTTAACTTTAGGGTGAGGGTTAGGTTTAGGTTTAGGCTTAGATGTTGGGTTAGGCTTAGGGTGCTGGTGAGGGTGAGGTTCAGAGTTAGGTTTAGGATTAGGGTTATGGTATGGTTAGGGATAGGTTGAGGATGAGGGTGAGGGTTAGGGTGAGGGTTATGGTGAGGGTGAGGGTGAGGGTAAGGGTTAGGTTCAGGGTGAGGGATAGGGTTATGATTAGGGTAAGAGTGAGGGTGAGTGTGAGAGTGAGGTTGAGGGTGAGAGTGAGTGTTAAGTTTTAGGAATAGGGTTAGAGTTAGGGTTAGGGTAAGGGTGAGGTTTAGGGTTAGGGTTCGGGTTAGGATGAGGGTTAGGCTGAGAGTTAAGTTTGGGGTTAGGATAAGGATGAGGGTTTTGGTTAGGGTTAGGTTTAGAGTTAGGGTTAGTGTTTGGATGAGGATTAGGGATAGGCTGAGGGTGAGGTTGAGGGTGAGGGTGAGGTTAGGGTTAAAGTGAGGGCTAGGGTTGGGGTTAGCGTTTAGGTTAGGGTGAGGGTTAGGTTTAGGGTTAGGGTTAGGATGAGGGTTAGTCTGAGGCTTGGGGTTAGGATTTGGGTGAGGGTAAGGGTTAGGGTGAGGTTTAGGGTGAGGGTGAGGGTTAGGTTTAGGCTTAGGGTTAAAGTGAGGGTTATGGTTAGGGTGAGAGTGAGGGTTAGGGTTAGGGTTAGTGTGAGTGTTAGGGTTAGGTGAGGGTTAGGGATAGGGTGGGGATTAGGGTTAGTGTCAGGGTTAGGGTTAGGGTTAGAGTTACGGTGAGGGTGAATGTGAGGGTTAGGGTTAGGTTTAGGGTTAGGTTTAGGGATAGGCTGAGGGTGAGGGTGAGTGTGAGGGTGAGTTTTAGGGTTAGGGTGAGGGTTAAGTTTAGGTTTAGGGTTAGGGTTGGGTTAAGGGTTAGGGTTAGCGTTAGGAAGAGGGTTTGGCTGAGGGTTAGTTTTATGGTTAGGGTGAGGTTTAGGGTTATTGTGAGGGTTAGGATGAGAGTTAGGCTGATGGTTAGGGTTAGGATTAGGGTGAGGTTAAGGGTTAGGGTGAGGGTGAGGGATAGTTTTAGGATTAGGGTTAGGGTTAGGGTGTAGTTTAGGAATAGGTTTAAGATTAGGGTGAGGGTTAGGGTGAGGGTTAGGGTTAGGGTGAGGATTAGGGTTAGGGTGAGGTTTAAGGTGATGGTTAGGGTTAGGGTGAGGCTGAGGGTTAGGGTTAGGTTGAGGTTTAGGATTAGGGTGATGTTAAGGGTGAGGGTGAGGTTTAGGGTGAGGATGAGTGTGAGGTTTGGGTTAGGGTTTAGGTGAGTTTTAGGGTTAGGGTGAGGGCTAGGGTTAGGTTTAGGGTTAGGGTGAGGTTTAGGTTTAGTGTGACGGAGAGGGTGAGTGTTAGCTTTAGGTTTAGGCTTAAGTGTAGGGTTAGGCTTAGGGTGAGGGTGAGGGTGAGGGTCAGAATTAGGTTTAGGGTGAGGGTTAGGTTTATGGATAGGGTTAGTGTGAGGGTGAGGGTTAGGGTGAGGGTGATGTTGAGGGTGACGGTGAGTGTTAGGTTTAGAGTGAGTGATAGGGTTATCGTTACTGTTAGGGTGAGGGTGAGGGTGTGGGTTTCGGTGAAGGTGATTGTGAAGTTGAGGGTGAGCATGAGGGTTAGGGTTTTGGTGAAGGTTAATTTTAGGGTTTGGGTTAAGGTTAGGTTGAGGGTTAGGGTTAGGGTTAGGATGATTGTTAGGGTGAATGTTAGGTTTAGGGTTAGGGTGAGGGTAAGGTTTCGGGTGAGGGTGAGTGTTAGGATTAGGATTAGGGTTAGTTTTAGGGTGAGGGTAAGGGATAAGATTAGGGTGAGGGTGAGGGTTTTGATTAGGGTTAGGTTTAGAGTTAGGGTGAGGGTGAGGTTTAGGGTTAGGTTTTGGATTAGGGTTAGGGTTAGGCTGAGTGTGAGGTTGAGGGTGAGGGTGACGGTTAGGGTGAGGGTTAGGGTGAGGGTTAGTCTTAGGATGAGGGTTAGGCTTAGGGTTAGGGTGAAGGATAGGGTGAGCTTCCAGTGTTAGATTTAGGGTTAGGGTTGGGATTAGATTGAACGTTACGGTGTGGGTAAGGGTTAGGGTGAGGTTTAGGATGATGGTGATGGATAGGTTTAAGGAGAGGGTAAGGGTTACTGCGAGGCTTAGGGTGAGGCTGAGGGTTAATGTAGCATTAGGGGTATGGTGAGGGTGAGGGTTAGGGTGAAGCATAGGGTTAGGGTTAGGGATAGGGTGAGGATTAAGTTTAGGGTTAGGTTTAGGGTGATGGTTAGGCTGAGGGGTAGGGTTAGTGTTAGTGTTAGGGTGTGGGTTAATGTTAGGGTTAGGGTTAGGGTGAGGTTGAGGGTGAGGGTAAGGGTTAGGGTGAGGGTGATGGTGAAGTTGAGGTTTAGTGTTAGCATTAGGGTTAGGTTTAGGGTTAGGGTTAGGATTAGGGTTAGGGTGAGGGTGAGGGTTAGGATGTGGGTGAGTTTTAGGGTGTATGTGATGGTTAGGGTTAGGGTGAGGATTAAGGTGATGGTGAGGGTTAGGGTGAGGGTTACGGTTAGGGTGAGGGTTAGGTTTAGGGTGATATTTAGGGTGAGGGTGAGGTTTAGGGTGAGGATTAGTGTAAGGAGGAGGATTACAGTTAGGGTTAGGATGAGGGTTAGGTTTAGGTTTATGTTTATGGTGAGGGTGAGGGTTAGGGTTAGCGTTAGGGTTAGGGTGAGGGTTAGGGTTAAGGTTAGGTTGAGGGTTAGGGTTAGGGTGATATTTAGGCTGACAGTGAGGTTTCGGCTGAGTATTAGTGTTAAGGTGAGGATTACGGTTAGGGTGAGGGTGAGGGTGAGGATTAGGGTTAGGTTTAGGGTGAGGGTAAGGGTTAGGGTGAGGGTGAGGATGAGCGTAATTGTGAAGGTGTAGGTGAGGTTTAGGGTTACGGTGAGGGTAACGGTGATTGTGAGGTTTAGTGTGAAGGTGATGGTTAGGGTTAGGTTTAGGGTGAGGGTTAGGGTTAGGTTTAGGCTGAGGGGTAGGGTGAGGGGTAGGGTTAGGGTTAGGGTGAGGATAAGGGTTAGGGTGTGGCTTAGGGTGAGACTGAGGATTAGGGTTAGCTTTAGTGTTAGGGTGAGGGTTAGGGTGAGGGTTAGGATGAGGGTGAGGCTTAGGTTGAGGATGAGGGTTAGAGTTAGGGTTAAGTGAGGGTTAGGGTTATGGTGAGGTTTAGGATTAGGTTTAGGGTGAGGGTTAGAGTTCAGGTGAGCTTGAGTGTTAGGGTGTGGGTGATGGTTAGTGTTAGGTTGAGGGTTAAGTTGACGGTTAGGGTTAGGGTGAGGGTGAGAGTTACGGTTAAGGTGAGCATTAGGGTGAGGGTTAGGATTAGGGTATGTGTGAGGATTAAGGTTAGGGTTAGGGTTATGGTGATGGTAATGGTTAGGGTGAGGTTTAGGGTGAGGTTGAGGGTGAGGTTTAGGGTTAGTTTTATTGTTAGGGTGATGTTACGGTGAGGTTTAGGGTTATGGTGAGGGTGAGGATTAGGGTTAGGGTTAGGGTGAGGGTTGGAGTTAGTGTGAGTGTTCGGGATAGGTTTGGGTTTAGGGTGAGGGTCAGAGTTATGGTGAGGGTTAGAGTTAGGTTGAGTGTGAGGGTGAGGTTTAGGGTTAGGATTAGGGTTAGGGTTAGGGTTAGGCTGAGGGTGAGTCTGAGGGTGAGGGATAGGGATAGGTTGAGGATTAGGGTTAGTGTAAGGGTCAGGTTGAGGGTTAGGGTTAGAATTAGGAAGAGGGTTTGGTTGAGGGTTAGGGTTAGGGTTAGGGTGAGGGTTAGGGTTAGTGTGGGGGTTAGGGTGAGGTTTAGTTTGAGAGGTAGGTTTAGGGATAGGGTTAGGGTGAGGTTTAGGTTTAGGGTGAGGGTTTAGGTTAGGGTTAGGGTGAGGGTTAGGTTGAGCATTACAGTGAGGGTTAGGGTTAGGTTTAGGGTTAGAGTGAGGGTTAGGGTGAGGTTTAGTGTTAGTGTTAGGGTTAGGGTTAGTGTGAGCGTTAGGGGGAGATTCAGGGTTAGAGTGAGGGTTAGGGAGAGGTTGAGGGTTAGGGATAGTGTAAGGGTTAGGATTAGGTTTACAGTTAAGGTTAGGCTTAGATTTGGGATTAGGTTGAGGGTGAGTGTTATGGTTATCCTTACGGTTAGGGTTAGGTTTAGGGTGAGGTTTAGGGATAGGGTTAGGGTTAGGATGAGGGTGAGGGTGAGGGTTAGGGTTAGGTTTAGGGTGAGGGTTAGGTTTAAGGTGAGGGTTAGGGTTAGGGTGATGGTGAGGGTAAGGGTTAGGGGGAGGGCTAGGTTTAGGGTTAGGGTTAGGTTGAGGTTAATGTTTAGGGTGAGTATGAGGTTGAGGGTTTGGTTTAGGATGAGGCTTAGGTTTAGGGTTAGGCTTTGGGTGAGGGTGAGGTTGAGGGGAAGAGTTAGGTTTAGCGTGAGGGTTAGTGTTATGGTTAGGGTTATGGTGAGGGTGAGGGTTTGGGTGATGATAAGGGTGAGGGTGAGGTTGAGGGTTAGGTATAGGGTGAGGGTTAGGGTTATGGTTAAAGTGAGGGTGAGGTTTAGGGTGAGTGTTAGGGTGAGTTTGAGGTTTAGGGTTTGCATTAGGATAAGGGTTAGGGTTAGGCTGAGTTTTAGCGTTAGGATTAGGGTGAGGGTGAGGTTGAGGATGAGTGTGAGGTTTAGGCTGAAGTGTAGGGTTAGGGTTAGGGATAGGGTAAGGATTAGGGTTAGGGTTAAGTTTAGGGTGAGTGTTATGCTGAAGGGTAGGTTTCGGGTTAGGGTGAGGGTTAGGGTAAGGGTTAGGGTTAGCGTTAGGGTGAGGTTGAGGGTGAGGGTAAGGTTTAGGGTGATGGTTAGGGTGAGGTTGAGGTTTAGGGTTAGCATTAGGTTTAGAGTTAGCCTTAGGCTAAGTTTTAGGGTTAGGATTAGGGTTGGGGTGTGGGTGAGGGCTAGTGTTAGCAATAGGGTTATTTTAGGATTAGGTTTAGTGTGAGGGTTAGGGGTAGGCTTATGGTAAGGATGAGGTTAAAGGTTAGGGTTAGGGTGAGGGTGAGGGTGAGGGTTAGGGTTAGGGTTAGTTTTAGCGTGAGGGCTAGGGTGAGGGTGAGGGTTTGGGTGAGGGATATTGTGAGGGTATTGGTTTCGGTTAGGAAAGGATTAGAGTTAGGGTTAGGGTGAGGATTTGGGTGAGGCTGAGGTTTAAGTTGAGGATTAGGGTTAGGGTGAGGATTAGGGTTAGGGTTAGGTTAAGGGTGAGAATTAGGGTGATGTTTAGGGTGAGGGTAAGGTTTAGGGTGTGGGTGAGGGTGAGGGTGAGGGTTAGGGAGTAGGTGAGGTTTAGGTTTAGGGTGAGGGCTAGGGTTAGGGTTATGGTTAGAGTGAGGTTAAGGTTTAGCTTGAGGGTGAGGGTGAAGTTTAGGTATAGGATTAGGCTTAGGTGTAGGGTTAGGCTTAGTGTGAGGGTCAGAGTTAGGGTTTAGGGTGAGGTTTAAGGTTATGGTTCGGGTTAGGGTGAGGGTGAGGGTTAGGGTTAAGGTTTGGGTTAGGGTGAGGTTTAGGGTGAGGGTGAGGGTTAGGATTGGGATTACGGTTAGTTTTAGGGTGAGGGTAAGTGATAGGGTTAGGGTTAGGCTGAGGGTGAGCGTTAGCGGTAGGTTTAGAGTTAGGGTGAGGGTGAGGGTGAGGGTTAGGGTTAGGTTTTGTATTAGGTTTAGAGTTAGTGTAAGGCTGAGGGTGAGGTTGAGGGTGAGGGTGACGGTTAGGGTGAGGGTTAGGTTTAGGGTTAGGTTTAGGATGAGGGTTAGGCTGAGCGTTAGGGTTATTGTTCGGGAAAGGATAAGTGTTAGGGTGGGAGTGAGGTTTAGAGTTAGGCTTAGGGTTAGGGTGACAGTTAGTGTGAGGTTTAGTGTTAGGTTTAGGTTTAGGGTTAGTGTGAGTGTTAGCGTTAGGGTAAGGGTTAGGATGAGTGTTAGGGTGATGGTGAGGGATAGGGTTAAGATGAGGGTAAGGGTTAGGGCGAGTTTTAGGGTGAGGCTGAGGGTTAATGTAGCATTAGGTGTACGGTGAGGGTGAGGGTTTTGGTGAGGCTTAGCATAAGTGTTAGGGATTGGGTGACTATTAGGGTTAGGGTTAGGTTTAGGGTGACGGTTATGCTAAGGGTTAGGGTTAGGGTTAGTGTTAGGGTGAGGGTTAGGGTGTGGGTTAATGTTAGGTTTAGGGTTAGGGTGAGGTTGAGGGTGAGGGTAAGGGTTAGGGTGAGGGTTATGGTGAGGTTGAGGTTAAGGGTTAGCATTAGGGTTAGGGTTAGGGTTAGGGTTAAGATTAGGGTTAGGGTGAGGTTGAGGGCTAGTGTTACCATTAGGGTTAGGATTAGGGTTAAGGTGAGGGTGAGGTTTAGGGTGAGGGAGAGGGTAGTTTGAGGGTTAGGGTGAGGGTGAGGTATTTGGTTAGGAAAGGCTTAGGGTTAGGGTTAGGGTGAGGATTAGGGAGAGGGTGAGGTTTAAGTTGAGGATTAGGGTTAGGGTGAGGATTGGGGTTAACTTTACGGTTTGGGTTAGGGTTAGGGTGATGTTTAGGGTGAGGGTGATGGTTAAGGTGAGGGTGAGGCTGAGAGTGCGGGTGAGGGTGTAGGTGAGGGTTAGGGTGATGTTGATGGTTGGGGTGATGGTGAGGGTTGGGGTAAAGGTGAGGGTGAGGGTTCGGTTAGGGTTAGGGTGAGGGTTAGGGTTAGGGTTAGTGTGAGGATATGGGTTAGGGCGAGGGTTAGGGTGAGAGTGAGGGTTAGGGTTAGCGTTAGGGTTAGGGTTAGATTTAGGATGAGGGTTAAGGTGAGGTTTAGGGTTAGTATGAGGTTGAGGGTTAGAGTTAGGTTTAGGGTGAGGGTTAGGGTTAGGGTTAGGGTTAGAGTGAGAGTTAGTGTGAGGGTTAGGGTTAGGATGAGGGTTAGGCTGAGAGTTAAGTTTTGGGTTAGGGTGAGGGTGAGGGTTAGGTTTTGGATTAGGGTTAGGGTTAGGGATAGGGTTATGATTAGTGTGAAGGTTTTGGTTAGGTTTAGGTTTAGAGTTAGGGTGAGGGTTAGGGTTAGTGTTTGGATTAGTGTTAGCATTAGGGTTAGGCTGAGGGTGAGGTTGAGGGTGAGGGTGAGGGTTGGGTTAATGTGAGGTTTAGGGTTAGGATTAGCTTTAAGGTTAGGGTGAGGGTTAGGTTTAGGTTTAGGGTTAGAATGAGGGTTAGGCTGAGTGTTAGGTTTACGTTTCAGGTGAGGGTAAGGTTTAGGGTGAGTTTTAGGGTGAAGGTGAGGGTTAGGTTAAGGCTTAGGGTTAGGGTGAGGTTTAGGGTTAGGGTTAGGGTGAGGGTGAGGTTTAGGGTGACGGTGAGGGTGAGGGTTAGGTTTAGGTGAGGGTTAGGGATAGGGTTGGGTTTTGGTTGAAGTTTAGGGTTAGAGTTAGGGTTAGTTAGGGTGAGGGTGAGTGTGAGGTTTGGGTTAGGTTTAGGGTTAGGTTATGGTTAGGCTGAGGGTGAGGGTGAGGGTGAGGGTGAGGTTTAGGGTTAGGATGAGGGTTAGATTTTGGGTTAGGGTTAGGGTTGGGTTGAGGGTTAGGTTTAGGGTTAGGAAGTGGGTTTGGCTGAGGGTTATGTTTATGGTTAGGGTGAGGTTTAGGGTTAGTGTGAGGGTTAGGATGAAGGTTAGTCTGAGTGTTAGTGTTAGGGTTAGGGTGAGGGTAAGGGTTAGGGTGAGACTGAAGTTTAGGTTTAGGATTAGGTTTATGATTAGGGTGAGGGTTAGGGATAGGGTTAGGATTAGGGTGAGGGTTAGGGTGAGTGTTAGGGTTAGGGTTAAGTTTAGGGTGAGGGTTAGGGTTAGTGTTAGTGTTAGGATTATGATTAGGCTGAGGGTTAGGTTTAGGGTTAGGGTGAGGGTAAGTGTTAGGGTGAGGGTGAGGGTTAGGTTAAGATTAGAGTTAGGGTTAGGGCCAGGGTTAGGGATAGGGTTAGGATTAGGGTGAGGGTTTTATTTAGGGTTAGGTTTAGAGTTAGGGTGAAGGTGAGGGTGAGGGTTAGCGTTTGGATTAGGGTTAGGGTTAGGCTGAGGTTGATGTTGAGCGTGAGGGTTAGGGTTAATGTGAGGGTTAGAGTTAGGGTTAGCTTTAAGGTTAGGGTGAGGGTTAGGGTTAGGGTTAGGATGAGCGTAAGTGTTAGGGTGAGGGTTAGGATGAGGGTGAGGGTTAGGGTTAGGCTTAGGGTTAGGGTGAGGGTTAGTGTTAGGGTTAGAGTTAGGGTTAGGGTGAGGGTAAGGGTTAGGGTGTAGTTTTGGGTGAGGGTGAGGGATAGGCTTAAGGTCAGGGGAAGGTTAGGGGCGAGGTTTCGGGTGAGGTTGAGGGCTAATGTTAGCATTAGGGTTATGGTGAGTGTGAGGTTTAGGGTGAGAGTTAGAGTTATGTTTTGGGATATGGTGAGGATTAGGGTTAGGATTAGGTTTCTGGTGAGGGGTAGTTTGAGGGGTAGGGTTAGGGTTACAGTTAGGGTGAGGGTTAGAGTTAGGGTGACAGTAAGGGTAAAGGAGAGGTTTAGGATGAGGATTAGGGTTAGGGTTAAGTTGAGGATGAGGATTAGATTGAGGATTAGTGTTAAGTTTAGAGTGAGCTTTAGGGTGAGGATGAGGGTTAGGGTTAGAGTGAGGGCTAGGGTGAGGGTGAGGGTTAGGGATAGGGTTAGGTTGAGGTTTAGGGTTAAGGTGAAGGTTAGGGTTAGTGTGAGGGTTAGTGTTAGGACTAGGTTTAGACTTAGGGTGAGGGTAAATGTTAGGGTGAGGGTTAGCGTTAGGGTGAGGGTTATAGATAGGGTTAGTGTTAGTATTAGGTTCAGGGTTATTGTTAGGGTTAGGGTTAGGGTTACAGTTACGGTGAGGGTGAGGGTGAGGGTTAGGGTTTATGTGAGGGTTAGGGTTAGGGTGAGGGCTAAGGTTAGGTTTAGGGTTAGGGTGAGGTTTAGATTTAGTGTGAGAGTGAGGGTGAGGGTCAGAGTTAGTTTAGGGTGAGGGTTAGGTTTATGGATAGTGTTAGGGTGAGGATGAGGGTTACGGTGAGGGTGATGGTGAGGGTGAGGGTGAGGGTTAGATTTAGGTGGAGGGATAGGCTTATGGTTATGGTTAGGGTGAGTGTGAGGGTGTGGGTTACGGTGAGCTTGACGGTGAGGTTGAGGGTGAGGGTGAGGTTGTGGATTTGGGTGAAGGTTAAGTTTAGGGTTTGGGTTAATGTTAGGTTGAGGGTTAGGGTTAGGGTTAGGATGAGGGTTAGGCTGAGGGTTAGGTTTAGGGTTAGGGTGTGAGTAAGGGTTAGGGTGAGGGTGAGGGTTAGGATTAGGGTTAGGGTTAATTTTAGGGTGAGGGTAAGGGTGAGGGTTTTGGTTAGGGTTAGGTTTAGAGTTAGGGTGAAGTTGAAAATTAGGTTTAGGTTTTTGATTAGGGTTAGGGTTAGGCTGAGTGTGAGGTTGAGGGTGAGGGTGAGGGTGACGGTTAGGGTGAAGGTTAGGGTTAGTGTTAGTGTTAGGATGAGGGTTAGGCTGAGGGTTAGGGTTAGGTTTCGGGTAAGGGTAAGGGTTCGGGTGAGAGTGAGGGTTAGGGTTAGGCTTAGGGTTAGGGTGACGTTTAGGGTGAGGTTTAGTTTTAGGGTTAGCGTTATGGTTAGATTGAGCGTTAGGGTGTTGGTAAGGCTAAGGGTGAGGTTTAGGATGATGGTGATGGATAGGGTTAAGGTGAGGGTAAGGGTTACAGCGAGGCTTAGGTTGAGGCTGAGTGTTAATGTAGCATTAGGGGTACGGTGAGGGCGAGTGTTAGGTTGAAGGTTAGGGTTAGGGTTAGGGATAGGGTGAGGATTAGGGTTAGGGTTAGGGTTAGAGTGACAGTGAGGCTGAGGGGTAAGGGTTAGGGTTAGTGTTAGGGTGAGGATTAGGGTGTGGGTTAATGTTAGGGTTAGGTTTAGGGTGAGGTTGTGGGTGAGGGTAAGGATTAGGGTGAGGGTTATGGTGAGGTTGAGGTTTAGTGTTAGCATTAGGGTTAGGTTTAGTGTTAGGGTTAGGGTTAGGATTAGGGTTAGGGTGAAGGTGAGGGTTATGATGAGGGTGAGTTTTAGGGTATATGTGATGGTTATTTTTAGGGTGAGGGTTAAGGTGACGGTGAGGGTTAGGGTGAGGGTGAGGGTTAGGGTTAGGGTGAGGGTTAGGGTTAGGGTGATGTTTAGGGTGAAGGTGAGGTTTAGGGTGAGGATTAGTGTAAGGGGAAGGATTAGGGTTAGGGTTAGGGTGAGGGTTAGGTTTACGTTTAGAGTGAGGGTGAGGGTTAGGATGAGGGTGAAGGTTTAGGTGAGGATTAGTGTTAGGGTTAATGTTAGGGTGAGGGTGAGCGTTAGAGGTAGGGTTAGGGACAGTGTTAGGGTTAGGTTGAGGGGGAGGGTGAGGGTTACGGTTACGGTGAGCTTTAGGGTTATGGTTAGGGTGAGTTTGTGTGTGAGGATTAGTGTTAGGGTTAGGGTTATGTTGAGGGTACGGGTTAGGGTGAGGTTTAGGGTGAGATTGAGGGTTAGGGTTAGGGTGAGGGTTAAGGTTAGGGTAAGGGTTAGGATGATGTTTAGGCTGAGGGTTAGGGTTAGGGTTAGGGTGAGGTTTAGGGCTAGGTTTAGGGTTAGAATAAGTGTTAGGCTGAGGGTTAGGGTTAGGCTTAGTGTGAGGGTTAGGTTTAGGGTTAGGGTGAGGGTAAAGTTTAGGGTGACGCTTAGGGTGAGTGTGAGGGTTATGGTTAGGGTGACCGTTAGGGTGAAGGTTAGGTTTAGGGTTCGGCTTAGCGTGAAGGTTAGGGTGTGGGTAAGTGTTTGGGTGAGGGTTAGGGTGAGGGTGAGGGTTAGGGTTAGCATTAAGGTTAGGGTGAGGGTGAGGGTTAATGTGAGGGTTTGTGTTAAGGTTAAAGATAGGGTGAGGATTAGGTTTAGGTTTAGGTTTAGGGTGAGTGTTAGGCAGAATGGTATCCTTTGGGTTAGGGTGAGGGTTAGGTTTAGTGTTAGTGTTAGGGTTAGGGTTAGAGTGACGGTAAAGGTTAGGGTGAGGTTTAGGGTTAGTGTGAGGATTAGGGTTAGCATTAGGTTTAGCCTTAGGGTTAGGATGAGTGTTAGGGTTAGGGTGAAGGAGAGGGTGAAGGTTAGTATTAGGGTGAGGTTTAGGGTTAGGGTTAGGCTGAGGGTGAGGTTTAGGATGAAGGTAAGTGTTACGGTGAGGGTTATGGTGAGGCTGAGGTTTAGGGTTAGCATTAGGGTGAGGGTGAGGTTGAGGGTTAGTGTGAAGTTTTGGGTTAAGGTTATGGATAGGGTGAGGAATAGGGTTAGTGTTAGGTCGAGGGTGAGTGTTAGGTTGAGGGGTAACATTAGAATTTGGGTGAGGGTTAGGTTTAGTGTGAGGGTTAGGGTTAGGGTTAGGGTGACGGTAAGGGGTAGGGTGATGGTTAGGGTGAGTGTGAAGTAGGGTGAGGGTTAGGGTTAGGGTGAAAGTTAGGGATAGGTTTAGGGTTAGGTTGAGGGTTAGGGTTATGGTTAGGATTAGAGTTAGGGTGAGGGTAAGGCTTAGGGTGAGGGTTAGGGTGAGGTTGAGGTTTAGGGTTAGGGTGAGGGTGAGGGTAAGTGTTATTGTGAGGACTAGGGTTAGGGTTAGGGTTAGGGTGAGTGTTAGGGTTATGGTGAGGGAGAGGGTGACGGTTAGGTTCAATATTAGGGTTAGGGTTAATGTGAGGGTTAGTGATAGGGTTATGGTTATTGTGAGGGTTAGAGTTAGGGTTAAGGTGAGGGTTAGTCTGAGAGGTATGGTTAGGGTTAGTGTGAGGGTTAGGCTTAGTGTGAGGATTATGGTTAGGGTGAGCGTTAGGGTTAGGTTCAGGGTTAGGGTGAGGGTGAGTGTGAGGGGGAGGGCTAGGTTGAGGGTTTGTGTAACGGTGAGGGTGAGGTTTTCCATTAGATAAGGTTTAGGGTTAGGTTTAGGGTGAGGATTATGGTGAGTTTGTGGGTTAGGGTTAGGATGAGGGTGAGGGTGAGGGTTAGTGTTAGGATGAGGGTTAGGGTTAGGGTGAGGGTGAGGGTGAGGGTTAGGCATTGGGTTAGTGTGAGGATTAGGGTTACGGTGAGGGTTATGGTTAGGGTGAGGGTTAGGGTTAGGGGTAGTGTGAGGGTTAGGTTTAGGGTGATGTTTAGTGTGAGGGTGAGGGTTAGGGTGAGGGTGAGTGTGAGGTTTAGGGTTAGGGTTTTTGTTAGGCTGAGGTGAGGGTGAGGGTGAGTGTTAGGGTTGGAGTTAGGTTGAGGGTTAGTGTTAGTGTGATTGTTAGTGTGAGGGTGACTATAATGGTTAGGGTGATGATTAGGGTGAAGTGAGGGTTAGGTTTAGGGATATGGTTAGGGTGAGGTTTTGTGTTAGGGTGAGGGTTAGGTTGCATGTGAGGGTTAGGGTTAGGGTTAGGTTTAGGATGAGGGTTATGGTTGGTGAGAGGGTTAGGGTGAGGGTGAGGGTTAGGGATAGCATTAGGGTTAGGATGAGGGTGAGGGTTAGGGTTAGGTTAGGGTGAGGGTGAGGGTGAGAGTGAGGGTTAGGGTTGGTGTTAGTTTTAGTGTTAGGGTTAGGGTGAGGGTTAGGGTGAGGTTGAGTGTTAGGGTTAGCAGTAGGGTTAGGGTGAGGGTGAGGGTTAGGGTTAGCATTAGGGTTAGGGTGAGCGATAGGGATAGGTTTAGGGTTAGGGTTAGTGTGAGGGTGAGTTTTAGGGTGAGGCTGAGTGTGAGGTTGAGGGTTAGGATTATGGTTCGGATGAGGGTGAGGGTGTAGGTGAGGGTTAGGGTTAGGATTAGTGTTAGCGTTAGGGTTAAGCTGAGGGTGAGCTTGCGGGTGAGGGTGAGGGTTTGGTTTAGGTTTAAGGTGAGGGTTAGGGTTAGTGTGAGGGTTAGGGTGAGGGGGAGGGTTAATGTTACGGTTAGGGTGAGTGTTAGTGTGAGGGTTAGGGTTAGGTTGTGGATAAGTGTTAGAGTGATGGTTAGGATGATGGTTAGGGTTAGTTTGAGGGTTAGAGTTAGGTTTAGGGTTAGGGTGAGGGTTAGGGTTAGTGTGAGCGTTAGAGTTAGGGTTAGGGCTAGGATGAGGGTAAGGCTTAGGGTTAGGTTTAGGGTGAAGTTGAGGGTTAGTGTGAGGGTTATTGTTAGGTTTATGGTAAGGTTTATGGTGAGTTCTAATGTGAGGTTGAGGGTTAGGGTGAAGGTGAGGGTGAGGGTGAGCTTTTCGGTTAGGTAAGGGTTAAGATTAGGGTTAGGGTGAGGATTAGGGTGAGGGTCAGGGATAGGATGAAGTTTAGGGTTAGAGTGATGGTTAGGGTTAGTGTGAGGTTTAGGGTTAGGGTTAGGGTTAGGGTGAGTTTTAGGGTTCGGGTTTGCATTAGGGTTAGTGTGAGGGTTAGGGTGTTTTTGAGGGTTAGGGTAAGGGTTAGTGTTAGGGTGAGGGTGAGGGTGAGGGTTAGGGTTAGGGTTAGGATGAGGGTTAGGATAAGGGGTAGGGTTAGGATTAGGGTGAAGGTTAGGATTAGGGTGATGGATAGGGTAATGGTAAGGGATAGGGTTAGGTGAGGTTAAGGATTAGAGTGAGGGTTAGGGTTAGTGTTAGGTTTAGGGTGATGGTGAGCGTTAAGGGTGAGGGTGAGGCTGAGGGTGAGGGTTAGGGATAGGGTAATGATTAGTGTTAGGGTTAGTTTGAGGATTAGGCTGAGGGTGATGGTGAGGGTGATGGTGGGGTTGAGGTTAAGGTGAAGGTTAGGGTTAAGGTTAGTTTTAGGGTGAGGGTAGGGTGAGGATGAGGGTTAGGTTGAGATTTAGGGTAGGGTTAGGGTGTGGGTGCGGGTTCGGTTAGTGTGAGTTTTAGGGTGTGGGTGACAGTTAGGGTTAGGATGAGGGTTAAGGTGATGTTGAGGGTTAGGGTGAGGGTGAGAGTTACGGTTACGGTGAGGATTAGTGTTAGGGTTGGTTTTAGGGTTATTGTGAGGTAAGGGTTAGTATGAGGTTTAGGGTGAGGCTGAGGTTTAGGGATAGCGTTAGAGTTAGGGTGTGGGTTAGGGTGAGGGTTAGATTAGGGTGAAGGTGAGGGTTAGAGTTAGGGTTAGTGTTATGGTTAGGTGAGGGTTAGGTGAGCTTTAGGGTGAGGGTTAGGTTTAGGTTTAAGTTTAGGGTGAGGGTTAGGGTGAGGTTTAGTGTTAGTGTTAGGATGAGAGTTAGGCTGAGGGTTAAGGTTAGGATTAGTGTGAGGGTAAGGGTTAGGGTGAGGGTGAGGGTTAGGTTTAGGATTAGGGTTAGGCTAAGGATGAGGGTTGGGAATTGGGTTAGGTTTAGGGTGAGGGTTTTGGTTACGGTTAGGTTTAGAGTTAGGGTAAGGTTGAGGGGTTGTGTTTGGATTAGTGTTAGGGTTAGGGTTAGGCTCAGGGTGAGGTTGAGGGTGAGGGCGAGGGTTAGGGTTAAGGTGAGGGTTAGGGTTAGGGTTAGAGTTAAGGTTAGGGTGAGGGTTAGGGTTAGGTTTAGGTTTAGGATGAGGGTTTGTCTGAGGGTGAGGGTTAGGGTTCGTGTGATGGTAAGGGTTAGGGTGAGGTTTAGGGTGAGGGTGAGGGTTAGGGTGAGGGTGTAGTTGAGTGTTAGTGTTAGGGTGAGGGTTAGGGTGAAGGTTAGGGTTAAGTTTAGAGTGAGGGTTAGGGTGAGGGGAAGCGTTAGGTTGAGGGTTAGTGTGTGGGTGAGCGATAGGGTTAAGGTGAGTGTAAGGGTTAGGGCGAGGTTTAGTGTGAGGTTGAGGATTAATGTTAGCATTTGGGTTACGGTGAGGGAGAGGTTTAGGGTGAGTGTTAGGGTTATGGTTAGGGATACATTGAGGATAAGGGTTAGGGTTAGGTTTAGGGTGAGGGTTAAGCTGAGGGTTAGGTTTAGGGTTAGGTTGAGGGTTAGGGTGAGATTTAGGGTTAGGGTTAAGGTTATGGTGAGGCTGAGTTTGAGGGTGAGTGTAAGGGTTAGGATGAGGGTTAGGGTGAGTTTGAGGTTTAGTGTTAGCATTATGGTTAGGTTTAGGGTTAGGGTGAGGGTTAGGGTTATGATTAGGGTTAGGGTGAGGGTGAGGGATTGTGTTAGCATTAGGGTTAGGGTTATGGTTAGGGTTAGAGTGGGCTTGAGGGTGAGGGTAAGGGTTAGGGTTAGGATTAGGTTTAGGGTTAAACTGGGGGGGGTGAGGTTGAGGGTGAAGATTAGGTTTAGGGTTATTTTTAGCGTGAGGGTTAGGGTGAGGGTGAGGTTGAGGGTTAGGGTTAGGGTTAGGGTTAGGGTGTGGGTGAGGGTTAGGGTTAGGGTGAGGGTGAGGTTGAGGGTTAGGGTTAGGGTTAGGGTGAGGTTTAGGGTTAAGATTTGGGTTCGAGTTAGGGTTAGGGTGAGGGTGAGGGTGAGGTTTAGTGTTAGAGTTAGGCTTAGGGTTAGGGTTAGTTTGAGGGTTAGGTTTAGGGTTAGAGTTAGGGTTAGGGTTAGGGTTAGGGTGAGGGTGTGTCTGTGGGTTAGGGTTAGGTTAAGGTAAGGCTTAGATTTACGCTAAGGATGAGGTTGAGGGTGAAGGTTAGGTTTAGAGTGTGGGTTAGGCTTCGGGTTAGGTTGAGGGTTAGGATCAGGGTTATGGTTAGGATTATGGTTAGTGTGAGCGCTGGGGTGACGTTTCGTGTGAGGGTTAGGGTTAGGGATAGTGCTAGGTTTAGGATTAGGGTTAGGTTGAGGGTGAGTCTGACGGTTAGGGTTAGGGTTAGGATTAGGCTTAGGCTTAGGGTTATGGTTAGGGTTTGGTTTAGGGAGAGGGTGAGGTTGAGGATTAGGGTTAGTGTTAGTGTTAGGGTGAGGGTTAGGGTTAGGGTTAGAGTGACGGTTAGGGTTAGGGTTAGGGTTAGGTTTAGGCTTAGGCTTAGGCTTATGGTGAGGGTGGGGATGAGGTTAAGGTTTAGAATGATGGATAGGGTTATGGTTACATTGAGTGTTAAGGTGAGGGTTTGTGTTAGGATTAGGGTTACGGTGACTGCTAAGGTGAGGGTGAGGTTTAGGGTGAGGGTTAGGTTTAGGATTAGGGTTATGCTGAGGCTGAGGCTGAGGGTGAGGGTTAGGTTTAGAGTGATGGTTAGGGTTACCTTTAGGGTGAGGACTAGGATTAAGGTTAGGGTTAGGTTGAGGGTTTGGGTGAGTGTTAAGCTTAGGGTTAGGGTGAGTGTTAGGGTGAGTGTTAGGATTAGGGTTAGGGTGAGGTTGAGGGTTAGATTGAGGGTTAGGGTTATGTTGAGGGTTATGTTTAGGGTAAGGGTTAGGTTTAGGTTTAGGGTTATTGTTAGCATTAGGGTTAGGGTTACGGTTAAGGTGAGGGTAAGGGTGAGGGTCAGGGTGAGGCTTAGGGTTTGGTTTAGGTTTAGGGTTAATGTTAGAGTTAGGATTAGGGTGAGGGTGAGGTTTAGGGTTAGAGTTAGGGTTAGTGTTAGGGTTAGAGTTACGGTGAGGGTTAGGGTGAGAGTTAGAGTTCAGGTTAGGCTTAGGCTTAGGCCGAGCATGAGGGTGAGGGTTAGGGTTAGGTTTAGGGTTACGTTTAGGTTGAGAGTTAGGATGAGGTTTAGGGTTAGGGTTAGGGTTAGTGTTAGGGTTAGGTTTAGGGTTAGGGTTAGGTTTAGGATTAGGGTTAGGGATAGGGTGAGGGTTAGGGTTAGGGTTTGGGTTTGGGTGAGGGTGAGGGTGAGGATTTTGGTTAGGGTTAGTGTTAGGGTTAGGGTTAGGTTTAGGGTTAGGGTTAGGGTTAGGGTTACAGTGAGTGTTAGGGTTAGGTTTAGGGTTATTGTTAGTGTTATGTTTAGGGTTAAGTTTGGGGTGAAGGTGAGGCTCAGGGTGAGGGTTATGGTTAGTGTTAGGGTTAGGGTTAGGTTTAGCATTATTTTTGGGTTAGGATTAGAGTTACGGTCAGGGTGAGAGTGAGGGTGAGGTTTAGGGTTAGGGTGAGTTTTAGCGTGAGGTTTAGGGTTAGGGTTAGGGTTAGGGTGCTGGTGAGGTTTAGGTTTAGAGGTAGGGATAGGGGGAGGGATAGGGAAAGAGTTATATTTAGGTTTAGTGTTAGCATTAGGGTGAGGGTGAGGGTTAGGTTGAGGTTTAGGGATAGGGTTAGGTTTAGGATTAAGGTTAGCGTGAGATTGAGGGTGAGGGTGAGGGTTAGGGTTAGGCTTAGGCTTAGGGTTAGGCTGAGGGAGAGTGTGGGGGTGAGGATTAGGGTTAGGTTGATGGATAGGTTTAGGGTTAGTGTTATTGTTAGGGTATGGGTTAGAGTTACGGTGAGGGTGAGGTTGCAGGTGAGGGTTAGGGTTAGGGTTAGGGTGAGGTTTAGTGTTAGGGTTAGAGATAGGGTTAGGCTGAGTGTGAGGGTGGGGGTGAGGATTAGGGTTAGGGTTAGCTTCAGGGTTAGAGTTATTGTTAGTGTTATGGTTAAGGTTAATTTTGCAGTGAGGGTGAGTTTGAGGTTGAGGTTTATGGTTAGGGTTAGGTTTAGGGTTAGGGTTAGGGTTACTATTGTTGATAGGGTTAGGGTTATAGTTATGTTTAGGGTGAGTGTGAGCTTTAAGGTTTGGGTTAGGTTGAGGGTGAGGTTTAGGGTTAGAGTGAGGTTTAGTGGGACAGTTAGTGTGAGGGTTAGGTTTAGAGTTAGTGTTAGTCATAGGGTGAGAGTGAGTGTTAGGTTGAGGTTTAGGGATAGTGCTCGGGTTAGGATTAGGGTTAGGTGGAGTGTGAGTGTGAGGGTTAGGGATAGGCTTAGGCTTAGTCTTAGGGTTAGGCTGAGGGTGAGGGTGGGGGTGAGGGTTAGTGTTATGGTGAGGGTGAGGATTAGTGTTAGGGTGAGGGTTAGGATGAGGGTAGTGTTAGGGTTAGGATTTGGTTTAGGGTGAGGGTGAGGGTGAGGATTAGGGGTAGGGTTATGGTTAGGGTTAGGGTTAGAGTGAGGGTTAGGTTTAGGTTTAGGGTTGTGGTTAGGCTTAGGTTAGGCTGATGGTGAGTGTGGGGATGAAGATTAGGTTTAGAGTGATGGTTAAGGTTATGGCTACGTTGAGGGTTAGGGTGAGGGTTAGGGTTAGGATTAGGGTTATGGTGAGGGCTAAGGTATGGGTGAGGGTTAGGGTTAGGGTTAGGCTTAGGATGAGGGTTAGGCTGAGACTGAGGTTGAGAATAAGTGTTAGGGTTAGGGTGATGGTTAGGGTTACGGTTAGGGTGAGGGTTAGGATGAGAGTTAGGGTTAGGGGGTGGGTTAGGGTGAGGGTGACGGTAAGGATAAAGATGAGGGTTAGGATTAGGGTGAGGGTTAAGGTGAGGATGAGGGTTAGGGTTAGGCTGAGGGTTAGGGTGAGGTTGAGGGTTACGGTTAGGTTGAGGGTGAGGTTTACATTGAGGTTTAGGGTTATATTGAGGGTTATGTTTAGGGTGAGGGTTAGGTTTAGTTTTAGGGTTATTGTTAGCGTTAGGGTTAGGGTTACGGTTAAGGTGAGTTTGATGGTGAAGTTTGGGTTAGGGTTAGGGTGAAGTTTAGGTTTAGGGTTAGGGTTAGAGTTAGGGTTAGGGTGATGGTGAGGTTTAGGGCTAGGGTTAGAGTTAGGTTTAGGGTGATGGTGAGGTTTAGGGTTAGAGTTAGGGTTAGGTTTAGGGTGAGGTTTAAGGTGAGGGTTAGAGTTCAGGTTAGGCTTAGGCTTAGGCTTAGGCTTAGGCTGAGCATGATAGTGAGGGTTAGGTTTAGGGTTAGGGTGAGGGTTAGCGTTAGGTTTAGGGTGAGTGTTAGGATGAGGTTTATGGTTAGGCTTAGGGTTAGGTTTAGGTTTAGGATTAGGGTTAGGTTTGGGTTTAGGGTTAGGGTTAGGGTTAGGGTTTGGGTGAGGGTTAGGGTTAGGGTTAGGGTTAGGGTTATTGTTAGTGTTATGGTTAGTTTTAAGTTTGCAGTGAGGGTGATGCTCAGGGTGAGGTTTATGTTTAGTGTTAGTGTTAGGGTTAGGGTTAGTGTTAGGGTTAGGGTTGGGTTTAGGGTTAGGCTTAGTGTTAGGTGGAGGGTGAGGTTGAGGGTGAGGGTTAGGGTTAGGGGTAGGGTTAGGGTGAGTGTTAGGGTTCGGGTTACGGTGAAGGTGTGGGTTAGTTTTGACCTGAGGGTTAGGGTGAGGACTAAAGTGAGGGTGAGGGTTAGGGTTAGGGTGAGGGTTAGGTTGTGGTTTAGGTTTAGGTTTAGGGTTAGGGTTAGGGTTAGGCTGAGGGTGAGTGTCAGGGTTTGTTTAAGGGTTAGGCTTAGGCTTAGGGTTAGGCTGATGGTGAGGGTGGGCATGAGGATTAGGTTTAGAGTGATGGTTCTGATTATGGTTAGGTTGTGTGTTAGGATGAGGGTTAGGGTTAGGATTAGTGTTAGGGTGAGGGCTAGGGTGAGTGTGTGGTTTAGGGTTAGTTTTAGGCTTAGGCTTAGATTTAGGCTGAGGGTGAAGGTCAGGGTGAGGGTTAGGGTTAGGGTGATGGTTAGGGTTACGGTTAGGTTGAGGGTTAGGATGAGGGTTAGGTTTAAGCTGAGGGTTAGGATGAGGGTGACAGTAATAGTAAAGATGACGGTTAGGGTGAGGATGAGGCTTATTGTTAGCGTGAGTGTTAGGGTTAGGGTGAGGGTGAGGGTTAGATTGAGGATTAGTGTTAGCATTAGTGTGAGGTTTAGGGTGAGGATGAGTGTTAGGTTTAGGTGGGGCTAGGGTGAAGTTGAGGGTTAGGGTTAGGATTAGGGTGAGTTTTAGGTTTAGCGTGATGGTTAGCATTAGTGTGAGCGTTAGTGTTAGGTTCAGTGTTAGTGTTAGGTTGAGGGTAAGTGTTAGGGTAAAGTTTAGGTTTAGGGTGAGGTTTAGGATTAGGGTTAGTGTTAGGGTTAGGGTGAGGGTGAGGTTTAGGGTTAGAGTTAGGATTAGGGTGTGGTTTCGGGTTAGGCTTAGGTTTATTGTTAGTGTTAAGGGTAGGGTGAGGTTTAGTGTAGGGGTGAGGGTTAGTGTTAGGTTTAGGATTAGGGTTAGGGTTAAGGTGAGGGTGAGTATGAGGGTTACAGTTAGGGTTAGGGTTAGGATTAGAGTTAGGGTGAGCGTGAGTGTGAGGGTTATGGTTAGGGTGAGTGTTTGGGTTAGGGTTAGAGTGAGGGTTAAGGTGAGGGTTAGGCTTAGGCTTAGGGTTTGGGTATGGGCTAGGCTGATGGTGAGGGTTAGGGTTAGGGTTAGAATGAGGGGTAGGGTGAGGGTTAGGGTTAGTGTTAGTGTTAATGTTGGGGTTAGGGTAAGGCTTAATGTTAGGCGGAGCTTGAGGCTGAGTGTGAGGGTTAGGGTTATGGTGAGAGTGAGGTTTGGGGTTAGATTTAGCATTAGGGTGAGTGTTAGTCTGAGGGTTAGGGTTAGGATTAGTGTTATGTTAGGGTTAAGGTGAGGGTGAGTGTGAGGGTCAGGGTTAATCATGGGCTTAGGCTTAGGCTTAGGCTGAGTGTGACGGTGAGGGTGGGGATTAAGTTTAGGGTTTTAGGGTTAGGGTGAGAGTTAGGATAAGTTTTAGGGTTAGCATTAATGTGAGGGTGAGGGTTAGAGTTAGGGCGAGGGTTAGGGTTAGCGTTAGGGTGAGGTTTATGGTTAGGATTCGGGTTAGGGTTACAGTGAGGGTGAGGGTTAGGGTGAGGGTGAGGGTTAGGATTAGGGTTAGGGTGAGGGTTTGGATTAGCGTTAGAGTTACGGTGAGGGTCAGGGTTTGGGTTAGGGTTAGGGTTAGTGTTACAGTTAGGGTTAGGGTTAGAGTAACAGTGAGGGTGAGGGTGAGGGTGAGGGTTAGGATCAGGGTAAGGGTGAGGTTTAGGATTAGGTTTATGGTTAGGGTGAGGGTGAGGTTTAGGGTTAGAGTTAGGGTTAGGGGGAGGGTTTGGCGGATGGTTAGGCTTAGGGTTACAGTTAGAATTAGGGTGAGGTTTAGGTTGAGGTTTAATATTAGAGTTAGGGTTAGGTTTAGGATTAGGTTTGCATTGAGGGTGAATGTGGGCGTTAGGGTTAGGGTTTGGCTTAGGCTTAGGGTTAGGCTGAGGGTGTGGGTGGGGATGAGGATTAGGTTTAGAATGATGGTTAGGTTTATGGTTAGGTTGAGGGCTAGGTTGAGGGTGAGGGTTAGGGTTAGGGTGAAGTTTAGGGTTAGGGTGATAGTTAGGGTTAGTGTGAAGGTGGGTGTTAGGGTGAGGGTTAGGTTTAGGGTGAAGGTTATGGTTAGGATGAGGGTTATTGTTAGAGTTAGGTTTAGGGTTAGGGTTATGGTGAGGGTGAGGGTGAGGGTTAGGTTTAGGCTTAGTTTAGGTTTCGGGTTAGGGTTATAGTTAGGGTTATGGTGAGTGTGAGGTTTAGGGTTAGATTTAGGGTTAGTGTTAGTATTAGGGTTAGGGTGAGCGTTAGGGTTAGGGTTAGGCTTATGCTTATGCTTAGGCTTAGGCCGAACATGAGGTTGATTGCTAGGGTTAGGGTTAGGGTGGGTTTTAGTGTTAGGGTTAGGGTTAGGGTGAGGGTCAGGTTGAGGGTTAGATATAGGGTTAGGGGGAGGGTTAGGGTGAAGGTTTATTTTTGGGATAGAGTTTGTGTTAAGGTGAGGGTAAGTTTTAGGTTGAGGGTTTGGTTTTGGGTGAGGTTTATGGTTAGGGTGAGGGTTAGGAATAGGGTTAGGGTTATTGTTAGGCTTAGGTTTAGGGTTACGGGTAGGGTGAGGGTGAGGGTAAGGATGCGGTTTAGGATTAGGGTTAGGGAGAGGTTTATGGTTTGGGTTAGGGTTAGAGTTAGGGTTAGGCTGAAGGTGAGATTTAGGGTTAGAGTAGGGTTAGGATGAGGGTTAGGTTGAGGGTTAGGGTTAGGGTTAGTGATAGCGTTAGGGTTAGGGTGAGAGTTAGGGGGATGGTTAGGGTTAGGGTTAAGGTTAGCGTTAGGATTAGGGTTAGGTTGAGGGTGAGTGTGTGTATTAGGGTTAGGTTTAGCGTTCGGTTTAGGGTTAGGCTGAGGGTGAGGTTGAAGTTGAGGGTTAGGGTTAAGGTTAGTGTTAGGGTTAGATTTAGTGTTAGGCTTAGGCTTAGGGTAATGCTGAGGGTGAGAGTGAGGGTGAGTGTTAGGGTTAATGTGAGGGTTAGTGTTAGGGTTAGGGAGAAGTTTAGTGTTAGGGTTAGGGTTAGAGTTAGGGTTAGGGTGAGGGTGATGTTTAATGGTATAGTTAGGGTTAGGGTGATGGTTAGGGGTAGGGTGAGGGTTAGATTGAGGATTAGTGTTAGGATTATGGTGAGGTTTAGGGTGAGGATGAGGCTTAGGGTTTAAGGTGAGGGCTTGGGTGAGGGTGAGGTTTAGTGTTAGGATTAGGGTGAGTTTTAGGGTTAGGGTGATGGTTAGGGTTAGTTTGAGAGTTAGTGTGAGGTTAGGATTAGTGTTAGGGTGAGGGTTATTGTTAGGGTGAGGGTTACTGTTAGGGTTAGGGATACTGTTAGGGTTAGGGTTACGGTTACGGTTCAGGTTAGGTTGAGGGTGAGGGTGAGGGTTAGGATGAGGTTTAGAGTTAGGGTTAGAGTTAGGGTTAGCATGAGAGTGAGGTTTAGGGTTAGAGTTCAGGTTAGTGGTAGGTTTAGGGTTCTGGTGAGGTTTAGGGTTAGGGTTAGGCTTAGGTTTAGGCTTAGGCCGAGCATGAGCTTGAGGGTTAGGGTTAGGGTTAGGGTGAGAGTTAAGATGAGGTTTAGGGCTAGGATTAGGGTTAGGAAGAGGGCTAGGGTGAGGGTTACAGTGAGGGTTAGGTTTAGGGATAAGGTTAGGTTTAGGATTAGGTTTAGGGTAGAGTTTGTTTGAAGGTTAGGATTAGGGTTAGTGTTAGGCTTAGGGTTAGGGTGAGGATTCAGATTAGGGTTTGCATTAGGGTGAGGGTGAAGCTGAGGATTAGGGTTAGGTTTAGTGTCAGGGTTAGGTTTAGTGTTAAGGTTAGGTATAGGGTTAGGGTTAGGATTAGGTTTATGGTGAGGGTTAGGGTTAGGGTTAGGCTTAGGGTTAGGCTGAAGATGAGGCTGAGGGTGAGGTTTATGGTTACCCTTAGGGTTACTGTTACGGTTAGGGTTAGTGTTACTGTTAGGGTTAGTGTTATTGTTAGGATTAGGGTTCGAGTTACGGTGAGGTGGAGGGTGAGGGTGAGGTTTAGGGTTAGAGTGAGGTTTAGGGTGAGGTTTAGGGTTAGGGTGAGGGTGAGGTTTAGGGTTAGAGTTATTGTTAGAGGGAGGGTTAGGGTGAGGTTTAGGGATATGATTAGTGTTAGGGTTAGGGTGATGGTGAGGGTTAGGTTGAGGTTTAGGAATAGGATTAAGTTTAGGATTAGGGTTAGGGTGAGGTTGAGTGGGAGGGTTAGGGTGAGGGTTAAGTTTAGGCTTAGGGTTAGGCTGAGGGTGAGGTTTGGGGTGAGGATTAGGGTTAGGGTGATGGTTAGGTTTAGAGTTAATGCTATTGTTAGGGTTAGGGTTAGAGTTACAGTGAGCATGAGGGTTCGGGTGAGGGTTAGGGTTAGGGTTAGGGTGGGGTTTAGGGTTAGGGTTTGAGAGAGGGTGAGGGTGAGGTTTATGGTTAGATATAGTGTTAGGGGGAGGGGGAGGATGAGCTTTAGGGATAGGGTTAGTGTTAGGTTTAGGGTGAGAGTGAGGGTTACATTGAATTTTAGGGTTAGGTTTAGGGTTAGATTTAGTGTGAGGGTTAGTTTTAGGGTTAGGTTTAGTGTTAGTGTGAGTGTAAGTGTTAGGGTGAGGGTTTGGGTTAGGGTGATGTTTATGGTTAGGGTGAGGGTTAGGATTTGTGTTAGGGTTATTGTTAGGGTTAGGTTTAGGGTTTGGGTTAGGGTTAGAGTTAGGTTTAGGGTGAGGGTGAAGTTTAGGGTTAGAGTTAGCGTTAGGGTGAGGGTCAGGGTTAGGGTTAGGGTTAGTATTAGGGTGAGAGTTAGGGGGAGGGTTAGGGTAAGGGTTAGGTTTAGGGTTATGATTCGGGTAAGGGTGAAGATGAGTGCGAAGTTTAGGGTTAGGTTTAGGGATAGGTTTATTGTTAGTGTTAGGGTTAGAGTGAAGTTGAGGGTAAGGTTGAGGGTGAGGATTAGGTTTAGGGTTAGGGTGAGGTTTAGGGTTAGGTTTAGGGTGAGGGTTAGGGTTAGGGTTAGGGTGAGGGTTAGGATGAGGATTAGGGTTACAATTAGGGTTAGGTTGAGGGCTAGGGTGAGGGTGAGGATTAGGGTTAGTGTTAGGGTAAGGTTTAAGTTTAGGGTTAGGTTTCGGGTGAGAGTTAGTATGAGGGTTAGGGTTACTGTGAGGGTGAGGATTAGGGTTAGGGTGAGGGTGAGTGTTAGCATTATGGTTAGGGTTAGGGTTAGGTTTAGGGTAAGGATTAGTGTTATTGTCAGTGTTAGGGTTAGAGTTATGGTGAGGGTGAGGGTGAGGTTGAGGCTTAGGTTTAGGGTTAGGGTGAGGTTTAGTTTTAGGGATAGGATTAGGGTGAGGCTGAGGGTGAGGTTTAGGGTTAGGTTTAGGGTTAGTTTGAGGGTTAGGTTGAGGGTTAGGGTTAAGGTTAGTTTTAGGGTTAAGGTTAGGGTGAGGGTTAGGTTGAGGTTTAGGGTTAGTGTTAGAGTTAGGGCTAGGATTAGGGTTAGGTTTAGGGTGAGTGTGAGGGTTAGGTTGACGGTTAGATTTAGGGTGATGTTTAGGCTGACAGTTAGGTTTCGGCTGAGGATTAGTGTTAGGGTGAGTATTACGGTTAGGGTGAGGGTGAGGGTTAGGATTAGGGTTATGTTTAGTGTGAGGGTAAGTGTTAGGGTGAGGGTTATGGAGAGGTTGAGGTTTAAGGTTAGCATTAGGGTTAGGTTTAGGATTAGGGTTAGGGTTCTGATTAGGGTTAGGGTGAGGGTGAGGGATTTGCTTAGGAAAGGCTTAGGGTTAGGGTTAGGTTGAGGTTTAGGTTGAGGGTGAGGTTTAAGTTGAGGATTAGGGTTAGGGTGAGGATTAGGGTTAACGTTAGTGTTTGGGTTAGGGTTAGAGTGATGTTTAGGGTGAGGGTGATGGTTAGGGTGGGGGTGAGCCTGAGAGTGAGGGTGAGGGTGTAGGTGAGTGTTAGGGTGGTGGTGATGGTTGGGGTGATGGTGAGGGTTAGGGTAAAGGTGAGGGTGAGGGTTCGTTTAGGGTTAGGGTGAGGGTTAGGGTTAGGGTTAGGGTTACTGTGAGGATAAGTGTTAGGGTGAGGGTTAGGGTGAGAGTGAGGGTTAGGGTTAGCGTTAGGGTTAGGGTTAGGTTTAGGATGAGGGTTAAGGTGAGGTTTAGGGTTAGTATTAGGGTGAGGGTTAGAGTTAGGTTTAGGGTGAGGATTAGGGTTAGGGTTAGGGTTAGAGTGAGGGTTAGTGTGAGCATGGGGGTGAGGTTGAGTGTGAGGTTGACGGTTAGGGTTTAGGTGAGGGTCAGGTTTACGGTTAGGGTTAATGTTAGGGTGACGGTTAGGGTTAGGATGAGGGTTAAGCTGAGGGTTACGTTTAGGGTTAGGGTGAGGGTAAGGTTTAGAGTGAGGGTAACGGTTACAGTGAGGCTGAGGGTTAGGTTTTGTATTAGGGTTAGGGTTAGGGTGAGGGTTTAGGGTTAGATTTATGATTAGTGTGAGGGTTTTGGTTAGATTTAGAGTTAGGGTGAGGGTTAGGGTTAGTGTTTGGATTAGGGATAGGGTTAGGGTTAGGATGTGGGTGAGGATGAGGGTGAGGTTGAGGGTTAGGGTTAATGTGAGGGTTAGGGTTAGGATTAGCGTTAAGGTTAGGGTGAGGGTTAGGTTTAGGGTGAGGGTTAGGATGAGGATTAGGCTGAGGGTTATGATTAGGGTTCAGGTGAGGGTAAGGGTTAGGGTGAGGTTTAGGGTGAGGGTGAGGTTTAGGTTAAGGCTTAGGTTTAGGGTGAGTGTTAGGGTTAGGGTTAGGGTGAGAGTGAGGTTTAGGTTAGGGTGATAGTGAGGGTTAGTGAGAGGGTTGGGGTTAGGGTCAGGGTCAGGGTTAGGGTTAGCATTAGAGTTAGGGTGAGGGTGAGTGTGAGGGTTAGGGTTAGGTTTAGGTTTAGGGTTAGGGTTAGGCTGAGGGTGAGGGTGAGGGTGAGGGTGAGGGTGAGGTTTAGGGTTAGGATGAGGGTTAGAGTTAGGGTTAGGGTTAGGGTTGGGTTGAGGGTTAGGGTTAGATTTAAGAAGTGGGTTTGGCTGAGGGTTACGGTTATGGTTAGGGTGAGGTTTAGGGTTAGTGTGAGGGTTAGGATGATGGTTAGGCCGAGTGTTAGTTTTAGTGTTAGGGTGAAGGTGAGGGTTAGGTTTAGGGTTAGGTTTAGGATTAGGATGAGGGTTAGGGATAGGGTTAGGATTAGGGTGAGGGTTAGGGTGAGGGTTAGGGTTAGGTTTAGGGTTAGGGTGAGGTGTAGTTGAGGGTTAGGTTTAGGGTGAGGTTTAGGGTGACGGTGACGGTAAGGTTAGGGTGAAGTTGAGGGTTTGGGATAAGGTTAGTGTCAGAGTTAGGATTAGGATTAGGGTTAGGGTGAATGGTAGTTTGAGGGGGTAGGGGTAGGGTTAGGGTGAGGTATAAGGTTAATGTGAGGATTAGGGTTAGGGTTAGGTTAGTGTGAGGATAAGGATAAGAATGAGGGTTAGGGTGAGAGTGAGGTTTAGGGTTAGCGTTAGGTTTAGATTGAGGGTTAGGGTTAGGGTGAGGTTTAGGATCGGTTTAGGGTGAGGGTGAGGGTTCGGGTTTGGTGAGTTTTATGGTGTGGGTGACGGTTAGGGTTAGGGTGAGGTTTAGGGTAATGGTGAGGATTAGGGTTAGGGTTAGGGTTAGGGTTATAGTGAGGATAAGGGTTTGGATGAGGTTTAGTGTGAGGGTGAGGTTTAGGGATAACGTTAGAGTTAGGGTGAGGGTTAGGGTTAGGGTTAGGGTGAGGGTGAGGGGTAGGGTGAGGTGTAGGGTTAGTGTTAGTGTGAGGGTTAGGGTTAATGTGAGGATTAGGGTTTGGGTTAGGGTTAGTGTGAGGATAAGGATAAGTGTGAGGGTTAGGATGAGAGTGAGGTTTAGTGTTAGCGTTAGGGTTACGGTGAGTTTTAGGGTGAGGGTTAAGGTGAGGATTAGGGTTAGGGTTAGGGTTATAGTCAGGGTAAGGGTTAGGATGAGGTTTAGGGTGAGGGTGAGGTTTAGGTATAGCGTTAGAGTTAGGTTGAGGTTTAGGGTGAGGGTTAGGATCCAGGTTAGGTTAGGTGAGGGTGAGGGTTATCGTTAGGTTTAGGGTTAGCTTTAGGGTGAGGGTAAGGTTTAAGGTGAGGGTTAGGGTGAGGGTGAGGGTTAGGGTTAAGTTGAGGGTTAGGGTGAGCGTTAAGGTGAGGGTTCAGTTGAGGGTTTGGGTTAGGGTTAGGGTGAGGTTGAGGGAGAGGGTGAGACTTAGGGTTAGGTTTAGGGTGAGAATGGGGTTTAGGTTTAGTGTTAGGGTTAGGGTTAGGGTGAAGGATAGGGTGAGGGTAAGGGTTAGAGGGAGGTTTAGCGGAAGGGTGAGGGTTAGGGATAGCATTAAGGTTAAGGATAGGTTTACGGTGAGAGTTAGGGTTAGTATTAGGGTTACGGTGAGGGTGAGGGTTAGGGTTAAGGTTAGGGTGAGGGTTAGGTTTAGGGTTAGGGTGACGGTGAGGGTAAGGGTTAGGGTGAGTACTAGGGTTAGTTTTAGGGTTAGGGTAAGGTTTAGGTTTAGGGTGAGGGTGAGAGTGAGAGTTAGGTTTAGGATTAGGCTTAGGTGTAGGCTTAGGCTTAGGTTGAGGGTGAGGGTGAGTGTCAGAGTTAGGTTTAGTGTGAGGGTTAGGGTTATGGTTATTTTTAGGGTGAGAGTGAGGGTGAGGGTTAGGGTGAGTGTGAGGGGGAGGTTGAGGGTGAGGTTGAGGGTTAAGGTTTTGGTGAGGGATAGTATTAGGGTTAAGGTTAGTGTGAGGGTTAGGGTTATGGTTAGTGTTAGGATGAGGGTTAGGTTTAGGGTTAGGGTGAGGGTAAAGTTTAGGGTGAGGGTGAGGATTAGGGGTAGGATTAGGGTTTGGGTTAGGGTGAAGGTCAGGGATAGGGTTAGGATTAGGATGAGCGTTTTGTTTAGGGTTAGATTTAGAGTTAGGGTGAGAGTGAGGGTGAGGGTTAGCGTTTGGATTAAGGTTAGGGTTAGGGTTAAGCTGAGGTTGATGTTGAGGATGAGGGATAGGGTTAATGTGAGGTTTAGCGTTAAGGTTAGGGTGAGGGTTAGGTTTAGGTTTAGGATGAGGGTAAGGGTTAGGGTGAGGGCTAGGGTGAGGGTGAGGGTTAGGGATAGGGTTAGGTTGAGGTTTAGGGTTCAGGTGATGGTTAGGGTTAGTGTGAGTTTTAGTGTTAGGACTAGGGTTAATTTTAGGGTGAGGGTTAGTGTTAGGGTGACTTATAGCGTTAGGGTGAGTGTTATGGTTAGGGTTAGGGTTAGTGTTAGCTTTAGGGTTATTGTTTGGGTTAGGGTTAAGGTTACGTTGAGGGTGAGGGTGAGGTTAAGTGTTAGGGTGAGGGTTACCATTAGGGTGAGGGTTATGGTTAGCGTTAGGGTTAGTGTTAGGTTAAGGGTTTTTGTTAGGGTTAGGGTTAGGGTTAAGGTTACGGTGAGGGTGAGGGTGAGGGTAAGTTTTAGGGTTAGGTTGAGGTTTAGGTTTAAGGTTAGGGTTAGAGTTAGGGTTAGGGTGAGGGTGAGGGTGGGGTTTAGGTTTAGAGTTAGTGTTAGGGGGAGGGTTAGGGTGAGGGTTAGGGTTAGGGTTAGGGTTAGTGTTAGGATTAGGGGGAGGGGGAGGTTGAGTGTGAGGGTTAGGGTTAGGGTTAGTCTGAGGGTGAGGGTGAGGGTTAGGTTTAGGATTTGGGTGAGGTTTAGGATGAGGTTAAGTTTAGGATTAGGGTTAGGATGAGGGCAGGTGTGAGGGTGAGGTTTAGGGTTAGCATTATGGAGAGGTTTGGGATTAGGGTTAGGTTTATGGTTAGGGTGAGGGTTACTGTTAGGGTTACAGTGAGGGTGAGGTTTAGGGTTAGGGTGATGGTTAGTGTTAGGGTTAGGGTGAGGGTGAGGTTTAGGGTTAGAGTTAGGGTTAGTATTAGGGTTAGAGTTAGGGTGAGGGTTAGGGTGTGGGTTAGGGTGAGGGTTAGATTTCGGGTTAGGCTTAGGCTTAGGCTTAGGCTGAGCGTGGGGGTGAAGTTTAGGGTTAGGTTTAGGGTGAGGGTTAGGGTTAGATTTAGGGTGAGGTTTAGGATGAGGTTTGTGGTTATGGTTATGGTTAGGGTTAGTTTTAGGGTTAAGATTAGGTTTAGTTTCAGGGTTAGGGTTAGGGTGAGGTTTTGGGTTAGGTTTAGGATTAAGTTTAGGATTAGGGTTAGGGTTAGGGTTATTGTTAGTGTTATGGTTAGTGTTAATTTTGCTGTGAGGGTGAGGCTCAGGGTGAGGGTTATGGTTAGTGTTAGGGTTTGGGTTAGGGTTAGTATTATTGTTAGGGTTCGGGTTAGAGTTACGGTCATGGTGAGAGTGAGGGTGACTGTTAGGGTGAGTTTTAGGGTGAGGTTTTGGGTTAGGATAAGGTTTAGGGCGCTGGTGAGTTTTAGGGTTAGAATTAGGGTGAGGGGGAGTATTAGGGTGACGGTTAGGGTTAAGTTTAGTGTTACCATTAGGGTGAAGGTGAGGGTTTGGTTGAGGTTTAGGGATAGGGTTAGTGTTAGGATTAGGGTTAGGGTGATGGTGAGGGTTAGGGTTAGGCTTAGGCTTAGGGTTAGGCTGAGCGTGAGGCTGGGGGTGAGGATTAGGTTTAGGGTGATGGTTAGGTTTAGGGTTAGTGTTATTGTTAGAGTTAGGGTTAGAGTTAAAGTGAGGGTGAGGGTGCGGGTAGGTTAGGGTTAGGGTTAAGCTGAGGTTTAGGTTTAGGTTTAGAGATAGGGTTAAGTTGAGGGTGAGGTTTAGGGTTAAAGTTACGGTTAATGTTAGGGTCAGGCTTAGGGTTAGAATGAGGCTGAGCGTGGGCGTGAGGATTCGGGTTAAGGTTAGGGTTAGGGTTAGAGTTAGGGTTAGGGTTAGTGTTAGGGTCAGGGTTAATGTTAGTGTTATGGTTAGTGTTAGGTTTAAGTTTGCATTGAGGGTGAGGCTGAGGGTGAGGTTTATGGTTAGGGTTAGGGTTATGGTTAGTGTTATTGTTAGGGTTAGGGTTAGAGTTTCGGTGAGGGTGAGGGTGAAGGTTAGGGTTAGGTGAGATTTAGGGTGAGGTTTAGGGTTAGGGCTAGGTTGAGGGTGAGGATTAGGTTTAGAGTTAAGGTTAGTGGGAGGGTTAGGGTGAGGGTTAGTGTTAGGTTGATTTTTAGGGATAGGGTTAGGGTTAGGATTAGGGTTAGGGTGAGGGTGAGTGTGAGGGTTAGGGTTAGGGTTAGGCTTAGGCTTAGGGTTAGGCTGAGGGTGAGGGTGGGAATGAGCGTTTGTGTTACAATGACGGTGAGGATTAGAGTTAGGGTGAGGGTTAGGATGAGGGTTAGGGTTACAATGAGGGTGAAGGTTAGGGTTAGGGCGAGCGTTACGTTTAGGATTAGGGTTAGGGTGAGGGTGAGGGTTAGGATTAGGGTTAGAGTTAGGTTTATTGTTAGTTTTATGGTTAAGGTTACTTTTGGAGTGAGCGTGAGGCTGAGGGTGAGGGTTAGGGTTAGGATTAGGTTTAGGGTTAGGATTAGGGTTAGGTTGAGGGTGAGATTGAGGGTGAAGGTTAGGGTAAGGGTGACGTTTAGTGTTATGGTTAGCTTGAAGGTTACGATGAGGGTTAGGGATAGATTGATTGTTAGGGTGAGGGTGAAGGTAAGGGTAAAGTTGAGGGTTAGGCTGTGGGTGAGGGTTAAGAAAAGGGTCAGGGTTAGGGTTAGGGTGAGGGTTAGGGTAAGTGTGAGTGTTAGGGGTTAGGGTGAGGGTGAGGGTTAGATTGAGGAATAGGTTTAGGGTTAGTGTGAGGTTTAGGTTGAGGATAAGGGTTTAAGGTTAGGTGAGGATAAGAGTTAGAATTAGGGTTAGGGTGAGTGCTAGGGTGAGGCTGGGGGTTAGGGTTAGGGTTAGGGTTAAGGTGAGGTTTAGGGTTAGGATGAGTGTTAGGGTTAGTGTGAGGGTTATTGTTAGTGTTATTGTTAGTGTTAGGGTGGGGGTATGTGTTAGGGTGATGGTTAGGGTTAGGGTGAGGGTTACAGTTAGGTTGAGGGTTAGGGTTCATGTTAGGGTTATTTTTAATTTTAGGTAAACGGTTACGTTGAGGGTGAGGGTGAGGGTGAGGGTTAGGGTTAGTGTGAGGTATAGGGTTAGGATTAGGGTTAGAGTTAGGGTTACGGTTAGGGTGAGGGTTAGCGTTAGAATTAGGGTTAAGTTTAGGGTGAGGGTTAGTGTGAGGGTTAGGGTTAGAGTTAGGGTTAGGGTTAAGATTGTGGTTAGGGTGAGGGTGAGTGTGTGGGTTAGGCTTAGGTTTAGAGTAAGGCTTAGCATTAGGCTGAGGGTGAGGTTGAAGGTGAGGGTTAGGTTTAGGGTGAGTGTTAGGATTAGGGTTAGGGTGAGGGTAAGGGTGAGGGTTAGGGTTAGGATTAGGGTTAGGCTGAGGGCTAGGGTGAGGGTGAGGTTTAGGTTTATGGTTAGGGTGAGGTGTAAGGTTAGGTTTAGGTTGAGTGTAAGGTTTAATTTTAGAGTTAGTGTTAGGGTGAGGGTTAGGGTTAGGGTTAGTGTTATGGTAAGGGTGAGGGTTAGGTTTATGGTTAGGATTAGGATTAGGGTTACTGTGAGGGTGAGTGTGAGGGTTAGGGTGAGGTTCAGGGTTGGTCTTAGGGTTAGGCTGAGGGTGATGATGAGGGTGAGTGTTAGGGTTTGGGTGAGGTTGAGGTTTAGGTTTAGAGTTAGTGTTATTGTGAGGGTTAGTGTGAGAGTGAGTGTTAGGTTTAGGTTGTGGGTGAGGGTCAGGATTAGGGTGATGCTTAGGGTTATGGTCAGGGTGAGGGTTAGGATGAGGGTTAGGGTTATTGTGAGGATTAGGGTGAGGGTGACAGTAAGGGTAAAGTTGAGGGTTAGGCTGAGAGTGAGGATTACGGTAAGGGTGAGTGTTGGGGCTAGGGTGAGGGTTAGGGTTAGGGTTAGGGTTAGGGTGTGGGTTAGATTGAGGATTCGTTTTTGGGGTTAGTGTGAGTTTTAGGGTGAGGATGAGGGTTAGGGTTGGGTTGAGGGCTAGGGTGAGGATGAGGGTTAGGATTAGGGTTAGGGTGAGTGTTAGGTTTTGGGTGATCGTTAGGGTTAGTGTGAGGGTTAGTGTTAGTGTTAGGGTTAGTGTTAGGGTGAGGGTAAGTGTTAGGGTGAGGTTTAGGGTTAGGGTGAGTGTTATGGTTAGAATGAGGGTTAGGGTTAGGTTTAGGGTTATTTTTAGGGTTAGGGTTAGGGTTAGGATGAGGGTCAGGTTTAGGATTAGGTTTAGGGTGAGGGCTAGGGTGAGGGTGAGGATTAGGTTTAGGGTTAGGTTTAGGCTTAGGTTTAGGCTGAGGCTGAGGGTGAGGTTGAGGGTTCGGGTTAGCATGATGGTTAGGGTCATGGTTAGGGTGAGGGTTAGGATGAGGGTTAGGTTTAGGGTGAGGTTTAAGGTGAGGGTGACAGTAAGGGTCAAGATGAGGGTTAGAGTGAGGATTAGGGTTAGGGTTATGGTGGGGGTGAGGATATGATTGAGGATAGTGTTAAGGTTAGAGTGAGTTTTAGGGTGATAATGAGGGTTAGGGTTAGGGTTAGGGCTAAGGTGAGGGTGAGGGTTAAGGATAGGGTTAGGGTGAGGGTGAGGATAAGATTGAGGATTTTAATGTTTTCCTTTCTTTCATGCATGTGTTTCTAACGCATTTATAAGATTATTTCTTTGTTGCTTTGTATGTCACTCCCCCACAGTGTAACCCCCGCTTTCACTATATTTGATGTCAGTATATCATGTGGAGGAGATGGGGACAAACAAGTGGTTTAAGGATTCAGGTGGACCTGTTGCAACAATGAGAAGTACAAAATGTCATGTCAAAACCAGCTTTACAATGTCGGTGTGGGGGCCGGAGGCGGGTATAATTGGGTGGGAGGAGGGGGTATAATTGGGTGGGGGGAGGGGGGAGGCGGGCAAGGGAAGTGAAGGGTAAACAAAGGAGGACGCTGCAATGCTTGGTAAGAAATGTATGCATTATTCTGCCCATGTAATTGTAGCCCCTCTGTACAGTATGTTCTCAAATAAAATAAAATAAAATTAAAAAAAAAAGATTGAGGATAGTGTTAAGGTTAGAGTGAGTTTTAGGGTGATAATGAGGGTTAGGGTTAGGGTGAGGGCTAGGGTGAGGGTGAGGGTTAGGGATAGGGTTAGGTTGAGGTTTAGGTTTAAGGTGATGATTAGGGTTACTGTGAGGGTTAGTGTTAGGACTAGGGTTAGTTTTAGGGTGAGGGTTAGTGTTAGGGTGAGTTATAGCGTTAGGGTGAGGGTTATGGTTATGGTTAGGGTTAGTGTTAGCTTTAGGGTTATTGTTTGGGTTAGGGTTAAGGTTACGTTGAGGGTGAGAGTTAGGGTAAGTGTTAGGGTGAGGGTTACCGTTAGGGTGAGTGTTATGGTTAGGGTTAGGGTTAATGTTAGGTTTAGGGTTATTGTTAGGGTTAGGGTTAGGGTTAAGGTTACGGTGAGGGGGAGGGGAGGCTAAGGTTTAGGATTAGGTTGAGATTTAGGTTTAGGGTTAGGGTTAGAGTTAGGTTTAGGGTGAGGGTGAGGTTTAGGTTATAGTTAGTGTTAGGGGAGGGTTAGGGTGAGGGTTAGGGTTAGGGTTAGGATTAGTGTTAGGATTAGGGTTAGGGTGAGGTTAGGGTTAGGGTTAGGGTTAGGGTTAGTCTGAGGGTGAGGGTGAGGGATAGGTTTAGGATTTGGGTGAGGTTTAGGATGAGGTTAAGGTTAGGATTAGGGTTAGGATGAGGGCAAGTGTGAGGGTGAGGGTTAGGGTTAGCATTATGGTGAGGTTTAGGATTAGGGTTAGGTTTATGGTTAGGGTGATGGTTACTGTTAGGGTTACAGTGAGGGTGAGGTTTAGGGTTAGGGTGAGGGTTAGAGTTAGGGTTAGGGTGAGGGTGAGGTTTAGGGTTAGAGTTAGGGTTAGTGTTAGAGTTAGGGTTAGGGTGAGGGTTTGTGAGGGTTAGGGTGAGGGTTAGAGTTCGGGTTAGGCTTAGGCTTAGGCTTAGGCTGAGCGTGGGGGTGAGGGTTAGGGTTAGGTTTAGGGTGAGGGTTAGGGTTAGGTTTAGGGTGAGGGTTAGGATGAGGTTTGTGGTTATGGTTATGGTTAGGGTTAGTTTTAGGGTTACGATTATGGTTAGTTTTAGGGTTAGGGTTAGGGTGAGGGTTTGGGTTAGGGTTAAGGTTAAGTTTAGAAATAGGGTTAGGGTTAGGGTTATTGTTAGTGTTTTGGTTAGTGTTAAGTTTGCGGTGAGGGTGAGGCTCAGGGTGAGGGTTATGGTTAGTGTTAGGGTTTGGGTAAGGGTTAGTATTACTGTTAGGGTTAGGGTTAGAGTTACGGTCATTGTGAGAGTGAGGGTGAGGGTTAGGGTTAGGATTAGGGTTAGGGTGAGGGTGAGTGTTAGGGTTAGGCTTAGGCTTAGGTTTAGGCTGAGAGTGAGGCTGGGGGTGAGGATTAGGGTTAGGGTGATGGTTAGGGTTAGGGTTAGTGTTATTGTTAGGGTTAGGATTAGAGTTAAAGTGAGGGTGAGGGTGCGGGTAGGGTTAGGGTTAGGGTTAAGCTGAGGTTTAGGGTTATGTTTAGAGATAGGGTTAGGGTGAGGGTGAGGTTTAGGGTTAAAGTTAGGGTTAATGTTAGGGTTAGGCTTAGGGTTAGAATGAGGCTGAGCGTGGGCGTGAGGATTAGGGTTAGGTTTAGGGTTAGGGTTAGATTTAGGGTTAGGGTTAGGGTTAGGGTTAGGGTTAGGGTAAGGGTTTATGTTAGTGTTATAGTTAGTGTTAGGTTTAAGTTTGCAGTGAGGGTGAGGCTGAGGGTGAAGTTTATGGTTAGGGTTAGGGTTATGGTTAGTGTTATTGTTAGGGTTAGGTTTAGAGTTATGGTGAGGGTGAGGGTGAGGGTGAGGGTTGGGGTTAGGTGAGATTTAGGGTGAGGTTTAGGGTTAGACTAGGTTGTGAGTGAGGATTAGATTTAGAGTTAGGGTTAGTGGGAGGGTTAGGGTGAGGGTTAGGGTTAGGTTGATTTTTAGGGATAGGGTTAGGGTTAGGATTAGGGTTAGGGTGAGGGTGAGTGTGTGGGTTAGGGTTAGGGTTAGGCTTAGGCTTAGGCTTAGGCTGAGGGTGAGGGTGGGAATGAGCGTTTGTGTTACAGTGACGGTGAGGATTAGAGTTAGGGTGAGGGTTTGGATGAGGGTTAGGGTTACAGTGAGGGTGAGGGTTAGTTTTAGTGTGAGGGTTAGGGTTAGGATTAGGGTTAGGGTGAGGGTGAGGGTTAGGATTAGGGTTAGAGTTAGGTTTATTGTTAGTGTTATGGTTAAGGTTATTTTTGGGTGTGAGGGTGAGGCTGAGTGTGAGGGTTATGATTAGGATTAGGGTTAGGGTTAGGATTAGGGTTAGGGTGAGTGTGAGATTGAGGGTGAGGGTGAGGTTTAGGGTTAGGGTTAGGGAGAGATTTAGGTTTAGGATTAGGTTTAGAGTTAGGGTTAGGGTTAGGGTGAGGGTAAGTGTTAGGGTGAGGGTTAGGTTTAGGGTTGGGGTTACAGATAGGTTGAGGGTTAGTTTTCCTGCTAGGATGATTTTTAATTTTAAATTTAGGGTTACGTTGAGGGTGAGGGTGAGGGTGAATGTTAGGGTTAGGGTTAGGGTGAGGTTTAAGGTTCGGATTAGGTTAGAGTTAGGGTTAGGGTTAGGGTGCGGTTTAGGGTTAGAGTTAGGCTTAGCGTGAGGGTTAGTGTGAGGCATAGGGTTAGGGTTAGTGTTAGGTTAGGGTTAGGATGAGGGTTAGTGTGAGGGTTAGGGTTAGGTTTAGGTTGAGGTTTATGTATAGGGTTAGGGTTAGAGTTAGGGTTAGGTTGATTGTGAGGTTTAGGGTTAGAGTTAGGGTTAGTGTTAGGGTTAGGTTTAGCGTGATGCTTAGTGTAAGGGTTAGAGTTCGTGTTAGGCTTAGGCGGATTGTGATTGTGAGGGTTAGGATTAGGGTGAGTTTTAGGGTTAGGGTTAGGTTGAGGTTTTGGATGAGGTTTTTGGTTATGGTTAGGGTTAATGTTACTTTTAGGGTTAGGGTTAGTGTTAGGTTTAGGTTTATGGTTAGGGTTAAGGTGAGGTTTAGGGTTAGGGTTAGGCTTAGGGTTAAGGTTAGGTTTATTGTTAGTGTTATGGTTAGTGTTAATTTTGCAGTGAGGGTGAAGCTCAGGTTGAGGGTTATGGTTAGTGTTAGGGTTAGGTTTAGGGTTAAGGTTAATGTTATTGTTAGGGTTAGGGTTAGAGTTACGGTCACGGTGAGAGTGAGGGTGAGGGTAAGGGTTAGGGTGAGGTTTAGGGTGAGGTTTAGTTTTAAGTTTAGGGTTAGGGTGCTGGTGAGGTTTAGGTTTAGAGTTAGGGTTAAGGGGAGGGTTAGGGTGAGGGTTAGGTTTAGGATTAGGGTTACAGATAGGTTGAGGGTTAGGGTTCCTGCTAGGGATATTTTCAATTTTATGTTTAGGGTTATGTTGAGGGTGAGGGTGAGGGTTAGGTTGAGGGTTAGGGTTAGGGTTAGGGTTAGGGTTAGGCTTAGAATGAGGGGTAGTGTGAGGGTTAGGGTTAGGGTTAGTGTTAGGTTAGGGTTACGGTGAGGGTTAATTTGAGGTTTAGGGTTAGGTTTAGGTTGAAGTTTAGGTATAGGGTTAGGGTTAGAGTTAGGGTTAGGTTGATCATGAGGTTTAGGTTAGAGTTAGGGTTAGTGTTAGGGTTAGGTTTAGGGTGAGGGTTAGGGTGAGGGTTAGAGTTCGGGTTAGGCTTATGCGGATTGTCAAGGTGAGGGTTAGGGTTAGGGTGAGGGTTAGCCTTAGGTTTAGGGTGAGGGTTTGGATGAGGTTTTTGGTTTTGGTTAGGGTTAGTGTTACTTTCAGGGTTAGGGTTAGGGTTAGGGTTAGGTTTATGGTTAGGGTTAAGGTGAGGGTTAGGTTTAGGGTTAGGCTTAGGGTTAAGGTTAGGGTTATTGTTAGTGCTATGGTTAGTGTTAATTTTGCAGTGAGGGTGAGGCTCATTTGAGGGTTATGGTTAGGATTAGGTTTAAGGTTTGTGTTATTGTTAGGGTTAGGGTTAGAGTTAAGGTCACAGTGAGAGTGAGGGTGAGGGTGAGGGTTAGGGTGAGTTTTAGGGTGAGGTTTAGGTTTAAGGTTAGGGTTAGGGTGCTGGTGAGGTTTAGGTTTAGAGTTAAGGTTAGTGTTAGGGTTAGGCTTAGGGTTAGGCTGAGACTGAGGGTGGGGGTGAAGATTAGGGTTAGGGTTAGGTTTAGGGTTAGAGTTAGGGTTAGGGTTAGGGTTAGGGTGAGGGTGAGGTTTAGGATTAGAGTTAGGGTTAGTGTTAGGGTTAGGCTTAGGGTTAGGCTGAGGCTGAGGGTGGGGGTGAAGATTAGGGTGAGGGTTAGGTTTAGGTTTAGTGTTAGCATTAGGGTGAGAGTGAGGGTTAGGTTAAGTTTCAGGGATAGGGTTAGGGTTAGGGTTAGGGTTAGGGTCAGTGTGAGGGTGAGGCTTAGGGTTAGGCTTAGGCTTAGGCTTAGGCTTAGGCTAAGGGTGAGGATGGGAGTGATGATTAGGGTTAGGGTGATGGTTATTATTAGGGTTAGTGTTATTGTTAGGGTTAGGGTTAGAGTTACGGTGAGGGTGAGGGTGCGGGTGAGGTTTAGGGTTAGGGTTAAGGTGAGGTTTAGGGTTAGGTTTAAAGATAGAGTTAGGGTGAGGGTGAGGTTTAGGATTAGAGTTAGGGTTAGTGTTAGGGTTAGGCTTAGGGTTAGGCTGAGGCTGAGGGTGGGGGTGAAGATTAGGGCTAGGGTTAGGTTTAGGGTTAGAGTTAGGGTTAGGGTTAGGGTTAGGGTTTGGGTTATTGTTAGTGTTATGGTTAGGGTTAAGTTTGCAGTGAGAGTGAGGCTGAGGGTGAGGTTTATGGTTAGGGTTAGGGTTAGGATTAGGGTTACTGTGACTGTGAATGTGAGGGTTAGGGTTAGGGTTAGGCTTAGGCTTAGGGTTAGGCTGAGGTTGAGGGTGGGGGTTAGGGTTAGTGTCATGTTGAGGGTGAGGATTAGGGTTAGGGTGAGTGTTAGGATGAGGGTTAGTGTTATGGTGAGGGTAAGGTTTAGGGTTAGGGTGAGGGTTAGGTTTAGGATTAGGGTTAGTGTGAGGTTGAGGGTTAGGGTTAGGTTTAGGGTTAGGGTTATTGTTAGTGTTATGGTTAAGGTTACCTTTGAAGTGAGGGTGAGGTTTAGGGTTAGGATTAGTGTTAGGGTGAGGTTGAGGGTTAAGGGTGAATTTGACGGTTAGGGTTAGGGTTAGGGTGAGGGTTAGTGTTAGGGTTATGGTTAGATTTAGGGTCAGGGTTAGGGTTAGGGTCAGGGTTAGGGATAGGGTTAGTGTTAGGGTTAGGGTTAGGGTGAGAGTTAGTTAGAGGTTTAGGGTTAGGGTTAGGTTTAGGATTAGGTTTGGGTGAGGGTGAGTGTGACGGTTAGGGTTACGCTTAGGCTTAGGCTGAGGGTGAGGGTGTGGGTGCAGATTAGTGTTTGATGATAGGTTTAGAATTAAAGTGACCGTTAGGATGAGGTTTAGGGTTACGATTAGGGTGAGGGCTAGGGTGAGTGTGAGGGTTAGTGTTAGGGTTAGGCTTAGGCTGAGGTTTAGGCTGAGGGTGAGATTGAGGGTGAGGGTTACGGTTAGGTTGATGGTTAGGGTTACGGTTAGCTTGAAGGTTAGAATGAGGTTTAGGGATAGGGTGAGTCTTAGGGTGAGGGTGATGGTAAGGGGAAAGTTGAGGGTTAAGGTGTGGGTAAGGGTTAAGATAAGGGTGAGGGTTAGGGTTAGGGTGAGGGTTAGGGAAAGTGTGAGGGTTAGGGGTTAGGGTGAGGATGAGGGTTAGGTTTAATGTGAGATTTAGGATGAGGATGAGGGTTAGGGTTAGGTGAGGACAAGGGTTAGAATTAGGGTTAGGTTGTGGGCTAGGGTGAGGGTGAGGGTTAGGGTAAGGGTTAGTGTTAGGGTGAGGTTTAGGGTTAGGGTGGGTGTTAGGGTTAGTGTGAGGGTTAGTGTTAGGGTTAGGGTTAGTGTTAGGGTGAGGGTAAGTGTTAGGGTGAGGGTTAGGGTTAGGGTGAGGGTTACAGTTAGGGTGAGGTTTAGGTTTAGTGTTAAGGTTATTTTTAATTTTAGGTTTAGGGGTACATATAGGGTGAGGGTCAGGGTGTGGGTTAGGGTTAGGTTTAGGGTGAGCTTTAGGTTTAGGATTAGTGTTAGAGTTAGGGTTAGGTTTAGGGTGAGGTTTAGGGTTAGAGTTAGGCTTAGGGTGAGGGTTAGTGTGAGGTTTAGGGTTAGGGTTAGTGTTATGTTACGGTTAGAGTGGGGGTTAGTGTGAGTGTTAGGGTTAGAGTTAGGGTTAGTGTTAGGATTAGAGTTCGGGTGAGGGTGAGTGTGTGGGTTAGAGTTCGGTTTAGGGTTAGGCTTAGGTTTAGGCTGATGATGAGGTTGAGGGTGAGGGTTAGGTTTAGGTTGAGTGTTAGGATTAAGGTTAGGGTGAGGGTTAGGATGAGGGTTAGGGATAGGATAAGGGTTAGGGTGATTGCTGGGGTAAAGGTGAGGTTTTGGGTTAGGGTTAGGGTGAGGTGTAGGGTTAGGGTTAGGGTGAGGGTGAGGTTTAATTTTAGAGTTAGGGTTAGGGTGAGGGTTAGGGTTAGGGTTAGTGTTTGGGTTAGGGTTAGGTTTAGTGTTAATGTTAGGTTGAGGGTTAGGGTTATGGTTAGGATTAGGTTTAGGGTGAGGGTGAGGGTGAGTGTGACAGTTAGGGTTATGGTTAGGCTTAGTGTTAGGTTGAGGGTTAGGGTGAGGGTGAGGGTTAGGGTTTGGGAGAGGTTTAGGTTTAGAGTTAGTGTTAGTGTGAGGGTTAGTGTTAGGATTAGGTTTTGGGTGAGGTTCAGGGTTAGGGTGATGCTTAGGGTAACGGTCAGGGTGAGGTTTAGAAGGAGCGTTAGGGTTAGTATGAGGGTTAGAGTGAGGGTGACTGTAAGGTTAAAGGTGAGGGTTAGGCTGAGAGTGAGGATTACAGTAAGGGTGAGGGTTAGGGTTACCGTGGGGGTTAGGGATAGGGTGAGGTTTATGGTTAGAATGAGGGTTAGGGTTAGGTTTAGTGTTGTTTTTAGGGTTAGGGTTAGGGTTAGGTTTAGGGTTAGGCTGAGACTGAGGGTGAGGTTGAGGATTAGGGTTAGCATGATGGTTAGGGTTATGGTTAGGGTAAGGGTTATGATGAGGTTTAGGGTTAGGGTGAGGGTTAGGATGAGGTTTAGGGTTAGGATTAGGGTTAGGATGAGGGCAAGGGTGAGGTTGAGGGTTTGGGTTGGCATTATGGCAAGGTTTAGTATTAGGGTTAGGTTTAGGGTTAGGGTGAGTGTTAGGGTTAGGGTTACGGTGAGGTTGAGGTTTAGGGTTAGGGTGAGGGTGAGGGTTAGGGTTAGGGTTAGGGTGAGGGCTTGGGTTAGGTTTAGGGTTACAGTGAGAATGAGGGTTAGGGTTAGTGTTAGGGTTAGGTTTATTTTTAGGGTTTGGGTTAGAGATATGGTGAGCGTGAGGGTGAGGGTGAGGTTTAGGATTAGAGTGATGGTGAGGTTTCGGGTTAGAGTTAAGGTTAAGGGAAGATTTAGGGTGAGGGTTATGGTTATGGTTAGGGTTAGTTTTAGGTTTAGGGTTATTGTTAGGGTTAGGGTTAGCGTTAAGGTTATGGTGAAGGTGAGGGTGAGGGTAAGGGTTAGGATTAGGGTGAGGCTTAGGTTTAGGGTTAGGGTTAGGGTTAGGGTTAGGGTGAGGGTGAGGTTTAGGTTTAGAGTTAGGCTTAGGGTGAACGTTAGGGTGACTGTAAGTGTTAGCGTTAGGGTTAGGTTTAGTGTTAGGATTAGGGTTAGGGGGAGGTAGAGTGTGAGGGTTAGTGTTAGGGTTAGGCTGAGTGTGAGGTTGATGGTAAGGGTTAGGGTGAGGGATTGGGTTAGGGTTAGGATTAAGGTGAGGTTTAGGATGAGGTTTAGTGTTAGGATTAGGGTTAGCATGAGGGCAAGTGTGAGGGTTAGGGTTAGGGTTAGAATTATGGCGAGGTTTAGGATTAGGGTTAGGTTTAGGGTTAGGGTGAGGGTTATGTTTGGGGTTAGTGTTAGGGTGAGTGTGAGTGTTAGGATTAGGTTTAGGGTTAGGGTTATTGTTAGTGTTATGATTAAGGTTAAATTTAAGGTGAGGGTGAGGCTCAGGGTGAGGTTTAGGGTTAGGGTTATGGTGAGGTTTCGGGTTAGGTTTAAGGTTAGGTTTAGGGTGAGGGCTTGGGTTAGGGTTAGGCTTACGGTGAGGGTGAGGGTTAGGGTTAGGGTTTGGGTTAGGGTTATTTTAGGGTTTGGGTAACGGTTAAGCTGAGGGTAAAGCTGAGGGTTAGGTTAGGGTTAGGGTGAGGTTTAGGTTTAGGGTTCGGGTTAGAGTTAGGTTTAGGGTGATGGAGAGGTTTAAGGTTAGAGTTAGGGTTAGTGTTAGGGTTAGGGTTAGTGTGAGGTTTAGGGTGTGGGTTAGAGTGACGGTTAGGGTTAGCTTTAGGGTGAGGGTTAGAGTTATGTTTAGGGTGAGGTTTAGGATGAGGTTTAGGGTTAGGTTTAGGGTTAGGGTTAGTTTTAGGGTTAGGATTAGGGTTAGGGTTAGGGTTAGGGTGAGGGTTAGGGTTAGGGTAAGGGTTAGGGTTTGGCTTAGGGTTAGGGTTAGGGTTATTGTTAGTGTTATGGTTAGTGTTAAGTTTGCGGCGAGGGTGAGACTCAGGGTGAGGGTTATGTTTAGTGTTAGTGTTTGGTTTAGGGTTAGTATTTTAATTAGGGTTTGGGTTAGAGTTAAGGTCATGGTGAGAGTGAGGGTGAGGTTTAGGGTGAGGTTTAGGGTTAGGGTTAGGGTTAGGTTTAGGGTACTGGTGAGGTTTAGGGTTAGAGTTAGGGGGAGGGGGAGGGTTAGGGTGAGGGTTAGGGTTAGGTTTAGTGTTAATATTAGGGTGAGGGTGAGGGTTAGGTTGTGGTTTAGGGATAGGGTTAGGGTTAGGATTAGGGTTAGTGTGAGGGTGAATGTGAGGGTTATGGTTAGGCTTAGGCTTAGGGTTAAGCTGAGGGTGAGGCTGGGGTTGAGGATTTGGTTTAGGGTGATTGTTAGTGTTAGGGTTAGGGTTAGGTTAAGGGTTAATGTTAATGTTATGGTTAGGTTTAAGTTTGCAGTGAGAGTGAGGCTGAGGGTGAAGTTTATGGTTAGGGTTAGGGTTATGGTTAGTGTTATTGTTAGGGTTAGGGTTAGAGTTTGGTGAGGGTGAGGGTGATGGTGCGGGTTAGGGTTACGGTGAGATTTATTGTAAGGTTTAGGGTTAGGGTTAGGTTGAGAGTGAGGATTAGGTGTAGAGTTTGGGTTATTGGGAAGGTTAGGTTGAGGGTTAGGGTTAGGTTGATTTTTAGGGATAGGGTTAGGGTTAGGATTAGGGTTAGGGTGAGGTTGTGTGTGAGGGTTAGGGTTCGGGTTAGGCTTAGGCTTAGGCTTAGGCTGAGGGTGATGTTGGGGGTAAGGGTTAGTGTTACACTGAGGGTGAGGATTAGGGTTAGTGTGAGGGTTAGGATGAGGGTTAGGGTTACAGTGAGGGGGAGCGTTAGGGTTAGGGTGAGGGTTAGGTTTAGGATTAGGGTTAGGGTGAGGTTGAGGGTTAGGATTGGGGTTAGGGTTAGGTTTATTGTTAGTGTTATGGTTAAGGTTACATTTGGAGTGAGCATGAGGCTGAGGGTGAGGGTTAGGGTTAGGATTAGGGTTATGGTTAGGATTAGGGTTAGGGTGAGGGTGAGACTGAAGGTGAGGGTTAGGGTTAGGGTGATGGTTAGTGTTATGGTTAGCTTGAAGGTTAGGATGAGGTTTTAGTGTTAAGGTGAGGGTGAAGGTAAGGGTAAAGTTGAGGGTTAGGCTGTAGGTGAGGGTTAAGATAAGTGTGAGGGTTAGTGTGAGGGTTAGGGTAAGTGTGACGGTTAGGGGTTAGGGGGAGGGGGAGGGTTAGATTGAGGATTAGGGTTAGGGTTAGTGTGAGGTTTAGGGTGAGGATAAGGGTTGAGGGTTAGGTGAGGGTAAGAGTTAGAATTAGGGTTAGGGTGAGGGCTAGGGTGAGGTTGATGGTTAGGGTTAGGGTTAGGGTTAGGGTGAGGTTTAGGGTGAGGATGAGTGTGAGTGTTAGGGTTACAGTGAGGGTTAGTGTTAGGGTTACGGTTAGTGTTAGGGTGATGGTTAGGGTTAGGGTGAGGGTTACAGTTAGGTTGAGGGTTAGGGTTCGTGTTAGGGTTATTTTTAATTTTAGGTTTAGGGTTACGTTGAGGGTGAGGGTGAGGGTGAGGGTTAGGGTTAGGGTTAGTGTGAGGTTTAGGGTTAGGATTAGAGTTAGATTTAGGGTTAGGGGTAGGGTGAGGTTTAGGGTTAGGCTTAGGTTGAGGGTGAGGTTCAATTTTAGAGTTAGTGTTAGGGTGAGGGTTAGGGTTAGGATTAGTGTTAGGGTTAATGTTATTGTTAGTGTTAAGGTTAGGGTGAGGGTTAGGGTTATGTTTAGGATTAGGTTTAGGGTTACTGTGAGGGTGAGTGTGAGGGTTAGGGTGAGGGTTAGGGTTAGGTTTAGGGTTAGGCTGAGGGTGAGTTTGAGGTTGAGGTTTAGGGTTAAGGTGAGGGTGAGGTTTAGGGCTAGAGTTAGTGTTAATGTGAGCGTTAGTGTGAGAGTGAGTGTTAGGGTTAGGTTGTGGGTGAGGGTTAGGATAAGGGTGATGCTTAGGGTTATGATCAGGGTGAGGGTTAGGGTTAGTGTGAGGGTTAGGGTGAGGGTGACAGTAAGGGTAAAGGTGAGGGTTAGGCTGAGAATGAGGATTATAGTAAGGGTGAGGGTTAGGGTTAGGGTGAGGTTTAGGGTTAGGGTTAGGGTGTGGTTTAGATTGAGGATTCGTTTTTGGGGTTAGTGTGAGGTTTAGAGTGAGGATGAGGTTTAGGATTAGGTTGAGGTCTAGGGTGAGGATGAGGGTTAGGTTTAGGGTTAGGGTGAGTGTCAATGTTAGGGTGATTGTTAGCGTTAGTGTTTGGGTTAGTGTTAGTGTTAGGGTGAGGGTAAGTGTTAGGGTGAGGTTTAGGGTTAGGGTGAGTGTTATGGTTAGAATGAGGGTTAGGGTAGGTTTTAGGGTTATTTTTACGGTTAGGCTTAGGGTTAGGATGAGAGTCAGGGTTAGGATTACGGTTAGGGTGAGGGCTAGGGTGAGGGTGAGGATTAGGGTAGAGTTAGGCATAGGCTTAGTGTTAGGCTGAGGCTGAGGGTGAGGTTGAGGGTTAGGGTTAGCATGATGGTTAGTCTCATGGTTAGCGTGAGGGTTAGGATGAGGATTAGGGTTAGGGTGATGGTGACATTAAGGGTCAAGTTGAGGGTTAGGGTGAGGATTAGGGTTAGGTTTAGGGTGAGGGTGAGGGCTAGGGTGAGGGTGAGGGTTAGTGTTAGCGTTAGGCTCAGGCTTTAGGGTTAGGCTGATGGTGAGGTTGAGGGTCAGGGTTAGTGTTAGGGTGATGCTTAGGATTATGGTCAGGGTGAAGTTTAGGATGAGGGTTATGGTTAGGGTGAGGGATTTGGGTGAGGGTGATGGTAAGGGTAAAGCTGAGGGTTAGGCTGAGAGTGAGGATTAAGGTAAGGTCTAGGATTAGGGTGAGGGTTAGGGTTAGGGTGAGGGTGAGGTTAAGATTGATTATTAAGTTTAGGGTTAGTGTGAGGTTTAGAGTGAGGATGAGGGTTACGGTTAGGGTGAGGGTAGGTTGAGGGTGAGGGTTAGGGTTAGGCTTAGGGTGAGGTTTAATGTTAGGGTGATGGTTAGGGTTAGTGTGAGTGTTAGTGTTAGGGTTAGGGTTAGTGTTAGGGTGAGGGTAAATGTTAGTTTGAGGGTTAGGTGTAGGGTGAGGGTTATGGTTAGAATGAGGGTTAGGGTTAGGGATAGGGTTATTATTAGGTCAGGGTTAGTGTTACATTTATGGTGAGGGTGAGAGTTAGGGATTGGGTCAGGGTGTGGTTTATGTTTAGTGTTAGGGTTAGAGTTAGGTTTAGGGTGAGGGTTAAGTTTAGAGTTAGAGTTAGCGTTAGTGATAGTGTTAGGGTTAGGGTGAGGGTCAGTGTGAGGGTTAGGGATAGGCTTAAGCTTAGTTTAGGCTTAGGCTTAGACCGAGCGTGTGTGTGAGGTTTAAGGTTACGGTTAGGGTGAGGTTTAGGTTTATGGTTACAGTGAGGATTGGGTTAGGGTTAGTGATAGTGTTAGGGGTAGGGTTAGGGTGAGGGTGACAGTAAGGGTAAAGGTGAGGGTTTGGGTTAGGATCAGGTTTAGATTGAAGGTGAGTGTGAGGGTTATGGTTAGGGGTAGGGTTAGGCTTAGGGTTAGGGTGAGAGTTAGGGTTAGGGTTAGGGCTGGTGTTGGTGTTAGGGGTAGGGTTAGGGTGAGGGTTAGTGTGAAGGTGAGGATTAGGGTTAGGCTTAGGATTAGGATTAAGTTGAGGGTGAGTGTGAGGGTTCGTGTTAGGGTTAGGGTTAGGGTGAGCTTGAGGGTTAGGGTTAGGGTTAGGTTGAGGTTTAGGGTTAGGGTCAGTGTTAGTGTTAGGGTTAGGGTGAGGGTTAGGGTAAGGGTTAGTGTTAGGGATAGGGTTAGGGTGAGGGTTAGGATGAGGGTGAGGGTTAGGGTTAGGGTTAGGATTATGATTAGGGGTAGTGTTAGGGTGAGTGCTTGGGTTAGGTTTAGGGTTAGGATTAGGCTTAGCATTAAGCTGAGGGTGAGGGTGAGGGTTAGGTTTAGGTTTCAGGTTAGGGTTAGCATTTGGGTGACAGTTGGTATTCGGGTTAATTTTAGGGTTAGGGTGATGATTTTGAATTAGGTTTTCGGTTAAGGATTAGGGGGAGTGTTAGGATGAGGATTAGGTTTAGGATTAGGGTTAGGGTGATGGCTAGGTTGAGGGTGAGGATTAGGGTTATTGTTAGGGAGAGGTTAAGGGTTAAGGTTAGGGTTAGGGTGACGGTTATGATGAGGGTTAGGGTTATGGTGAGGGAGAGGTTTAGGGTTAGGGTGAGAGTTAGGTTGAGGATGAGGGTTAGGGTGAGGGTGAGGGTTAGGATTAGGGTTATGGTTAGGATTATTGTTAGTGTTATGGTTCTGGTAACCTTGGCAGTGATGGTGAGGCTGAGGGTGAGGGTTAGGGATAGGATTAGTGTTAGGTTTAGGTTTCGAGTTAGGATTAGTGTTATTGTTAGGGTTAGGGTTAGAGTTCCGGTGAAGGTGAGGGTGAGGGTAAGCATGAGGGTTAGGGTTAGGGTTAGGGTGAGGTTTAGTGTCAGGGTTAGGATTAGGGTTAGGGTGAGGTTGAGTATGAGGGTTAGGGTTATGATTAGGGTTTGGCTTAGGTTTAGGCTGAGGGCGAGGGTGAGTGTGAGGGTTGGTGTTAGTTTGAGGTTTAGGGTTAGGATTACAGTGAGTGTCAGGGTTAGCATTAGTTTGAGGGTTACAATTAGGTTTAGGATTAGGGTGAGGTTTAAGGTTAGGGTTAGGGTTTGGGTTAGAATGAGGTTTAGGGTTACAATTAGGGTTAGGGTGAGGGCTAGAGTGAGGGTGAGTTTTAGTGTTAGGGTTAGTGTGAGGTTTAGGTTTAGGGGGAGGGTTAGGGGGAGGGTTAAGTTTCGGTTTACATTGAGGGTGTGTGTTAGGTTTGAGGTGAGGGTTATGTTGAGTACTAAAGTGAGGGTGAGGGTTAGGATTAGGGTTAGGGTGAGGGTTAGGTTGAGGTTTAGGTTTTGGGTTAGGGTTAGGTTTAGGAATAGAGTTGGGCTGAGGGTGATGTTGGGGATGAGGATTAGGTTTAGAGTGATGTTTCCGTTAATGGTTAGGTTGAGAGTTAGGATGAGGGTTAGGGTTAGGCTTAGGTTTAGGGTTAGGCTGAGGCTGAAGTCGAGGGTGAGGGTTAGGGTTAGGGTGATGGTTAGGGTTACGGTTAGTGTGAGGGTTAGAATGAGGGTTAGCTTTGGGGTGAGGGTTAGGATGAGGGTGACAGAGTAAAGGTGAGGGTTAGGCTGAGGTGAAAGTTATTGTTAGGGTGAGGGTTCTGGTTAGGGTTAGGGTGAGGGTGAGGGTTAGATTGAGGATTAGTGTTAGGGTTAGTGTGAGGTTTAGGGTGAGGATGCGTGTTAGGTTTAGGGTGAGGGCTAGGGTGAAGTTGAGGGTTAGGGTTTGGGTTAGTGTGAGGTTTAGGTTTAGGGTGATTGTTAGCGTTAGTGTGAGGGTTAGTATTAAGGTTAGTGTACATGTTAGGGTGAGGGTAACTGTTAGGGTAAGGTTTAGGTTTAGGGAGAGGTTTAGGATTAGCGTTAGGGTTAGGCTTAGGGTGAGGGTGAGGTTTAGGGTTAGAGTTAGGGTTAGGGTGAGGCTGAGGTTTAAGGTTAGGGTTAGGGTTAATGTTAGGGTTAGAGTTAGGGTGAGGTTTAGTGTGGGTGTGAGGGTTAGTGTTAGGGTTAGGATTAGGGTTAGGGTTAAGGTGAGGGTGAGTGTGAGGGTTAGGGTTAAGGTTAGGTTTAGGTTTAGAATTAGGGTGAGGGTGAGGGTGAGGGTTACGGGTAGGGTGAGTGTTGTGGTTAGGGTTAGAATGAGGGTTAGGTTGAGGTTTAGGCTTAGGCTTAGGGTTTGGGTATGGGCTAGGTTGAGGGGGAGGGTTAGTGTTAGGGTTAGTGTGAGGGGTAGGGTGAAGGTAATGGTTAGTGTTAGGGTTAGGATTAGTGATAGGGTGAGTTTTAGTGTGGCGTTGAGGGTTAGTGTTAGTTTGGATTAGGGTTAGGGTTAAGGTGAGGGGAAGTGTGAGGGTTAGGGTTAGGGTTACGGTTAGGGTTAGGGTTAGGGTTAGGTTTAGAGTTAGGGTGAGGGTAAGGGTGAGTGTTATGGTTAGGGTGAGTGTTGGGGTTTGGGTTAGAGTGAGGGTTAGGGTGAGTGTTAGGCTTAGGCTTATGGTTTGGTTATGGGCTAGGGTGAGGGTGAGGGTTAGGGTTTGGGTGAGGGGTAGGTTAAGGGGCAGGGTTAGTGTTAGGGTTAGGGTTAGGGTTAGGCTTGATGTTAGGCGGATGGGGAAGGTGTGAGTGAGGGTTAGGGTTACGGTGAGGGTGAGGTTTAGGGTTAGAGTTAGGGTTAGGCTTGATGTTAGGCGGATGGGGAAGGTGTGGGTGAGGGTTAGGGTTACGGTGAGGGTGAGGTTTAGGGTTAGAGTTAGCGTTAGGGTAAGGGTTAGTGTGAGGGTTAGGGTTAGGGTTAGTGTTACTGTTAGGGTTGGGATGAGGGTGAGTGTGAGGGTCAGGGTTAGTCTTAGACTGAGGCGGAGGCTTAAGCAGATCGTGAGGGTTAGGGTTAGGGTTTTAGGTTTAGGGTTAGTGTTAGGATGAGGTTTAGGGTTAGCATTAGGGTTAGGGTGAGGGCTAGAGTTAGGGTGAGGGTTAGGGTTAGCGTTAGGGTGAGATTTAGGGTTAGGGTTAGGGTAAAGGTTAAGGTGAGCCTGAGGGTAAGGATTAGGGTTAGAGTTAGAGTGAGGGACAGGGTTTGGGTTAGGTTTAGGGTTAGTGTTATAGTTAAGGTTAGGATTAGAGTTACAATGAGGTGAGGGTGAGCGTGAGGGTTAGGATCAGGGTTAGGGTGAGGTTTAGAGTTAGGATTATTGTTAGGGTGAGGATTAGGGTTAGAGTTATGGTTAGGGGGAGGGTTAGGTTGAGGTTTAGGTTTAGGGTTAGTGCTAGGCTTAGGCTTAGGGTTAGGCTGAGGCTGAGGGTAATGTGAGGGTTAGGGTTAGAGTGATGGTTGGGTTTGCCTTTACGGTGAGGGTTAGGATGAGGATTTAGGTTATGGTGAGGATTACGGTGAGGGTGACCATAAGGGTAAAGGTGAAGGTTAGGCTGAGGGTGAGGGTTACGGTAAGGGTGAGAGTTAGGGTTAGGGTGAGGGTGAGGGTTAGATTCAGTATTAGTGTTAGGGTTAGTGTGAGGTTCAGGGTGGGAATCAGGTTTAGGGTTAGGTTGAGGGCTAGGTTGAGGGTGAGAGTTAGTGTTAGGGTGAGTTTTAGGGGTAGGGTGATGGTTAGGGTTGGGGTTATGGTTAGGGTTATTGTTAGGGTGAGGGTAAGTGTTAGGGTGAGGGTTAGGTTTAGGGTGAAGGTTATGGTTAGGATGAGGGTTAGGGATAGGTTTAGGTTTATTGTTAGGGTTAAGGTTAGGGTTATGTTGAGGGTGAAGGTGAAGGTGAGGGTTAGATTAGGGTTAGGGTTAGGGTTATTGTTAGTGTTATGGTTAGGGTTAAATTTACAGTGAGAGTGAGGCTGAGGGTGAGGATTAAGGTTAGGGTTAGGGTGAGGTTTAGGGTTAGGGTTAGGGTTAGGGTTATGGTGAGGGTTTGGTTTAGGGTTAGGGTTAGGCTGACGGTGAGGGTGAGGGTAGGGGTTAAGGTTAGTGTGAGGTTTCGGTTTAGGGTTAGGTTAGGTTTAGGGTGAGGTTGAGGTTTAGGGTTAGATTTAGGGTTAGGGTGATGGTTAGGGTGAGAGTTAGTGTTAGGGTTAGGGTGAGGGTTAGGATGAGGGTGAGGGTTAGGGTTTGGGTTAGGATTAGGATTAGGGTTAGTATGAGGGTGAGTGTTTGGGTTAGGCTTAGGGTTAGGGTTAGTCTAATGGTTAAGCTGAGGGTGAGGTTAAGGTTGAGGTTTAGGGTTAGGGTTTGGGTTAGGGTTAGCGTTAGGGTGACAGTTAGGGTTTGTGTTTAGTTTAGGGTTGGATGAGGTTTAGGGTTCGGGTTACAGTGAGGGTGAGGGATAGGGTTAGTTTGAGGGTTAGGGTTAGGATTAGGGTTAGGGTGAAAGTTAGGGTTAGGGTTAGGGTGAGTGTTAGGATGAGGATTAGGGTTAGGATTAGGTTTAGGGTGAGGGCTAGGGTGAGGGGAAGGGCTAGGGTGAGGGTGAGGGTTAGGGTTATTGTTAGGGTAGGGTTTAGGTTTAGAGTTAGGGTTAGGGTGAGGGTTAGGATGAGGTTTAGGGTTATGGTGAGGGTGAGGGTTAGGGTTAGGGTGAGGGTTAGGGTGAGGATGAGGGTTAGGGTGAGTGTGAGGTTTATGGTGAGGTTTAGGGTTAGGGATAGAGTGAGGGATAGGGTTAGGTTTAGGGTTAGGGTGAAGGGTAGGGTGAGGGTGAGGGTTAGGTTTATTGTTAGGGTGCGGGTTAGGATGAGGGTTAGGGTTATGGTGAGGTTAGGATTAGGGTTAGAGTGAGGGTTAGGGTTAGGATTAGGTTTAGGGTGAGGGTGATTGTTAGGATTAGGGTTAGGGTTAGGATTATTGTTAGTGTTATGTTTCTGGTGACTTTTGCAGTGATGGTGAGGCTGAGGGTGATGGTTATGGATAGGATTAGGGTTAGTTTTAGGTTTCGAGTTAGGATTAGTGTTATTGTTAGGGTTAGGGTTAGAGTTACGGTGAGGGTGAGGGTGAGGGTAAGGGTGAGGGTTAGGGTTAGGGTTAGGGTGAGATTTAGGGTCAGGTTTAGGATTAGGGTTAGGGTGAGTGTGAGGTTTAGGTTTAGAGTTAGGGTTAGGGGGAGGGTTAGTGTGAAGGTTAGGGTTAGGGTTAGTGTTATGGTTAGGGTTAGGGTGAGGGTGAGTGTGAGGGTCAGGGTTAGCCTTAGGCTGAGGCGGAGGCTTAGGTGGAGCGTGAGGCTGAGGGTGAGTGTTAGTGTTAGGGTTTTAGAGTTAGGGTGAGTGTTAGGATGATGTATAGAATTAGGGTTAGGGGGAGGGCTAGAGTTAGCGTGAGTGTTAGGGTTAGCGTTAGAGTGATGTTTAGGGTTAGGGTTAGTGTTATGTTGAGAGTGAGGTTTAGGGTTAGGGTTAGGGTTAGGGTTAGGGTTAAGGTGAGGCTGAGGGTTAGAATTAGGAATAGGGTGAGGGTTTGTGTTAGGGTTAGAGTTACGGTGAAGTTCGGGGTTTGGGTTAGGTTTAGGGTTAGTGTTATAGTTAAGGTTAGGTTTAGAGTTACAGTAAGGGTGAGGGTGAGGGTGAGTGTTAGGATCAGGGTTAGGGTGAGGTTTAGTTTTAGGATTATGGTTATGGTGAGGGTGAGGTTTAGGGTTAGAGTTAGGGTTAGGGGGAGGTTTAGGTTGAGTTTTAGTGTTAGGGTTAGTGTTAGGGTTAGGGTGAGGGGTAGGTTGTGGTTTAATGTTAGGGTTAGGATTAGGTTTAGGATTAGGTTGACGGTAGGGTGAGTGTGAGGGTTAGGGTTAGGGTTTGGCTTAGGCTTACAGTTAGGCTGAGGGTATGGGTGGGGATGAGGATTAGGTTTAGAATGATGGTTAGGGTTATGGTATGTTAAGGGTTAGGATGAGTGTTAGGGTTAGGATTAGGGTTAGCGTGAGGGCTAGGGTGAGGGTGAGGGTTATGGTTAGGGTTAGGCTTAGGCTTAGGTTTAGGCTGAGGCTGAGGGTAAAGGTGAGGGTTAGGCTGAGGGTGAGGGTTATGGTAAGGTGAGGCTTAGGGTTAGGGTGAGGTTGAGGGTTAGATTCAGGATTAGTGTTATCGTTAGTGTGAGGTTAAGGGTGAGGATGAGGGTTAGGGTTAGGTTGAGGGATAGGTTGAGGGTGAGAGTTAGGGTTAGGGTGAGGTTTAGGGTCCGGGTGATGGTTAGGGTTAGTGTAAGGTTTAGAGTAATGGTTAGGGTTAGTGTTAGGGTGAGGGTAAGTATTAGAGTGAGGGTTAGGGTTAGGGTGAAGGCTATGGTTAGGATGAGGGTTAGTGTTAGGGTTAGGATTATTGTTAGGGTTAGGGTTAGGGTTATGTTGAGAGTGAGGGTGAGGGTTAGGGTTAGGATGAGTTTTAGGTTTCAGTTTAGGGTTAGATTTAGGGATAAGGTGAGGGTGAGGTTTAGGTTTAGAGTTAGGGTTAGTGTTATTGTTCCGGTTAGGGTGAGGGTAAATGTGGGGGTTAGGGTTAGGGTTAGGTTTAGGCTTAGGTTTAGGCTCAGGGTGAGGGTGGGGATGAGGAATAGGTTTAGGGTGATGGTTAGGGTTAGGGTTAGGTTTAGGTTTAGAATTAGGGTTAGGGTTAGGATTAGGGTTAGGGTTAGGGTGAGTGTTACGGTGAGGGTCAGGGTTACGTTTAGGGTTAGGGTGAGGGTGAGGGTGAGGGTTAGGGTTAGGGTGAGGGTGAGGGTTAGATTGAGGGTTAGGGTTATGTGTAGGGTTATGTTTAGGGTGAGGGTTAGGTTTAGTGTTAGGGTTATTGTTAGGGTTAGGGTTAGGGTTACGGAGAGGTTGAGGGTGAGGCTTAGGTTTAGGATTAGGGTGAGGTTTAGTTTTAGGGTTAGGGTTAGAGTTAGGTTTAGGGTGATGGTGAGGTTTAGGGTTAGAGTTAGTGTTAGGGTTAGGGTTAAGGTGAGGGTTAGGTTGAGGTTTAGAGTTCGGGTTAGGCTTAAGCTTAGGCTTAGGCTTAGGCCGAGAGTGAGGGTTAGGGTTAGGGTTAGGTTTAGGATGAGTGCTAGGATGAGGTTTAGGGTTAGGGTTAGATTTAGGAATAGTGTTAGGGTTAGGGTTAGGGTTAGGGTTAGGGTGAGGGTTAGGGTTAGGCTTAGGCTTAGGCTTAGGCTTAGGGTTATGTTTAGGGTTATTGTTGGTGTTATGGTTAGTGTTACATTTGCGGTGAGTGTGAGGCACAGGGTGAAGTTTATGGTTATTGTTAGGGTTAGGGTTAGGGTTACTATTATTGTTAGGGTTAGGGTTATAGTTATGGGCATGGTGAGAGTGAGGGTGAGGATGAGGATTAGGGTGAGTTTTACGGTGAGGTTTAGGGTTAGGGTTAGGGTTAGTGTTAGGGTGCTGTTGAGGTTTAGGGTTACAGTTCGGGTTAGGGGGATGGTTAGGGTGAGGGTGAGTGTTAGATTTAGTGTTAGCATTAGGGTAAGGCTGAGGGTTAGGTTGAGGTTTAGGGATAGGGTTAGCGTTAGGATTAGGGTTAGGGTGAGAATGAGGGTGAGGGTTAGTGTTAGGGTTAGCCTTAGGCTGAGGGTTAGGCTGAGGTTGAGGGTGGGGGTGAGGGTTAGGGTTAGGGTGATCGTTAGGGTTAGGGTTAGTGTTATTGTTAGGGTTAGGGTTGGAGTTACATTGAGGCTGAGGGTGGGGGTGAGGGTTAGGATTAGGGTCAGGGTGAGGTTTAGGGTTAGGTTTAGAGATAGGGTTAGGGTGTTAGGGACAGGCTTAGGGTTAGGCTGAGGGTGAGGGAGGGGTTGAGGATTAGGGTTAGGGTTAGGGTTAGGGTTAGGGTTAGAGTTAGGGTTAGGTTTAGGATTAGGATTAAGGTTAAGTATACGGTGAGTGTGAGCGTTAGAGTTAGGGTTAATGTTAAGATTAGGTTTAGGGTATGTGCTAGCATGAGGGTTAGGGTTAGGGTTAGGGTTAGGGTGACGTTTAGCGTTAATTTTACTGTCAGAGTTAGGGTTAGGGTGAGGGTTTGGGTTAGGGTTAGAGTTAGGGTGAGGGTGAGGTTTAGGGTTATTTTTAGGGTTAGGGTTATTTTTAGGGTTAGGGTTAGGGTTAAGGTTAAGGTAAGGGTGAGGTTGAGGGTGATGTTGAGGGTTAGGGTTAGGGTTAGGATGAGATTTAGAGTTATGGTTAGGGTTAGGGTTAGGGTCAGGGTGAGGTTTAGGGTTAGAGGTAGGGTTAGGGTTAGGGTTAGTGTGAGTGTTAGGGTTAGGGTTACTGTTACAGTTAGGGTTATGGTGAGGGCTAGTGTGAGGGTGAGGGTTAAGGTTAGCGTTAGTCTATGGCTTTGGGTTAAGCTGAGGGTCAGGGTGAGTGTGAGGGTTAGGGTGAGGGTGAGGGTGAGATTTAGGGTTAGAGTTAGTGTTAGGGTGAGAGGGTTAGGGTTAGGGTGAGGGTTATGGTTATGGTAAGGGTGAGGCTTAGGGTTAGGGTGAGGGTTAGGGTTAGGGTGACGTTTAGCATTAATTTTAGTGTCAGAGTTAGGGTTAGGGTGAGGGTTTGGGTTAGGGTTAGAGTTAGGGTGAGGGTGAGGTTTAGGGTTATTTTTAGGGTTAGGGTTATTTTTAGGGTTAGGGTTAGGGTTAAGGTTAAGGTAAGGGTGAGGTTGAGGGTGATGTTGAGGGTTAGGGTTAGGGTTAGGATGAGATTTAGAGTTATGGTTAGGGTTAGGGTTAGGGTCAGGGTGAGGTTTAGGGTTAGAGGTAGGGTTAGGGTTAGGGTTAGTGTGAGTGTTAGGGTTAGGGTTACTGTTACAGTTAGGGTTATGGTGAGGGCTAGTGTGAGGGTGAGGGTTAAGGTTAGCGTTAGTCTATGGCTTTGGGATAAGCTGAGGGTCAGGGTGAGTGTGAGGGTTAGGATGAGGGTGAGGGTGAGATTTAGGGTTAGAGTTAGTGTTAGGGTGAGAGGGTTAGGGTTAGGGTGAGGGTTATGGTTATGGTAAGGGTGAGGCTTAGGGTTACGGTGAGGGTTAGGGTTAGGATGAGGGTTAGGGTGAAGGTGAGGGTTAGGATTAGGGTTAGGGTGAGTGTGAGGTTTAGGGTTAGAGTTAGGGTTAGGGGGAGGTTTAGCGTGAGGGTTAGGGATAGGGTTAGTGTTAGGGTTAGGATTAGGGGGAGGGTTAGGTTGAGTTTTAGGGTTAGGGTTAGGGTTAGTGTTAGGATTAGGGTTAGGGTGAGGGTGAGTGTGAGGGTTAGGGTTAGCATTTGGGTTAGGCTTAGTTTTAGGCTGAGGGTGAGATTGAAGTGAGGGTTATGGTTAGGGTGAGGGTCGGGGTTAGGGTTAGGGTGAGGGTGAAGTTTAGGTTGAGGATTAGTGTTAGGGTTAGTGTGAGGTTTAGGGTGAGGATGAGTGTTAGGGTTAGGTTGAGGTCTAGGGTGAAGGTGAGGGTTAGCTTTAGGGTTAGGGTGAGGTTTAGGTTTAGGGTGATTTTTTAGCGTTAGTTTCAGGGTTAGTGTTAGGTTTAGTGTTAGTTTTAGGGTGAAGGTAATTGTTAGGGTTAGGGTGAGGGTGAAGTTTTGGTTGAGGATTAGTGTTAGGGTTAGTGTGAGGTTTAGGATTAGGGTTAGGTTTAGGGTTAGGGTGAGTGTGAGGGTTAGGTTTAGGGTTAGAGTTAGGGCGAGGGTGAGGGTGAGGTTTACGGTTAGGGTGAGTGTTGGGGTTAGGGTTAGAGTGAGGGTTAGTGAGATGGTTAGGCTTAGGCTTAGGATTTGGGTATGGGCTAGGTTGAGGGTGATGTTTAGGATTAGGGTTAGGGTGAGGGATAGGGTGAGGGTTAGAGTTAGTGTTAGGGTTAGAGTTGGGGATAGGGTGAGGTTTAGTGTGGGGTTGAGGGTTATTGTTAGGGTTAAGATTAGGGTTAGGGTTAAGGAAGGGTAAGTGTGTGGGTTAGGGTTAGGGATAGGATTAGAATTAGATTTAGGGTGAGGGTGAGGGTTAAGGTTAGCCTGAGTGTTGGGGTTAGAGTTAGAGTGAGGATTAGGGTGAGGGTTAGGCTTAGGCTTAGGGTTTGTGTATGGGCTAGGGTGAAGGTGAGGGTTAGGGTTAGGGTTAGGGTGAGGGGTAGAGTGAGGGTTAGGGTTAGTGTTAGGGTTAGGGTTGGGGTTAGGGTTAGGCTTAATGTTAGGCAGATGGTGATGGTCAGGGTGAGATTTAGGGTTAGGGTGAGGGTGAGGTTAAACTTTATAGTTAGCATTAGAGTGAGGGTTATGTGAGGGTTAGGGTTAGGGTTAGTGTTAGGGTTAGGGTTAGGGTGAGGTTGAGTTTGAGGGTCAGGGTTAGTCTTAGGCTGAGGCGGAGGCTTAGGAAGAGCTTGAGGGTGAGGGTAAGGGTTAGTGTTAGTGTTTTAGGGTTAGGGTGACTGTTAGGATGAGGTTTAGGGTTAGCATTAGGGTTAGGGGGAGGACTAGAGTTAGGGTGACATTTAGGGTTAGCGTTATGGTGAGGTTTAGGGTTAGGGTTAGGGTTATGGTGAGGGTGAAGTTTAGGGTTAGGGTTAGGGTTAGGGTTAAGGTGAGGCTGAGGATTAGGATTAGGATTAGGGTGAGGGTTGGTGTTAGGGTTAGAGTTAGGGTGAGTTTCAGGGTTAGTGTTAGTGTTCAGGGTTAGTGTTATAGCTAAGGTTAGGTTTAGAGTTACAGTAAGGGTGAGGGTGAGGGTGAGGGTTAGGATCAGGGTTAGGATGAGGTTTAGGGTTAGGATTATGGTTAGGGTGAGGGTGAGGTTTAGGGTTAGAATTAAGGTTAGGGGGAGGGTTAGGTTGAGTGTTAGGGTTAGGGTTAGTGTTAGGGTTAGGGTGAGGGTTAGGTTGAGTTTTAATATTAGGGTTAGGGTTAGGTTTAGGATTACGTTGATGGTGAGGGTGAATGTGAGGGTTAGTGTTAGGGTTTGGCTTAGGCTTAGGGTTAGGCTGAGGGTATGGGTGGGGATAAGGATTAGGTTTAGTATGATGGTTAGGGTTATGGTTAGGTTAAGGGTTAGGATGAGTGTTAGTGTTAGTATTATGGTTAGGGTGAGGGCTAGGGTGAGGGTGATGGTTAGGCTTAGGTTTAGGCTTAGGCTTAGGCTTAGCGTTAGGCTTAGGCTGAGGGTGAGGGTGAGGGTTAGGGTTAGGGTGATGGTTGGGGTTGCCGTTAGGGTGAGGGCTAGGATGAGGATTTATGCTATGGTGAGGGTTAGGGTGAGGGTGACCGTAAGGGTAAAGGTGAGGGTTAGGCTGAGGGTGAGGGTTAAGGTACAAGTGAGGGTTAGGATTAAGGTGAGAGTGAGGGTTAGATTCAGGATTAGTGTTAGGATTAGTGTGAGGTTAAGGGTGAGGAAGAGGGTTAGGGTTAGGATGAGGGCTAGGGTGAGGGTGAGAGTTAGGGTTAGGGTTTGATTTAGGGTTAGAGTGATGGTTAGGGTTAGTGTGAGGGTTAGTGTTATGGTTGGGGTTAGTGTTAGGGTGAGGGTAATTGTTAGGGTGAGGGTTAGGGTTAGGGTGAAGGTTATGGTTAGGATGAGGGTTAGGGTTAGGGTTATTTTTATGGTTAGGGTTATGTAGAGGTTGAGGGTGAGGGTGAGGGTTAGGGTAGGTTTAGGTTTAAGTTTCAGGTTAGGGTTAGAGTTAGTGTTAGGTTTGGGGTGAGGTTTAGGGTTAGAGTTAGGGTTAGTGTTAGTGTTAGAGTTAGGGTGAGGTGAGGGTGAGGTTGAGGGTTAGATATAGCGGTAGGTGGAGTGTTAGGGTTAGGGTTAGGTTTAGGGTTAGTGTTAGGGATAGGGTGAGGGTGAGGGTTCGGTTGAGATTTAGGGTTAGGGTAAGGGTTTGGGTTAGTGTTAGTGTTAGGATGAGGGTAAGTGTTAGGGTGAGGGTGAGGGTTTGGTTGAGGGTTAAGTTTAGGGTGAGGGTGAGGGTTAGGATTCGGGGTGGGGTTAGGGTTATTGTTCGTGTTATGGTTAAGCTTAAGTTTACGGTTAGGGTGAGGTTGAGGGTGAGGTTTAGGTTTAGGGTTAGGGTGAAGTTTAGGGTTCGGGTTAGGGTTAGGGGTAGGGTGAGGGTTTGGGTTAGGTTTAGGGTTACGGTGAAGGTGAGGGTTAGGGTGAGGTTTAGGGTTAGGGTGTGGGTTAGGATGAGGGTGAGGTTTAGAGTTAGAGTTAGGGTTAGGGGGAGGGTTAGGTTGAGGGTTAGGGCTAGGGTTAGTTTTAGGGTTAGGATTAGGGGGAGGGTTAGGTTGAGGTTTAGGGTTAGGGTTATGCTTAGGTTTAGGATTAGTGTTATGATGAGGATGAGTGTAAGGGTTAGGGTTAGGTTTAAGCTTAGGGTTAGGCTGAGGGTTAAGTTGAGGGTAAGGGTTACGTTTAGCGTTAGTGTTAGGGTGAAGGTTAGGGTTAGGGTTAGGGTGAGGGTGAGGGTTAGATTGAGGATTAGGGTTATGTTGATGGTTATGGTTAGGGTGAGGGTTAGGTTTATTGTTAGGGTTATTGTTAGGGTTAGGGTTGGGTTTAAGGTGAGGTTGAGGGTGAGGGTTAGGTTTAGGTTTAGGGTGAGGTTTAGTTTTAGGTTTAGGGTTAGAGTTAGGGTTAGGGTGATGGTGAGGTTTAGGGTTAGAGTTAGGGTTAGTGTTAGGGTTAGGTATAAGGTGAGGGTTAGGATGAGGTTTAGAGTTCGGTTTAGGCTTAGGCTTAGGCTTAGGCTTAGGCCGAGAGTGAGGGTGAGGGTTAGGGTTAGGCTGACTGTGAGGATTAGGGTTAGGTTTAGGGTGAGGGTTAGGATGAGGTTTAGGGTTAGGGTTAGGGCTAGGTTTAGGTTTTGTGTTAGGGTTAGAGTTAGTTTTAGGGTTAGGGTTAGGTTAGGGTGAGGTTTAGGGTTAGGCTTAGGCTTAGGCTTAGGCTTAGGCTTAGGCTTAGGTTTAGGGTTATATTTAGTGTTATGGTTAGTGTTAAGTTTGCGGTGAGGATGAGGCACAGGGTGAGGGTTATGGTTATTGTTAGGGTTAGGGTTACTGTTATTGTTAGGCTTAGGGTTAGAGTTACGTTCACATTGAGAGTGAGGGTGAGGGTGACGTTAGGGTGAGGTTTATGGTGAGGTTTAGGGTTAGGGTTAGGGTTAGTGTAAGGGTGCTGGTGAGGTTTAGGTTTTGAGTTCAGGTTTGGGGGAGGGTTAGGGTGAAGGTTAGGGTTAGGTTTAGTGTTAGGATTAGGGTGAGGGTGAGGGTTAGGTTGAGGTTTAGGGATAGGGTTAGGGTTAGGATTAGGTTTAGGGTGAGAGTGAGGGTGAGGGTTAGTGTTAGGGTTAGGCTTAGGCTTAGGGTTAGGCTGAGGGTGAGGGTGGGGGTGAGGATTAGCTTTAGGGTGATCGTTAGGTTTAGGGTTAGTGTTATTGTTAGGGTTAGGGTTAGAGTTACAGTGAGGCTGAGGTTGCAGGTGAGGGATAGGGTTAGGGTCAGGGTGAGGTTTAGGGTTAGGTTTAGAGATAGGGTTAGGGTGAGGGTGAGGTTTAGTGTTAGAGTTAGGGTTAGTGTTAGGGACAGGCTTAGGGTTAGGCTGAGAGTGAGGGTAGGGTTGAGAATTAGGTTAAGTGTTAGTGTTATGGTTAGGGTTATATTTAGGGTTACAGTTAGGGTTAGGGTTGTGATTAGGATTAAGTTTAAGGTGAGGGTGAGTGTGAGGGTTAGTGTTATGGTTAGGGTTAGGATTAGGGTTAGGGTGAGGGTGAGGTTTAGGGTTAGGGTTAGGTTTAGAGTGAGGTTTAGGGTGAGGGTTAGGGTTAGGATTAGTTTTAGGGTTAGGTTTGGGGTTAGTGTTAGGATTAGGGTTACTGTGACTGTGAGTGTGAGGGTTAGGGTTAGGGTTAGTGTTAGGCTGAGGCTGAGGGTGAAGTTGAGGGTTAGATTTAGGGTTAGGGTATGGTTTATGTTTAGAGTGAGGGTTAGAGTGAGGGTTAGGGTTAAGATTAGGGTTAGGGTATGTGCTAGGGTTAGGGTTAGGGTTAATTTTAGGGTTAGGGTGACGTTTAGCGTTAGGTTTAGTGTCAGAGTTTGGGTTAGTGTGTGGGTTTGTGTTAGGGTTATAGTTACGGTGAGGGTGAGGTTTAGGGTTAGGTTTAGGGTTAGGGTTATTCTTAGGGCTAGTGTTAGGGTTAAGGTTAAGGTAAGGGTAAGGGTGAGGGTGATGTTGAGGGTTAGGGTTAGGGTTAGGATGAGGTCTAGAGTTAGGGTTAGGGTTAGGGTCAGGGTGAGGTTTAGGGTTAGAGTTAGGGTTAGGGTTAGGTTTAGTGTGAGTGTTAGGGTTAGGGTTAGTGTTACAGTTAGGGTTATGTTGAGGGCTAGTGTGAGGGTGAGGGTTAGGCTTAGCGTTAGGCTTTGGCTTTGGGTTAAGCTGAGGGTGAGGGTGAGAGTGAGGTTTAGGTTGAGGGTGAGGGTGAGATTTAGGGTTAGAGTTACGGTTAGGGTGAGGGTTAGGGTGAGGGTTAGTGTTAGTGTTAGGTTTAGGGTTAGGGTTAGTGTTAGTGTTAGGGTTAGGGTGAGGATTAGGATGAGGGTGAGGGTTAGGCTTAGGGTTAGGATTAGGATTAGGGTTAGTGTTAGGGTGAGTGCTTGTGTTAGGCTTAGGGTTAGGGTTAGGCTTAGCATTAAGCTGAGGGTGAGGGTGAGGGTTAGGGTAAGTGTTCCGCTTAGGGTTAGCATTTGGGTCAGAATTATGGTTCGGGTTAAGTTTAGCGTTAGGGTGAGGGTTAGGGTTAGGGTTACAGTGAAGGTGAGGGGTAGGGTTAGGTTGAAGGTTTGGGTTACTATTAGGATTAGGGTGAGGGTTAGGATTAGGGTTAGGGTGAGAGTTAGGATGAGGATTAGCTTTAGGATGGTGGTTAGGGTGAGGGCTAGGTTGAGGGTGAGGATTTGGGTTAGTGTTAGGGTGAGGTTTAGGGTTAGGGTGAGGGTTAGGATGAGGGTTAGGGTTATGGTGAGGGTTAGGGTTAGGGTTAGAGTGAGGGTTCGGTTTAGGATTAGGGTTATGGTGAGGGTGATTGTTAGGATTAGGTTTAGGTTTCGGATTATTGTTAGTGATATGGGCATGGTTGCATTTGCAGTGAGGTTGAGGATTAGGGATAGGATTAGGGTTAGGGTTAGGTTTAGGGTTAGGATTAGTGTTATTGTTAGGTTTAGGGTTAGAGTTACCATGAGGGTGAGGGTGAGGGTTATGGTTAGGGTAAGGGTTAGGATTAGGGTTAGGGTGAGGGCTAGGTTGAGGGTGAGGGTTAGGGTTAGTGTTAGGGTGAAGTTTAAGTTTAGGTTTGGGTGAGGTTTAGGGTTATGGTGAGGGTGAGGGTGAGGGTAAGGCTGAGGGTGAGGTTTAGGTTTAGGATTAGGGTTAGGGTGAGGGTTAGGGTGAGGGTTAGGGTGAGTGTTAGGATGAGGTTTAGGGTTAGGATTAGGGTTAGAGTGAGGGCTAGGGTGAGGGTGAGGGTTAGAATTAGTGTTAGGGTGAGGTTTAGTGTTAGGGTTAGGGTGAGGGTTAGGGTTATTGTGAGGGTGAGGGTGAGGGTAAGGTTGAGGGTTAGGGTTAGGGTGAGATTTAGGGTCAAGGTTAGGATTTGGATTAGGGTGAGTGTGAGGTTTAGGGTTAGAATTATGTTTAGGGAGAGGGTTAGGGTGTGGGTTAGGGTTAGGGTTAGTGTTAGGTTTAGGGTTAGGGTGAGGGTTAGGTTGAGGTTTAGGGTTAGGGTTAGGGTTAGTGGTAGGATTAGGGTTAGGGTGAGGGTGAGTGTGATGGTTAGGGTTAGGGTTTCGGTTAGGCTTAGTGTTAGGCTGAGGGTGAGGTTGAGCTAAGGGTTATGGTTAGGGTGAGGGTCCGGGTATGTTTAGGGTGAGGGTTAGAATTAGGTTTAGGGTTAGCGTGAGGGTTAGTGTTAGGATGAGGGTGGGGTTTCGGATGAGGTTTAGGGTTACAATTAGGGTTAGGGTGAGGGTTAAGTTGAGGGTGAGGGGTAGTGTTAGGATTAGGGTCAGGTTTAGGGTTAGGGTTAGGGGTAGGTTTAGGGTCAGGGTTAGCGTTTGGGTTATGGTGAAGGTGTGGGTTAGTTTTGAGGTGATGGTTAGGGTGAGGACTAAATTGATGGTGAGTGTTAGGGTTAAGGTTAGGGTTAGTGTGAGGGTTAGGTTGAGGCTTAGGTTTAAGGTTAGTGTTAGGGTTAGGATTAGGGTTTGGCTGAGGGTGAATGTGAGGGTTAGGGTTAGGGTTAGGCTTAGGGTTAGGGTTACGCTGAAGGTGAGGGTGGGGATGAGGATTAGGTTTAGAGTGATGGTTCTGGTTATGGTTAGGTTGAGGGTTAGGATGAGAGTTAGAGTTAGGATTAGTGTTAGGGTGAGGGCTACGGTGAGTGTGAGGTTTAGGGTTAGGTTTAGGCTTAGGCTTATGGTTAGGGTGAGGCTAAAATGAGGGTGAGGGTTAGGGTTAAGGTGATGTTTAGGGTTACGGTTAGGGTGAGGGTTAGGATGAGGGTTAGGTTTAGGTTTAGGGTTAGGGATAGGGTGACGTTAGGTTTAGGGTGATGGTTAGCGTTAGTGTGAGGGTTAGTGTTAGTATTAGTGTTACTGTTAGGTTGAGGGTAAGTGTTAGGGTAAGGTTTAGGTTTAGGGTGAGGTTTAGTATTAGGGTTAGGGTTAGGGTCAGCGTGAGGTTTAGGGTTAGAGCTAGTGTTAGGGTGAGGTTTTGGGTTAGGGTTAGGGTTAGGTTTAGTGTTAGGGTTTGGGTTAGGGTGAGGTTTAGTAGGGCGTGAGGGTTAGTGTTAGGGTTAGGATGAGGGTTAGGGTTAGTGTGAGGGTTACGGTGAGGGTGACAGTAAGGGTAAAGTTGAGGGTTAGGCTGAGAGTGAGGATTACCGTAAGGGTGAGTGTTAGGGTTAGGGTGAGGGTTACGGTTAGGTTTAGGGTGAGGGTGTGGTTTAGACTGAGGATTACTTTTAGGGTTAGTGTGAGGATTAGGATCATGGTGAAGGTGGGGTTAGGATTAGATTTAGGTTTAGGGTTATTCTTAGGGTAGGGTTATTGTTAGTGTTATGGTTAGCGTTAATTTTGTGGTGAGGGTGAGGCTGAGGGTGAGGGTTAGAGTTAGGGTTAGGGTTAGTGTTAGGGCTAGTATTACGGTGAGGTTGAGGGTGAGGATGAAGTTTAGTGTTAGGGTGAGTTTTAGGGTTAGGGTTAGGGTAAGTGTGAGGGTAAGGTTTAGGGTTAGAGTTAGGGTTAGGGATAGGGTTAGGTTGAGGGTTAGGGTTAGGGTTAGGGTTAGGGTGAGGATTAGATTGAGGATTAGGGTTAGGGTTAGTGTGAGGTTTAGGGTGAGGATGAGGGTTAGGGTTAGGGTGAGGGTGAGGGTAGGACTTAGGGTTAGGGTGAGGGCTAGTTTGAGGGTTAGGGTTAGAGTTAGGTTTAGGTTTAGGATTAGGTTTAGAATTAGGGTGAGGTTTAGGGTTAGTGTGAGGATTAGTGTTAGGGTTAGGGTTAGTGTTAGTGTGAGGGTAAGTGTTAGGTTGATGTTTATGGTTAGGGTGAGGGTTATGGTTAGGGTGAGGGTTAGGGTTAGGGTCATGATTACTGTTAGGTTTATTGTTAGTGTTACGGTTACATTGAGGGTGAGGGTGAGGGTTAGGGTTAGTGTTAGAGTGAGGTTGGTTTAGTGTTAGTGTTAGTGTTAGAGTTAGGGTTAGGGTGAGCGTGAGGTTTAGGTGTAGAATTAGGGTTAGGGTGAGCGTTAGGGTTAGGGTGAGGGTTAGGGTGGGGGTGACGGTAAGGGTAAAGATGAGAGTTAGGCTGAGGGTGAGCTTTACACTAAAGATGAGGGTTAGGGTAAGGGTGAGGGTTAGGTTTAGGGTTAGGGTGAGGGTGAGGGTTAGATTGAGGATTAGTGTTAGAGTTAGTGAGAGGTTTAGGGTTAGGATGAGGGTTAGGGTTAGGGTGAGTGATAAGGCGAGGTTGAGGTTTAGGGTTAGTGTTAGGGTGAGGTTTAGGGTAAGGGTGATTTTTAGGGTTAGTGTGAGCGGTAGTGTTAGCATTAGGGTTAGTGTTAGGGTGAGGCTAAATATTAGGGTGAGGATTAGGGTTAGGGTGAGGGTTATGGTTAGGGTGAGTGTTAGGGTTAGGGTTAGGGTTATTGTTAGTGTTAGGGTTATACGGTTACGGTGAGTGTGAGGGTGTGGTTTAGTGTTAGGTTTAGGATGAGTTTTAGCTTCCGGGTTAGTGTTAGAGTTAGGGTGAGGGTGAGGGTGAGTTTTAGGGTTAGAGTTAGGGTTAGTGTTAGAGTTAGGGTTAGGGAGAGGGTTAGGGTTAGGCTTTGGCTTAAGCTAAGGCTTAGGCCGAGCATGAGGGGAAGTTTAGGGTTCAGGTTAGGGTGAGGTTTAGGGTTAGGGTTAGCGTGAGTATTAGGATGAGGTTTAGGGTTAGGATTAGGTTTAGGGTGAGGGTTAGGGTGAGGGTGCGGGAGAGGGTTAGGGTTAGGACAGGGTTAGGTTTAGGATTTGAGTTAGGGTGAGGGTGAGTGTGAGGGTTAGGGTTATGGTGAGGGTTAGGGTTAGGGTTAAGTTAGGATTAGGCTGAGGGTGACGGTGGGGGTGAGGATTAGGGTTATGCTTATGTTTAGGGTTAGGGTTATTGTTAGTGTTATGGTTAGGGTTAAGTTTGCAGTGAGGGTGAGGCTGCGGGACAGGGTTATGGTTAGGGTTAGGGTTAGGGTGAGGGTGAGGGTGAAGGTTAGGTTGAGGTTTAGGGATAGATTTACATTTAGGACTAGGGTTAGTGTAGGGTGAGTGTGAGGGTTAGGTTGAGGGTTAGGCTGAGGCTTAGGGTTAGGCTGAGGGTCACGGTGGGGGTGAGGATTAGGGTTAGGGTGTTGGTTAGGGTTAGGGGTAGGGTTATTGTTAGGGTTAGGGTTAGGGTGAGGGTTAGGATGAGGGTTAGGGTTAGGGTTAGGATTAGGTTTAGTATGAGGGCTAGGGTGAGGATGAGGGTTAGCGTTAGTGTTTGGGTGAGGTTTACGGTTAGCATTAGGGTTAGGATGAGGGTTAGAGTTATGGTGAGCATGAGGGTTAGGGTTAGGGTGAGGTTTAGGGTTACATTTAGGTTTAGGGGGAGGGTTAGGTCGAGGGTTAGGGTTAGTGTTAGGGTTAAGGTTAGGGTGAGGGTTAGCTTGGGGTTATGGTTAGTGTTAGTGTTAGTGTGAGTTTTAGGGTTAGGGTTAGGGTTAGGGTTAGGGTTATGTTTAGTTTTAGGGTTAGGGTTAGGGTGAGGGTGAGTGTGACGCTTAGGGTTAGGTTTAGGGTTAGGCTTAGAGTTAGGGTGAGGGTTAGCATTAGGGTTTGGGTTATGTTGCAGATGAGGCTGAGGATTAGGGTTAGGTTTAGGTTAACATTTAGGATTAGGATTAGGGTTAGGGTTAGTGTTAGGGTTAGGGTTATGGTGAGGGTTAGGTTTAGGTTTAGGGTTAAGATGAGGGTGACTGTGTGGGTGAGGATTAGAATTAGTGTTAGGGTTAGGTTTAGGGTTAGGGTTATTGATAGTGTTATGATTAGGGTAAAGTTTGCTGTGAGGGTGAGGCTGAGGTTGAGGGTTAGGGTTGGGGTTGGGTTTAGGGTTATTGTTAGGGTTAGAGCTAGAATTACGGTGAGGTTGAGAGTGACGGTGAAGGTTAGTGTTAGGGTGAGTTTTAGGGTTAGAGTTAGGGTTAGGGAGAGGGTTAGGGTTAGGGTTAGGTTTAGGGTGAGTTTAGGGTTAGGGTTAGTTTGAGGGTTCGTGTTGGGTTTAGGTTAGTGTTAGGGTGAGGGTAAGTGTTAGGGTCAGGTTTTGGGTTAGGGTGAGGTTTATGGTTAGGTTGAAGGTTAGGATTTGGTTTAGGATTATTGTTAGGGTTAGGTTTAGGGTTAAGGTTACGGTGAGGGTGAGGGTGAGGGATAGGGTTAGGTTTATGCTGAGGTTTAGCGTTTGCGTTAGGGTTAGAGTTAGGTTTTGGGTGAGGGTGACGTTTAGGGTTAGAGTTAGGGTTAGGGTGAGGGATAGGTTAAGGTTATGTTTAGGGTTAGTGTTAGGGTTAGGGTTAGGGTGAGAGTAGTAGGGTTAGGGTTAGGGTTAGGTTTAGGATTAGGGTTAGGGTGAGGCTGAGTGTGTGTGTTAGGGTTAGGTTTAGGGTTAGGCTTAGAGTTAGGCTGTGGGTGAGGTTGTAGGTGAGGGTTAGGGTTAGGGTTATGGTTAGGGAAACGTTTAGGGGGAGGGGTAGGATGAGTGTTAGGTTTCGGATTAAGGTTAGGGTGAGGGCTAGGCTAAGGGTGAGGTTTAGGTTTAGGTTTAGGGTGAGGGTTAGGGTTAGGGTGAGGGTGAGAGTTAGGGTTCGGGTTAAGTTTAGTTTTAGGTTGAGGTTTAGGGTAAGGGTTATGTTGAGGGTGAGGTTTAGGTTTAGGTCGAGGGTTAGGGTTCAGATTAGGGTTAGGCTGATGGTGAGGGTGACATTTAGGGTTAGTGTTAGGGTGAGGATTAGGATGAGGGTTAGGATTAGGATTAGGGTTAGGGTGAGGGCTAGGGTGAGGATGAGGTTTAGGGTTAGGATTAGGGTTAGGGTTAGGGTTATGGTGAGTGCGAGGGTTTGGGTTAGGGTTAGGATTAGGATTAGGATTAGGGTTAGGGTGATGGACAGGGTTAGGCTGAGGGTTAGGGATAGTGTGAAGGTTAGGATGAGGGTTAGGTTTAGGATTAGGGTAAGCGAGAGGGCTCTCCTGAGGGTTAGGGTAAGGGTTAGGTTTAGGCTTAGGGTTAGGCTCAGCATGAGGTTGAGGGTGAGGGTTAGGGTTAGGGTGATTGTTAGGTTTATGGTTAGGGTGGGGGTTAGGATGAGGTTTATGGTTAGGGTGAGGATGATGGTAAGGGTAAATTTGAGATTTAGGCTGAGGGTGAGTGTTAAGATAATAGTGAGGGTTAGGGTTAGTTTTAGGGCAAGTGTTAGGTTTAGAGTGAGGGCTAGATTGAGGATTAGGGTTAGGGTTAGGGTTAGTGTGAGGTTTAGGGTGAGGATGAGGGTTAGGGTTAGGGTGAGGGTCGGGGTAGGTCTTAGTTTTAAGGTGAGGGCTAGGGTGAGGTTTAGGGTTAGAGTTAGGGTTATTATTAGGGTTAGGTTTAGGATTAGGTTGAGGGTTAGGGTTAGTGTGAGGGTTAGTGTTAGGGTTAGTGTTTGGGGGAGAGTAAGCGTTAGGGTGAGGGTTAGGGTTAAGGTAAGAGTTATGGTTAGGCTGAGGTGAGGGTCAGGTTTAGAGTAATGGTTATTGTTAGGTTTAGGGTTAGGTTTACGGTTACGGTGAGGTTGAGGGTGAGGGTTAGGGTTAGGGTTAGAGTTAGAGTTAGGGTTAGGGTTAGGGTGAAGTTTGGGGTAGAATTAGGGTTAGGTGAGGGTTAGGGTGAGGGTTAGGGTTACGGTGAGGGTTAGGGTGGGGGTGACGGTAAGGGTAAAGATGAGGGTTAGACTGAGGGTGAGCGTTACGATAAAGATGAAGGTGAGCATTAGGTTTAGTGTTAGGGTGAGGATGAGGATTAGATTGAGGATTAGTTTTAGGGTTAGTGTGAGGTTTAGGGTGAGGATGATAGGGTTAGGGAGAGTGCTAGGGTGATTTTGAGGGTTAAGGTTAGTGTTAGGGTGAGGTTTAGGCTTAGAGTGATTATTAGGGTAAGTGTGAGCGGTAGTTTTAGCTTTAGGGTTAGTGTTAGAGTGAGGGTAAATATTAGGGTGAGGGTTAGGGTTAGGGTGAGGGTTATGGTTAGGGTGAGGGTTAGGGTTACGGTTAGGGTTAGGGTTAGGGTTAGGGTTAGGGTTAGGGTTAGAGTTATGGTGAGGGTGAGGGTGCGGGTTAGGGTTAGGGTTAGGGTTAGGTTAGGGTTAGGGTTATTGTTAGGGTTAGTTTTAGAGTTATGGTGAGGGTGAGGGTGGGGGTGAGGATTAGGTTTAGGGTTAGGGTGGGGTTTAGGGTTAGGGTTAGGGTGAAGATGAGGGTTAGGTTTAGGGTTAGATATAGTGTTAGGGGGAGGGTTAGGGTGACGGTTAGGTTTAGGGTTATTGTTAGGGTTAGGGTGAGGGTGAGGGTTAGGGTTAGGCTTAGGGTTAGGGTTAGAGTGAGGTTTAGGGTTAGCGTTTGGGTTAGGGTTAGAGTTAGTGTGAGGGTGAGGGTGCGGGTGAGTGTGCAGGTTAGGGTTAGGTTTAGGGTTAGGCTTAGGTTTAGGCTTAGGATTAGGCTGAGGGTGAAGGTGGGGATGAGGGTTAGGGATAGGGTGAGGTTTTTGGTTAGGGGTATATGGAGGGTTATTATGAGGGTTAGGGTTAGGATTAGAGTTAGGGTGAGAGCTAGGGTGAGGGTGAGTTTTAGGGTTAGGGTCATGTTTAGGGTTCGGGTTTGGGTTAGCGTTAGCCTTACTCTGAGGGTGAGGGTGCGGGTGAGTGTGAGGGTGAGGGTGAGGCTTAGGATTAGTGTTAGGGTTAGTGTTAGGGTGAGAGTTAGGGTTCAGGTTAAGTTTATTGTTAGGGTGAGGGTTGGCGTTATGCTTAAGTTGAGCATGAGGGTTAGGGTTAAGTTGAGGGTAAGGGTTAGGGTTAGGGTTAGGGTGAGTTTTTGAGTTAGGGTTAGGGTGAGGGTTAGGATGAGGATTAGGGTGAATTTTAGGGTTAGTGTGAGCAGTAGTGTTAGCGATATGGTTAGTGAAAGCGTGAGGGTAAATATTACGGTGAGGGTTAGGGTTACGGTGAGCGTTAGGGTTAGGGTTAGGGTTATTGTTAGGGTTAGGGTTATATGGTTACGGTGAGGGTGAGGGTGTGGGTTAGGTTTAGGGTTAGGATGAGGTTTAGGTTTCGGGTTCGTGTTAGAGTTAGGGTTAGGGTAAGGGTGAGGTTTAGGGTTAGAGTTAGGGTTAGTGTTAGGGTTCGGGATAGGGTGAGGGTTAGGGTTAGGCTTAGGCTTAGGCCGAGCATGAGTGGGAGGGTTAGTGTTCGGGTTAGGCTGAGGTTTAGGGTTAGGTTTAGGGTTAGGGTTTGTGTTAGGGTTAGGGTTACAGTGAGGGTTAGGGTTAGGTTTAGGGTTTGTGATAGGGTTAGGGTTAGGGTTACGGTGAGGGTTAGGGTTGGGTTAGGCTTATGGTTAGGGTGAGGGTTAGGGTTATGTTTTGGGTTAGGGTGAGGGTGAGGCTGAGGATTAGGTTTAGGTTTAGGGTTTGGTTTAGGGATAGGGTTTGTGTTAGGGTTAAGGTTACGGTTAGGGTTACGGTGAGGGTTAGGGATTTTTAAGGGTTAGGGTTAGGGTTAGGGTTCCGGAGAAGATTAGGGTTAGGGTTAGGGTTTGGGTTAAGTTAGGGTTAGGCTTAGGGTGAGGGTGGGGGTGAGGATTAGGTTTATGGTTAGGGTTAGGGTTAGGGTTAGGGTGAGGGTGAGTTGAGGGTTAGGTTGAGGGTTAGTCTGAGGCTTAGGGTTAGGCTGAGGGTGAGGGTGGGGTTGAGTATTAGGGTTAGAGTGATGGTTACGGTTAGGGTTAGGGTTATTGTTAGGGTTAGGGTTAGAGTTATGGTGAGGGTGAGGATGTGGGTGAGGGTTAGGGTTAGGGTTAGGGTGGGGTTTAGGGTTAGGGTTAGGGTGAGGGTGAGGGTGAGGTTTAGGGTTAGATATAGGTTTAGGGGAGGGTTAGGTTGAGGGTTAGGATTATGGTTATTGTTACGGTTAGGGTGAGCGTGAGGATTAGGGTTAGGCTTAGGGTTAGGGCTAGAGTGAGTTTTAGGGTTTGGGTTCGGGTTAGAGTTACTGTGAGGGTGAGGGTGAGGGTGAGAGTGAGGGTTAGATTGAGGATTAGTTTTAGGGTTAGAGTGAGGTTTATTTTGAGTATGAGGGTTAGGGTTAGGGTGAGGGCTAAGGTGAGGGTGAGGGTTAGGGACAGGGATAGGTTGAGGTTTAGGGTTAAGGTGGTGGTTAGGGTTAGTGTGAGGGTTACTGTTAGGAGTAGGGTTAGTTTTAGTGTGAGGTTAAGGGCTAGATTTAGCGTTAGGGTGAGGGTGAGGTTTAGGTTTATAGTTAGGTTTGGGGGAGGGTTAGAGTGAGGGTTAGGTTTAGGGTTAGTGTTAGTTTTAGGGTTAGGATTAGGGTTAGGATGAGGTTGAGTGTGAGGGTTAGGGTTAGGCGTAGGCTTAGGGTTAGGCTGAGGGTGAGGGTGAGGGTTAGGGTTAGGGTGAGGTTTAAGGTTAGAATTAGGGTGAGGGATAGAATGAGCTTTAGGCTTAGGATTAGGGTTAGGATGAGGGCAAGGGTGAGTGTGAGGGTTAGGGTTAGCATTATGGCAAGGTTTAGGATTAGGGTTAGGTTTAGGGTTAGGGTGAGTGTTAGGGTTAGGGTTATGGTGAGGTTGAGGTTTTGGGTTAGGGTGAGGGTTAGGGTTAGGGTTAGGGTTAGAGTGAGGGTGAGGGTTAGGATTAGGGTTAGGGTTAGGGTTATTGTTAATTTTATGGTTAAGTTTTCGGTGAGGGTGAGGCTGAGGGTGACCATTAGGGTTAGGGTTAGGGTTAGGGTGAGCTTAGGGTTAGGTTTAGGGTTATGGTGATGGTGAGGGTTAGAGTTAGTGTTAGGGTTAGTGTTATTGTTAGGGTTAGGGTTAGAGTTATGGTGAGGGTGAGGGTGAGGGTGAGGTTTAGGGTTAGTGTGAGCATGAGGTTTAGGGTTAGAGTAAGGGTTAGGGGGAGTGTTAGGGTAAGGGTTAGGGTTAGGTTTAGTGTTAGGGTTAGGGTTATTGTTAGGGTTAGGGTTAGAGTTATTGTGAGGGTGAGGGTGACTTTTAGTGTTAGGGTGATGGTGAGGTTTAGGGTTAGAGTTAATGTTAGGGAGACAGTTAGGTGAATGTTATGGTTAAGTTTAGTGTTAGGGTTAGGGTTAGGGTGAGGGGGTTAATTTGAGGTTTAGGGTTAGGGTTAGGGTTAGGTTTAGGATTAGGGTTATGGTGAGTGTGAGTGTGAGGGTTAGGGTTAGGTTTAGGCTTAGGCTTAGGTTTAGGCTGTGGGTGAGAGTGGGGATGAGGATTAGTTTTTGGGTGATGGTTAGTGTTAATGTTAGGTTTAGTGTTATGATTAAGGTTAGGGTTAGGATTAGGCTTAGGGTGAGGGCTAGGGTGAGGTTGAGGGTTAGTGTGAGGGTTTGGCTTAGCCTGTAGGGTTAGGCTGATGGTTAGGTTGAGGGTGAGGGTTAGGGTTAGGGTGATGCTCAGGATTATGGTCAGGGTGAAGGTTAGGATGAGGGTTAGGGTTAGCGTGAGTGTTAGGGTGAGTGTGATGGTAAGAGTAAAGCTGAGGGTTAGGCTGAGAGTGAGGATTAAGGTAAGGTCTAGGGTTAGGGTTAGGGTTAGGGTTAGGGTTAGGGTGAGGGTGAGGTTAAAATTGATGCTTAAGTTTAGGGTTAGTGTGAGTTTTAGAATGAGGATGAGGTTTAGGGTTAGAGTGAGGGCTAGGTTGAGGTGAAGGTTAGGGTTAGGCTTAGGGTGAGGTTTAATGTTAGGGTGATGGTTAGGGTTAGTGTGAGTGTTAGTGTTAGGGTTAGGGTTAGTGTTAGGGTGAGAGTAAGTGTTAGTTTCAGGGTTAGGTATAGGGTGAGGGTTATGGTTAGAATGAGGGTAAGGGTTAGGGTTAGGGTTATTGTTAGGTTAGGGTTAGGGTTACATTTATGGTGAAGGTGAGGGTTAGGGTTAGGTTGTGGTTTATGTTTAGGGTTAGGATTAGAGTTAGGATTAGGGTGAGGGTGAAGTTTAGGGTTAGAGTTAGCTTTAGTGATAGGGTTAGGGTGAGGGTGAGGGTCAGTGTGAGGGTTAGGGTTAGGCTTAAGCTTAGGGTTAGGCTTAGGCTTAGACAGAGCGTGAGTGTGAGGGTTAGGTTTAGGGTTAGGGTGAGGGTTAGGTTTAGGGTTAGGGTGAGAGTTAGGGTTAGGGTTAGTGATAATGTTAGGGCTAGGGTTAGAGTGAGGGTGACAGTAAGGGTAAAGGTGATGGTTAGGGTTAGGATCAGGTTTAGATTGAAGGTGAGTGTGAGGGTTATGGTTAGGGGTAGGGTTACACTTAGGGTTAGGGGGAGAGTTAGGTTTAGGGTTAGGGTTAGTGTTAGTGTTAGGGGTAGGGTTAGGATGAGGGTTAGGGTGAAGGTGAGGTTTAGGGTTAGGATTAGGATTAGCATTAAGTTGAGGGTGAGTGTTAGGGTTAGTGTTAGGGTTAGGGTGAGTGTGAGGGTTAGGGTTCGGGTTCGGGTGAGGTTTAGGGTTAGGCTTAGTGTTAGGGGTATGGTTAGGTTGAGGGTTAGGATGAGGGTGAGGGTTAGGGTTAGGGTTAGGATTACGATTAGGGGTAGTGTTAGGGTGAGTGCTTCGGTTAGGCTTAGGTTTAGGATTAGGCTTAGCATTAAGCTGAGGGTGATGGTGAGGTTTAGGGTTAGGGTGAAATTCAGGGTGAGGGTGAGGGTTAGGCTTAGGGTTAGGATTAAGATTAGGGTAAGGGTTAGGGTGAGTGTGAGGGTTAGGGTCAGGGTTAGGCTGACAGAATGTATTAGGGTGAGGGTTAGATTTAGAGTGAAGAATATGGTTAGGATGAGGGTTAGGGTTAGGGTTATTGTTAGGGTTAGGATTGGGGTTATGGTTACGGTGAGGATCAGGGTTGAGGTTTAGGTTTAGGGTTAGGGTTAGAGTTTGGGTTAGGGTTAGGGTTAGTGTTAGGTTTATGGTTAAGTTGTGATTTAGGGTGAGGTTGAGGGTTAGGGTTAAGGTTAGGATTAGGACTAGGGTTAAGGTGAGGGTGAGTGTGAGGGTTAGGATTAGGGTTTGGGTTAGCATTAGAGTTAGGGTGAGGGTGAGTGTGAGGGTTAGGGTTAGGGATAGGCTGACAGTATGTATTAGGATGAGGGTTAGATTTAGAGTGAAGAATATGGTTAGGATGAGGGTTAGGGTTAGGGTTATTGTTAGGGTTAGGATTGGGGTTATGGTTACGGTGAGGATCAGGGTTGAGGTTTAGGTTTAGGGTTAGGGTTAGAGTTTGGGTTAGGGTTAGGGTTAGTGTTAGGTTTATGGTTAAGTTGTGATTTAGGGTGAAGTTGAGGGTTAGGGTTAAGGTTAGGATTAGGACTAGGGTTAAGGTGAGGGTGAGTGTGAGGGTTAGGATTAGGGTTTGGGTTAGCATTAGAGTTAGGGTGAGGGTGAGGATGAGAGTTAGGGTTAGGGTGAGGGTTGGGGTTAGGGTTAGAGTAACGTTTAGGGTGAGGGTTAGGCTTAGGCTTAGGTTTAGGGTGTGGGTTAGGGTGAGGGTGAGAGTTAGGGTGAGGGTTAGGCTGAGGGTTACGGTTAGGGTTAGTGTTAGTGTTAGGGTTAGGGTTAGGCTTAGGCTTAGTATTAGGCGAAGGGTGAGGGTGAAGGTGAGGTTTAGGGTTAGCTGAGGGCGAGTTTTAGGGTTAGATTTAGCATTAGATTGAGGGCTAGTTTGAGGGTTAGGGTTAGGGTTAATGTTCGGTTTAGGGTGATGGTGAGTGTGAGGGTTAGGGTTAGTCTTAGTCTTAGGCTTAGGCTTAAGGCCAAGCATGAGGTTGAGTGTGAGGGTTAGGTATAGTGTTAGGGTGAGGGTTTTAGGGTTAGGCTGAGGGTTATGATGAGGTTTAGGGTTAGGATGAGGGTTAGGGTGAGGGCTAGAGTGAGGGTGAGGCTTATGGTTAGCGTTAGGGTGAGGTTTAGGGTTTGGGTTATTGTTAGTGTTAGGGTTAGTGTTAAGTTCAGAGTTAGGGTGAGGGTGAGGATTAGGTTTAGGGTTAGAGTGAGATTTAGGGTTGCGGTTAGGGTGAGGGTGAGGGTTAGGGTTAGGGTTAGGGTGAGTTTTAGGATGAGGTTTAGGGTTAGGATTAGGGTTAGGGTGAGGGCTAGGGTGAGGTTTAGTGTTAAAGTTAGGGTTACGGGGAGGGTTAGGGGGAGGGTTAGGCTTAGGTTTATTGTTAGGGTTAGGGTGAGGGTTAGGTTGATGTTTAGGGATATGTTTAGGGTTAGGATTAGGGTTAGGGTGAGGCTGATTGTGAGGGTTAGGGCTAGTGTTAGGCTTCGGCTTAGGGTAAGGCTGAGGGTGAGTGTGGGGTTGAGGATTAAGATTAGGGTGATATTTAGGGTTAGGGTTAGTGTTATTGTTTGGGTTAGGGTTAGAGTTACTGTGTGGGTGAGGGTGCGGGTGAGGTTTAGGTGTACGGTGAGGTTTAGGGTTATGGTTACGGTTAGTGTTAAGGTGAGGGGGAGGGTGAGGTTTAGGGTTAGAGTTGGGATTAGGGGGAGGATTAGGGTGAGGTTTACTGTTAGGGTTAGTGTTATGGTTTGGGTGAGGCTTAGGATTAGGGTTAGGGTTATTATTAGGGTAAGGTTTATGTTTATGGTTATGGTTAGGTTGAGGGTTAGAGTTAGGGTTAGGGTGAGGTTTAGGGTTTGGGTTAGGTTTAGAGTTAGGGTGAGGGTGAGGGTGAGGTTTAGGTTTAGAGTCAGGGTTAGGATCAGCATTAGGTTGAGGGTTAGGTTTAGAGTTAGGATTAGGGTTAGGGAGAATGTGAGTGTATGAGATAGGGTTAGGTTTAGGTTTGGGCTTAGGGTTAGGCTGAGGAAAAGTGTGTGTGTGTTAGGGTTAGGGTTAGGTTTAGGTTTAGGCTTAGTCTGAGGGAGAGGGTGAGGGGTAGGGTTACAGTTAGGGTTAGGGTTAGGGTTAGTGTGAGAGTTATGGTTCGGGTTAAGTTTAGGGTTAGGGTGAAGGTTTGGGTAAGGCTTACTGTGAGGGTGAGGGTTAGGGTTAGGTTGAGCGTTAGGGTTAGGGTTAGGGTTAGGGTCAGGGTGAGGGTGAGGGTTAGGGTTAGGTTTAGGGTGAAGGTTAGGGTTAGGATTAGGGTTAGAGTGAGGCTACGGGTGAGGTTTAGAGTTATGGTTAGTGTTAGATTTAGGGTTAGGGTGAGTGTGAGGGTTAGGCTTAGGGTTAGGATTAGGATTAGGATAAGGTTTAGGTGAGTGTGAGGGTTCGGGTTAGGGTTAGGGTTAGGCTTAGGTTTAGGCTGAGGGTGAGGGTGAGGTTGAGGTTTAGGGTTAGGGGGATGGTTAGGGTTAGGTTGAGGGTGAGGTTTAGGGGTAGAATTAGGGTAGGGTGAGGTTTAGGGTGATTGTTAGGGTTAGTGTGAGCGGTAGTCTTAGCGTTAGGGTTAGTGTCAGGGTGAGGGTAAATATTAGGCTGAGGGTTAGGCTTAGGGTGAAGGTTAGGGTTAGGGTTAGGGTTATTGTTAAGGTTAGGTTTATACGGGTACGGTGAGGGTGAGGGTGTGGGTTAGGTTTAGGGTTAGGATGAGGTTTAAGTTTCGGGTTCATGTTAAAGTTAGGGTTAGGGTGAGGGTGAGGTTTAGGGTTAGAGTTAGGGTTAGTGTTAGGGTTAGGGATAGGGTGAGGGTTAGGGTTAGTCTTAGGCTTAGGCTTAGGCTTAGGCCGAGCATGAGGGGGAGGGTTAGGGTTCGGGTTAGGGTGAGGTTTAAGGTTAGGGTTAGCGAGATTGTTAGGATGAGGCTTAAGGTTAGGATTAGGTTTAAGGTGAGGGCTAGGGTGAGGGTTAGGGTGACGGTTAGGGTTAGGATAGGCTTAGGTATAAGATTTGGGTTAGGGTGAGGGTGAGTGTGAGGGTTAGGGTTGGGTTAGGCTTAGGGTTAGGGTGAGGGTTAGGGTTATGTATTGGGTTAGTGTGAGGGTGAGGCTGAGGATTAGGTTTAGGTTTAGGGTTTGGTTTAGGGTTAGGGTTTGTGTTAGGGTTAGGGATAGGGTTAGGGTTATAGTGAGGGTTAGGGTTTGTGTTAGGGTTAGGGTTAGCGTTAGGGTTACGGTGAGGGTTAGGGTTAGGGTTAGGGTTAAGTTAGGGTTAGGATGAAGGTGAGGGTTGGGGTGAGGATTAGGGTTAGGGTTAAGGTTAGGGTTAGGGTTAGGGTTAGGGTTAGGGTTATTGTTAGTGTTATGGTGAGGGTTAAGTTTGCAGGTAGGGTGAGGCTGAGGGTGAGGGTTATGGTTAGGTTGAGGGTTAGGGTTAGGTTTACTGTTATTGTTAGGCTTAGTGTTAGAGTTACAGCGAGGTTGAGGGTGAGGGTGAGGGTTAGGGTTAGGGTTAGTTTTAGGATTAAGTTTAGGGTTAGGTTTAGGGTGAGGGTGAGGTTTATGGTTAGAGTTAGGGTTTGGGGGAGGGTTACGGTGAGGTTTAGGGTTAGTGTTAGTGTTAGGGTTAGGGTGAGGGTGAGGGTTAGGTTGAGGTTTAGGGACAGGGTTACCTTTAGGACTAGGGTTAGTGTGAGGGTGAGTGTGAGGGTTAGGTTGAGGTTTAGTCTGAGGCTTAGGGTTAGGATGAGGCTTAGGGTTGGAGGTGAGTATTAGGGTTAGAGAGTTGGTTAGGTTTAGGTTTAGGGTTATTGTTAGGGTTAGGGTTAGAGTTATTGTGAGGGTGAGGGTGCAGCTGAGGGTTAGGTTTAGGGTTAGGGTGGGGTTTAGGGTTAGGGTTATGGGTAGGGTGAGGGTGAGGTTTAGGGTTAGATATAGGTTTAGGGGGAGGGTTAGGGGGAGGGTTAGGTTTAGGGTTATTGTTAGGGTTAGGGTGAGGGTGAGGTTTAGGGTTAGGCTTAGGGTTAGGGTTAGATTGAAGTTTAGGGTTAGGGTTTGGGTTAGGGTTAGAGTTACTGTGAGGGTGAGGGTGGGGATGAGTGTTTGGGTAAGGGTTAATTTTAGGGTTAGGTTTAGGATTAGGCTTAGGATTAGGCGGAGGGTAAGGGTGGGGATGAGGGTTACGGATAGGGTGAGGGTTAGGGTTAGGGTTTTTTTTTTTTAAATTGTATTTTATTTTATTTGAGAACATACTGTACAGAGGGGCTACAATTACATGGGCAGGATAATGCATACATTTCTTACCAAGCATTGCAGCCTCCTCCTTTGTTTACCCTTCACTTCCCTTCCCCGCCTCCCCCCTCCCCCCACCCAATTTTATCCCCCTCCCCCCCACACCGAAATTGTAAAGCTGGTTTTGACATGACATTTTGTACTTCTCATTGTTGCAACAGGTCCACCTGAATCCTTAAACGACGTGTTTGTCCCCATCTCCTCCACATGTTATACTGACATCAAATATAGTGAAAGCGGGGGTTACACTGTGGGGGAGGGACATACAAAGCAACAAAGAAATAATCTTATAAATGCATTAGAAACACATGCATGAAAGAAACGAAAACATTAAAATACATATTTAAGGGTTCATTTTCCTAACATCACATTATCTGGCCTTTTCCGCTTGACTCATACCTATACTAGATATTGCAAATAAGGGAAACCATGGGACCTATGCTTCTTTGGGCCTGGCTTACTTCACTTAATATAATTTTTTCCAAACCTTTCCATTTCCTAACAAATGGGGAAATGTCATTCTTTCTGATGGAGGCATAGAATTCCATTGTGTATATATACCACATTTTCTTGATCCAATCATCTACTGAGGGGCATCTGCCCAATAAATAAGTGGGCGAAAGACTTAAAGAGAAGCTTCTCTGAAGAAGAAAGAAGGATGGCCAATAGACACATGAAGAAATGTTCAACATCCCTAGCCATAAAAGAAATGCAAATCAAAACAACATTGAGATATCACCTCACTCCAGTTAGAACAGCAAAAATCAAGAACTCTAATAACAACAGATGCTGGAGGGGTTGTGGACAGAAAGGAACCTTACTTCATTGTTGGTGGGAATGTAAACTTGTTCAACCACTTTGGAAAGCAGTATGGAGGTTCCTCAAAAAACTTTACATAGATCTCCCCTATGATCCAGCAATCCCACTTTTGGGCATTTACCCAAATGTTTACAAACAAGACCACACTAAAGCTACCAGCACAACTATGTTTATAGGGTTAGGGTTTTGGGGAGGGTTAGGATGATGGTTAGGGTTAGGATTAGAGTTAAGGTGAGTGATAGGTTGATGGTGAGTTTTAGTGGTAGGGTTGGGGTGATGTTTAGGGTTACGGTTTGGTTTAGGGTTAGAGTAACTATGAGGGTTAGCATGCGGGGGAGTTTGAGGGTGAGGGTGAGGGTTAGGGTTAGGTATAGGGTTAGCGGGAGTGTTAGGGTGAGTGTTAGCGTTAGGGTTAGTGTTAGGTTTAGGTTTAGGGTGAGGGCTAGGTTGAGGTTTAGGGTTAAGGTTAGGGTTAGGGTTAGTTTGAGGGTTAGTGTTAGGGTTAGCGTTAGTGTTAGGTTACGGGTAAGTGTTAGGGTGAGGGTATTTGTTAGGGTGAGGGTTAGGGTTAGGGTGAGGGTTAGGATTAGGGGTAGGGTTATTGTTAGGTTTAGGTTTAGGGTTAACTTTACGGTGAGAGTTAGGGTGAGGGTTAGGGTTAGGGTTAGGGTGAGGTTTTGGGTTTGGTTTACGGTTAGAGTTAGGGTTAGGGTGAGGTTTAGGGTTTGGGTTACAGTTAGAGTTAAGGATAGGGTGAGGGTGAGGTTTAGGGTTAGAGTTAGGGTTAGGTTGAGGGTTAGGTTGAGGTTTAGGGTTAGGGTTAGTGTTAGGGTTAGGGTTAGGATGAGAGTTAGGGTGTGGGTTAGGGTTAGGGTTAGGGATAGGATTAGGGTTAGGGTGAGGGTGAGTGTGTGTTAGGGTTAGGTTTAGGGTTAGGCTTACGGTTAGTCTGGGGGTGAGGTTGAGGGTGAGGGTTAGGGTTAGGGGAAGTGTTAGGATGAGGGTTAGGTTTAGGATTAGGGTTAGCATAAGGGCTAGTGTGAGGGTGAGGTTTAGTGTTAGCGTCAGGGTTAAGTTTAGGGGCAGGTTTAGGGTTAGGGTTAGGGTGAGGGTGAGGTTTAGGGATAGAGTTAGGATAAGGGTGAGTCTGAGTGTGAGGGTTTGGGTTAGGGTTAGGGTTAGGTTTAGGGTTAGGGTTAGGTTTAGGGTTAGGATTAGGGTTAGGGTGAGAGCCAGGTTTAGGGTTAGGGTTGGGGTTATGCTTAGGGTTAGGCTGAGGTTAGGGTGAGGGTGAGGTTTAGGGTTATGTTGAGGTTTAAGGTTAGGGTTATTGGGAGGGTTAGGATGAGTTTTAGTGTTAGGATTAGGGTTAGCATGAGGTCTAGGGTGAGGGTGAGTTTTAGGGTTAGGGTTAGGGTGAGGTTTAGGGTTAGGGTTAGGGTGAGAGTTAGGATTCGGGTTAAGTTTAGTGTTAGGTTTAGGGTTAGGGTAATGGTTATGTTGAGGGTGAGGGTTAGGGTTAGGTTGCAGGTTAGGTTTAGGATTAGGGTTAGGGTGATGCTGAGGGTGAGGGTTAGGGTTAGTGTTAGGGTGAGGATTAGGATGAGGGTTAGGGTTAGGGTGAGGCCTAGGGTGAGGTTTAGGTTTAGGGTTAGGGTTAGGGTTAGGATTAGGGTTAGGGTGAGTGTGAGGGTTAGGGTTAGGGTTAGGATTAGTATTAGGGTTAGGGTTAGGGTGATGGATAGGGTTAGGGTTAGTGTTAGGGGTAGTGTCTAGGTAAGGATGAGGGTTAGGTTTAGGATTAGGGTAAGGGAGAAGGCTAAGGTAAGGGTTAGGGTAAGGGTTATGCTTAGGTTTAGGTTTAGGCTCAGGATGAGGTTGAGGGTTAGGGTTAGGGTGATGGTTAGGTTTATGGTTAGGGTGTGGGTTAGGATGAGGTTTAGGGTTAGGGTGAGGATGATGGTAAGGGTAAAGGTGAGATTTAGGCTGAGCGTGAGGCTTAAGATAAAGGTGAGGGTTAGGGTTAGGTTTAGGATAAGAGTTACGGTTAGGGTGAGGGCTAGATTGAGGATTAGGGTTAGGGTTAGGGTTAGTGTGAGGTTTAGGGTGAGGATGAGGGTTAGGGTTAGGGTGAGCGTGAGGGTTAGACTTAGTGTAAGGTTTAGGGTGAGGTTTAGGATTAGGATGAGGGTTAGGGTTAGTGTGAGTGTTATTGTTAGGGTTAGGGTTAGTGGTAGGGTGAGGGTAAGTGTTAGGGTAAGGGTTTTGGTTAGGGTGAGGGTTTTGATTAGGGTGAGGGTTAGGGTTCGCGTTATTGTTAGGGTTAGGTTTAGGGTTACGGTTACGGTGAGGGTGATGGTGAGGGTTAGGTTTAGTGTTAGGGTGAGGTTTACTGTTAGGGTTAGTGTTAGAGTTAGGGTTAGGGTGAAGGTCAGGTTTAGGGGTAGAATTAGGGTTAGGGTGAGGGTTAGGGTGAGGGTTAGTGTTAGGGTGAGGGTAAGGGTGGGGGTGACGGTAAGGGTAAAGATGAGGGTTAGGCTGAGTGTGAGCGTTATGGTAAATATGAGGTTTAGGGTTAGGGTGAGGGTTAGGTTTAGGGTTAGGGTGAGGGTGAGGGTTAGATTGAGGATTAGTGTTAGGGTTAGTGTGAGGTGTAGTGTGAGGATGAGGGGTAGGTTTAAGGTGAGAGCTAGGGTGAGGGTGAGGTTTAGGGTTAGTGTTAGGGTGAGGTTTAGGGTTCGAGTGATGTTTAGGTTTAGTGTGAGCGATAGTGTTAGCGTAAGGGTTAGTGTTCGGCTGAGGGTAAGTGTTAGGGTGAGTGTTAGGGTTAGGCTGAGGGTTATGGTTAGGGTGAGGGTTAGGGTTATTTTTAGGGTTAGGGTTAGGGTTAGAGTTAGGGTTAGGATGAGGGTGAGATTTAGGGTTAGATTTAGGGTTAAGGTTAGGGTTAGGGTTAGGGAGGGTTAGGGTTCGGCTTAGGCTTAAGCTTACGCTTAATCTGAGCATGAGTGTGAGGATTAGGTTTTGAGTTAGGCTGAGGGTTAGGTTTAGGCTTATTGTCAGGGTTAGGATGAAGTTTAGGGTTAGGATTAGGGTTTGGGTGAAGTCTAGTGTGAGGAATATGGTGAGGTTTAGGGTTAGGGATAGGGTTATGTTTAGGATTAGGGTTAGGGTTAGGGTGAGTGTGAGGGTTAGGGTTAGACTTAGAGTTAAGGTGAGGGTTATGGTTAGGGTTTGGGTTAGGTTGAGGGTGAGGCTGAGTATTAGGTTTAGGTTTAGGGTAAGATTTAGGGCTAGGTTTAGGGTTAGTGTTTGTTTTAGGGTTAGGGTTAGGGTTACAGTGAGGGTTAGGGTTAGGGTTAGGGTTAGAGTTAGGCTGAGGGTTAGGCTGAGGGTTAGGCTGGGCGTTAGGATTAGGGTTAAGTTTAGGGTTAGGCTTAGGGTTAGGGTTATTCTTAGTGTTATGTTTAGGGTAAAGTTTGCGGTGAGGGTGAGCCTGAGGGTGAGGTTTGGGGTTAGGGTTAGTGTTATTGTTAGGGTTAGGGTTAGAGTTACTGTGAGGTTGAGGTTGAGGGTGACGTTTAGGGTTATGGTGAGGTTTAGGGTGAGGTTTAGGGTTAGGCTTAGGGTGACGTTGAGGGTAAGACTGTGGCTTCTGGTTAGGGTTAGGGTGATGGTTCGGGTTAAGTTTAGTGTAATTGTTAGTGTTAGGGTTAGAGTTACAGTGAGGGTGAGGGTGCCGGTGAGGGTTAGGTTTAGGGTTAGGGTGGGGTTTAGGGTTAAGGTTAGGGTTAGGATGAGGGTGAGCTTTTGAATTAGGGTTAAGGTGAGGGCAAGGGTGAAGGTGAGGTTTGGGGTTAGGGTTAGGGTGAGATTTAGGTTTAAGGTGAGGGTTAGGGATAGTGTGAGGTTTAGTGTTAGGATTAGGATTAGTGTTAGGGTGAGGGTAAGTGTTAGGGTGAGGGTATAGGTTAGGGTGAGGTTTATGGTTAGGGTGAGGTTTAGGATTAGGGTTAGCGTTATTGTTAGGATTAGGTTTAGGTTTAAGGTTAGGTTGAGAATGAGGGTGAGGGTTAGGGTTAGGGTTAGGGTGAGGTTTAGGGTTTGGGTTAGTGTTAGAGTTAGGGCTAGGGTGAGGGTGAGGTTTAGGGTTAGAGCAAGGGTTAGGGTGAGGGTTGGGTTGAGGGTTAGGGTTAGGGTTATTGTTAGGGTTAAGGTTAGGCTGAGAGTTAGGGGTGGGTTAGGGTTAGGGATAGGATTAGGTTTAGGGTGAGGGTAAGTGTGTGTGTTAGGGTTAGGTTTAGGTTTAGGCTTAGGGTTAGGCTGAGGGTGAGGTTGAGGGTGAGGGTTAGGTTTAGGGGAAGGGTTAGGATGAGGGTTAGGGTTAGGATTAGGGTTAGGGTAAGGGCTAGCATGAGATTTAGGGTTAGCGTTAGGGTGAAGCTTAGTGTTAGGTTAGGGTTAAGGGTAGGGTGAGGGTGAGGTTTAGGGTTAGAGTTAGGTTTAGGTTGAGGCAGAGGGTGAGGTTTAGGGTTAGGGTTAGTGTTAGGTTTAGGGTTATGGTTAGGGTGAGTGTTAGGCAGTGTGAGGGTAGGGTTAGGGTTAGGATTAGGATTAGGGTTAGGTTTAGGGTGAGTGTGAGGGTTAGGGTTAGAGTTAGGGTTAGGCTTAGGGTTAGGCTGAGCGTTAGGTTGAGGGTGAGGGTTAGGGTTAGGGTCAGGGTTAATTTTAGGGTAATGGGTAGGGTTAGGATGAGGATTAGGGTTAGGATTAGAGTTAGGGTGAGGGCTAGGGGAGGGTGAGATTGAGGTTTAGGGTTAGGGTAAGGTTTAGGTTTAGGGTTAGATTTAGGGGTAGGGTGAGGGTGAGGTTTAGGGTTAGAGAGGGTTAAGGTGAGGCTGAGGGTGAGGGTTATGGTTAGGGTTAGGATTAATATTAGGGTCAGGTTTAGGCGCAGTCTTAGGATGAGGGTTAGGTTTAGGATTAGGGTTAGGGTGAGCATGAGAGTGAGGGTGAGGGTTAGATTGAGGGTTAATGTTAGGGTTAGAGTGAGGTTTAAGGGAGGATGAGTGTTAGGGTTAGGGTTAGGGCTAGGGTTAGGTTGAGGTTTAGGGTTAGTGTTAGAGTGAGGTTTAGGGTGAGGGTGATGGATAGGGTTAGTTTGAGGCTTAGTGTTCGGGTTACGGTTATTGTTAAGGTGAGGGTAAATGTTAAGGTGAGGGTTAGGTTTAGGGTTAGGGTAATGGTTAGGGTGAGGGTTAGGGTTAGGTTTAGTGGTTTTGTTAGGTTTAGGGTTATGGTTACGGTTACTGTGAGGGTGAGGGTTAGGTTTAGGGTTAGGATTAGGTTTAGGGTTAGTGTTAGGTTGAGGGTGTTAGGGTGAGGGTTAGGGTTACGGTGAAGGTTATGGTTAGGTTGAAGGTCAGGGTTAGGGTTAGGGTTATGTTGAGCATGAGGGTTAGGCCTAGGTTGAGGGTTAGGGTTGGGGTTCGGGTTAAGTTGAGGTTAGGGTTAGAGTTAGTGTGAGGGTAGTGTTAGGGTTATGGTTAGTGTTAGGGTGAGGGTAGTGTTAGGTTGAGGTTTAGGGTTAGGGTGAGGATTATGATTAGGGTGAGGGTTGGGGTTATATTTAGGGTTAGGTTTAGGTTTAGAGTTAGGGTTAGGGTTATTGTGAGATTTAGGGTTAGAGTTAGGTTTAGTGTTAGGATTAGTGTTAGGGTGAGGGTTAGCCTTAGGCTTAGGCTTAGGCAGAACATGAGGGTTCGGGTTAGGGTTCGGGTTAGGGTTCGGGTTAGGGTTATGGTTAGTGTCAGGTTTAGGATGAGCTTTAGGGTTAGGTTTAGGGTTAGGGTGAGGGCTAAGGTGAGGGTTAGGGTTAGTGTTATGGTTGGGATAGGGTTAGGTTTACGAATAGGGCTAGGTTGAGGGTGAGTGTGAGGCTTAGTTTTAGGGTTAGGGTTAGGCTTAGGGTTAGGGTGAGGGTTAGGGTTAGGGTTTGGGTTAGGGTGCAGGTGAGGCTGAGGTTTAGGGATAGGTTTAGGTTTAGATTTAGGGTTAGGTTTAGTGTTAGGGTTAGTGTTAGTGTTAGGGTTAGGGTTAGGCTAAGGGTGACTCTGGGGGTGAGGAATAGTTAGTGTTAGTGTTAGGCTTAGGGATAGGGTTAATGTTAGTGTTATGGTTAGGGCTAAGTTTGCAGTGAGGGTGAGGCCGAGGGTGAGGTTTAGGGTTAGGGTTAGGGTTAGGGTTAGTATTATTGTTAGGGTAAGGGCTAGAGTTATGGTGAGGTTGAGGGTGAGGGTGACGATTAGGGTTAGGTTGAGTTTTAGGGTTAGGATTAGGGTTAGGTGAGGTTGAGATTTAGGGTTAGATTTAGGGTTAGGGTTAGGGTTAAGATGAGGTTTCCGGTTAGGGTTAGGGTTGGGGTTATGGTGAGGTTTAGGTTTAGGTTTATAGTTAGGGTTAGGGTGAGGCTGAGTGTGAGGGTTAGGGTTAGTGTTAGGTTTAGGGTTAGTGTTAGGGTGAGGGTTAGGGTGAGGGTGAGGTGAGGGTTAAGGTTAGGATTAGGATTAGGGTTAGAGTTAGGGTGAGTGTGAGGGTTAGGGTTAGGGTTAGTATTGGGGTTAGGCTTAGGGTTAGGCTGAGGGTGAGTGTGAGTGTGAGGATTAGGGTTAGGGTGAGGGTTAGGTTTAGGGTTATGGGGAGGGTTAGGATGATTGTTAGGGTTAGGATTAGGGTTAGTTTGAGGGCTAGGGTGAGGGTGAGGTTTAGCGTTAGGGTTAGGGTTAGGGTGAGGGTGAGTTTTAGGGTTAGAGTTAGGCTTAAGTTGAGGCTGAATGTGAGTGTGAAGGTTAGGGTTAGGATTAGGATTAGGGTAAAGGTTAGGGTTAGGGTTAGGATTAGGCTTAGGGTTACACTGAGAGTGAAGTTGAGCGTGAGAGTAAGGGTTAGGATTAGGGTTAGGGTGAGCGTGAGTGTGTGTGTTAGGGTTGGGTTTATGGTTAGGCTTTGGGTTAGGATGTGTGAGGTTGAGGGTGATGGTTAGGGTTAGTGTCAGGATTAAGGTAAGGGTTACAGGGAGGGTTAGGATGAGGGTTAGGGTTTGGATTAGTGTTAGGGTGAGGATTAGGGTGAGGGTGACCTTTAGGTTTAGGGTTAGGTTGAGGGTTAGGGTTAGGGTTAGGGTGAGAGTTAGGATTCGTTTTAAGTTTATGTTTAGGGTGAGGGTTAGGGTAAGTGTTAAGGTGAGGGTGAGGGTGAGAGTTAGGGTTAGATTGAGGTTTAGGGTTAGGATTAGGGTTATTGTGAGGGTGAGGGTGTGTGTTAGGGTTAGTGTTAGGGTGAGGGTTAGGATGATGGTTAGGATTAGGGTTTGCTAGGCTGAGTATGAGGTTTACGGTTAGGTTTAGGGTGAGGTTTAGGTTTAGGGTTAGGGTTAGGTTTAGGGTTAGGGTGAGGTATAGGTTTAGAGTTAGGGTAAGGGTGAGGCTGAGGTTGAGGGTTAAGTTTAGGGTTAGTGTTAGAGTTAGGGTTAGGGTGAGGGTTAATGTGAGGGTGAGGGTTAGGCTTACTGTTAGGATTAGGATTAGGGTAATGTTTAGGGGGAGTGTGAGGTATAGTGTTAGGGTTGGGCTTAGGCTTAGAATTAGGTTGAGGTAGTGGATGAGGGTGAGGGTTAGCTTTAGGTTGAGGGTTAGGTTTAGGGTTAGCTTGAGAGTTAGGTTTCAGTTTAAGTTTAGAGTTAGGGTGAGGTTTAGGTTTAGGGATCTGTGAGGGTGATGATTAGGGTTAAGTTGAGTGTTAGGGTTAGGTTAGGGTGAGGGTGAGGGTTAGGATTAGGATTAGGGTGAATGTTAGGATGAGGATTAGTCTTACGATTAGGGTTAGGTTGAGGGCTAGGGTGAGGGTGAGGATTAGGGTTAGTGTTAGGGTAAGGTTTAAGTTTAGGGTCAGGTTTAGGGTGAGGGTTAGGATGAGGGTTAGGGTTATGGTGAGGGTGAGGGTTAGGGTTAGGGTGAGGGTTAGGTTTAGGATTTTAGGGTTAGGGTGAGGGTGAGTGTTAGCTGTAGGGTTAGTGTTAGAGTTAGGTTTAGGGTTAGGATTAGTGTTATTGTTAGGGTTAGGGTAAGATTTATGGTGATGGTGAGAGTGATGGTGAGAGTGAGGGTTAAGTTTAGGTTTAGGGTGAGGTTTAGGTTTGGGGTTAGGTTTAGGGTTAGGGTGAGGGTGAGGTTTAGGGTTAATTGGAGCATTAGGTCGAGGGTTAGGTTGAGGCTTAGTTTTAGGGTTAAGGTTAGGGTGAGGGTTAGGTTGAGGTTTAGGGTTAGTGTTAGAGTTAGGTTTAGGATTAGGGTTAGGGTGAGGGTGAGTGTGAGGGTTAGGGTTAGGCTTAGTCTTAGGCTTAGGGTTAGGCTGAGGGTGAGGGTGGGGGTGAGGATTAGAGTTAGGGTGATGTTTAGGGTTAGGGTTAGGGTGAGGGTTAGGATGAGGGTTAGGATTAGGGTTAGGGTGAGGGGTAGGGTGAGGGTGTGGGTTAGGGTAAATGTTAGGCTTAGGCTTAGGTTTAGGCTGAGGATTTGGTTGAGGATAAGGGTTAGGGTTAGGGTTAGGGTGAGTTTTAGTGTTAGGGTTAGTGTTAGAGTTATGGTTAGAGTGAGGGTGAGGTTTAGGGGTAGAGTTAGGGTTAGGGTTAGGGTTAGGGTCAGGGTTAGGGTGGGGGTTACAGTAAGGGTAAAGATGAGGGTTAGACTGAGGGTAAGGGTTAATGTAAGGGTGAGGGTTAGGGTCAGGGTGAGGGTTAGGGTTAGGGTTAGAGTGAGGGTGAGGGTTAGATTGAGGATAAGTGTTAGGGTTAGTGTTAGGGTGAGCTTAGGGTTTGGGTGAGGGTTATGGTTAGGGTGAGGGTGAGGGTTAGGGTTATTGTTAGCGTTAGGGTTAGGGTTATGGTGAGGGTAAGTCTTAGGATGAGGGTTAGGGTTAGGGTGAGGATTATGGTTAGGGTTAGGGTTAGGGTTATTGTTAGTGTTAGAATTACAGTTAGAGTTAGGTTTAGGGTGCGGGTGAGGGTGAGATTTAGGGTTAGAGTTAATGTTAGTGTTAGTGTTAGGGTTAGGGTTCGGGTTATGGTGCGGGTTAGGGTTATGATTAGTGTCAGGTTTAGGATGAAGTTTAGGGTTAGGGTTAGGGTGAGGGTGAAGGGTAGGGTTAGGGTAAGGGTTAGGGTTAGGGATAGGGTTAGGTTTAGGTTTAGGGTTAGGGTGAGGGTGAGTGTGAGGCTTAGGTTTAGGGTTAGGGTTAGGCTTAGAGTTAGGGTGACGGTTAGGGTGTGGTTTAGGGTGCAGGTGAGGTTGAGGATTAGGGTTAGGTTTAGGGTTAGATTCAGGGTTAGGTTTAGGTTTGGGGTTAGTGTTAGTGTTAGGGTTAGGGTTAGGTTTAGAGTTAGGCTGAGGGTGATTGTGGGGGTGAGGATTAGACTTAGGATTAGGTTTAGGTTTATGGTTAGGGTTAATGTTATTGTTATGTTTAGGGTTAAGTTTGCGGTGAGGGTGAGGATGAGGGTGAGGGTGAGGGTTAGGTTTAGGGTTAGTATTATTGTTAAGGTTAGGGCTAGAGTTATAGTGAGGTTGAGGGTGAGGGTGAAGTTTAGGGTTAAGGTAAGTTTTAGGGTTATGGTTAGGGTGAGGGTGAGGGTGAGGTTTAGGGTTAGAGTTAGGGTTAGGGTTAGGGTTAGGGTGAGGGTTAGGGTTAGGGTTAAGTTTGGGGTTATGGTGAAGGTGAGGTTTAGGGTTAGAGTTAGGGTTAGGGTGAGGCTGAGGATGAGGGTTAGTGATAGGGTTAGTGTTAGGTTTAGGGTTAGGGTTAGGGTGAGTGTTAGGGTGAGGGTTAGGGTGAGGTTGAGTTTTAGGGTTAGAGTTAGGCTTAAGGTGAGGCTGAGGGTGAGGGTGAGGGTTAGGGTTAGGATTAGGTTTAGGGTAAGGGTTAGGGTGAGTGTGAGTGTTAGGATTAGGGTTAGGATTAGGCTTAGGATTATACTGAGGTTGAGGTTCAGGGTGAGGGTAAGGGTTAGGTTTAGGGTTAGGGTGAGGGTGAGGGTTATGGTAAGGGTTAGGGGGAGGTTTAGGATGAGGGTTAGGGTTAGGATTAGGGTTAGGGTGTGGTCTAGGTTGAGGGTGAGGTTTAGGGTTAGGATTAGGGTGAGCGTTAGGGATAGGGATAGGGTTAGGGTGATAGTTAGGATTTGGGTTAAGTATATGTTTGGGGTGAGAGTTAGGTAAGGGTTACGGTGAGGGTGAGGGTGAGGGTTAGGTTTAGGTTGAGGGTTAAGGTTAGGATTAGGGTTTGGGTGAGGTGTAGGGTGAGGGGTAGGGTTATTGTTAGGATGAGAGTTAGGATGAGGGTTAGGATTAGGCTTAGGGTGAGGGCTAGGCTGAGGGTGATGTTTAGGGTTAAGATTAGGGTGAGGTTTAGGATTAGGGTTAGGGTGAGAGTGAGGTTTAGGTTTAGTTAGGGTTAGGGTGAGGCTGAGGATGAGTGTTAGGGTTAGGGTTAGTGTTAGAGTTAGTTTTAGGGTGAGGGTTAAGGAGAGTGTGAGGGTTAGGCTTAGTGTTATATTTAGGTTTAGGGTAATGTTTAGGGTGAGTGTGAGGTTTAGGGTTAGGGTTAGCCTTAGGCTTAGGGTTAGGCTGAGGGAGAGAGTGAGGGTTAGCTTTAGGTTGACGGTTAGGGTTAGGGTTAGCTTAAGAGTTATGTTTCAAGTTAAGTTTAGGGTTAGAGTGAGGGTTAGGATTAGGGTTATGGTGAGGGTGATGTTTAGGGTTAGGTTGAGAGTTTGCGTTTGGGTTAGGGTGAGGGTTAGGGTTAGGGTTAGAGTGAGGTTTAAGATGAGGATTAGGTTTACGATTAGTGTTAGGTTGAGGGCTGGGGTGAGGGTGAGGCTTAGGGTTAGAGTTAGGGTAAGGTTTAAGGTTAGGGGATGGTTTAGGGTGAGGGTTAGGATGAGTGTTAGGGTTACGGTGAGGGTGAGGGTTAGGGTTAGAGTGAGGGTTAGGGTTAGGATTAGGGTTAGGTTGAGGGTGAGTTTTAGCATTAGGGTTAGGGTTAGGGTTAGGTTTAGTGTTAGGATTAGTGGTATTGTTAGGGTTAGGGTTTGAGTTATGGTGAGGGTGAGGGTGAGTGTGAGGGTGAGGGATATGTTTAGGGTTAGGGTGAGGTTTAGGTTTAGGGTTAGTTGGAGGCTTAGGTCGAGGGTTAGGTTTAGGCTTCGTTTAGGGTTAAGTAAGGGTGAGGGTTAGGTTGAAGTTTAGGATTACTATTAGAGTTAGGGTTAGGAATAGGGTTAGGCTGAGGGTGAGGGTGGGGGTGAGGATAAGAATTAGGGTGATGGTTAGGGTTAGGGTTAGTTTGTGAATTAGGATAAGGGTTAGGGTTAGGATTAGGTTTAGGGTGAGGGCTAGGGTGAGGGTGTGGGTTAGGGTAAGTGTTAGGCTTAGGCTTATGGTTAGGCTGTGCATTTGGTTGAGGATAAGGGTTAGGGTGAGGTTAGGGTATGGTTTAGTGTTAGGGTTAGAGTTAGGGTTAGAGTGAGGGTGAGGTTTAGGGGTAGAGTTAGGTTTAGGGTGAGGGTTAGGGTTAGGGTTAGGCTTAGGCTTAGGGTTAGGATGAGGGAGAGGGTGAGGGTTAGCTTTAGGTTGTCGGTTAGGGTTAGGGTTAGCTTGACAGTTAGGGTTCAGGTTAAGTTTAGGGTTAGGGTGAAGTTTAGGGTTAGGGTTACAGTGAGGGTGCTGTTTAATGTTAGGTTGAGGGTTAGGTTTAGGGTTAGGGTGAGGGATAGGATTAGAGTTAGGGTGAGGGTTAGGATGAAGATTAGGGTTAAGATAAGGTTTAGGTTGAGGGCTAGGGTGAGGGTGAGGATTAGGGTTAGTGTTAGGGTAAGGTTTAAGGTTAGGGTTAGGTTTAGGGTAAGGGTTAGTATGAGGGTTAGGGTTATGGTGAGGGCGAGGTTTTGGGTAAGGGTGAGGGTCAGTGTTAGGATTAGGGTTTGGTTATGGCTGAGTGTTAGAATTAGGGTTAGGGTTAAGGTTAGGGTTAGGATTAGTGTTATGGTTAGGGTTAGGGTTTGAGTTATGGTGAGGGTGAGGTGAGGGTGAGGGTTAGATTTCGGTTAGGGTGAGGTTTAGGTTTAGGGTTAGGATTAGGGTTAGGGTGAGGATGAAGTTTAGGGCTAGGTTTAGGGTTAGGTCGAGGGTTAGGTTTAGGGTTAATTTTATGGTTAAGGTTAGGGTGAGGGTTAGGTTGAGGTTTAGGATTAGTGTTAGAGTTAGGGTTAGGATTAGGGTTATGGTGAGGGTGAGTGTGAGGGTTAGGGTTAGGCTTAGGCTTAGGCTTAGGGTTAGGCTGAGGGTGAGGGTGGGGCTGAGTATTAGATTTAGGGTGATGGTTAGGTTTAGGGTTAGGGTGAGGGTTAGGATTAGGATTAGGGTTGGGTGAGGGCTAGGGTGAGGGTGTGGGTTAAGGTGTTAGGCTTAGGGTTAGTGTTAGGCTGAGCGTTTGGTTGAGGATAAGGTTTAGGGTTAGGGTTAGGGTGAGGTTTAGTGTTAGGGTTAGGGTTGAGGGTGAGGTTTAGGGGTAGAGTTAGGGTTAGGGTGAGGGTTAGAGTTAGGGTCAGGATTAGGGTGGGGTTTACGGTAAGGGTAAAGGTGAAGGTTAGACTGAGCGTGAGGGTTATGGTAAGGGTGAGGTTTAGGGTTAGGGTGAGGGTTAGGGTTAGGGTTAGAGTGAGGGTGAGGGTTAGATTGAGGATAAGTGTTAGGGTTAGTGTGAGGTTTAGGGTAAGGATGAGGGTTAGGGTTAGGGTGAGGGCTAAGGTTAGGGTTATGTTTAGGATTAGTGTTAGGGTGAGCTTTAGGATTAGGGGGATGGTTAGGGTTAGTTTGAGGGTTAGTGTTAGGGTTAGGGTTAGTGTTAGGGTGAGGGTAATTGTTAGGCTGAGGGTTAGTTTTAGGGTGAGGCTTGTGGTTAGGGTGAGGCTTAGGGTTAGGTTTAGGGTTATTGTTACCGTTATTGTTAGGGTTATGATTACGGTGAGGGTAAGGGTGAGGTTGAGGGTGAGGGTTAGTGTTAGGGGAAGTGTTAGGATGAGGGTTAGGGTTAGGATTAGGTTTAGTTAAGGGCTAGGGTGAGGGTGAGCTTTAGGGTTAGCGTTAGGGTGAAGTTTAGGGGTTGGGTTAGGTTTAAGGTGAGGGTGAGGTTTAGAGTTAGAGTTAGGTTTAGGGTGAGGCTGAGGGTGAGATTTAGGGTTAGAGTTAGGGTTAGGGTGAGGTTTAGGCTGAGGGTCAGGGTTAGGGTTAGGTTTAGGATTTGGTTTAAGGGTAGGGTTAGGGTGAATGTGAGGGTTAGGGGTAGGGTTAGGGTTAGGGTTAGGCTTAGGTTTAGGCTGAGGTTTAGGGTGAGGGTGAGGGTTAGGTTTAGGGTGAGGGTTAGGTTTATGGTTATGGGGAGGGTTAGAATGAGGGTCAGGGATAGTATTAGGGTTAGGGTGAGGGCTAGGGTGAGGGTCAGGTTTAGGATTAGGGGGAGGGTGAGGTTTCGGGTTAGGGTTAGGTTTAGGGTTAGGGTGAGTGTGAGGTTTAGTGTTAGAGTTAAGGTTAAGATGAGGTTGAGGGTGAGGGTTAGTGTTAGGGTTAGGATTAGGATTAGGGTAAGGTTTAGGGTGATTTTGAGGGTTAGGGTTAGGGTTTGGGCTTGGCTTAGGGTTACACTGAGGGTGAGGGTGAGGGTGAGGTTTAGGGTTAGGATTAGGGTTCGGGTGAGTGTGAGTGTGTGTGTTAGGGTTAGGTTTAGGGTTAGGTTTACGGTTAGGCTGAGGGTGAGGGTGAGTTTCAGTTTTAGTTTGAGGGTAAGGTTAAGGGTTAGGGGGAGAGTTCGGATGAGGGTTAGGGTTAGGATTAGGGTTAGGGTGAGGGCTAGGGTGAGGTTGAGGTTTAATGTTAGTGATAGGGTCAGAGTTAGGGTTAGGGTTAGTGTGAGAGTAGGATTCGGGTTAAGTTTAGGGTAAGGGTGAGGGTTAGGGTAAGGGTTACGGTGAGGTTGAGGGTTAGGGTTAGGTTGAGGTTTAGGGTTAAGATTAGGGTTAGGGTGAATGTGAGGGTCAGGGTTAGGTAAGGGTTACGGTGAGGTTGAGGGTTAGGTTGAGGGTTAGGTTTCGGAGTTGTGTTAGGGTGAGGGCAAGGGTGAGGGTGAGGGTTAGGGTAAGGGTTTGGCTTAGGCTTAGGTTTAAGCTGAGAGTGAGGTTGAGGGTGAGAATTAGGGTTAGGGTTAGTGTGATGTTTAGTGTTAGTTTTAGGGTTACAGTTAGGATTAGTGTGAGGGTAAGGTTTAGGTTTAGAGTTAGTGTTAGTTTGAGGGTTAGGGTTAGGATGAGGGTTAGGGTGGGGGTGACAGTAAGGGTAAGGTGAGGGTTAGGTTGAGGGTGAGGGTTACGATAAGGGTGTGGTTTAGGTTTAGAATAAGGCTTAGGATTAGGGTTAGGGTGAGGGTGTGGGTTAGATTGAGGATTAGTGTTAGGGTTAGTGTGAGGTTTACCGTGAGGATGAGTGTTAGGGTTAGGGTTAGGGCTAGGATTAGGTTGAGGTTTAGGGTTAGTTTTAGGGTTAGGGTGATGGTTAGGGTTAGTGTGAGGCTTAGTGTTCGGGTTACGGTTAGTGTTAAGGTGAGGGTAATTGTTAGGGTGAGGTTTAGGTTTAGGGTGAGGGTAATGGTTAGGGTGAGAGTTAGGGTTAAGGTTAGGGTTTTTGTTAGGATTATGGTTTGGGTTACTGTTACTGTGAGGGTGAGTGTTAGCGATAGGGTTAGGATTAGTATTAAGGTTAGTGTTAGGATGAGGGTAAGTGTTAGGGTGAGGGTTAGGGTGAGGGTGAGGGTTATGGTTAGGGTGAGGGTCAGGTTTAGGGTTAGGGTTACATTGAGCATGAGGGTTAGGGTTAGGTTGAGGGTTAGGTTTAGGGTTAGGGTTAGGGTGAGTTTAGGGTTAGGCTTAGTGTGAGGGTTAGGGTTAGGGTTAGGGTTAGTGGTAGGTGAAGGTAAGTGTTAGTGTGAGGTTTAGGGTTAGGGTGAGGATTATGTTTAGGGTGAGGGTTAGGGTTATTGTTAGGGTTAGGGTTAGGGTTAGGGTTAGAGTTAGACTTAGGGTGAGGATAAGATTTAGGGTTAGAGTTAGGGTTAGGGTGAGTGTTAGGGTTAGGGTTAGGCTTAGGCTTAGGCCAAGCATGAGGGTGAGGGTTAGGGTTATGGTTAGTGTTAGTTGAAGGATGAGGTTTCGGCTTAGGGTTAGGGTTAGGGTGAGGGCTAGGGTTAGGGTTAGGGTGAGGGTTAGGGTTAGGGATAGGTTTAGGGTTAGGTTTAGGGTTAGGGTGAGGGTGAGTATGAGGCTTAGGGTTAGGCTTAGAATTAGGCTTAGAGTTGGGGTGAGGGTTAGGGTTAGAGTTTCGGTTAGGGTGCAGGTGAGGCTGAGGATTAGGTTTAGGTTTAGGGTTAGATTTAGGGTTACGGTGAGGGTTAGGGTGAGGGTTAGGGTTAGGGATAGTGTTAGGTTTAGGATTAGGGTTAGGGTTAGGGTGAGTGTGAGGCGTAGGGTTAGGGTGAGTATTAGGGTTAGGCTAAGGTTTTGGCTGAGGGTGAGTGTGAGGATTAGGGTTAGGGTTTTGGTTAGGGTTAGGATTATGGGGAGGGTTAGGATGATTGTTAGATTTAGGATTAGGGTTAGGGTGAGGGCTAGGTTGAAGGTGAGGTTTAGAGTTAGGGTTAGGGTTAAGGTGAGGGTGAGTTTTTGGGTTAGAGTTAGGCTTAAGATGAGGCTGAGGGTGAGGGTGAGGGTTATGGTTAGGATTAGGATTAGGGTAAGGGTTAGGATGACTTTGAGTGTTAGGGTTAGGGTTAGGATTAGGCTTAGGGTTACACTGAGGGTGAGGGTGAGGGTGAGAGTAAGGGTTAGGTTTAGGGTTAGGTTGAGGGTGAGTGTGTGTGTTAGGGTTAGGTTTAGTGTTAGGCTTAGGCTTAGGTTGAGGGCTAGGCTGAGGGTGAGCTTTAGGGTGAGGATTAAGGTGAGGTTGAGGATTAGGGTTAGGGTTAGGTTTAGGGTGAGGGTGAGGTTTATGTTTAGAGTTAGGGTAAGGGTGAGGCTGAGGGTGAGGGTTAGGGTTTAGGGTTAGTGTTAGAGGTAGGGTTAGGGTGAGGGTTAAGGTGAGGGTGAGGGTTAGGCTTAGGTTTAGGGTTAGGTTTAGGGTAATAGTTAAGGTGAGTGTGAGGTTTAGTGTTAGGGTTAGGCTTAGGCTTAGCTTTAGGCTGAGGGAAAGGGTGAGTGTTAGTTTAGGTTGATGGTTAGGGTTAGGGTTAGCTTGAGAGTTAGGGTTCAGGTTAAGTTTAGGGTTAGTGTGAGGGTTAAGGTTAGGGTGAGGGTTAGGGTTAGGATTAGGTTTAGGTTGAGGGTGAGTTTTAGCATTAGGTTTAGTGTTAGGGTTAGATTTGGGGTTAGGATTAGTGTTATTGTTAGGGTTAGGGTTAGAGTTATGGTGAGGGTGAGGGTTAGGGTTAGGTTTAGGTTTAAGGTGAGGTTTAGGTTTAGGGTTAGGATTAGGATTAGGGTGAGGTTGAGGTTTAGGTTTAGGTTTAAGGTTAGTTGTAGGCTTAGGTCGAGGGGTAGGTTTATGGTTAATTTTAGGGTTAAGGTTAGGGTGAGGGTTAGGTTGAGGTTTACAGTTAGTGTTAGAGTTAGGGTTAGGATTAAGGTTAGGGTGTGGGTGAGTGTGAGGGTTAGGGTTAGGCTTAGGCTTAGGTTTAGGGTTAGGCTGAGGGTGATTGTGGGGTTGAGGATTAGAGTTAGGGTGATGGTTAGGGTTAGGGTTAGGGTGAGGGTTAGGATGAGGGTTAGGTTTAGGTTTAGGGTGAGGTTTAGGGTGAGGGTGCGGTTTAAGTGTTAGGCTTAGGCTTAGGGTTAGTCTGAGCGTTTGGTTGAGGATAAGGTTTAGGGTTAGGCTTAGGGTGAGGTTAGTGTTAGGGTTAGGGTTAGAGTTAGGGTTAGAGTGAGGGTGAGGTTTAGGGGTAGATTAGGGTTAGGGTTAGGGTCAGGGTTAGGGTGGGGGTTACGGTAAGTGTAAAGGTGAAGCTTACACTGACGGTGAGGGTTATGGTAAGGGTGAGGGTTAGGGTTAGCGTGAGGGTTAGGGCAGGGTTAGAGTAAGGTTGAGGGTTCGATTGAGGATAATTGTTAGGGTTAGTGTGAGGTTTAGGGTAAGAATGAAGGTTAGGGTTAGGGTGAGGGCTAAGTTGATGGTTATGTTTAGGGTTAGTGTTAGGGTCAGTTTTAGGTTTAGGGTGAGGGTTAGGGTTAGGGTTAGTGTTATTGTTAGCGTTGTTGTTAGGGTTATGGTTACGGTGAAGATGAGGGTGAGGGTTAGTGTTAGGGGATGAGGGTTACGGTTAGTATTAGGGTTAGTGTAAGGGCTAGGGTGAGGGTGAGCTTTAGAGTTAGCGTTAGGGTGAAGTTTAGGGTTAGGTTTAGGTTTAGGGTGAGGGTGAGGTTTAGAGTTAGAGTTAGGTTTAGGGTGAGGCTGATGGTGAGGGTTAGGGTTAGGGTTAGTATTAAGTTTAGGGTTAGGGTTAGGGTGAGGGTGAGGCTGAGGGTGAGGGTTAGGGTTAGGTTTAGGATTTGGTTTAGGGGTAGGGTTAGGGTGAATGTGAGGGTTAGGGGTAGGGTTAGAGTTAGGGTTCGGCTTAGCGTTAGGCTGAGGGCTAGGGTGAGGGTGAGGGTTAGGGTTAGGGTGAGCGTTATGTTTATGGTTATGGGGAGGGATAGATGAGGGTTAGGGTTAGTATTAGGGTTAGGGTGAGGGCTAGGGTGAGGGTCAGGTTTAGGGTTAGGGTTAGGGTGATGTTTTGGTTTAGGGTTAGGGTGAGGGTGAGGTTTAGGGTTAGAGTTAGGGTTAAGGTTAGCCTGAGTGTGAGGGTTAGGGTTAGGGTTAGGATTAGGATTAAGGTGAGGTTTTGGGTGATTGTGAGGCTTAGGGTTAGGGTTCGGGTTTGGCTTAGGGTTACACTGAGGGTGAGTGTGAGGTTTCGGCTTAGGATTAGGGTTCAGGTGAGGGTGAGTGTGTGTGTTAGTGTTAGGTTTCGGGTTAGGTTCAGGGTTAGGCTGATGCTGCGGTTGAGGGTGATGTTTAGGGTTAGTTTAAGGGTTAGGTTAAGGGTTAGGGGGAGGGTTAGGATGAGGGTAAGGGTTAGGATTAGGGTTAGGGTGAGGGCTAGGGTGAGGTTGAGGTTTAATGTTAGGGTTAGTGTGAGAGTTAGTGTTAGGGTTAGTGTGAGAGTAGGATTCGGGTTAAGTTTAGGGTTAAGGTGAGGGTTAGGGTAAGGGTTACGATGAGGTTGAGGGTTAGGGTTAGGTTGAGGTTTAGGGTTAAGATTAAGGTTAGGGTGAGGGTTAGGGTTAGGGTCAAGGTTACGTTGAGGGTGAGGGTTAGGGTTAGGTTGAGGGTTAGGTTTGGATTTGTGTTAGGGTGAGGGCTACGGTGAGGGTGATTGTTAGGGTAAGGGTTTGTCTTAGGGTTAAGCTGAGCATGAAGTTGAGGGTGAGGGTTAGCGTTAAGGTTAGTGTGAGGTTTAGTGTTAGTTTTAGGGTGACAGTTAGGATTAGGGTGAGGGTGAGGTTTAGCGGTAGAGTTAGTGTTAGGGTGAAGGTTAGGGTTAGGGTGAGGGTTAGGGTGTGGGTGACAGTAAGGGTAAGGTGAGGGTTAGGCTGAGGCGAGGGTTACGGTAAGGGTGAGGCTTAGGTTTATGGTGAGGGTTAGGGTTAGGGTGAGGGTGAGGGTGTGGTTTAGAATGAGGATTATTGTTAGGGTTTGTGTGAGGTTTACCGTGAGGATGAGTGTTAGGGTTAGGGTTAGGGCTAGGGTTTAGTTGAGGTTTAGGGTTAGTGTTAGGATGAGTTTTAGGGTTAGGGTGATGGTTAGGGTTATTGTGAGGCTTAGTGTTCGTGTTAAGGTTAGTGTTAAGGTGAGGGTAAGTGTTAGGGTGAGGGTTTGGTTTAGAGTGACGTTAATGGTTAAGGTGAGTGTTAGGGTTAAGGTTAGGGTTTTTTTTTTTTATTTTTTTTTTATTTTTATTTTTTCTCTTTTTTATATTGTATTTTATTTTATTTGAGAACATACTGTACAGAGGGGCTACAATTACATGGGCAGGATAATGCATACATTTCTTACCAAGCATTGCAGCCTCCTCCTTTGTTTACCCTTCACTTCCCTTCCCTGCCTCCCCCCTCCCCCCACCCAATTTTACCCCCCTCCCCCCACCCAATTATACCCCCCGCCCCCCCCCAACCCGAAATTGTAAAGCTGGTTTTGACATGACATTTTGTACTTCTCATTGTTGCAACAGGTCCACCTGAATCCTTAAATGACTTGTTTGTCCCCATCTCCTCCACATGATATACTGACATCAAATATAGTGAAAGCGGGGGTTACACTGTGGGGGAGGGACATACAAAGCAACAAAGAAATGATCTTATAAATGCATTAGAAACACATGCATGAAAGAAACGAAAACATTAAAATACATATTTAAGGGTTCATTTTCCTAACATCACATTATCTGGCCTTTTCCGCTTGACTCATACCTATACTAGATATTGCAAATAAGGGAAACCATGGGACCTATGCTTCTTTGGGCCTGGCTTACTTCACTTAATATAATTTTTTCCAAACCTTTCCATTTCCTAACAAATGGGGAAATGTCATTCTTTCTGATGGAGGCATAGAATTCCATTGTGTATATATACCACATTTTCTTGATCCATTCATCTACTGAGGGGCATCTGGGTTGGTTCCATATCTTAGCTATGGTAAATAATGCTGCAATAAACATAGTTGTGCTGGTAGCTTTAGTGTGGTCTTGTTTGTAAACATTTGGGTAAATGCCCAAAAGTGGGATTGCTGGATCATAGGGGAGATCTATGTGAAGTCTTTTGAGGAACCTCCATACTGCTTTCCAAAGTGGTTGAACAAGTTTACATTCCCACCAACAATGAAGTAAGGTTAGGGTTTTTGTTAGGATTATTGTTAGGATTACTGTTACTGTGAGGGTGAGTGTTAGCGATAGGTTTAGGATTAGTATTAGGGTTAGTGTTAGGGTGAGGGTAAGTTTTAGGGTGAGGGTTAGGGTGAGATTGAGGGTTAGGGTTAGGTTGAGGGTTAGGGTTAGGTTTAGGGTGAGTTTAGGTTTAGGGTTATTGTGAGGGTTAGTGTTAGGGTAAGGGTTAGTGGTAGGTGAGGGTAAGTGTTAGTGTGAGGTTTAGGATTAGGGTGAGGATTATGGTTAGTGTGAGTGTTAGGGTTATTGTTAGGGTTAGGGTTAGGGTTAGAGTTAGGGTTAGGGTGAGGGTGATATTTAGGGTTAGAATTAGTGTTAGTTTTAGGTTAGGGTGAGGGTTAGGGTTAGGCTTAGGCTTAGGCTTAGGCTTCGGCCGAGCATGAGGGTGAGTGTTAGGGTTCGGGTTAGGGTTAGAGTTAGGGTTATGGTTAGTGTCAAGTTTAGGATGAGGTTTAGGATTAGGGTTAGGTTGAGGGTGAGTGTGAGGCTTAGGGTTAGGTTTAGGATTAGGCTTAGAGTTAGGGTGAGGGTTAGGGTTATAGTTTGGTTTAGGGTGCAGGTGAAGCTGAGGATTAGGGTTAGGTTTAGGGTTAGATTTAGGGTTAGGCTTAGGGTTAGGTTTATTGTTAGGTGTAGGATTACGGTGAAGGTTAGGGTTAGGGTTAGGCTTAGGCTTAGGGTTAGGCTGTGGGTGTCTGTGGGTGTGAGAATTAGAGTTAGGTTTAGGGTTAGGCTTAAGGTTAGGTTTATTGTTAGTGTAATGGTTAGGGTTAAGTATCCAGTGAGGGTGAGGCTGAGGGTAAGTTTGAGGGTTAGAGTTAGGGTTAGGGTTAGTGTTATTGTTAGGGTTAGGGCTAGAGTTATGGTGAGGTTGAGGGTGATGGTGAAGGTTAGGGTTAGGGTGAGTTTTAGGGTTAGGGTTAGGGTTAGTGTTAGGGTGAGGGTGAGTTTTAGGGTGAGGGTGAGGTTTAATGTTAGGGTTAGGGTTAGATTTAGGGTTAGGGTTAGGCTGAGAGTAGGATTCGGGTTAAGTTTAGGGTTAGACTGAATGTTAGGTTAAGGGTTACAGTGAGGTTGAGGGTTAGGTTTAGGTTGAGGTTTAGGGTTAAGATTAGGATTAGGGTGAGGGTGAGGGTTAGGGTTAGGGTAAGATTTACGGTGAGGGTGAGGCTTTGGGTTAGGGTTAGGTTTAGGATTTTTGTTAGGGTGAGGGCTAGGGTGAGGGTGAGGGTTAGGGTAAGGCTTTGGCTTAGGCTTAGGGTTATGCTGAGCGTGAGGTTTAGGCTGAGTGTTAGGGTTAGGGTTAGTGTGAGTTTTAGTGTTAGGGTTAGGGTTAGAGTTAGGATTAGGTTGAGGTTTAGGGGTAGAGTTAGTGTTAGGGTAAGGGTTAGGATGAGGGTTAGGATTAGGCTTAGGGTGAGGGCTAGCTTGAGGGTGAGGTTTATAGTTAGGGTTAGGGTGAGGTTTAGGGTTAGGGTTAGGGTGAGTGTGCGGTTTAGGTTTAGAGTTAGGTAAACGGGGTGGCTGAGGTTGAGGGTTAGGGTTAGGATTAGTGTTAGAGTTAGGGTTAGGGTGAGGGTTAAGGTGAGGGTGAGGGTTAGGCTTAGGGTTAGGTTTAGGATTAGGGTAATGTTTAGAGTGAGTGTGAGGTTTAGGGTTAGGGTTAGGCTTAGCCTTAGGGTTAGGCTGAGGGAGAGGGTGAGGTTTAGCTTTAGATTGACGGTTAGGGTTAGGGTTAGCTTGAGAGTTAGGGTTCAGGTTAAGTTTAGGGTTAGGGTGAGGGTTAGGGTTACGGTTATGGTGAGGGTGATGTTTAGGGTTAGTTTGAGGGTTAGGGTTAGGCTTAGGGTGAGGGTTAGGATTAGGGTTAGGGTTAGCGTTAGGATGAGGATTAGGGTTAGGTTGAGGGTGAGTTTTAGCATTATCGTTAGGGTTAGGGTTAGGGTTAGGGTTAGTATTAGTGTTATTGTTAGGGTTAGGGTTAGAGTTATGGTGAGGGTGAGGTTGAGAGTGAGGGTTAGGGTTAGGGTTAGTGTGAGGTTTAGTGTTAGTTTTGGGGTTACAGTTAGGATTAGGGTGAGGGTGAGGTTTAGGGTTAGAGTTAGTGTTAGGGTGAGGGTTAGGCTTAGGGTGAGGGATAGTGTGGGGTTGACAGTAAGGGTAAGGTTAAGGTTAGGCTGAGGGTGAGGTTTACGGTAAGGGTGAGGTTTAGGGTTAGGGTGAGAATTAGGGTTAGGGTTAGGGTGAGTTTTAGTGTTAGGGTTAGGGTTAGAGTTAGGATTAGGGTGAGGTTTAGGGGTAGAGTTAGTGTTAGGGTAAGGGTTAGGATGAGGGTTAGGATTAGGCTTAGGGTGAGGGCTAGCTTGAGGGTGAGGTTTAGAGTTAGGTTTAGGGTGAGCTTTAGGGTTAGGGTTAGCGTGAGGGTGCGGTTTAGGTTTAGAGTTAGGTCAACGGTGAAGCTGAGGTTGAGGGTTAGGGTTAGGATTAGTGTTAGAGTTAGGGTTAGGGTGAGGGTTAAGGTGAGGGTGAGGGATAGGCTTAGGGTTAGGTTTAGGATTAGGGTAATGTTTAGGTGTGAGTGTGAGGTTTTAGGGTTAGGGTTAGGCTTAGACTTAGGGTTAGGCTGAGGGAGAGGGTGAGGTTTAGCTTTCGATTGACGGTTAGGGTTAGGGTTAGCTTGAGAGTTAGGGTTCAGGTTAAGTTTAGGGTTAGGGTGAGGGTTAGGGTTACGGTTACGGTGAGGGTGATGTTTAGGGTTAGTTTGAGGGTTAGGGTTAGGCTTAGGGTGAGGGTTAGGATTTGGGTTAGGGTTAGGGTTAGGATGAGGATTAGGGTTAGGATTAGGGTTAAGTTGAGGGTTAGGGTGAGGGTGAGGTTTAGGGTTAGTTTTAGGGGAAGGTTTAAGGTTAGGGTTAGGTTTAGGGTGAGGGTTAGAATGAGGCTTAGATTTACGGTGAGGGTTAGAGTTAGGGTGAGGGTTAGGGTTAGGATTAGGGTTAGGGTGAGGGTGAGTTTTAGCATTATCGTTAGGGTTAGGTTTAGGTTTAGGATTAGTGTTATTGTTAGGGTTAGGGTTAGAGTTATGGTTAGGGTGAGGTTGAGGGTGAGGGTTAGGGTTAGGGTTAGTGTGAGATTTAGTGTTAGTTTTAGGGTTACAGTTAGGATTAGGGTGAGGGTGATGTTTAGGGATAGAGTTAGTGTTAGGGTGAGGGTTAGGCTTAGGTTGAGGGATAGGGTGGGGTTGACAGTAAGGGTAAGTTGAAGGTTAGGCTGAGGTTGAAGTTTACGGTAAGGGTGAGGTTTAGGATTAGGGTGAGAGTTAGGGTTAGGGTTAGGGTGAGTTTTACTGTTAGGGTTAGGGTTAGAGTTAGGATTAGGGTGAGGTTTAGGGGTAGAGTTAGTGTTAGGGTAAGGGTTAGGATGAGGGTTAGGATTAGGCTTAGGGTGAGGGCTAGCTTGAGGGTGAGGTTTAGAGTTAGGTTTAGGGTGAGCTTTAGGGTTAGGGTTAGGGTGAGGGTGCGGTTTAGGTTTAGAGTTAGGTTAACGGTGAGGCTGAGGTTGAAGGTTAGGGTTAGGATTAGTGTTAGAGTTAGGGTTAGGTTGAGGGTTAAGGTGAGGGTGAGGGATAGGCTTAGGGTTAGGTTTAGGATTAGGGTAATGTTTAGATGTGAGTGTGAGGTTTAGGGTTAGGTTTAGACTTAGGGTTAGGCTGAGGGAGAGGGTGAGGTTTAGCTTTCGATTGACGGTTAGGGTTAGGGTTAGCTTGAGAGTTAGGGTTCAGGTTAAGTTTAGGATTAGGGTGAGGGTTAGGGTTACGGTTAAGGTGAGGGTGATGTTTAGGGTTAGTTTGAGGGTTAGGGTTAGGCTTAGGGTGAGGGTTAGGATTTGGGTTAGGGTTAGGGTTAGGATGAGGATTAGGGTTAGGATTAGGGTTAAGTTGAGGGTTAGGGTGAGGGTCAGGTTTAGGGTTAGTGTTAGGGGAAGGTTTAAGGTTAGGGTTAGGTTTAGGGTGAGGGTTAGAATGAGGCTTAGATTTATGGTGAGGGTTAGAGTTAGGGTGAGGGTTAGGGTTAGGATTAGGGTTAGGGTGAGGGTGAGTTTTAGCATTTTCGTTAGGGTTAGGGTTAGGTTTAGGGTTAGGATTAGTGTTATTGTTAAGGTTAGGGTTAGAGTTATGGTGAGGGTGAGGTTGAGCTTGAGGGTTAGGGTTAGGGTTAGTGTGAGGTTTAGTGTTAGTTTTAGGGTTACAGTTAGGATTAAGGTGAGGGTGAGGTTTAGGGGTAGAGTTAGTGTTAGGGTGAGGGTTAGGCTTAGGTTGAGGGATAGGGTGGGGTTGACAGTAAGGGTAAGGTGAAGGTTAGGCTGAGGGTGAGGTTTACGGTAAGGGTGAGGTTTAGGGTTAGGGTGAGGGTTAGGGTTAGGGTTAGGGTGAGGGAGAGGGTTAGATTGAGGATTAGTGTTAGAGTTAGTGTGAGGTTTACTGTGAGGATCAGTGTTAGGGTTAGGGATAGGGCTAGGGTTAGGTTGAGGTTTAGGGTTAGTGTTAGGGTGAGGTTTAGGGTTAGGGTGATGGTTAGGGTTAGTGTGAGGCTTAGTGTTCGGTTTGCAGTTAGTGTTAAGGTGAGGGTAACTGTTAGGGTGAGGGTTAGTTTTAGGGTGAGGGTAATGGTTAGGGTGAGGGTTATGGTTATGGTTAGGGTTATTGTTAGGATTATGGTTTGGGTTACTGTTACTGTGAGGGTTAATGTTAGGGTTAGGGTTAGGATTAGTATTAGAGGTAGTGTTAGGGTGAGGGTAAGTGTTAGGGTGAGGGTTAGGGTTAGGGTGAGGTTTATGGTTAGGGTGAAGGTCAGGGTTAGGGTTAGGGTTACATTGAGCGTGAGGGTTAGGGTTAGGTTGATGGTTAGGGTTAGGGTTAGGGTTCGGGTGAGTTTAGGGTTAGGGTTAGTGTGAGGGTTAGTGTTAGGGTTAGGGTTACTGGTAGGGTGAGGTTAAATGGTAGTGTGATGTTTAATGTTAGGGTGAGGATTATGTTTAGGGTGAGGGTTAGGGTTATTGTTAGGGTTAGGGTTAGGTTTAGAGTTAGGGTTAGGGTGAGGGTGAGATTTAAGGTTAGAGTTAGGGTATCTGTTAGGGTTAGGGTGAGGGTTAGGCTTAGGCTTAGGCTTAGGCTTAGGCTTAGGCCGAGCATGAGGGTGAGGGTTAGTGTGCGGGTTAGGGTGTGGGTTAGGATTATGGTTAGTGTCAGGTTTAGGATGAGGTTTAGCGTTAGGGTTAGGGTTAGGGTGAGGGCTAGGGTGAGGGTTAGGGTGAGGGTTAAGGTTAGGGAAAGGTTTAGGTTTAGGATTAGGGTTAGGGTGAGGGTGAGTGTGAGGCTTAGGGTTAGGGTTAGGATTAGGCTTAGAGTTAGGGTGAGGGTTAGGGTTAGAGTTTGGGTTAGGGTGCAGGTGAGGCTGAGGATTAGGGTTAGGTTTAGTGTTAGTTTTAGGTTTAGGTTTAGGGTTAGGGTTAGTGTTAGGTTTAGGGTTATGGTGAGTGTTAGGGTAAGGGTTAGGGTTAGCCTTAGGTTTAGGCTGAGGGTGTCTGTGGGGGTGAGAATTAGAGTTAGAGTTAGGCTTAGGCTTAGGTTTAGGTTTATTGTTAGTGCTATGTTTAGGGTTAAGTTTGCAGTGAGGGTGAGGCTGAGGGTAAGGGTGAGGGTTAGGGTTAGGGTTAGTGTTATTGTTTGGGTTAGGTCTAGAGTTATGGTGAGGTTGAGGGTGAGGGTAAAGGATAGGTTTAGGGTGTGTTTTAGGGTTAGGGATAGGGTTAGGGTGAGGGTGAGTTTTAGGGTGAGGGTGAGGTTTAATGTTAGGGTTAGTGTGAGAGTTAGGGTTAGGGTTAGGGTGAGAGTAGGATTCAGGTTAAGTTTAGGGTTAGAGTGTGGGTTAGGGTAAAGGTTACGGTGAGGTTGAGGGTTAGGGTTAGGTTGAGGTTTAGTAATAAGATTAGGTTTAGGTTAGGGTGAGGGTTAGGGTTAGGGTAAGGTTTAGGCTGAGGGGGAGGGTGAGGATTAGGTTTAGAGTTAGTATTTGTGTTAGGGTGAGGGCTAGAGTGAGGGTGAGGGTTAGGGTAAGGGTTTGGCTTAGGATTAGGTTTAAGCTGAGCGTGAGGTTGAGGGTGAGTGTTAGGGTTAGGGTTAGTGTGAAGTTTAGTGTTAGGGTTAGGGTTACAGTTAGGATTAGGGTGAGGGTGAGGTTTAGGGGTAGAGTTAGTGTTAGGGTGAGGATTAGGCTTAGAGTTAGCGTTAGGGTGGTGATGACAGTAAGGGTAAGGTGAAGTTTATGCTGAGGGTAAGGGTGAGGTTTAGGGTTTGGGTGAGGGTTAGTGTTAGGGTTAGGGTGAGGGTGAGGGTTAGATTGAGGATTATTGTTAGGGTTAGTTTGAGGTTTACCCTGAGGATGAGTGTTGGGGTTAGGGTTAGTGCTAGGCTTAGGTTGAGGTTCAGGGTGTTAGGGTGAGGTTTAGGTTTAGGGTGAAGTTAGGGTTTGCGTTAGGATTAGAGTTAGGTTTTGGGTGAGGGTGAGGTATAGGGTTAGAGTTAAGGTTAGACTTAGGTTTAGGCTGAAGGTTTGGTTGAGGATAAGGGTTAGGGTTAGGTTTAGGGTGATATTTAGTGTTAGGGTAGGTTTAGAGTTAGGGTGAGGTTGAGGGTGAGGTTTAGGGGTAGAGTTAGGGTTAGGGTGAGGGTTAGGGTTAGGGTGAGGGTTAGGGTGGGGGTTACGGTAATCATAAAGATGATGGTTAGACTGAGGGTGAGGGTTATTGTAAGGGTGAGAGTTATGGTTAGGGTGAGCATTAGAGTTAGGGTTAGAGTGAAGGTGAGGTTTAGATTGAGGAAAAGTTTTAGGGTTAGTGTGAGTTTTAGGGTGAGGATGAGGGTTAGGGTTCGGCTGAGGGCTAAGGTGAGGGTGAGGTTTAGGGTTAGTTATAGGGTGAGGTTTAGGGTTAGGGTGATGGTTAGGGTTAGTGTGAGGGTTAGTGTTAGGGTTAGGGTTAGTGTTATGGTGAGGGTAATTGTTAGGATGAGGGTTAGTGTGAGGTTAGTGTTAGGGTTACTGTGAGGGTGAGGGTAAGTGTTAGGGTCAGAGTTTGGGTTAGAGTGAGGGTTATGGTTAGATTGAGGGTTAGGATTAGGGTTAGGGTTAGTGTTAGGTTTACGTTTGGGATTAAGGTTACGGTGAGTCTGAGGGTGAGGGCTAGGGTTAGGGTTTGGGTGAAGTTAGGGTTTGCGTTAGCGTTAGAGTTAGGTTTTGGGTAAGGGTGAGGTTTAGGGTTAAAGTTAGGGTTAGGGTGAGGGTTTGGTTGTGGGTTAGGTTAGGGTTAGTGTTATGGTTAAGGTTGGGGAGAAAGTTAGTAGGAGGTTTAGGGTTAGGGTTAGGGTTAGGGTGAGGGTGAGGGTTAGGGTGAGGGTGAGGGTTAGGGTTAAGGTTAGGATTAGGATTAGGGTTAGGTTTAGGGTGAGAGTGAGGGTTAGTGTTAGGGTGAGGTTGAGGTTTAGGATTATGGTGAGGGTTAGGATGAGGGTTAGGGTTAGGATTAGGGTTAGGGTGAGGGCTAGCGTGAGGGTGAGGTTTAGGTTTAGGGTTAGGGTTAGGGTAAGGGTGAGTTTTAGGGTTAGAGTTAGGCTTAAGGTGAGGCTGCAGGTGAGGGTGAGGGTTAGGGTTAGGATTAGGATTAGGGTAAGGTTTAGGGTGAGTGTGAGGGGTAGGTTTAGTGTAGGATTAGACTTAGGTTTACACTGAGAGTGAGGGTGAGGGTGAGGGTAAGGTTTAGGATTAGGGTTAGGGTGAGAGTGAGTGTGTGTGTTAGGGTTAGGCTTAGGTTTATGCTTAGGGTTAGGGTTAGGGTGAGGGTGAGGTTGAGGGTGAGGTTTAGGGTTAGGGTGAGGGTTAGGGTAAGGGTTAGGGGGAGGGTTAGAATAATGGTTAGGATTAGGATTATGGTTAGGGTGAGGGCTATGATGAGGTTGAGGTTTAGAGTTAGGTTTAGGGTGAGGGTTAGGGTTAGGGTGAGAGTTGGGATTCAGGTTAAGTTTATGTTTAGGGTAAGGGTTAGATAAAGGGCTATGGTGAGGGTGAGGGTTAGGGTTAGATTGAGGGTTAGGGTTAGTTATCAGCGTTAGGGTGAGGTTGAGGGTGTGGGTTAGGGTTTGTGTTAGGGTGAGGGTTAGGATGAGGGTTAGGATTAGGGTTAGGCTGAGGGTGAGGTTTAGGGTTAGAGTTAGGGTAAGGGTGTGGCTGAGGTTGAGGGTTAGGTTTAGGGTTAGTGTTAGAGTTAGGGTTAGGATGAGGGTTATGGTGATTGTGAGGGTTAGGCTTAAGGTTAGGATTACGATTAGGGTAATGGTTAGAGTGAGTGTTAGGTTTAGGGTTAGGGTTAGGCTTAGGCTTAGGGTTAGGCTGAGGGAGAGGGTGAGGGTGAGGGTTAGCTTTAGGTTGAGGGTTAGGTTTAGGGTTAGCTTGAGTGTTAGGATTCAGGTTAAGTTAAGGGTTAGGGTGAGGGTTAGGGTTAGGGTTACGGTGAGCGTGAGGGTTAGGGTTAGGTTGAGGGTTACAGTTAGGTTAGGGTTATGGTTAGTATTAGGGTTAGTGTTAGGGTAAGGTTTAAGGTTAGTGCTAGGTTTAGGGTGAGGTTTACGGTTAGTTTTAGGGTGAGTGTTAGGTTTTGGTTAATTTTAAGGTTAGGGTGAGGATGAGGGTTAGGTTTAGGGTTAGGGTGAAGACTAGGGTGAGAGTGAGGTTTAGGGTTAGTGTTAGGGTAAGGTTTAGGGTTAGGATTAGGATTCGGGTAAGGTTTAGGATGAGGGTTAGGGTTATGGTGAGGGTTAGAGTTAGCTTGAGGGTTAGGGTTAGGATTAGTGTTAGGGTTGGGTGAGTGTTAGGATTATGTTTAGGATTTCGGTTAAGGTTAGGTTTAGGTTTAGGATTAGTGTTATTGTTAGGGTTAGGTTTAAAGTTATGGTGAGGGTGAGGTTGAGGGTGAGGGTGAGGATTAGTGTTTGGGTTAGGGTCAGGTTTAGGTTTAGGGTTAGGATTAGGATAAGGGTGAGGGAGAGATTTAGTTTTAGATATAGGGTTAGGGGGAGGGTTACTTTGAGCGTTAGGGTTAGGGTTAGTGTTAGGGTTAGGGTAAGGTTGAGGGTTAGGTTGAGGTTTACGGTAAGGGTGAGTGTTAGGGTTAGGGTTAGGCTTAGGCTTAGGGTTAGGCTGAGGGTGAGGTTGGGGGTGAGGATTAGGGTTAGGGTGATGGTTAGGGTTAGGTTAGGTTGAGGGTTAGGAGGAGGGTTAGGGTTAGGATTAGGGTTAGGCTGAGGGTGAAGTTGAGGTTATTGTTAGGGTGAGGGTTAGGTTTAGGGTTAGGGTGAGAGTTAGGGTTTGGGTTAAGTTTAGGGTTAAGTTGAGGTTTAGGGTAAGGGTTACAGTGAGGGTGAGGGTTAGGGTTAGGTTGAGGGTTAGGGTTCGGATTAGTGTTAGGGTGAGTGTGACAGTGAGGGTTAGGTTTAGTGTTAGGGTGAGGGCTAGGATGAGGGTTAGGGTTAGGATTAGGGTTAGGGTGAGGGTGAGGTTTAGGGTTAGGGTGAGGTTTAGGGTTAGGGTTAGTGTTAGGGTTAGGGTGAGGGTGAGGTTTAGTGTTAGAGTTAGGGTTAGGTTTAGGCTGAGGGTGAGGGTTAGGGTTAGGGTTAGTGTTAGAGTTAGGTTTATGATGAGGGTTAGGGTGAGAGTGAGGGTTAGGCTTAGTGTTAGGATTAGGATTAGGGTAAGGGTTAGGGTGAGGGTGAGGGTGAGGGTGAGGGTTAGGGATAGGGTAAGGCTTAGTGGTAGGGTTAGTTTGAGATTTAGTGTTAGGGTTAAGTTTAGGGTTAGGGTAAGAGTTAGGGTTAGGGTTACGGTGAGCGTGACGGTTACTGTTAGGTTGAGGGTTAGGGTTAGGCTTAGGATTAGGGTGAGGGGTAGGGTTCGGGTTAGGGTGAGTTTTAGGGTGAGGTTTTGGGTTAGAGTTAGGTTTGGGGCAGGGTTAGGGTGAGGGTTAGGGTTAGGGTTAGTGTTAAGGTTAGCGTGAGGTTTAGGGTTAGGGTTAGTGTTATTGTTAGTGTTATGTTTAGGGTGAAGTTTGCGGTGAGGGTGAGGCTGTGGGTGAGGGTCATGGTTATGGTTATGGTTAGGGTTAGTGTTAGTGTTATTGTTAGGGTTATGGTTAGAGTTAAGGTTAGGTTGAGGGTTAGGGTGAGTGTTAGGATTAGGGTGTGTTTTAGGGTGAGGTTTAGGATTAGGGTTTGGTTTAGGTTTAGGGTGAGGGTGAGGTTTAGGGTTAGAGTTAGTTTTGAGGGGAGGGTTAGGGTGAGGTTTAGGGTTAGGGTTAGGATGAGGGTGAGGGTTAGGTTGAGGTTTAGGGATAGGGTTATGTTTAGGATTAGGGTTAGGGTGAGGGTGAGTGTGAGGGTTAGGGTGAGTGTTAGGCTTAGGCTTAGGGTTTGTCTGAGGGTGATGGTGGGGGTGAGGATTAAAGTTAGGGTGACGGTAAGGATTAGGGTTAGTGTTGTGGTTAGGTTTAGAGTTAGGATTAGTGTGAGGGTGAGTTTTAGGGGTAGAGATAGCGTTAGGGTGAGTGTTAGGCTTAGGGTGAGTGTTAGAGTGGGGGTGACGGTAAGGGTAAAGGTGAGGTTTAGGCTGTGGGTGAGGTTTACCGTAAGGGTTAGGGTTACCGTTAGGGTGAGGGATAGGGTTAGGGTTAGGGTGAAGGTGAGGGTTAGGGTTAGATTGAGGATTAGTGTTAGGGTTTGTGTGAGGTATAGGGTGAGGATGCGGGTTAGGGTTAGGGTGAGGTCTAGGGTGAGGATGAGGTTTAGGGTTAATGTTAGAGTGAGGTTTAGGGTTAGGGTGATGGTTAGGGTTAGTGATAGGGTGAGGTTAAGTGTTAGGTTTAGGGTTAGGATTAATGTGATGGTTAGGCTTAAGGTGAGGGTTAGGGTGAGGGTGAGTTTTACGGTTAGGTTTTGGATTAGGAATAGGGTTAGGGTTAGGGTGAGTGTGTTATTTAGGGTTAGCGTTAGTGTTAGGCTTAGGGTTAGGCTGAGGGTGAGGGTGAGGGTTATTGTTAGAATGAGGGTTAATGTTATTGTTAGGGTGAGAGTTAGGTTTTGGTTTAAGTTTAGGGTTAGAGTGAGGATTAGGGTAAGGGTTACAGTAAGGGTGAGGGTTAGTTTTAGGTTGAGGGTTAGGGTTAGGGTTAGGGTGAAGGTTAGGATGAGGATTAGGGTTTGGATTAGGTTTAGGGTGAGGGCTAGGGTGAGGGTGAGGTTTAGGGTTAGGGTTAAGGTGAGGTTTAGGTTTAGGTTTAGGGTTACGGATAGGTTGAGGGTGAGGTTTAGGGTTAGAGTTAGGGTTAGGTTGAGGCTAAGGGTGAGGGTTAGGGTTAGGGTTAGTGTTAGAGTTAAGTTTACGGTGAGGGTTAGGGTGAGAGTGAGGGTTAGGCTTAGTGTTAGTTTTAGGATTAGGGTAAGGGTTAGCATGAGGGTTTGGGTGAGGGTGAGGATGAGGTTTAGGGATAGGGTAAGGTTTAGGGATAGGGTTAGTTTGAGATTTAGGGTTCGGGTTAAACTTAGGGTTAGGGTGATGTTTAGGGTTAGGGTTATGGTGACCGTGAGGGTTAGGGTTAGGTTGAGGGTTAGAGTTTGGTTTAGGATTAGGTTGAGGGTTAGGTTTAGGGTTAGGGTGAAGTTTAGGGTGAGGTTTTGGGTTAGAGTTAGGTTTAGGGGCAGGGTTAGGGTGAGGTTTAGGGTTAGGGTTAGTGTTAAGGTTAGGGTGAATGTTAGGGTTAGGGTTAGGGTTAGGGTTATTGTTAGTGTTATGGTCAGGGTGAAGTTTGCGGTTAGGGTGAGGCTGAGGGTGAGGGTTATGGTCATGGTTATGGTTATGGTTAGGGTCAGGGTTAATGTTATTGTTAGGGTTAGGTTTAGAGTTAAAGTTAGATTGAGGGTGAGGGTGCGGGTGAGTGTTAGGGTTAGAGTGAGTTGTAGGGTGAGGTTTAGGGTTAGGGTTAGGGTTAGGGTTAGGGTGAGGGTGAGGTTTAGTGTTAGAGTTAAGGTTGAGGGGAAGGTTAGGGTTAGGTTTAGGGTTTGGGTTAGGATGAGGGTAAGGGTTAGGTTGAGGTTTAGGCATAGGGTTAGGTTTAGGATTAGGGTTAGAGTGAGGGTGAGTATGAGGGTTAGGGTGAGGCTTAGGGTTAGGCTGAGGGTGATGTTGGGTGTGAGGATTAAGGTTAGGTTGATGGTAAGGGTTAGGACTAATGTTAATTTTAGGGTTAGGGTTAGAGTTGGGAATAGGGTGAGTGTGAGGTTTAGGGGTAGATATAGGGTTAGGGTGAGTGATAGGCTTAGGGTGAGGTTTAGGGTGGTTATGAGGATAAGGGTAAAGGTGAGGGTTAGGCTGAGGATGATGGTTACGGTAAGGGTTAGTGTTAGGGTTAGAGTGAGGGATAGGGTTAGGTTTAGGGTGAGGGTGATGGTTAGATTGAGGATTAGTGTCAGGGTTATCGTGAGGTTTAGGGTGAGGATGATGGTTAGGATTATGGTGAGGTCTAGGGTGAGGATGAGGTTTAGGGTTAGTGTTAGGGTGAGGTTTAGGGTTAGGGTGATGGTTAGAGTTAGTGTTATGGTGAGGTTTAGTGTTAGGGTTAGGGTTAGGATTAATGTTAGGGTTAGGCTTAAGGTGAGGGTTAGGGTGAGGGTGAGGTTTAGGGTGAGGGTTAGGATGAGGGTTAAGGTTAGAATTAGGGTTAGGGTGAGAGCTAGGGTGAGGTTGAGGTTTAGGTTTAGGGTTAGGGTGACGTTTAGGGTTAGGGTTAGGGTTATTGATAGGGTGACGGTGAGGTTAAGGGTTATTGTTAGGGTTAGGGTGAGGCTGAGAGTGAGTGTTAGGTTTAGTGTTAGTGTTAGAAATAGGGTCACAGTGAGGATTACGGTGAGGGTGAAGGTTAGGCTTAGTGTTAGGATTAGGTTTAGGGTAAGGTTTAGGGTGAGTGTGAGGGTTAGGGTTACAGTGAGCATGATTGTTAGGTTTAGGTTGAGGGTTAGGGTTAGGCTTAGGATTAGGGTGACGGTGAGGGTGAGGGTTAGGGTTATGGTAAGGGATAGGGGTAGGGTTAGGGTGAGAGTTAGGTTTCGGGTTAAGTTTAGGGTTAGGGTGAGGATTAGGTTTAGGATTAGGGTGAGCATGAGGGTTAGGTCAGATTGAGGTTAGGGTTAGGCTTAGGATTATTGTGAGGGTTAGGGTCAGGGTTAGGGTGAGGTTTAAGGTGAGTTTTTGGATTAGGGTTAGGGTTAGGGTTAGGGTGAGGGTGAGGTTTAGGGATAGAGTTAGGTTTAGGGGCAGGGTTAGGGTGAGGTTTAGGATTAGGGTTAGTGTTAGAGTTAGGGTGAGGGTTAGGGTTAGGGTTATTGTTTGGGTTATTGTTATTCTTAGTGGTATGGTTAGGGTTAACTTTGCAGTGAGGGTGAGGCTGAGGGTGAGGTTTATGGTTAGGGTTAGGGCTAGGGTTAGTGTTATTGTTAGGGTTAGGGTTAGAGTTAAGGGTAGGTTGAGGGTTAAGGTGAGGGTTAGATTTAGGGTGAGGTTTAGATTGAGGTTTAGGGTTAGGGTTAGGGTTACGGTTAGGGTGAGGGTGAGGTTTAGGGGTAGAGTTAGGGTTAGGGGGAGGGTTAGGGTGAGGTTCAAGTTTAGGGTTAGGTTGAGGATGAGATTTCGCTTGAGGTTTAGGGATAGGGTTAGGTTTAGGATTAGGGTTCAGGTGAGGTTGAGTGTGAGGGTTAGGGTGAGGGTTAGGCTTAGGCTGAGGGTTAGGCTGAGGGTGAGGGTGGGGGTGAGGATTAGGGTTCGCGGGATGGTAAGGGTTAGTGTTAGTGTTATTGTTAGGGTTAGGGTTAGAGTTACTCTTAGTGTGAGGGTGGGGGTCAGGGTTAGTGTTAGGGTTAGTGTGAGGTTTAGGTTTAGGGTTATTGTTAGGGTTATTGTGAGGGTGAGGTTTAGGGTTAGTTATAGGGTTAGGGGGAGGGTTAGGGTGAGGGTGAGGGTTAGGGTTAGTGTTAGGTTTATGGTGAGGTTGAGGGTTAGGTTGAGGTTTAAGGTTAGGCTTAGGGTTAGGGTTACTGTGAGGGTTAGTGTTAGGATTAGGGTTAGTGTTAGGGTGAGGGTTTGGGTTAGGGTGAGGGTTTGTGTTAGGTTGAGGGTTATGTTTAGGGTGAGGATTAGGGTTAGGATTATTGTTAGGGTTAGGTTTAGGGTTATTCTGAGGTTGAGGGTGAGGGTGAGGTTTAGGGTTAGGGTGCGGGTTTTGGTTATGGTTAGGGTTAGGGTTAGTGTTAATGTTATTTTTAGGGTTAGGGTTAGAATTAAGGTTAGGTTGAGGGTGAGTATGAGTGTTAGGGTTAGGGTGATTTTTAGGGTGAGGTTTAGGGTTAGGGTTAGGGTTTGGGCTTGGGTGAGTGTGAGGTTTACGGTTAGAGTTAGGGTTGAAGAGAGGGTTAGGGTTCGATTTAGGGTTAGGTTTAGGATGAGGGTGAGGGTTAGGTTGAGGTTTAGGGATAGGGTTAGTTTTAGGATTAGGGTTAGGGTTAGGGGGAGTGTAAGGGTTAGGGTGAGGTTTAGGCTTAAGCTTAGGGTTAGGCTGAGGGTGATGGTGGGTGTACGGATTAAGGTTATGGTGATGGTAAGGGTTAGGGTGGGTGTGACAGAAAGGGTAAAAGTGAGGTTTAGGCTGAGGGTGAGGTTTACACTAAGGGTTAGTGTTAGGGTTAGGGAGAGGGATAGGGTTTGGGTTAGGGTGAGGGTGAAGGTTAGATTGAGGATTATTGTTAGGGTTAGTGTGAGGTTTAGGGTGAGGATGAGGGTTAGGATTATGGTGAGGTCTAGGGTGAGGATGAGGGTTACGGTTAGTGTTAGGGTGAGGCTTAGCGTTAGGGTGATGGTTAGGTTAGTGTTAGGGTGAGGTTTAGTGTTAGGTTTAGGGTTAGGATTAATGTTAGGGTTAGGCTTAAGGTGAGGGTTAGGGTGAGGGTGAGGTTTAGGGTTTGGGTTAGGATTAGGAATAGGGTTAGGGTTAGGGTGAGTGTGAGGTTTAGGGTTAGCGTTATGGTTAGGCTTAGGGTTAGGCTGAGTGTGAGTGTGAGGGTGAGGGTTATTGTTAGGGTGAGGGTTAGGTTTAGGGTTAGGATGAGAGTTAGGGTTCGGGTTAAGTTTAGGGTTAGAGTGAGGATTAGGGTAAGGGTTACAGTGAGGATGAGGGTTCGGGTTAGTTTGAGGTTTAGGGTTAGGCTTAGGATTAGGGTTAGGGTTCGGATTAGGTTTAGGGTGAAGGCTAGGGTGACGGTGAGATTTAGGTTTAGGGTTAGGGTGAGGTTTAGGTTTAGGTTTAGTGTTAGGGATAGGGTGAGGGTGAGGTTTAGGGTTAGAGTTAGGGTTAGGTTGAGGCTGAGGATGAGGGTTAGGGTTAGGGTTAGTGTTAGAGTTAGGGATATGGTGAGGTTTAGGGTGAGAGTGAGGTTTAGGCTTAATGTTAGGATTACGATTAGGGTAAGGGTTTGGGTGAGGGTGAGGGTGAGGTTTAGGGTTAGGGTAAAGTTTAGGGGTAGGGTTAGGGTGAGATTTAGGGTTCTGGTTAATTTTAGGGTGAGGGTGAGGGCTACGGTTAGGGTTATGGTGAGCGTGAGGGTTAGGGTTAGGTTGAGGGTTAGGGTTAGGTTTAGGATTAGGGTTACGGTTAGGGTTAGTGTTAGGGTGAGGTTTAGGGTGAGGTTTTGGGTTAGAGTTAGGTTTAGGGGCAGGGTTAGGGTGAGGTTTAGGGTTAGGGTTAGTGTTAAGGTTAGGGTGAGGGTTACGGTTAGGGTTAGGGTTTGGGTTATTGTTAGTGTTATGGTTAGGGTGAAGTTTGCGGTGAGGGTGAGGCTGCGGGTGAGGGTTATGGTTATGGTTATGGTTATAGTTAGTGTTAGTGTTATTGTTTGGGTTAGGGTTAGATTTAAGTTTAGGTTGAGGATGAGGATGAGTGTTAATGTTATGGTGAGTTTTAGGGTGAGGTTTAGGGTTAGAGTTAGGGTTAGGGTTAGGGTGAGGGTGAGGTTTAGGGTTAGACTTAAGGTTAAGGGGAGGTTTAGGGTTAGGTTTAGGCTTAGGGTTAAGATGAGGGTGAGGGTTAGGTTGAGGTTTAGGGATAGGTTTAGGTTAAGGATTAGGGTTAGGTGAGGGTGAGTATGAGGGTTAGGGTGAGGCTCAGGGTTAGACTGAGGCTGATGTTGGGGGTGAGGATTAAGGTTAGTGTGATGGTAAGGGTTAGGGTTAGTGTTATTGTTAGTGTTAAGTTTAGAGTTAAGATTAGGGTAAGGGTGAGGTTTAGGGGTAGAGATAGGGTTAGGGTGAGGGTTAGGCTTAGGGTGAGGGTTAGGTTGGGTGTGAGGGTAAGGGTAAAGGTGAGGGTTAGGCTGAGGGTGAGGTTTACCGTAAGGGTTAGGGTTAGGGTTTAGGGGAGGGATAGGGTTAGGGTTAGGGAGAGGGTGAGGGTTAGGGTTAGATTTAGGATTAGTGTTAGGGTTAGTGTGAGGTTTAGGGTGAGGATGCGGGTTAGGATTAGGGTGAGGTCTAGGGTGAGGATGAGGTATAGGGTTAGTGTTAGGGTGAGGTTTAGGGTTAGGGTGATGTTTAGGGTTAGTATTAGGGTGAGGTTTAGTGTTAGGGTTTAGGTTAGGATTAATGTTAGGGTTAGGCTTAAGGTGAGGGTTAGGTTGAGGGTGAGGATTATGGTGAGGGTTAGGACGAGGTTTAGGGTTAGAATTAGGGTTAGGATGAAAGCTAGGGTGAGGGTGAGGTTTAGGGTTAGTGTTAGGGTGACGTTTAGGGTTAGGGTTACGGTTAGGGATAGGGTGATGGTGAGGTTTAGGTTTAGAGTTAGGGTTTGGGTGAGGCTGAGGGTGAGTTTTAGGTTCAGTGTTAGTGTTAGATATAGGGTTTCAGTGAGGGTTAGGGTGAGGGTTAGGCTTAGTGTTAGGATTAGGATTAGGGTAAGGCTTAGGGTGCGTGTGAGGATTAGGGTTACTGTGAGAGTGATTGTTAGGTTTAGGTTGAGGGTTAGGGTTAGGCTTTGGATTAGGGTCAGGGTGAAGGTGAGGGTTAGGGTTAGGGTAAGGTTTAGGGGTAGGGTTAGGGTGAGAGTTAGGTTTCAGTTTAAGTTTAGGGTTAGGGTGAGGGTTAGGGTTAGGGTTACCGTGAGCATGAGGGTTAGGGTTAGGTTGAGGGTTAGGGTTAGGCTTAGGATTAGGGTGAGAGTTAGGGTTAGGGTTAGGGTGAGGTTTAGGTTGAGGTTTTGGATTAGGGTTAGGGTTAGGGTTAGGGTGAGGGTGAGGTTTAGTGTTAGCGTTAGGTTTAGGGACAGGGTTAAGGTGAGGTTTAGGGTTACGATTACGGTGAGCTTGGGGGTTAGTGTTAGGTTGAGTTTTAAGGTTAGGCATATGATTAGGGTGAGGGTGAGGTTTAGGGTTAGAGTTAGGTTTAGGGGCAGGGTTAGGGTGAGGTTTAGGGTTAGGGTTAGTGTTAGGGTTAGGGTTAGAGTTAGGGTTAGGGTTGTTGTTTGGTTTAGGGTTATTGTTAGTTTTATTGTTAGGGTTAAGTTTGCAGTGAGGGTGAGGCTGAGGGTGAGGGTTAGGGTTAGGGTGAGGTTTAGAGTGAGGTTTAGGGTTAGGGTTAGGGTTAGGGTTAGGGTGAGGGTGAGGTTTAGGGGTAGAGTTAGGGTTGAAGAGAGGGTTAGGGTGAGATTTAGGGTTAGGGTTCGGATGAGGGTTCGTATGAGAATTAGGGTTAAGATTAGAGTTAGGGTGAGGGCTAGGGTGATGGTGACGTTTAGGTTTACTGTTGGGGTGAGTTTTAGGTTTAGGGTGAGGGTTAGGATGAGAGTTAGGTTTACCGTGACATGAGGGTTAGTGATAGGGTGAGGGTGAGGATTAGAATTATGGTTAGGGTGAGGGTGAGTTTTAAGATTAGGGTTAGTGTTAAGTTTAGTGTTAGGATTAGTGTTATTATTAATGTTAGGGTTAGACTTACAGTGAGGGTGAGGGTGAAAGTGAGGTTGAAGGTGAGGGTTAGGGTGAGGGTTTGGGTGAGGTTTATGGTTAGGGTTATTATTAGGGTTAGGGTGAGGGTTAGGGTTATGTTTAGGGTTAGGTTTAGTGTTATTGTTAGGGTTATTGTTACAGTTACGAATAGGTTGAGGGTGAGGGTGAGGGTTAGTCTTAGGCTGAGGTTTAGGGTGAGCTTTAGCTTTAGGTTTAGGGTTAAGGTTAGGTTGAGGATGAGGTTTAGTGTTAGAGTTAGGTTTAGGGGGAGGGTTAGGGTGTGGATTAGGGTTAGGGTTAGTTTTCGTGTTAGGGTTAGGGTGAGGATTAGGTTGAGGTTTAGGGTTAGGGTTAGGTTTTGCATTAGGGTTAAGGTGAGTGTGAGGGTTAGAGTTAGGGTTACACTTAGGCTTAGGGTTAAGCTGAGGGTGAGGGTTAGGATGAGGATTAGGGTTAGGGTGAGCGTTAGGTTGAGGGTACTATTAAGTGTAAAGGTGAGGGTTAGGCTGAGGGTGAGGATTAAGATAAGGGTGAGGGTTAGGTTTATGGTGAGGGTTTGGGTAAGGGTTCGGGTTAGGTTTAGGGTGAGAGTTAAATTGAGGATTAGGGTTAGGGTTAGTGTGAGGTTTAGGGTGAGGATGAGGATTAGGGTTAGCCTGAGGGTGAGGGTTTGAATTAGGGTTAGCGTGATGGATAGTGTGAGGGTGAGTGTTAGGGTTAGGGTTAGGGTTAGGGTGAGGTTTAGGATTAGAGTGAGAGTTAGGGTTAGTGTGAGGGTTAGGGTTAGTGTTAGGGGAGGGTAATTGTTAGGTTGAGAGTTAGGTTTAGGGTGAGGTTTATGGTTAGGGTTAGGGTTAGATTTAGGGTTAGGGTGAGGGTGAGGTTTAGGGGTAGATTTAGGGTTAGGGTGGGGGTTAGGGTGAGGGTTAGGATTAGGGTGAGGGTTCGGGTGGGGGTGACGGTAAGTGTAAAATTGAGGGTTAGGCCGAGGATGAGGGTTAGGGTTAGGGTGAGGGCTAGGGTGAGGGTGAGGGTTTGGGTTATTGTTAGGGTGAGGTTTAGGGTTAGAGTGATGGTTAGGGTTGGTGTGAGGGTTAGTGTTAGGGTTCGGGTTAATGTTAGGGTGCGGGTTAGTCTTAAGGTGAGGGTTATGGTTAGGGTGAGGTTCAGGGTTAGTGTTAGGGTTAGAGTTAGGGTTATTGTGAGGGTTAGGGTTATGGTGAGGGTAAGGTTGACGGTTAGGGTTGGGGTTAGGATGAGGTTTAGGTTTAGGTTTGGGGTTAGAGTTAGGTTAGGGTGAAGGTGAGGTTTAGGGTTAGTGTTAGGGTTAGTGTTAGGGTTAGGGTTAGGGTGAGGGTGAGGGTTAGGCTTAGGCTTAGGCTTAGGCTTAGGCTTAGCCCGAACATGAGGGTTAGGGTTAGTGTTAGGGTGAGTGTTATTGTTAGGGTGAGGGTTAGGGTTAGGGTTAGGGTTAGTGTTAGGTTTAGTGTTAGCGTTAGGGTTACGTTGAGGGTAAGGGTGAGGCTTACGGTTGGGGTTTAGGATTCGGTTTAGGATTAGGTTTAGGGTTAGAGTTTGGTTTAGGGTGAGTGTAAGGTTTAGGGTTAGAGTTAGGGTTAGGGTTAGTGTTAGGGTTAGGGTTAGGATGAGTGTTAGGTTTAGGATGAGGTTTAGGGTGAGGGCTATTGTGAGGGTGAGGTTTAGGGTTAGGGTTAGCTGAGGTTTAGGGTTAGGGTTATGGTTAGGGTTATGGTGAGGGTTAGGTTTAGGGTTAGAGTTAGGGTTAGAGTGAGGCTGAGGGTGAGGGTTAAGTTTAGGGTTATTGTTAGATTTAGGGTTAGGGTGAGGGTTAGTTTGAGGTTGAGGGTTAGGCTTAGTGTTAGGATTAGGATTAGGGTAAGGGTTACAGTGAGTGTGAGGGTTAGGTTAGGGTTAGGGTTAGGCTTAGGGTTAGGTTGAGGGTGAGGGTGAGGGTGAGGGTTAAGTTTAAGGTTAGGGTGAGTGTTAGGTTTAGGGTTAGGGTGAGGGCTAGGATGAAAGTTAGGTTTAGGGTGAGCGTGTTAGCATTAGGGTTAGGGTTAGGGTTAGGGTTATGTTTAGGTTTAGGATTAGTGTTATTGTTAGGGTTAGGGTTAGTGTTACCGTGAGGTTGAGGGTGAGGGTTAGGGTGAGGTTTAGGTTTAAGGTAAGTGTTAGGGTTAGTGTGAGGTTTAGGTTTAGGGTTAGATTTCCGGTTATGGGGAGGGTTAGGTAGAGGGTTTGGGTTAGGGTTGGTGTTAGGTTTAATGTTAGGGTGAGGGTTAGGTTGAGGTTTAGGGTTAGGGTTAAGTTTAGGATTAGGGTTAGGCTGAGAGTGAGGGTGAGAGTTACGGTTAGGCTTAGGCTTAGGTTTAGGCTGAGGGTGAGGGTGGGTGTGAGGTTTCGGTTTATGGTGATGGTTAGGATTAGGGTTAGGTGAGGGGACGGGTGCGGGTAAGTGTTAGGGTAAGGCATAGACTTAGGCTTAGGGTTAGGTTGAGCTTGAGATTGACGGTGAAAGTTAGGCTTAGGTTGATGGTTAGGTTTACGATTAGGGTGAGTGTTAGGATGAGTTTTAGGGTTAGGGGAGGGTCAGGGTGAGGATGATGGTAAGGGTAAAGGTGACCTTTACACTGAGGGTGAGGGTTAAGATAAGGGTGAGGGTTAGGGTTAGGTTTATGCTTAGGGTTAGGGTTAGGGTGAGGGTTAGATTGAGTATTAGGTTTAGGGTTAGTGTGAGGTTTAGGGCGAGGCTGAGGTTCAGGGTTAGGTTGAGGGTGAGGGTTAGAATTAGGGTTAGTGTGAGGGCTAGTGTGAGGGTGAAAGTTAGTATTAGGGTTAAAGTTAGGGTGAGGTTTTAGGTGAGGGTTAGGGTTAGGGATGTGGTTAGGTTTAGGATTAGGGTTATGGTGAGGGTGAGGGTGAGGGTTAAGGTTAGGGTTATGCTTAGGGTTTGAGTGAGGGTTAGGGTTTGGGTAAGGGTGAGGGTGAGGCTAAGGATTAGGGTTAAGTTTAGTGTTAGGTTTAGGATTAGGGTTATTTTTAGGTTTAGGCTTAGGGTTAGGATTATGGTGAGGGTTAGGTTTAGCCTTAGCCTTAGGCTTAGGTTAGGCTGAGGGTGAGAGTGAGGGTGGGGATGCGGATTAGGGTTGGGGTTAGGGTTAGTGTTATTGTTAGGTTTAGGGTTAGAGTTACGGTGAGGTTGACGGTGAGGGTGAGGGTTCGGGTTAGGGTGAGGTTTAGGGTGAGGTTTAGGTTTAGGGTTAGGGTGAGGTTTAGGTTTTGGGTGAGGACTACAGTGTGGGTTAGGGTTAGCTTTAGGGTTAAGGTGAGAGTTAGGGTGAGGTTGAGGGTTAGGGTGAGGGTGAGGGTTAGGGTTAGGGTTAGGGTTAGGGTTTGGGTGACGTTTAGAGTTAGGGTGTGGGTTAGGGTTAGGTTTATTGTTAGGGTGAGGGTTAGGTTTTTGGTTAGGGTTCAAGTTAGGGTGAGTGTGAGGGTGTGCATTAGGATTAGGATTAGGGTTAGGGTTAGTGTTAGGCTGAGGGTGTGGGTGAGGGTGAGTATTAGGTTTAGGGTAATGTTTAGGGTTAGGGTTAGGGTTAGGATGAGGGTTAGGGTGAGGATTATGGTTAGGGATAGGGTGAGGGTTAGGTTTAGTGTGATTGTTAGGGTTAGTGTGAGGTTGAACGTTAGGGTGAGGTTTAGGGTGACGGTTAGGGATAGGAATAGTGTGAGGGTTAGTGTGAGCGTTTGGGTGAGGGTTAGGTTTAGGGTTAGGGTGAGGGTTAGGGTTAAGTTTGAGATTAGGGTTAGGGTTAGCGTGAGATATAGGGTTAGGTTAAGGGTGAGGGTTAGGGTTACTGTGAGGTTTAGGGTTCTGGTTAGGTTTATTGTTAGGATAAGGATTAGGGTGAGGGTTAGGGTGAGGGTGAAGGATAGGGTTAGTGTAAGGGTTAGGGTGAGTGTTTGCTGAGGGTTAGGTTTATGTTTTAGGTTAGGGTGAGGGTTAGGCTGAGGGTAAGTTTTAAGGTGAGGTTTCTGGTGAGGTTGAGTATTAGGGTTAGCATTAGTCTTAGGTTGATAGTTAGGGTTAGGTATAGCATTAGGGTTAGGGTGAGGGTTAGTATTAGGGTTATGGTGAGGGTGAGGTTTAGGTTTAACATTAGGTTTATGGTTAGGGTTATAGTGAGGCTGATGGTGAGGGTTAGGATTAGGTTTAGGGTTAGGGTGAGGCTGAGGTTGAGAATGAGGTTGAGGGTGAGGTTTAGGGTTAGGGTTAGGTTTAGGGTGAGGTCTACGGTGAAGGTGAGGTTTAGGGTGAGGGTTAGGGTGAGGGTGACGTTGAAGGTGAGGTTTAGGCTTAAGGTGAGGGTTAGGGTTAGGGTTAGGCTTGAGGGTTAGAGTTAGGGTGATGTTTAGGGTGAGGGTGAGGGTGAGAATGAGGGTATAGGTGAGGGTTAGGTTCAAGGGGAGGGCAGGGGTGACGGTGAGGGTTAGGTTGAGTGTGTGGAAAAGGGTTAGGGTTAGTTTCAGGGTGAGGATGAGGGTTAGGGTTAGCATAAGTTTTAGGGTGAGGGTTAGGGTTAGGGTTAGGATAAGGGTTAGGTTTAGGGTAAGGTTTAGTGTTAGGCTTAGGGTTAGGGTTAGGGTTAGGGTGAGGGATAAGCTTAGGGTTAGAGTTAGGGTGAGGGTTAGGGTTAGCGTGAGGGTTAGGGTTAGGGTGATGTTTAGGGTGACGGTGAGGGTTAGGGTGAGGTTAAGGTGAGCGTGAGGGTTAGTGTGAAGCTGAGCGTGAGTGGGAGGGTGACGGTGAGGGTTAGGGTTAGGGTTAGGTTTAGGGTGAGGGTAAGATTTAGGGTTACTATTAGGGTTAGGGTAATGGTTAGGCTGAGGGTTAGGGTGACGGTGAGGGTCAGGGTGTGCGTTTCTGTTATGTAAGTGTTTGGGTTATGGTTAGGGTGATGATTAGGTTGAGTGTGAGTCATAGGGTTAGGTTGAGTGTTAGGCTTAGTGTGAGGGTCACGGTTAGGGTTAGGTTTAGTGTGAGGATAAGGATTAGGGTGAGGGTAAGTATGAGATTCAGGGTTAGGGTTAGAGTTAGGGTTAGGGTGAAGTTTAGGGTGGGGGTTAGGGTGAGGGTTAGGGTTAGGGTTAGGGTTGGGTGAGGGTTAGGATGAGTGTTAGGTTTATGGTTAGGGTTAGGTTTAGGGTGCAGGTTAGGGTTAGGGTTAGAGTGAGGGTGAAGGTCAGGGTTAATGTTAGGATTAGGTTTAGGGTTATGGTGGGGCTGAGGGTGAGGCTGAGGGTGAGGGTGAGGGTGAGGGTTAATATGAGGGTTAGTTTTAGGGTGAGGGCTATTGTGAGGGTGAAATTTAAGGTGAGGGTTAAGGTTAGAGTGAGTGTTAGGGTTAGGGTTAGGGTGAGGGTTAGGTTTAGGGTGATGTTTAGGGTGAGGGTGAAGGTGAGAGTGAGGGTTCGGGTTCGGGTTAGGGTTAGGGTGAGGGTTAGGATTAGGGTAAGGGTTAGGGTGAGGGTAAGGGTTAGGATGACATTTACGTTGAGGGTGAGGGTTAGGTTTAGGTTTAGGGTTAGGGTCAGGGTTAAGGTGAGGGTTAGAGTGAAGCTTAGGGTGAAGGTTAGGGTTAGGGTTAGGGTTTGGTTTAGGGTGAGGGTTAGGTTAAGGGGAAGGGGTAGGTTGAGGTTTAAGGAGAGGGTGATGGATAGGGTTATTGTGAGAATAAGTATTAGACTGAGGCTTAGGTTGAGAGAGCATTTGTGTTAGCATCAGGTTTGGGCTGATGGTGAGGGTTAGGGATAGGCTGACGGGTAGTTTTAGGGTTAGGGTGAGGGTTAGGGTTTGGGTTAGGGTGAGATTAAGGTTTAGGGTGAGGGTGCCGGTGAGGCTTAGGGTTAGGGTTAGGCTGAGTTTGAGGGTATGAGTGAGGTTCACCCTAGACCTCACCGCTAGGGTTAGGGTGAGTGGTAGGTTTAGGGTTAGATTTAGGGTGAGGTTTAGGTTTAATGTGAGGGTTCGGGTGATTATAAGTGTTAGAGTGAGGGTTAGTGTGAGAGTGAGGTTTAGGGTGATGTTTAAGCTGAAGGTGAAAGTTAGGGTGTGTGAGAGGTTTTGGGTGAGAGTGAGGGTTATGGTTTGGTTGAGGGTGAGGGTTAGTGTGAGAGTAATGGTTAGGGTGATGTTTAGGTTGAGGATGAGGTTTAGGGTGAGAGTTAGGGTTCAGGGAATGGGTAGGGTTAGGGTGTAGGTGAGGGTTAGTGTAAGGGTGAGGCTTAGGGTGACCGTGAGGGTTAGGTTTCAGGGGAGGATTAGGGTTAGGGTTAGGGTTCGGGTTCAGGTTAGGGTTAGGGTTAGGGTGAGTGTTAGGGTGAGAGGTAGGGTTAGGTTTAGGATGAGGGTTAGGCTTTTTGTGAGGGTTACGGTTAGGGTTAGGGTTAGGGTTTATGTGAGGATAAGGGTTAGGGTGAGGGTTTGGGTGAAACTGAGGGATAGGGTTAGCCTTAGGGTTAGGGTTAAGGTTAGGATGGGGGTTAGGGTGAGGGTTTGTATGAGGGTTAGGGTTGGGTGAGGGTTAGGGTGATTGTAAGGGTTAGGGTGAGGGTTAGGTTGAGGTTGAGGAATAGGGTTTTTGTGAGGTTAAGGTTTATGGCGACGGTTAGGGTGAGGTTGAGGGTTAGGGTTAGCATTAGTGTTAGGGTGAGGGTGAGAGTTAGGGTGAGGGTGAGGGGTAGACTGAGGTTTAGGGTTGGATTATGGTTAGTGGTAGGGTGTGGTTTAGAGTTAGGGTTAGGGTGAGGGTGAGGGTTAGGGTAAAGGTTAGGGTCACTGTTAGGGTGAGGGTGAGGTTTAGGGTTAGCATCACGGTTAGGGTTAGGTTTAGGTTGAGTGTTACAGTTAGGGTGAGGTTGAAGGTTAGGGTTAGCATTAGGGTAAGGGTTAGGGTTAGGGTGCAGGTTAGGGTTAGGGTTAGAGTGAGGGTGAGGGTCAGGGTTAGGGTTAGGATTAGGTGTAGGTTTAGGGTGAGGCTGAGGGTGAGGGTGAGCATTAGGGTGAGCGTGAAGGTGAGGGTTAAGTTTATGGTTATGTTTAGGGTGAGGTATAGGGTGAGGGTGAGGGCTAGGGTGAGGGTCAGGGTGAAGGTGAGGTTTTCAGCTTGGAGAGGGTTAGGGTTAGGTTTAGGTTGAGGATTAGGGTGAGGGTGAGGTTTAAGGTGAGTGTTAGGGTTAGGGTGAGGGTTAGGGTTAGGGTTAGGGTGAGGGTTAGGGTTAGGGTGATGTTTAGGGTGAGGGTGAGGGTGAGAGTTAGGGTTCGGATGAGGGTGTGGGTTAGGGTGTTGGTGAAGGTTAGGGTGAGAGTGAGGGTGAGGGTGAGGGTGAGGGTTAGGGTGTTGGTGAGGTTTCGGATTAGAATAAGTTTTAAGGTAAGGGTGAGGTTTAGGGTGAGGGTGAGGGTTAAGGTTAGGGTTAGTATTATGGTTAGGGTTAGGGTGAGGGTTATGGTTAGGGTTAGGTTGAGGATTAGGGTGAGAGTGAGGGTTAGGATTTGATTAAGGGTTAGGTTGAGGTTTAGGGTAAGGGTTAGGGTTAGGGTTAGGGTGAGTGTGAGGGTTAAAGTTAGGGTTAGGGTGAGGGTCATGGTTGGGGTTAGGGTTAGGGTTAGGGCTAGGGTGAAGGTTAGGATGAGGGTGAGGGTGAGTGTGAGTGTTAGGGTGTGGGTTACGGTTAGGTTTATGGTGAGGGTTAAGATGACGGTGAGTGTTAATGTGAGGGTGAGTGTTAGGGTTAGGGTGAGTGATAGGGTGAGGGTTAGGGTCAGATTGAGTGTGAGGATTAGGGTTAGGGTTACCCTTAGGTTTATGGTGAGGGTATCTGTTAGGGTGAGATTTAGGGTGAGGGTGAGGGTTAGGGTGAGCGTTAGGGTTAAGTTGAGATTAGGGTGAGGATTAGAGTTAGGGTGAGGATTTGGGCTAGGGTTAGGGTGACGTTTAGGGTTAGGGTGTGGGTTAGGGATAGGTTAATGTATAGGGTGAGAGTTAGGTTTATGGTTAGGGTTCAAGTTAGGGTGAGTGTGAGTGTGAGCGTTAGGGTTAGGATTAGGGTTTGTGTTAGTGTTAGGCTGAGGGTGTGGGTGAGGGTGACGGTGAGGGTTAGGTTTAGGGTAATGTTTAGGGTTAGGGATAGTTTGAGGGTTAGGGTTAGGGTTAGGATGAGGGTTAGGGTGAGGATTATGGTTAGGGTTAGGGTGAGGATTAGGTTTAGTTTGATTTTTAGGGTTAGTGTGAGGGTAAGCGTTAGGGTGAGGGTTAGGGTGAGGGTGAGGTATAGGTTTAGTGTTAGGGTTAGGGTGAGCGTTTGGGTGACGATTAGGATTGGATTTAGGGTGAGGTTTGGGGTTAGGGTTGAGTTTAGGGTTAGGGTTAGTGTGAGGTTTAGTGTTAGGTTTTGGGAGAGGATTAGAGTTAGTGTGAGGTTTAGGGTTACGTTTAGGGTTAGTGTGAGGATAAGGGTTAGGGTGATGGTTAGGGTGCGGGTGAGGGATAGGGTGAGTGTAAGGGTTAGGGTGACTGGTGAAGGTTAGGTTTAGGTTTAGGGTTAGGGTGAGGGGTAGGCTGAGGGTAAGTGTTAGGGTGAGGTTTCCGGTGAGGTTGAGTATTAGGCTTAGAATTAGTCTTAGGGTAAGTGTTAGGATTAGGTATAGCATTAGAGTTAGGGGTAGGGTGAGGGTGAGGGTTAGGATTAGGGTAAAGTTGAGGGTGAAGTTTAGGGTTAGCATTAGGTTTAAGGTTATCGTTAGAGTGAGGGTTAGGGTGAGGATTAGTTTTAGGATTAGGTTTAGGGTTAGGGTGAGGCTGAGGTTGAGGATGAGCTTGAGGGTGAGTTTTTGGGTTAGGGTTAGGTTTAGGGTGAGGGCTAGGGTGAGGGTGAGATTTATGGTGAGGGTTAGGGTGAGGGTGAGGTTGAAAGTGAGGTTTAGGGTTAGGGTGATGTTTAGGGTGAGGGTGAGGGTGAGGGTGAGGGTGAGTTTTAGGGTATAGGTGAGGGTTAGTTTTAGGGTGAGGGTTAGGGTGACGGTGAGGGTTAGGGTGAGGGTGTGGAAAAGGGTTAGGGTTAGTTTCAGGGTGAGGGTTAGGGTTAGGGTTAGGGTGAGTGTTCGGGTTAGTGTGAGGGTTAGGGTTCGGGTTAGTGTGAGGAAAAGGTTTATGGTGAGGGTTAGGATGAAAGTAAGAGTTAAGGTTAGGTTTAGTGTTAGGGTTAGGGTGAGGTTTAGGGTTAGGATTAGGGTTAGGGTTAAGTTGAGGGTGAGGGTTTGAATTAGGGTTAGGTTGAGGGTTAGGTTTGGGGTGAGTGTTAGGGTTTCGGTTAGGGTGAGGGTGAGGTAGAGGTTTCGGTTTCTGGTGAGGGTTAGTGTGTGGGTGATGGTTAGTGTTCGAGTGAATTTTAAGGTGACAGTGAGGGTTAGGGTGAGGGTGATGGTTAGAGTTAGTGTGAGTATTAGGTTTAGGGTTAAGGTTATGGTGAGGGTAAGGTTTAGGGTGCGGTTTAGGGTGAGGCTGAGGGATAGGGTTAGCATTAGGGTTATGGTGGGGGATAAGGTTAGGTTTAGGGTGAGATAGAGGGTTAGGTTTAGGGTTAGGATGAGGATTAGGATTAGGGTTAGAATTAGGGATAGGGTTATGGTTAGGGTTAGTGTTTGAATTAGGGTGAGTATGAGGGTGAGAGTTAGGGTTAGGATTTAGGGTTACGGTTAGTGTTAGGCAGAGGGTGAGGGTGAGGGTGAGGGTTAGGGTTAGGGTGATATTTAGGGTTAAAGTTAGGGTGAAAGGTAGGGTTAGGGTTAGGGAGATTGTTAGGTTTAGGGTGAGGGTTTGGGTTAGTTTGAGGGTTAGGGTGAAGGTAAGTTTGAGATTGAGGGTTAGTGTGAGGGTGATGGTGACTGTGAGGGTTAGGGTTAGGATTCTGGTTAGGGTTAGGGTGAGGGTTAGGGTTAGGTTTAGGGTTAGAGTGAGGGTAAATTTGAGGGTTAGGGTTAGGGTTATGGTTAGGTTTAGCGTTAGGGTTAGGTTTCAGGTAAGGTTTAGGGTTAGGATGAGGGTTAGGTTTAGGTTTAGGGTGAGGGTTAGGGTTAGGGTTAGGTTTAGGGTGAGGGTTAGTGTTAGGGTTAGGGTGACGGTGAGGGTTAGGTTGAGGGGTAGGGTTAGGAATAGGGTAAAGTTTAGGGTTAGGGTGAGGCTTAGGTTTAGGGTGAGTGTTAGGGTGAGGGTTAGGGTGAGGGTTAGTGTGAGGTTTAGGTTTAGGGTAAGGGTAAGGGTTAGGTTCAGGGTGAGCGTTAGTTTTAGGTTTAGGTTTAGGGATAGGGTGATGCTGAGGGTTAGGGTTAGGGTTCGTGTGAGGATAAGGGTTAGGGTGAGGATTAGGGTGAGGATGAGAGTTAGGGTTAGCATAAGGTTTAGGGCGAGGGTTAGGGTTAGGGTTAGGGTTAGGGTTAGGGTACGGTAAGGGTTAGGGTTAGCGTGAGGGTTAGGGGTAGGGTGATGTTTAGGTTGAAGGTGAGGGTTAGGGTGAGGGTGAGGTTGAGCGTGAGGGTTAGGGTGAGGGTGAGCATGAGTGGGAGGGTGACCATGAGGGTTAGGGTTAGGGTTAGATTTAGGGTGAGGATAAGAGTTAGGGTACTATTAGGATTAGGGTAAGGGTTAGCCTGTGGGTGAGGGTGAGGGTGAGGTTTCGGTTTCGGTTAGGTAAGGGTTAGGGTTATGTTTAGGGTGAGAATTATGGTGAGGGAGAGGATTAGGGTTAGGTTGAGGGTTAGGCTTAGTGTGAGGGTTGCGGTTAGGATTAGGGTTAATGTGAGGATAAGTTTTAGGATGAGGGTTAGGTTGAGAGTGAGGGTTAGGGTTAGCGTTAGGGTTAGGGTGAAGGTTAGTGTGGGGGTTAGGGTGTGGTTTAGGGTTCGGGTTAGGGTTGGGTGAGGGTTAGGCTGAGCGTAAGGTTTAGGGTGAGGGTTAGGTTGATAGTGAGGGATAGGGTTAAGGTGAGGGTAAGGGTTAGGGTTAGGGTGAGAGTGAGGGTGATGGTAAGGGTAAGGGTTAGGGTTCAGGTTAGGGTGAGGGTGAGGGTTAGGGTTAGCATTAAGGTTAGGGTTTGGTTTAGGTTGAGTGTTAGGGTTAGGGTTAGGGTTAGGGTTAGGGTGAGCGTAAGGGTTAGGATGACAGTTAGGGTGAGGGTGAGGGTTAAGTTTAGGTTTAGGGTTAGGGTGAGTTTGAGGGTGAGAGTTAAGGTTAGGGTTAGGGTGAGTGTTATGGTGAGGCTTAGGGTGAAGGTTAGGATTAGGGTTAGGCTTTGGGTTAGGGTGAAGGTTAGGGTGAGGGGAGGGGGTAGGGTGAGTTTTAGGGGGAGGGGAGGGATAGGGTTATGGTGAGGGTAAATGTTAGGCTGAGGCTTAGGTTGAGAGTGAACATTTGAGTTAGCATCAGATTTGGGTTAAGGGTGAGGGTTAGAGTTAGGCTGAGGGGTAGTTTAAGAGTTTGGGTTAGGGTTAGGTTTCGGGGGAGGTTAAGGGTTAGGGTGAGGGTGAGGTTTAGGGTTAGACTTAGGGTGAGGGTGAGGATTAGGTTTAGGGTAAGGGTGAGTGTGAGTGTGAGGGTTAGGTTTAGGATTAGGGTTAGCGTTAGGCTGAGGTTGAGGGTATGAGTGAGGGTGAGGGCTAGGGTTCGGGGTAGAGGTAGGGTTAGGGTAGAGGTTTAGAGTAAGTATTAGGGTTAGGGTTAGGATTAGGCTGAGGGTGAGGGTGAGGGTGAGGGTGAAGATGAGGTTTAGGGTTAGAGTTAGGATTAGAGTTAGGGTTATGTTGACCACTAGGATGAGGGTGAGGGTTAGGGTTTGAGTTAGGGTTAGGGTGAGGCTTAGGGTGAGGGTTGAGTGTTAGGGTTTGGCTTAGGTTGAGGGTTACAGTTAGGATTAGGGATAGGGATAGGGTTAGGCTGAGGTTGAGGATGAGGGTGAGGTTTAGGGTTAGGGTTACTGTTAGGGTGAGTGCTAGGGAGAGGGGGAGGGTTAGGGTAAAGGTGAGTGTGAGGGTGAGGGTCTTGTTTAGGTAATGTTAGGGTTAGGGTGAGGATTAGGTGAGTGTTAGGGTGAGGGTGTGGGTTCGGTTGATGGTGAGGGTTTGGGTTAGCATTAGTGTTAGGGTTAGGGTTAGGTTGAGTGTTAGGTTTAGGGTTAGGGTTAGGGTGAGGGTATGCGTTAGGGTGAGGGTTACGGTGAGGGTGAGGGATAAGGTTAGTGTTAGGGTTAGGGTGAGCATTTGGATGAGGATTAGGTTCAGGTTTAGGGTTAGGGTGGGGGTTAGTTTTAGGATTGAGTTATGGGTTAGCGTTAGTGTGAGGTGTAGGGTTAGGGTTAGGGTTAGTGTGAGGATAAGGGATATGGTGAGGGTTAGGGTGAGGGTGAAGGATAGGGTTACTGTAAGGGTTAGGGTGAGTGTTTGGATGAGGATTAGGTTCAGGTTTAGGGTTAAGGTGAGGGTTAGAATGAGGGTAAGTGTTAGGGTGATGTTTAGGTTGTGGTTGAGTATTAGGGTTAGCATTAGTCTTAGTGTGAGAGTTAGGGTTAGGTATGGAATTAGGCTTAGGGTTAGGGTTAGGGTGAGGGTTAGGATTAGGGCTAAGGTGAGGGTGAGGTTTAGGGTTAGCATTAGGTTTACAGTTAGGGTTATAGTGAGGGTTTGTGTGAGGGTTAGGTTTAGGATTAGGTTTTGGGTTAGGGTGAGGCTGAGGTTGAGGATGAGGTTGAGGTTGAGGGTTAGGGTTAGGGTTAGGCTTAAGGTGAGGGCGAAGGTTAGGATGAGGGTTAGGGTGAGGGTGCAGTTTTCGGTTAGGAAAGGGTTAGGGTTAGGTTTAGGGTGAGGATTAGGCTGAGGGTGAGGTTGAAGGTGAGGGTTAGGGTTAAGGTGAGGGTTAGGGTTAGGGTTAGGCTGAGGTTTAGGGTTAGGGTGATTTTTAGGGTGAGGGTTAGGGTTTAGGTGAGGGTTAGGGTTAGGGTGAGGGTTAGGGTGACAGTGAGGGTTAGGTTGATGGTTAGGGCTAGTGTGAGGGTTAGGATTAGGGTTAGTGTGAGGAAAAGGTTTAGGGTGAGGATTAGGATGAGACTAAGATTTAGGGTTATGTTTAGCATTAAGGGTAGTGTGAGGTATAGGGTTAGAGTTCGGGTGTTGGTTAGGTTGAGGGTGAGGGTTTGGTTTCGGGTGAGGGTTAGGGTGTGGGTTAGGGTTAAGGTTGTGGTGAGGGTAAGGGTTAGGGTGAGATTTAGGTTGAGGGTTAGGGTTAGGTTGAGGGTTAGTGTGATGTTGAGTGTTAGGGTGACAGTGAGGGTTAGGTTCAGGGTTAGGCTTAGGGTGAGGGTTAAAGTGAGGGTTAGGGTTAGGGTTAGGTTTAGGGTTAGTGTGAGGATTAGGGTTAGTTTTAAGTTTATAGTGAGGGTAAGGGTTAAGGTGAGGTTTAGGCTGATGGGTAGGTTTAGGGTAAGGGTGAGGGAGAGGGTGAGGGTAAGGATTAGAGTGAGGGTTAGGGTGAGGTTGAGTGTTAGGGTTAGCATTAGGGTTAGGGTTTGGGTTAGGGTGAGGTGTAGGGTTAGGGTTAGGGTGAGGATGAAGTTTAGGGTTAGCATTAGGTTTAGGGTTAGGTTGAGGGTGAGGGTTAGGGTTAGTTTTAGGGTGAGTGTTAGGTTCAGGTTTAGGGTCAGGGGTAGAGTGAGGGTTAAGGTTAACGTGTGGGTTCCAATTAGGGTGAGGGTGAGGGTAAGGATTCGGGTGAGGTTTAGGGTGTGGTTGAGGGTTAGGATTTGAATTAGAGTTACGCTTACGGTGAAGGTGAGGGTGAGGGTTAGGGTTAGGGTTAGGGTTAGAGTGAGGGTAAGTATTAGGGTGACGGGTAGGGTTAGGTTTGGGATGAGGTTGAGGGTTAGGTTTAGTGTTAGGGTGTGGATTAGGGTTAGGGTAAGGTTAAGGGTTAGAGTGAGGGTTAGGGTGAGAGTGAGTGTTAGGGTTAGCGTGAGTGTGAGGGTGAGGTTTAGGGTGATGTTTAGGGTGACAGTGAGGGTTAGGGTGAGGGTTAGGTTTAGGTTTAGTGTTAGCGTTACAGTGAGGGTTAGGGTCACGGTTAGGATTAAGGTGAGGGGTAAAGTGAGGGTGAGTGTTAGGGTTAGGTTTAAGGTGTGGGTTATGGTTATGGTTAGGATTAGGGTGAGGTTTAGGGTGAGGAGTTGGGTCAGGTTTAGTGTGAGGTTTAGGGTTAGTGTGAGGTTTTGGGTTAGGTTTAGGGTAAGTGTGAGGATAAGGGTTAGAGTGAGGGATAGGGTTATTGTAAGGGTTAGGGTGAGGGTTTGGGTTCGGTTAGGGTTAGGGTTAGGGTGAGGGTTAGGGTTAGGTTAAGGCATAGGGTTGGGGTTAGGGTAAGGGTGCGTGTGAGGGTGATGGTTAGTGTTAGGTTTATGGTGAAGGTGAGGGTTTGGTTTAGGATTAAGGTTAGGGTTAGTTTTAGGATGAGTGTGAGGGTTAGGTTTAGGATTAGGGTTAGGGTTAGGCTTAAGGTGAGTTTGAGTGTGAGTGTGATGGTTAGGGAGAGGATTAGGGTTAGGTTTAGGGTTAGCGTGAGAGTGAGGGTTAGGTTGAGGTGAGGTTTCGGGTTTGGGTGAGGGTGAGGGTTAGGGTTAGGGTTAGGGTTAGGGTAAGGTTTAAAGTTAATGTGAGGGGTAGGGTTATGGTTAGGGTGAGGGTGAGGTTTAGGTTTAGTGTGAGGGTTAGGGTTAGTGTTAGGGTTAGGATAAGGTTAAGGGTTAGGGTGTGGTTTAGAGTAAGAGTGAGGGTTAGGGTTAGCGTGAGTTTGAGGGTGAGAGTTAGGGTTTGGGTGAGGGTTAGGTTGAGGGAGAGGCTTATGTTTAGGGTTAAGGTGAGGGTTAGGATGAAGGTGAGGTTTAGGGTGAGGTTGAAGGTTAGGGTGAGGGTGAGGTTTAGGGTTAGGGTTAGGTTTAGGGTGTGGGTTAGGTTTAGGGTTAGGGTTATTCTGATGGCTAAGTTTGGGGTTAGGGTAAGCGTGAGGATGACGGTGAGGGTTAGTGTTAGTTTCAGGGTGAGTGTGAGGGTTAGGTTTAGGATTAGTGTTAGTATGATGGTGAGGGTGAAGTTTACAGTTAGTGTTAGCTTTGGGGCGAGGGTGATCGTGAGGGTGAGGTTTAGGGTGTGGATGACGGTTAGGTTTAGGGTGAGGGTTAGGGTGATGGTAAGGGTTAGGTGAGGGTGAGATGTAGGTTTAATGTTAGAGTTAGGCTGAGGGTTAAGATCAGGGTCCGGATTAAGGTGAGGGTTAAGGTGAGGGTTAGGGTTAGGGTTAGGTTTAGGGTTAGTGTGAGGATTAGGTTTAGGGTGAGGGTAAGCTTTAGTGTGAGGGTTAGACTGAGGGTGAGGGATAGGTTTAGTGTTAGTGTTAGGGTGAGCATTTGGGTGAGGGTTAGGTTCAGGGTTAGGGTTAGGGTGAGTGCTAAGGTGAGGGCAAGTGTTAGGGTTAGGTTTAGGTGGACGGTGAGGGATAGGGTTATGGTAAGGTGAGGGTGAGGATGAAGGTGAGGGTTAGGGTTAGTGTTAGGTTGAGGGGAAGGTATAGGTTGAGGGTAAGTAATAGTGTTAGGCTGAGGGTGAGGGTGAGGTTGAGGTTTAGGGTTAGAGTAAGGGTTAGGGTTAGTGTGAGGGTTAGTGTTAGTGTTAGGGTTAGGGTTAGTGTGAGGGTAAGTGTTAGGGTGAGGGTTTGGGTTAGGGTGAGTGTTATGGTTAGGGTGAGGGTTAGGGTCAGGTTTATTTTTAGGGTTAGTGTTAAGGTAACGGTGAGGGTGAGGGTGAGTGTTAATGTTAGGGTTAGAATGAGATTTAGGTTTAGGGTTAGGATGAGCGTTAGGCTGACGGTTAGGTTTAGGGTTCAGTGTGAGGGTTAGGGTTAAGGTTAGGGTGAGGGGGAGGATTCACGTTAGGGTTAGCTTGAGGTTAGGGTTAGGGTTAGAGTTAGGGTGAGCGTGAGGGTTAGTGTGAGGCGTTAGGTTAGGGTTAGGGTGAGGGTGAGGGTTAGGTTTAGGGTGAGGTTTAGGGTTAGGGTTAGGGTGAGGGTGCGGGCTAGGTTTAGGGTGAGTGTTAGGGTTAGGGTGAGGGTGAGGGCTATGGTTAGGATGAGGGTGATTGTTAGGGTTAGGTTTAGGGTGAGGGTGAGCGTTAGATTTAGGATGAGGGTTAGGGTGAGGGTGAGGGTGAATGTTACGGTTAGGATTAGGTTTAGGGTGAGGGTGGGGATTAGGTTTAGGATTAGGGTTAGGGTTAGGCTTAGGGTGAGGGTCAGGGTGAGGGTGAGGTTGACGGTGAGGGTTAGGGTAAGGGTTAGGGTTACGGTAAGTGTGAGTGTGAGGGTTATGGTTAAGGTGAGTTTGAGGTTTAGGTTTAGAGTTAGGGTTAGCGTGAGGGTTTTGGTTAGGGTTAGGTTTAGGGTGATGGTGAGGGTTAGGTTGAGTGTGAGGTTGAGGTTGAGGGTGAGGGTGAGGGTTAGGGTGTGGGTTAGGGTTAGGGTTAAGGTGAGGATTAGGGTTAAGGTGAGTGTGAGTGTTAGGTTTAGAGTTAGGGTTAGCATGAGGGTTATGGTTAGGGTTAGGTTTAGGGTGATGGTGAGGTTGAGGGTGAGGTTTAGGGTGAGGGTGAGGATGAGGGTTAGGGTGAGGGTGAGCGTTAGGGTGAGAGTGTGGATTCCGGTGAGGGTGAGGGGGAGGGGGAGGGTTATGGTTAGTGTTCGGGTTAGAGTTAGGTTGAGGGTGGGGCTGAGGGTTAGGTTTAGGATTAGGGTTAGGTTTAGGGTTAGGTTGAGGGTGAGTGTGAGGGTGAGGTTAGGGTTCGGGTTAGGGGGAGAGTTAGGTTAATGTTAGGGTTAGGTCTAGGCTGAGGGATCGGGTTAGGGTTAGGGTTAGGATGAGGTTTAGGCTGTGGGGTAGGGTTAGGGTTAGGGTGAGCGTTAGGTTTAGTGTGAGTTTTAGGGTTAAGTTTAGGTTCAGGGTTAGGTTTATGGTGAGGAGAAGGTTTAGGGTGAGGGTTAGGATGAGGGTGAGGTTTAGGGTTTGGGATAGGGTTAGGGTAAGTTTAGGGTGAGGGCTAGCGTGGGTGTGAGGTTTAGGGTTAGGGTTAGGGTTAGGGTTTGACTGAGTCTTAGGCTGACGGGTAGGGTTAGTGATAGGGTGATGGTTAGGTTTAGTGTGAGGGTTAGGGTTTGGGGTAGGGTTAGGGTTTGGGTTAGGGTGAGGTTTAGGCTGATGGCTAGGGTTACAGTTAAGGTGAGGGTTAGGTTTAGTAGGAGTGTTTGGGTTAGGTTTAGTGTTAGGGTTAGGGTGAGGGTTCGGTTGAGGGTTCAGATTAAAGTGTGGGTGAGGGTTAGGGTTAGTGTGAGGACTAGGCTTAGGGTTAGGGTTACTGTTAGGGTTAGGGTTAGAGTGAGGGTAAGGGTTACGGTTAGGGTGATTGTGATGGTAAGGGTTAGGGTTAGTGTTAGGGTTAGGGTGACATTTCGGGTTATTGTGAGGGTTAGGGTGAGGGTGAGGGTAAGGGTTGTTTATGGTTAGCCTTAGTGTGTGGATGAGGGTTAGGGTTAGGTTTAGGGTGAGTGTGAGTGTGAGGGTTAGTTTTAGCATTAGGGTTAGGGTTAGGTTTAGGCTGAGGTTGAGGGTATGAGTGAGGCTCACGCTAGCCCTCACGGCTAGGGTTAGGGTGAGGGGTAGATTTAGGGTTAGAGTTAGGGTGAGGCTTAAGTTTAGTGTGAGGGTTAGGTTTTGAGTAAGGGTTAGGGTGATGGTAATTGTTAGGGTGTGGGTTAGGGTGAGAGTGAGGGTTAAGTTTAGCCTAAGTGTTACGTTGTGGGTTAGGGTAATGGTTAGGGTTAGGGTTAGGGTGAGGGTGAGGGTTATGGTTAGGGTTAGGGTGAGTGTTAGGGTTAGGGTGATGTTTAAGGTGAAAGTGAAAATTAGGGAGAGTGAGAGGTTTCGGGTGGGGGTGAGGGTTAGGTTGTGGGTGAGATTGAGGGTTTGGGTTTGGGTGAGGGTTTGGGTTAGGGTGATGTTTAGGTTGAGGGTGAGGTTCAGGGTGAGAGTTAGGCTTCAGGGAATGGGAAGGGATAGGGTGTAGGTGAGGGTTAGGGTGAGGGTGAGGCTTAGGGTGACCATGAGTTTTAGCGTTCAGGGGAGGATTAGGGTTAATGTTAGGGTTCGGGTTAGGGTTAAGGTTAGGGTTAGGGTGAGTATTAGGGTGAGAGGTAGGGTTAGGCTTAGGATTAGGTTTAGGCTTAGTGTGAGGGTTACGGTTAGGTTTATGGTTAGGGTTAGTGTGAGGATAAGAGTTAGGGTGAGGGTTAGGGTGAGACTGAGGTGTAGGGTTAGCCTTACTGTTAGGGTGAATGTTAGGGTGGGGGTTAGGGTGAGGGTTATGTTTAGGATTAGGGTTGGGTGAGGGTTAGGGTGAGTGTAAGGTTTAGGGTAACAGTTAGTTTGAGGTTGAGGGATAGGGTTATGGTGAGGGTAAGGGTTAGGACGACGGTTCATGTGAGGTTGATGTTTAGGCTTATCATTAATGTTAGGGAGATGGTGAGGTTTACGGTGAGGATGAGTGTTAGGCTGAGGGGTAGGATTAGGGTTAGGGTTAGAGGTAGGGTTAAGGTGAGTGTTAGGGTTACGGATAGGGTGAGGGTGAGGGTTAGGGAAACGGTTAGGGTCAGGGTTAGGATGAGGGAGAGGGTTAGGGTTACCATTAAGGTTAGGGTTAGGGTTAGGTTCAGTGTTAGGGTTAGGGTTAGGGTTAGGGTGAGGGTGAGTTTGAGGGTTAGGGTTAGCATTACTGTTAGGGTTAGGCTTATGTTGCAGGTTAGGGTTAGGTTTAGAGTGAGGGTGAGGGTCAGGGTTAGGGTTAGGATTAGGTTTAGGGTTAGGGTGAGGCTGAGGGTGAGGGTGAGGGTGAGGGTGAGCATGAGGGTGAGGGTTAAGTTTAGCGTTAGTTTTAGGGTCAAGGCTAGGGTGAGGGTCAGGGCTAAGGTGAGGTTTAGGGTGAAGGTGAGGTTTTCGGTTAGGAAAGGTTTAGATTTAGGTTTAGGGTGCGGATTAGGGAGAGGGTGAGGTTTAAGTTTAGGGTTAGGGTTAGGGGATGGGTTAGGGTTAGGGTTAAGTTGAGGGTTAGGGTAGGAGTGATGTTTAGGGTGAGGGTGAGGATGAGAGTGAGGATTCGTTTGAGGGTGTGGCTAAGGGTGTTGGTGTAGCTTAGGGTGAGAGTGAGGGTTCGGGTGAGGGTGAGAGTTAGGGTGTTGGGGAGGGGTAGGGTTAGGGTGAGGTTTAGGGTGAAGGTGAGGGTTACGGTCAGGTTGAGGGTTAGGATAAGGGTAAGAGTGAGGGTTAGGTTTAAGGTGAAGGGTAGGGTGAGGGGTAGGTTTAGTGTTATGGAGAGGGTTAGGTTTAGGGTTAGGATTAGGGTGAGTGTTATGGTTAGGGTTAGAATGAGGTTTATATTTAGGTTTAGGGTGAGGAATAAGTTTAGTGTGAGGGTTAGTGTTATGGTTAGTGTAAGGATCAGGGTTAGGTTGAGGATTAGGGTGAAAGTGATGGTTAGGGTTAGATTAAGTTTTAGGGTGAGGGTTAAAGTTAGGGTTAGCGTGAGTGTTAGGGTTGGGGTGAGGGTTAGAGTTAGGATTAGGGTGAGGGTTAAGGTGAGGGTGAGGTTTAGGGTGAGGGTGAGGGTTAGGGTTAGGGTGAGCGATAAGGTGAAGGTTAGGGTTAGGGTGAGTGTGAGCATTAGGGTTAGGGTTACTCAGGGCTATGGTGAAGGTTTGGGTTAGGGTGAGGTTTAGGATGAGGGTGACGTTTAGGGTTAGCATTAGGATAAAGGTGAATTTTAGGGTGAGAGTTAGCGTTAGGGTGAGGGTGAGGGTTAGGGTTAGGGTTAGGGTAATGTTTAGGGTTAGGGTGTGCGTTAGGGATAGGTTTATGGTTAGGGTGAGGGTTAGGTTTACGGTTAGGGTTCAAGTTAAGGTGAGTGTGAGGGTGAGTGTTAGGGTTAGGATTATGGTTCGGGTTAGTGTTAGGCTGAGGGTGAGTGTGAGGGTTAGGGTTAGGGTAATGTTTTAGGTTAGGGTTAGTTTGAGGGTTAGGTTTAGGGTTAGGATGAGGTTTAGGGTGAGGATTATGGTTAGGGTTAGTGTGTGGGTTAGGTTTAGTGTGAGGGTTATGGTTATGTTTAGGGTGAGGGTGTGGGTAAAGGTTAGGGTGAGGGTCAGGGTGAGGGTGAGGTTTAGGGTAAAGTTTAGGGTGAGTGTTAGGGTGAGATTTAGCTTTAGGTTTAGGGTTAGGTTGAGGGTTAAGATGAGGGTAAGGGTTAGGGTGAGGTTTAGGTTGTGGTTGAGTATTAGGGTTAGCATTAGTCTTATTGTGAGGGTTAGGGTTGGGTATAGCATTATGGTTAGGGTTAGGGTAGGTTGAGGGTTAGAATTAGGGTTAAGGTGAGCGTGAGGTTTAGGGTTAGCATTAGGTTTACAGTTAGGGTTAGAGTGAGGGTGAGGGTGAGGGTTAGGGTTAGGAATATGTTTAGGGTTATTGTGAGGCTGAAGTTGAGGATGAGGTTGAGTTTGAGGGTTAGGGTTAGGGTTTGGCTTAGGGTGAGGGCTAGGGTGAGGGCGAGGGTTAGGGTGAGGGTTAGGTTGAGGGTGCGGTTTTCGGGTATGAAAGGGTTAGGTTTAAGTTTAGGGTGAGGATTAGGCTGAAAGTGAGGTTGAAGGTGAGGGTTAGGGTTAAGGTGAGGTTTAAGGTTAGGGTTAGGCTGAGGGTTAGGGTTAAGGTGATGTTTAGGGTGAGGGTGAGGGTAAGGGTGAGGGAGAGGTTTAGGGTGTCGGTGAGGGTTAGGGTTAGGGTGAGGGTTAGGGTGATGCTGAGGTTTAGGTTGAGGGTTAGGTTTAGTGTGAGTGTTAGGATTAGGGTTAGTGTGAGGAAAAGGGTTAGGGTGAGGATTAGGATGAGAGTAAGAGTTAGGGTTAGGTTTAGCCTTAGGGTTAGGGTGAGGTATAGGGTTAGAGTTCGGGTTACGGTTAGGTTGAGGGTGAGGGTTAGACTTAGGGTTAGAGTGAGGGTTAGGGTTGGGGTGAGTCTTAGGCTTAGAGTTAGGGTGAGGGTGAGGGTGACGGTGAGGTTTCGGGTGAGGTTTAGGCTGTGGGTTAGGGTTAAGTTTATGGTTAGGGTAAGCGTTAGGGTGAGGTTTAGGGTGAGGGTTAGGGTTAGGTTGACATTGAGGGTTAGGGTGACAGTGGGGGTTAGGGTGAGGGTGAGGTTTAGGTTTAGTGTTAGTGTTACAGTGAGGGTGAGGGTCAGGGTTAGGATTAGGGTGAGGGTTAAAGTGAGGGTTAGGGTTAGGCTTAGGTTTAGGGTTAGTGTGAGGATTAGGGTTAGTGTTAGGTTTATAGTGAGGGTAAGGGTTAAGGTGAGGGTTAGGCTCATGTGTATATTTAAGGTAAGGGTTAGGGAGAGGTTGAGGGTAAGGGTTAGGGTGAGGGTTATGGTGAGGGTGAGGGTTTGGTTTAGCATTAGGGTTAGGTTTTGGTTAGGATGAGGGGTAGGGTTAATGTTAGGGTCAGGATGAGGGTTAGGGTTAGCATTAGGTTTAGGGTTAGGGTGAGGGTGAGGTTTGGGGTTATGGTTAGTGTGAGTGTGAGGTTGAGGTTTAGGGTTAGGGGTAGAGTGAGGGTTAAGATTAAGGTGTAGGTTTTGGTTAGGGTGAGGGTGAGGCTAAGGATTAGAGTGAGGTTTAGGGTCTGGGTGAATATTAGGGTTTGAATTAGAGTTAGGGTTAGGGTGAGGGTGAGGGTGAGGGTTAGGGTTAGGGTTAGGTTTAGGGTTAGGGTGAGGGTCAAGGTGAGGGTTAGGGTGAGGGTAAGGTTTAGGGTTAGGGTTAGGGTTAGGATTAGTGTTAAGGTGAGGGCTAGGGTGAGGGTGACGTTTAGGGATTGTGTTAGGGTGAGGTTAAGTGTTAGGGTGAGGGGTAGTGTGAGGGGTAGGGTTAGGTTTAGGGTGAGGGTGAGGGTTAGGGTTAGGGTGAGGGTTCGTGTTAGGGTTAGGATTAGGGTTGGGGGGAGGGTGAGGATTATGTTTAGGGTTAGGGTGAGGGTTAGGTTTAGGGTGATGTTTAGGGTGAGGGTGAGGGTTAGGGTGACAGTGATGGTTTGGCTGAGGGTGAGGATTAGGGTGTGGATGAGGGTTAGGGTGAGGGTGAGGGTTAGGGTTAGATTTAGGGTGTGGGTTAGGGTTAGGGTTAGGATTAGGGTGAGGGGTAAAGTCAGGGATAGGATGAGTTTTGGGGTTAGTGTGAGGTTTAGGGTTAGGTTTAGGGTAAGTCTGAGGATAACGGTTAGGGTGAGGGATAGGGTTATAGTTAGGGTTAGGCAGAGGATTAAGGTTAGGTTTAGGGTTAGGATGAGAGTGAGGGTTAGGTTGAGGTGAGGGTTCGGGTTTGGGTGAGGTTTAGGGTGATGGTGAGGGTTAGTGTTAGGGTTAAGTTGAGGGTGAGGATCAGAGTAATGGTTAGTGTAAGGTTTAGAGTGAGGGTGATGTTTTGGTTTAGGATTAGGGTTAGGGTTAGGCTTAGTGTGAGGGTGAGGGTGAGGATGTGGGTGGGGGTTAGGGTTAGGGTGAGGGTAGGGTTAGGGTTAGGGTTAGGGTGAGGATTATGGGTATGGTTAGGGTTAGGATCAGCGTTATGCTGAGGGTTAGGGTTAGGGTTAGTGTGCAGGTTAGGTTTAGGGTTAGGGTTAGGGTGAAGGTGAGGGTTTAGTTTAGGTAACGTTTAGGGTAAGATTAGGGTGACGTTTAGGATGAGGTTGAGGGTTAAGGTGAGGGTTTCGGTTAGGGTGAGCGTTAGGATTAGGATTAGGGTGAGGGTTATTGTTAGGGTGATGTTTATGGTGAGGGTGAGGGTGAAGGTTCGGGTGAGGGGGAGGCTTAGGGTTAGGGTTAGCGTGAGGGTTATGGTTATGGTTAGGGTGATGGTAAGGGTTAGGGTGAGTGTGAGGTTGAGGGTGAGGATTAGTATGAGAGTTAGGGTGAGGGTTAGAGTGAGGGTGAGCATTAGGGTGAGAGTGAGGGTTCAGGGTAGGGTGCGGTTGAGGGGGAGGGTTAGGGTTAGGGTTCGGTTTAGAGTTAGGGTGAGGGTGTGGGTGAGGGTTAGGTTTAGGATTAGGGTTAGGGTTATGGTAAGGCTGAGGGTGAGTGTGAGGGTGAGGGTGAGGGTGAGGGTTAGGGTGAGGGTTAGGGTTAGGGTTAGGGTTAGGATGAGGGTTAGGCTGTGGGGTAGGGTTAGGTTTAGAGTAAGGGTTAGGTTTAGTGTGAGTTTTAGGGTAAAGGTTAGGGTCGAGTTAGGATTAGTGTGAGGAGAAGGGTTAGGGTGAGGGTTAGGTTGAGGGTGAGGTTTAGGGTTAGGGATAGGATTAGGGTGAGGTTAGGTTGAGGGCTAGAGTGAGTGTGAGGGTTAGGGTTAGGGTTAGGGATAGGGTGAGGTTTAGGGTTAGGGTTAGGGTTAGGGTTAGGGTCAGTCATAGGCTGAGGTTTAGGGTTAGGGATAGGGTGAGGGTTATGTTTAGTGTCAGGTTTAGGGTTTAGGATAGGGTTAGGGTGAGGGCTAGCGTGAGTGTGAGGGTTAGGGTTAGGTTTAGGGATAGGGTGAGGTTTAGATTTAGGGTTAGGCTTCAGGTGAGGTTTAGGCTGATGGGTAGGGTTACATTTAGGGTGAGGGTTAGGTTTAGTAGGAGTGCTGGGTTAGGTTTAGCGTTAGGGTTAGGGTTCGGGTTCGGGTGAGGGTTTGGGTTAAGGTGTGGATGAGGGTTAGGGTTAGTGTGAGGACTAGTTTTAGGGTTAGGGTTACTCTTAGGTTTAGGTTTAGGGTGAGGGTAAGGGTTAGGGTTAGGGTGATTGTGAGGGTAAGGGTTAGGGTTAGTGTTACCGTTAGGGTGAGGGTTCGCGTTAGTGTGAGGGTTAGGGTTAGGGTTAGGTCAAGGTGAGGGTAAGGGTTAGGGTGAGTGTGAGGGTTAGGATTAGATTTAGGGTTAGAATTAGGGTTAGGGTGAGGTTGAGGTTTAGTGTTACGGCGAGGGTTAGGGTTATTGTTAGGGTTAGGGTGCAAGGGAGGGTGAGGGTTAGGGTTAGGGTAGGGTTAGGTTTAGGCTGAGGGTGAGGGTGAGGGTGAGGTTGATGGTTAGTGTTAGGGTTAGGGTGAGGGTTAGGCATAAGGTGAGGGTGAGGGTTAGTGTGAGATTGAGGATGATGCTGTCGTTTAAGTCAGGGTTCGGGTTAGCGTGAGGATTAGGGTGAGGGTGAGGGTGAGGGTTTCGTTTACATCAGGGTTAGGATTAAGCTGAGGTTAGGGTTAGGGTGAGGGTTAGGGTTAGGGTTAGGGTATGGGTTAAGTTTAGGGTGATGTTTAGTGTGAGGGTGAGTATTAGGGTCAGAGTTAGGATGAAGTTTAGGGTTAGTGTTAGGATTAGGGTTAGGGTGAGGGTGAGGTTTAGGGTTAGAGTTAGGGTTATGGGGAGGGTTAAATTGAGGGTCAGGGTTTATGTTAGTGTTAGGGTTAGGGTTAGGATGAGGGTTAGGCTGAGGATTAGGGTTACGGTTAGTGTGAGGGTTAGGGTTAGGTTAGGGTTAGGATTACCGTTTGGTTAGGGTGAAGGTTAGTTTTAGGTTTAGGGTTAGGATAAGGTTTAGGCTGAGGGTTAGGTTTAGGTTTAGTGTGAGGGTTAGGTTTAGGGTTAGGGTGTGGACTATGTTGAGGGTGAGGGTTAGGGTGAGGGTTAGGGTTAGGGCTGAGTTTAGCGTCAGGGGTAGGCTGAGGGTTAGGATTAGGGTATAGACTAGGGTTAGGCTGAAGTTGAGGGTGAGGTTGAGGGTGAGGGTTACTGTTAGAGTGAGGGTTAGAGTGTGGGTGAGGGGGAGTGGGAGTGTTTGGTTTAGGGTTAGAGTTAGGTTTAGGGTGAGTGTTAGGATTAGGGTTAGCACTAGGTTTAGGCTGAGGGTTAGGGTGAGTTTGAGGGTGAGGTTTAGGGTTAGTGTGAGGGTTAGGGTTAGGGTTAGTTTTAGGGTAAGTGTTAGGGTTAGGGTTAGGGTTAGGATGAGCATTAGACTGAGGGTTAGGGTTAGGGTTTGGTTAGGGTGAAGGTTGCTTTTAGGTTTAGGGTTAGGATAAGGTTTAGGATAAGGTGAGGGTGAGAGGTAGGGTGAGGTTGTGGGTTTGGGTTATGGTTAGGTTTAGGGTTAGGGTAAGGGTGAGGGGAAGGGTTAGAGTGAGCTTTAGGCTGAGGGTGAGTTTTAGGGTTAGGGTTAGGATTAGGGTGAGGGCTAGGGTGAGGGTGAAGGTTAGTGTGAGGGTTAGGGTGAGGGTTTCTTTTAGCCAAGGTTTAGTGTTATGGTGAGGATTAGGGTGAGGGTGAGGTTTAGGGTTAGGGTTAAGGTTATGGTGAGAGTTAGGGCAAGGGTTAGGTTGAGGGTTAGGGTTTGGGTGATGTTTAGTGTGAGGGTGCAGATGAGGGTTCGAGTGAGGGTAAGGGTTCGAGTGAGGGTGAGAGTTAGGGTGTGGGTGAGGATTAGTGTTAGGTTGAGTGTTAGGGTTAGGTTTAGGGTTAGTGTTAGGGTGAGGGTTAGGGCTAGGGATAGGGTTAGGTTGACGGTTAGGATTAGGGTTAGGCTTAGTATGAGGGTTAGGGGGAAGGGTAGGGTTAGCGTGAGGGTGAGGGTTAGGGTGAGTGTGAAGATTAGGGTGAGGGTGTTCGTGAGGTTTAGGGTTAGGTGTAGGGTTTGGGTGAATTTGAGGGTGAGGCTTAGGTTTAGGATTAGGATTATGGTTAGGGTTAGGAAGAGAGTTTGGGTGTCGGTGAGGGTTCGGGTGAGGGTCTGGGTTAAGGTGTGGGTGAGGGTTAGGTTTAGGGTGAGCATTAATGTTAGAGTTAGGTTTATGGTGAGGATAAGGTTTAGGGTGAGGTTTAGTGTGAGGGTTAGGGTTAGGGTTAGGGTGATGGTGAGGGTGAGGTATAGGGTTTGGGTTAGGGTTAGGGTGAGGTTTAGGGATAGATTTAGGGATAGGGTGAGGGTGAGGGTGAGGGTGAGGTTTAGGGATAGGTTTAGTGTTAGAGTTAGGGTGAGGGTGAGGGTTAGTATTAGGGTTAGTATTAAAGTTAGCCTGAGCGTGAGGGTAAGGTTTAGGTTTAGTGTGAGTGTTAGGGTTAGGGTTACAGTTAAGGTGAGGGTTAGGATTAGGGTAAGGGTTAGGATGAGCGTTAGGCTGAGGTTTAGGGTTTGAGTTAGTGTGAGGTTTAGGGTTAGGGTTAGGGTTAGGGTGAGGGTTAGGGTTAGGTTTAGGTTTAGGAGAAGGGTTAGGTTGAGGGTTAGGTTTAGGTTTAGTGTGAGGGTTAGGTTTAGGTTTAGGGTTAGGGTTAGGGTCAGGGTAAAGGTTAGGGTGAGGGTTAGGGTGATGGTGAGGGTAAAGATTATGGTGAGGCTTAGGGTCAGGGTGAGGGTCAGGGTGAGTGTGAGGGGGAGTGTGAGGGTTTGGTTTTGGGTTAGAGTTAGGGTGAGTGTGAGGGTTAGGATGAGGGTTAGCACTAGGTTTAGCGTGAGGGTGAGGTTGAGGTTGAGGGTGAGGTTTAGGGTTAGTGTGAGGGTTAGGGTTAGGATTAGGTTTAGGGTGAGGGTTAGGGTTAGGATTAGGATGAGCATTAGGCTGAGGGTTAGGGTTAGGTTTAGTGTGAGGGTTAGGGTTAGGGTGAGGTTTAGGGTTTGGTTAGTGTGAAGATTTGTTTTAGGTTTAGGGTTAGGATAAGGTTTATTCTGAGGGTTATGGTTTGATTTAGTGTGAGGGTTAGGTTTAGTGTTAGGGTTAGGGTGTGGGCTAGGGTGGGGGTGATTGTTAGGGTGAGGGTAAGGGCGACGGTTTAGTTTAGGTAAGGGTTAAGGTAAGGTTAGGTTGAGGATTAGGGTGAGGATGAGGGTTAAGGTGAGGGTTAGGGTTAGGGTGAGGGTCAGGGTTACTGTGAGGTTTAGGGTTACGCTTAGGGTGAGGGTGAGGGTAAGGGTTAGGGTGAGGGTTATGGTGAGGTTGAGAGTTAGGATTAGAGTTAAGGTTAGGATTAGGGTGAGGGTGAGGGTGAGGGTTAGTGTTAGGGTGAGGTTTAGTGTTGGGGTGAGGGTTAGGGTTGGGGTGAGGGTGAGGGTGAGGTTTAGGGTTAGGGTTAGGATTTGGTTTAGGCTGAGGTTGAGGGTGAGGTTGAGGGTTATAGTTAGGGTTAGGGTGAGGGTGATGGCTCGGGTGAAGGTGAGCGTTAGGGTGAAGGTGAGGATAAAGTTTAGTGTGAGGGTTAGGGCGAGGCTGAGGGTTAGGTTTAGGGTGAGGGTTATTGTGAGGGTTAGGGTGAGGGTAAGGGTTAGGGTGATGGTAAGATTGAGTTTGAGGGATAGGATTATGTTGTGGGTAAGGGTTAGGGTGAGGGTTTGGGTTAGAGTGGTGGTTAGGGTTAGGGTTAGGTTGAGGGTTAGGGTTAAGGTGATGTTTAATGTGAGAGTATGGTTTGGGGTTAGGGAGAGTGCTCGGGTCAGCATGAGGTTTAGGATGAGAGTGAGCGTTAGGTTTACAGTTAGGGTTAGGGACAGGGTTAGGGTGAGCATTAGGGTTAGGATTAGGGTTAGGATTAGGGTTAGAGTGAGGATGAGAGTGAGAGTTAGTGTGTGGGTAAGTGTTATGGTTAGGGTTAGTGTTAGGGCTAGGGTGAGGGTGAGTGTTAGTGTGTGGGTGAGGGTTTTGTTTAAGTTAGGGTTAGAGATAGGGTGAGGATTAGGTTGAGGGTGAGGGTTAAGCTGAGGTTAGGTTTAGGGTGAGGGTTAGGGTTAGGGTGATATTTAGGGTGAGGGTGAGTGTTCCGTGAGGTTGAGGATGAGGGTTAGTGTTAGGGTTAAGTTTAGGTTGAGGGTGATTGTGAGGATTAGGATTAGGAAAAGGGTTAGGGTTTGTGTGAGGGTCAGTGTGAGGGTGAAGCTTAGGGTTAGGGTTAGGGTTATGGTTAGTGTGAAGGTTACGGTTAGTGTGAGGGTTATGATTATGGTTAGGTTTAGGGTTACAGTAAGGGTAAGGGTTAGGGTGAAGGTGAGTGTTAGGGTTCGGGTTAGGGTTAGGGTGAGGGCTAGGATAAGGGTTATGATTAAGGTAAGGCTGAGGGGGAAGGGGAGTTTCAGGGTGAGGGTTAGGGTTAAGGTTAGGGTTAAGTTGAGGGCTTGAGTGAGGGTGAGGGTTAGGGTGAGGGTAAGGGTGAGGTTTTATGTTACATAAAGGTTAGGTTTAGGGTCAGGATTAGGGTGAGGATTAAGTTGAGTTTAGGTTCAGGGTTTGGGTTCGGGTTAGGGTTAGTGTGAGGGTTTCTTTTAGGTCATAGTTAGGTTTATGGTGAGGATTAGCTTGAGGGTGAGGGTTAGAATTAGGGTAAGGGTTAGGGTTAGGGTTAGGGTGAGAGTTAAGGTTTGGGTGATGTTTAGGGTGAGGGTGAAGGTTAGGGTGTGTTAGAGGATTAGGGTTAGAGTTAGGTTTAGGGTTATGTTGAGGGTACGGTATAGGGTGAGGTTTATTGTGAGGGTTAGTGTTAGTGTTTGGTTTAGGATGAGGTTTAGGGTGTGGGTTAGGCTGAGAGGTAGGGTTAAGGATAGAGTGACTGTTAGGTTTAGTGTGAGGATTAGGGTTAGGGTGAGGTTTAGGTTTAGTGTAAGGTTTAGGATTAGGGTTAGGGTAAGAATGAGTGTTAGGGTTAGGATGAGGGTGAGGGTGAGGGTGAGGGCTAGGGTTAGAGTTAGTGTGAGGTTTAGTGTTAGGGTGAGCGTTAGGTTTTGCGTGAGGGTTAGGGTTAAAGAAAGGGTTAGGGTGAGGGTTAGAGTTAGGATTAGGGTTAGGGTGAGGGTCAGGGTGAGGGTTAGGTTTAGGGTGAGGGTTAGGTTTAGGGTGAGGGTTAGGGTTAGGGTGAGCGTTAGGGTGATGTTGAGGGTTAGGGTGAGGGTGAGGGTTAGGTTTAGAGTTAGGTTTAAGATGATGTTTGGGGTGAGGTTGAGGGTTAGTGTGAGGGTGAGGGTGAGGATTAGGGTTAGGATTAGGATTAGGGTGAGTTTTAGGGTTCGGGTTAGGGTTAGAGTTAGTGTTAGGGTTAGGGTTAGGATGAGGGTGAGGGTAATTGTTAGGGTTAGGGTTAGGGTTAGGGTTCGGGTGATGTTGAGGGTTAGTGTTAGGATTAGGGTTATGGTTAAGGTAAGGCTGAGGGGGAAGGGGATTTTGAGGGTGAGGGTTAGGGTTAAGGTTAGGGTTAAGTTGAGGGCTTGAGTGAGGGTGAGGGTTAGGGTGAGGGTGAGGGTGAGGTTTTATGTTACATAAAGGTTAGGTTTAGGGTCAGGATTAGGGTGAGGATTAAGTTGAGTTTAGGTTCAGGGTTTGGGTTCGGGTTAGGGTTAGGGTGAGGGTTAAGTTTAGGGTGATGTTTAGGCTGAGGGTGAGGGTTAGGGTGAGCGTGAGGGCTAGGATTAGGGTTAGGGTTAAGCTTAGTGTGAGGATCAGGGTGAGGGAGAACGTTAGGCTCAGGGTTAGGGTTAGGATTAGAGTGAGGGTTACGGTTATTGTGAGTGTTATGGTTAGGGTTAGGGTGAGGGTAAGGGTTAGGGTGAGGGTAAAGGTTAGGGTGAGGGTTAGGGTGAGTGTGAGGGTTTGGATTAGGGTTTGTGTTAGGGTTAGGGTGAGGGTTAGTGTTTGGGTGATTTTTTGAGTGAGGGTGAGTGTTAGGGTGAGGATGAGGGTTTGGGTGAGCGTGAGGGTTCAGTTGACTGTGAGGGTTAGGGTGTGGGTGAGGAATAGGCTTAGGGTTAGGGTAAGCGTTAGGGGTAGGGTTAGGGTTAGGTTTAGGGTTAGAGTTAGGGTGAGTGTGAGGGTGAGGGTTAGGATTAGGTTAGGATTAGGGTTAGGCTGAAGGTGAAGGAGAGGGTGAGGTTGAGGGTTAGGTTTAGGGTGAGGTTTAGGTTTACGGTTAGGGTTAGGGTGAGGGTTAGGATTAGGGTTAGGCTTGGGATGAGGGTTATGCTGAGGGTTAGGGTTAGGATTAGGGTGAAGTTTAGGGCTAGGTTTAGGGTTAGGATAAGGGTTAGGCTGAGGGTTAGGGTTAGGGTTAGTTTGAGGGATAGGCTTAGGGTTAGGGTAAGAGTTAGGGTGAGGGTCAAGGTTAGGGTGAGAGTTAGAGTGAGGGTGAGGTTTAGGGTTAGGGTGAGGGTTAGGGTAAAATATAGGTTTAGGGTTAGGGTTAGGGTGAGTGTAAGGGTGTGAGTAAGTGTTAGGGTGAGGTTTAGGGTGAGGATGAGGGTTAGCGTCAAGGTAAGGTTTAGCGTGATAGTTAGGGTTTGGGTAAGTGTTAGGGTGCGGTTTAGGGTGAGGGTGAGGGTTAGGGTTAGGGTGAGAGTAAGTGTTAGGGTGAGGGTTAGTGTGAGTCTGAGGGTTAGGGTTAGCATTAGGGTGAGGGTGAGGGTTAGGGTTAGGATTAGAGTTAGGGTGAGAGTAAAGCTTAGTGTGAGGGTTAGGGTGAGGTTGAGGGTTAGTGTTAGGGTGAGTGGGAGGGTAAGTGTTATGGTGAGGACTAATTTTAGGGTTAAGATTAGGGTGAGTGTTAGGGTTATTGTGAGGGTGAGGGTGTGGGTTAGGTTCAGTATTAGGTTTAGGGTTAGTGTGAGGGTTTGTGATAGGGTTAGGGTTAGGGTGAGGGTCCTAGTTAGGGTTAAGGTGAGGGTTAGTCTGAGAGGTAGGGTTAGGGTTAGGGTGAGGGTTAGGCTTAGTGTGAGGATTAGGTTTAGGTTTAGGATTAGGGTGAGGGTGAGTTTGAGGGTGAGGGTTTGGGTTAGGGTGAGGGTTAGTGTTGGGGGAGGGCTAGGTTGAGGGTAAGGGTTTGGCTGATGGTGAGGATTTCGGTTAGGTAATGTTTAGGGTTAGGGTTAGGGTGAGGATTAGGGTGAGGTTGTGGGTTAGGTTTAGGGTGAGTGTGAGGGTTCGGGTGAGGGTTCGGGTGAGGGTTAGGGTATGGGTTAAGGTTCGGTTTAGTGTGAGGGTTTCGGTGACGGTGAGTGTTAGGGTGAGGGTGAGGTTGAGGATGAGGGTTAGGGTTTGGTTTGGGGATAGGATTAGGTTTAGATTTAGGGTAAGGGTTAGGGTCAGGTTGAGGGTTAGGTTTAGGGTTAGGGTGAGGGTTAGGGTTTGGTTTAGGTTTAGGGTGAGGGTTAGGGTTAGGATTAGGGTGAGCGTGAGGGTTAGGTTGAGGGGTAGGTTTAGGGATAGGGTAAGGGTTAGGGTTAGGGTGAGGGTTAGGTTTAGGGTCAGGGTTAAGATGAGGGTGAGGGTGAGGATTAGGGTTAGGGCTTGGGTTAGGTTTACGTTTAGGGTAAGGGTTAGGTTTATGGTGAGGGTTAGTTTCAGGTTTAGGGTTAGGGTGAGGTTGATGCTGAGGGATAGGGTTAGAGTTAGTGTGAGGATAAGGGTTAGGGTGAGGATTAGGGTGAGGGTGAGTGTTAGGTTTAGCATAAGGTTTAGGGTGAGGGTTAGGGTTAGGGTTAGGGTGAGGGTAAGGGTTAGGGTTAGTCTTATTGTTATGGTTAGTGTTAGTGTTAGGGTTAGGGTTAGGCTTATGGTTACGGTTAGTGTTAGGGTTAGGGTGAGGTTTAGGCTTAGGGTTAGGTTTAGGGTGAGGGTTAGGCTGAGGGGTAGGGTTAGGGATAGAGTGACTGTTAGGTTTAGTGTGAGGATTAGGGTTAGGGTGAGGTTTAGGTTGAGGGTGAGGGTGAGGGTGAGGGCTATTTGTAGGGTTAGTTTGAGCGTTAGTGTTAGGGTGAGCGATAGGTTGAAGGTGAGTGTTAGGGTTAAAGTAAGGGTTAGGGTGCGGGTTAGCGTTAGGGTTAGGGTTAGGGTGAGGGTCAGGGTGAGGGTTATGTTTAGGTTGAGGGTTAGGTTTAGGGTGAGGGTTAGGGTGAGCGTTAGGATGATGGTGAGGATTAGGTTTAGGGTGAGAGTTAGTATTAGGGTTAGGGTTAGGATGAGGGTTAGGCTGAGGCTTAGGGTTAGTGTTTGGGTAAGGTTTAGGGTTAGGATAAGGGTTGAGCTGAGGGTTAGGGTTAGGGTTAGTGTGAGCGTTAGGTTTAGAGTTAGGGTAAGAGTTAGGGTGAGGGTAAATGTTAGGGTGAGAGTTAGTGTGAAGGTGAGGTTTAGGGTTAGGGTGAGGGTTAGGGTCAAGTTTAGGTTTAGGGTTAGGGTTAGCGTGAGTGTAAGGGTGTTGGTAAGTGTTAGGGTGAATTTTAAAATGAGGGTGAGGGTTAGCGTCAAGGTTGGGTTTAGGGTTAGGGTTAGGGTGAGGTTTAGGGTTTGGGAAAGTGTTAGGGTGAGGTTTAGGTGAGGGTGAGGGTTAGGGTTAGGGTGAGGGTAAGTGTTAGTGTGAGGGTTAGGGTGAGTGTGAGGGTTATGGTTAGCATTAGGGTGAAGGTGAGGGTGAGGGTTAGGGTTAGGGTTAGAGTTAAGGTGAGGGTATAGATTAGGGTGAGGGTTAGGGTGATGTTGAGGGTGAGGGTAAGTGTTAGGGTGAGGACTACGGATAGGGTTTGGATTAGGGTAAGTGTTAGGGTTATGGTGAGGGTGAGGGTTAGGTTCAGTATTAGGGTTAGGGTTAGTGTGAGGGTTAGTGATAGGGTTAGGGTTAGGGTGAGCGTTAGTCTGAGAGGTAGGTTTAGGGTTAGCATTAGGGTTAGGGTTAGGTTTAGGGTTAGGGTGAGGGTGAGTGTGAGGGTGAGGGTTAGGGTTAGGGTGAGGGTTAGTGTTGGGGGGGCTAGGTAGAGGGTTAGGGTTTGGGTGAGGGTGAGGTTTTCGGTTAGGTAAGGTTTAGGGTTAGGGTTAGTGTGAGGCTTTGGGTTAGGGTTAGTGTGAGGGTGAGGGTGAGGGTTAGTGTTAGGATGAGGGTTCGGTTTAGGGTTAGAGTGAGGGTGAGGGTGAGGGTGAGGGTGAGGGTTAGGGTGTGGGTTAAAGTTCGGTTTAGGGTGAGGGTTAAGGTGACGGTGATGGTTAGGGTGAGGGTGAGGTTTAGGATAATTTTTAGGGTGAGGGTTAGGGTTAGGGTGAGGGTTAGGGCGAGGAGTAGGGTTAAGGTTAGGGAGAGGGTTAGGGTTTGTGTGAGGGTTAGGGTTAGGGTTAGAGTTAGCTTTAGTATGAGGATAAAGGTTAGGGTGAGGGTTAGGCTTAGTGTGAGGGTTAGGGTTAGGGTTAGGGTTAGGTTTAGGGTAAGTGTTAGGGTTAGGGTGAGGGTTAGGTTTAGGTTATCGTTAGGGTTAAGGTTAGGGTTGGGTTTAGGGTGAGTGTCATAGTTAGAGTTTGGTTGAGTGTGAGGTTTAGGGTGAGGGGTAGGGTTAGGGTTAGGGTAAGGGACAGGGTTAGGGTGAGGGTTATGTTTAGGGTTAGGTTTAGGGTGAGGGTGAGGGTTAGGGTTAGGGTTACAGTTAGTGTGAGGGTTAAAGTTAGGTTCAGGCTTAGAGTAAGGATTACGGTTAGAGTGAGGGTTATGTTTATGGTTAGGGTTAGAGTAAGGGTGAGGCCGAGGTTTAGGGTTAGGGTTAGTTTGAGGATAAGGATTAGGGTGAGGTTTAGGGTGAGGTTGAGGGTTAGGGTTGGCATTAGGGTTAGGGTGATTTTTAGGGTGATGGTGAGCGTTAGGGTGAGGGTGAGATTGAGCATGAGTGTTAGGGTGAGGGTTAGGTTTAAGTTTAGGGTTAGGGTGAGGGTGAGATTGAGCATGAGGGTTAGGGTGAGGGTGAGGGTGAGTGTGAACGTGACGGCTAGGGTTAGGTTTAGGGTGAGGATAAGGGTTAGGGTTAGGATTAGGGTTAGTGTAAGGGTTAGGCTGAGGGTGAGGGTGAGGGTTAGGGTGAGGGCTATGGTGAGAATGAGGGTTAGGGAGAGGGTGAGGGTGAGGTTGAGTGTTTCGGTTAGGTAAGATTTAGGGTTAGGGTTAGCGTGAGGATTAGGGTGAAGGTGAGGTTTAGGCTGAGGGTTAGGTTTAGGTTGAGGGTTACGGTGAGGCTGAGGTTTAGGGTGAGGGTTAGGGTTACAGTGAGGGTTAGGGTTAGGGTTAGCTTGAGGATGAGGTTTAGGTATCGGTTAAGGGTTCGGGTTATGGTGAGGGTTAGGGTTAGGGCAAGTGTTAGGGTGAGGATGAGGGTTAAGTTTAGGGTTAGGGTGAGGTTTAGGGTTAGGCTTAGGGTTTGTGTAAGAGTTAGATTTAGGGTAAAAGTTAGGGTTAGGGTTAGAATTAGGGTGTGAGTGAGGGTTCGGGTGAGGTTTAGTGTTAAGTTTAAGGTTGGGGTTAGGTTGAGGGTAAGTGTTAGGGTGAGGGTTAATGTTAGGGTGAGAGTTTGGTTTAGGGTTAGGGTTAGGGTAGGGGTTAGGTTAGCGTGAGGGTTAGGTTTAGAGTGATGTTTAGGGTGACGGTGAGGGTTAGGGTGAGGGTGAGTGTGAAGGTGAGGGTTAGGGTGAGGGTGAGGGTGAGTGGGAGGGTGACGGTGAGGATTAGGGTTAGGTTAGGTTTAGGGTGAGGGTAAGAGTTAGGGTTAGGATTAGGGTTAGGGTAAGGTTTAGGCTGAGGTTGAAAGAGAGGATGAGGTTTTGGGTGAGGGTTTCGGTTAGGTAAGGTTTTGGGTTAGGTTTAGGGCGAGGATTATGGTGGGGGGCAGGGTTAGGTTGTGGTGAGGTTGAGTTTTAGGTTGAGGGTAAGTGTTAGGGTGATGTTTAGGGTGAGGGTGAGTTTTAGGGTGAGAGTTAGGGTTCAGGGAAGGGGAAGGGTTAGGGTGTAGGTGAGGGTTCGGGTTCGGGGGCGAATTAGGGTTAGGGTTAGGGTTCAGGTTAGGGTTAAGGTTAGGGTTAGGGTGAGTGTTAGGGTGAGAGGTAGGGTTAGGGTTAGGATGAGGGTTAGTCTTAGTGTGAGGGTTACGCTTAGGGTTATTGTTAGGGTTCGTGTGAGGATAAGAGTTAGGGTGAGGTTTAGGGTGAGACTGAGGGTTAGGGTTAGCATTAGGGTTAGGGTGAAGGTTAGGGTGGGGGTTAGGGTGAGGGTTAGTGTTAGGGTTAGGTTTGGGTGAGGGTTAGGGTGAGTGTAAGTGTTAGGGTGAGGGTTAGGTTGAGGGGAGGGATAGGGTTATGGTGAGGGTAAGGTTTAGGGCGACTTTTAGGGTGAGGTTGATATTTAGGGTTGGCATTAATGTTAGGGAGAGGGTGAGGGTTAGAGTGAGGGTAAGGGTTAGGCTGAGTGGTAGGATTAAGGTTAGGATTAGAGTTAGGGTTAGGGTGAGTGTTAGTGTTATAGATAGGGTGAGGGTGAGGGTTAGGATAAGGGTTAGGTTCAGGGTTAGAGTTAGGGTGAGGGTTAGGGTTAACATTAGGGTTGGGGTTAGGTTTAGTTTGAGTGTTAGTGTTATGTTTAGGGTGAGGTTGAGGGTTAGGGTTAGCATTAGGGTTAGGGTTATGCTTAGGGTGCAGGTTAGGATTAGGTTTAGAGTGAGGGTGAGGGTCAGGTTTACCGATAGGATTAGGTTTAGCGTTAGGGTTAGGGTTTGGTTTAGGGTTAGGGTGAGGGTGAGGTATAGGGTGCGTGTTAGTGTTAGGGTGAGGGTTAGGTATATGGTTAGGGTGAAGTTGAGGGTTAGGTTTAGAGTTAGGGTGAGGGTGAGTGTTAGGATTAGGGTTAGGGTTAATGTTAGGGATAGGGTGAGGATTAGGGTTAAGGTTAGGTTTAGGGTGAGGGTTAAGCTAGGGTTAGGGTTAGGGATAGAGTGACTGTTAGGTTTAGTGTGAGGATTAGGGTTAAGGTGAAGTTTAAGTTTAGTGTGAGGTTTAGGTTTAGGGTTAGGGTTAGGATGAGTGTTAAGGTTAGGTTGAGGGTGAGGGTGAGGGTGAGGGCTAGGGTTAGGGTTAGTGTGAGGGTTATTGTTAGGGTGAGCATTAGGTTTATGGTGAGGGTTAGGGTTAAAGTAAGGGTTAGGGTAAGGGTTAGCGTTAGGGTTAGGGTTAGGGCGAGGGTCAGGGTGAGGGTTATGTTTTGGTTGAGGGTTAGGTTTAGGGTGAGGGTTAGGGTTAGGGTGAGCATTAGGGTGATGGTGAGGGTTAGGGTGAAGGTGAGGGTTAGGTTTAGAGTTAGGGTTAGGGTGAGAGTTAGGGTGAGGTATCAGGATACGGTTAGCTTGAGGGTTAGGGTTAGTGTGAAGGTTAGGGTTAGGGTTTGGTTTAGTGTGAGGATAATGTTTAGGCTGAGGGTTAGTTTGTGGGTGAGAGTTAGGGTGAGCGTTAGGGTTAGGTTCATTGTGAAGGTTAGGGTTAAGGTGATATTTAGGGTGAGGTTGAGGGTTAGTGTGAGGGTGAGGATGAGGTTGAGATTTAGGGTTAGGATTAGGGTTAGGATGAGTTTTAGGGTTAGGGTTAGGGTTAGAGTTATTGTTAGGGTTAGGGTTAGGGTTAGGATGAGGGTGAGGGTTATAGTTAGGGTTAGGGTTAGGGTTAGGGTGAGGTTGGGGTTGAGCATTAGTGTTACGATTAGGGTTATGGTTAGGGTAAGGCTGAGGGTGTAGGGGAGTTTGAGGGCGAGGGTTAGGGTTAAGGTTAGGGTTAGGGTGAATTCTTCGGTGAGGGTGAGGTTTAGGCTATGGGTGAGGGTGAGGGTTTCGGTTAGGTAAAGGTTAGGGTTAGGTTGAAGATTATGCTGAGTTTAGGTTCAGGGTACAGCTTCGGGTTAGGGTTAGGGTGAGTGTTTGGATTAGGGTGATGTTTAGGGTGAGGGTTAGGGTTAGGGTGAGGGTGAGGGTGAGGTTTAGGGTTAGTGTTAGGTTTAGGGTTTAGGGTGAGGGTTAGGTTTAGGGTTAGGGTTAAGCTGAGTGTGAGGATCAGGGTGTGGATGAAGGTTAGGGTGATGGTTAGGGTTAGAGTGAGGGTTACAGTTATTGTGAGGATTATGGTTAGGGTTAGGGTGAGGGTAAGGGTTAGGGTGAGGGTAAGGGTGAGGGGGAGGGTTTGGATTAGGGTTTGGGTTAGGGTTAGGTTGAGGGTTAGTGTTTGGGTGACATTTAGAGTGAGTGTGAGGGTTAGGGTGAGGATGAGTGTTTGGGTGAGGGTGAGGTTTCTGTTGAGGGTGAGGGTTAGCTTGTGGGTGAGGATTAGGTTAGGTTGAGGGTTAGCGTTAGGGGTAGGGTTAGGGTTAGGTTGATGGTTAGGGTTAGTCTTAGGGTTAGGGTGAGGGGTAGGGAGAGGGGAGGGCTTAGGGTAAGGGTGAGGGTGAGTGTTAGGGTTAGGTTTAGGGTTAGAGTTGGGATTAGGATTGGCTGACGGTTATGGGGAGTGTGAGGGTGAGGGTTAGGGTTAGGGTGAGGTTTAGGTTTACGGTTAGGTTTAGGATGAGGGTTAGGATTAGGGTTAGGGTTGGGATGAGGGTTAGGCTGAGGGTTAGGGTTAGGTTTAAGGTGAGGTTGAGGGCTAGGTTTAGTGTTAGGATAAGTGTTAGGCTGAGGGTTATGGTTAGGGTTAGTGTGAGGGTTAGGTTTAGGGTTAGGGTAAGAGTTAGGGAGAGGGTAAACATTAGGGTGAGAGTTAGGGTGAGGTTTAGGGTCAAGTTTAGGTTTAGGGTTAGGTTTAGGGTGAGGGTAAGTGTTTGGGTAAGTGTTAGGGTGAGGTTTAGGGTGAGGGTGAGGGTTAGCGTCAAGATTAGTTTTAGGGTTAGGGTTAGGGTGAGTGTTAGGGTTTGGGTAAGTGTTAGGGTGAGGTTTAGGGTGAGAGTGAGGGTTAGGTTTAGGGTGAGGGTAAGTGTTAGGGTGAGGGTTAGTGTGAGTCTGCTGGTTAGGTTTAGCATTAGGGTGAGGGTGAGGGTTAGGGTTAGGATTAGAGTTAGGTTGAGGGTAAGGCTTAGGGTGAGTGTTAGGGTGAGGTTGAGGGTTAGGGTTAGGGTGAGTTTGAGGGTAATTGTTAGCGTGAGGACTACGGTTAGGGTTTGGATTAGGGTGAGTTTTAGTGTTATGGTGAGGGTGAGGGTGAGGGTTAGGTTCAGTATTAGGGTTAGGGTTAGTGTGAGTGTTAGTGATATGGTTAGGCTTAGGGTGAGGGTTAGAGTTAGGGTTAAGGTGAGGGTTAGTCTGAGAGGTAGGGTTAGGGTTAGGGTGAGGGTTAGGCTTAGTGTGAGGGTTAGGGTTAGGGTGAGGCTTAGGGTTAGGTTTAGGGTTAGGGTGAGGGTGAGTGTGAGGGTTAGGGTTAGGGTGAGCATTAGTGTTAGAGGGAGGGCTAGGTTGAGGGTTAGGGTTAGGGTGAGGGTTACTGTTAGGTTTAGGCTTTGTATATGGGTTAGGCTGAGGGTAAGGCTTAGGGTTAGTTTGAGTGTTAGGTTTAGGGTTAGGGTTTGGGTTATGTTGAGGGTAAAGGTTAGGGTGAGGGTTAGGGAAAGGGTGAGGATTAGAGTTATGGTGAGGGTTCGGGTTATGGTTAGGATTAGGGTTATTTTTAGGGTTAGCGTGAGGGTAAGGGGAAGGTTAGGTTTATTTTTAGGGTTAGGGTGACGGTTAGGGTGTCAGTAAGTGTTAGAGTGAGGGTTAGGGTGAGGTTAGTGTTAGCGGGAGGGGGAGGGTTAGTGTTAGCATTAGGATTAGGGTGAGAGTGAGGGTTAGGTTGAGGATTAGGGTTGAGTTTAGGGATAGGGTGTGGATTAGGGTTAGGGTTATGTATAGGGTGAGGTCAGGGCTGAGGGTTAGGGTTAGATTTACGGTGAGGGTTAGGTTTAGTGTGAGGGTTAGGGTTAGGGTTATGGTGAGGGTAAGGGTTAGGTAGAGGTTTAGGGTGAGCCTGAGGTTTAGGGTTAGCATTAAGTTTAGGTTTAAGGTTAGGATGAGGGTTAGGATTAGGGTGAGGCTGGGTGTTAGAGTTACAGTGAGGGTGAGGGTGAGGATGAAGGTTAGGATTAGGGTTATGCTTAGGGATAGGATCAGGTTGAGGATGAGGGATAGGTTGTTTTTGAGGGTTAGTGTTAGGGTGAGAGTGAGGGTTAGGATGAGTGTTAGGGAAAGGGGTAGAGTTAGGGATAGGCTAAATGTTAGGATTAGGGTGAGGGTTAGGGTCAAGGTAAGGGTTAGGGTTAGGGTGAGGTTAAGGATTAGTGTGAGGGTGAGGGTTAGGGTTAGGTTTAGGATTAGGGTGAGGGTGAGGTTGAGGGTGAGGTTGAGGGTGAGGGTGAGGGTGAGGGTGAGGGTGATGTTGAGGGTTAGGGTGTTGTTTAGGGTTCAGTTTAGTGTGAGGGTTAGGGTGACGGTGAGCGTTAGGTTGAGGGTGAGGGTTAGGATAAGGGTTAGGGTGAGGGTTAGAGTGCGGGGTAGGGTTAAGTTTAGGGAGAGAGTTACGGTTTGTGTGAGGGTTAGGGTTAGGGTTAGAGTTAAGGTGACTATGAGGATAAAGTTTAGGATGAGGGGTAGGGTGAGGGTTAGGGTTCGGACTAACGTTTGGGTTAGGGTTAGGGTTACGTTTAGGGTAAGTGTTAGGGTTACGGTGAGGGTTAGTTTTAGGGTTAGCATTAGGGTTAGGGTTAGGTTTAGCGTGAGGGTCAGGGTTAGGTTTTGGGTCAGGGTGATGTTTAGGTTGAGGGGTAGGGTTAGGGTTAGGGTAAGGGTTAGGGTTAGGGTGAGGGTTATATTTAGGCTTAGGTTTATGGTGAGGGTGAGGGTGATGGTTGGTGTTAGGGTTACGGTTAGGGTGAGGGTTAGGGTTAGGTTTGGGTTAGGGTAAGGGTTAGGGTTAGAGTGAGGTTTAGGTTTAGGTTTAGGGTTAGGGTGATGGTGAGGCTGAGGGTTAGGTTTAGGGTTAGTGTGAGGATAAGGTTTACGGTGAGGTTTAGGTCGAGGTGGAGGGTTAGAGTTAGCATTAGGGTTAGGGTGAGAGTTAGGGTTAGGGTTATGGTAAGGGTTAGGGTTATGGTTAGGGTAAGGGTTAGGGTTAGGGTGAGGGTTAGGGGTAGGGTGATTTTTAGGGTGAAGGTGAGGTTTAGGGTGAGGGTGAGTTTGAGCGTGAGTGTTAGGGTGAGGGTGAGGTTGAGTGTGAGTTTGACGGTTAGGGTTAGGTTTAGGGTGAGTATAAGAATTAGGGTTAGGTTTAGGGTTAGTGTTAGGGTTAGGGTTAGGGTTAGGGTGAGGGTGATGGTTAGGGTTAGGCTTAGTTTTATTGTTAATGTTAGGTTTAGGGTGAGTGTGAGGTTGAGGGTTAACATGTGGGTTAGGGTTAGGGTTATGGTTAGAGTGAGGGTGAGGGTGAGGGTTAGGTTTAGGATTAGTGTTAGGGTTAGGTTTAGGATGAGGGTTAGCCTGAGGGTTAGAGTTAGGGTTAGTGTGAGGCTTAGGGTTAGGTTTACATTTAGGTTGAGGACAAGGGTTAGGGTAAGGGTTAGGGTCGGTTTGAGGGTTAGGGTTAGGGTGAGGTTTATGGTGAGGGTTTGGGTGAGGGTTAGAGTTAGGGTGAGGGTTAGGGTTAGCATTAGTGTTAAGATGACAGTTAGGTTGAGAGTTAGGGTTAGGGTGAGGGTGAGGGATAGGGTTAGGGTTAGTGTTAGGGTGATGTTTAGGTTTAGGGTGTAGGTTAGGGATAGGTTTATGGTTAGGGTGATGGTTAGGTTCATGGTTAGGTTCCAATTAGGGTGAGTGTGAGGGTGAGTGTTAGGTTTAGGATTAGGGTTAGGGTTAGTGTTAGGCTGAGGTTGAGGGTGAGGGTGAGGGTGGGGGTTAGGGTTAGGTTAATGTTTAGGTTTAGATTTAAGTTGAGGGTTATGTTTAAGGTTAGGATGAGGGATACAGTGAGGATTATGGTTATGGTTCGGGTGAGGGTTAGATTTAGTGTGAGGGTTAGGGTTAGGGTGAGGGTAAGCGTTAGGGTGAGGGTTAGGGTGAGGGTGAGTGATAGGGTGATTGTTAAGTTTAGGTTGAGCGTATGGATGAGGGCTAGGGTGAGGGTGAAGATTAGGGTTTGGGTTAGGGTTATGGTAAGTGTTATTGTGAGGGGTAGAGTTAGGGTAATGTTTAGGGTGAAGTTTAGGATGAGAGTGAGGGTTAGGGTTAGTGTGAGTGTGCGGTGAGGGATACGGTGAGGGTTCGTGTTTGAGTTAGGATTAGGGTTGGGGTGAGGGTGAGGGTTATGTTTATGGTTAGGGTGCAGGTTAGGGTTAGGGTGATTTTCAGAGAGAGGTGAGTGTTAGGGTGACTGTGAGGGTTCGGGTTTGGTTTCAGATTAGGGTGTGGATGAGGGTTAGGGTGAGGGTGAGGGTTAGGGTTAGGTTTAGGGTGTGGGTTAAGGTTAGGGTTAGGATTAGGGTGAGGTTTAGGGTGAGGTGTAGGGTCAGGGTTAGGGTGAGGTTTAGGGTTAGTGTGAGGTTTAGGGTTAGGTTTAGGGTAAGTGTGAGGATAATGGTTAGGGTGAGGGATAGGGTTATTGTTAGGGATAGGGTGAGAATGAGGGTGAGGGTTATGGTTAGGGTAAGGGTTCGGGTGAGGGTTAGGGTTAGAGTAAGGCTTAGGGTTAGGGTTAGGGTAAGGGTGCGTGTGAGGGTGATGGTTACTGTTAGGTTATGTTGAAGGTGAGGGTTCGGTATAGGATTAGGGTTAGGGTTAGTTTTATGGTGAGGGTGAGGGTTGGATTAGGATTAGGTTTAGGGGTTAGGCTTTAGGTGAGGTGAGGGTGAGGTTGAGGGTTAGGGAGAGGATTAGGGTTAGGTTTATGGTTAGGGTGAGTGTGAAGATTAGGTTGAGGTGAGGGTTCAGGTTTGAGTGAGGGTTAGTGTGACGGTGACGGTTAGGGTGAGGGTGAGGTTTAGGTTTAATGTTAGCTTTAGGGTGATGGTTAGGATCAGGTTTAGGATTAGGGGGAGGGTTAAGGTGAGGGTTAGGGTTAGGGTTAGGGTTAGGTTGAGGGTGAGGGTTAGGGTTAGGGTTATATTTAGGGTGAGGATGAGGGTGAGGGTTAGGTTTATGGTTAGGGTTAGGGTAAGTGTTAGGATTAGGGTAAGGGTGAGGGCTAGGTTTAGGTTGAGTTTAGGGTTAGGCTGAGGTTTAGGGTGAGGGGTAGGGTTAGGGTTTGTGTGAGGGTGAGGGTTAGGTTTAGTGTGAGGCTCATGTTTAGTTTTAGGGTTATGGTAAGTTTAAGGGTTAGGGTGAGGTTTAAGGTAAGATTGAGGTTTAGGGTTAGCATGAGTTTGAGCGGGAGGGTTAGGGTTAGGGTTAGTGTTTGGGTGAGGGTGAGAGTTATGTTTAGGGTTAGGGTGAGAGTTAGGGTTAGGGTGATGTTTACGGTGAGGGTGAGGGTTAGGATGAGGGTGAGGTTTCGTTTGAGGGTGAAGGGTAGGGTGAGGGTGAGGTTTCGTGTGAGGGTGAAGGTTAGGGTGAGGGTGAGGTTTAGGGTAGGGTTAGGTTTAGGGTGTGGGTTAGGGTTAGGGTTAGGGTTAGGGTGAGGTTTAGGGTGAGGGTTAGGGTTATCATTAGGGTTAGGGTGAGGGGGAGTTTGAGGGTTAGGGTGAGGGTTAGGGTTAGGCTGAGGGTTAGGTTTGGGTTTAGGGTAAGGGTAAGGGTGAGGGTGAAGCTGAGGTTTAGCGTGTGGGTGAGGGTTAGGTTTAGGGTGAGGGTTAGGGTGACGGTGAGGGTTAGGTGTGGGTGAGGTTTAGGTTTAGTGTTAGAGTTAGGGTAACGGTTAGGGTCAGGGTTAATATTAAGGTGAGGGTTAAGTTGAGGGTTAAGGTTAGGGTTAGGTTTAGGGTTAGTTTGAGGATTAGGTTTAGTGTGAGGGTAAGCGTTAGGGTGAGGGTTAGACTGAGGGTGAGGGTTAGGTTTAGTGTTAGGGTTAGGCTGAGCATTTGGGTGACTGTTAGGTTCATGGTTAGGTTTAGGGTGAGGGTTAGGGTGACGGCAAGTGTTAGGGTCAGGTTTAGGTTGAGGGTGACGGATAGAGTTATGGTAAGGTGAGGGTGAGGGTGAGGGTGAGGGTTAGGGTTAGGGTTAGGGTTAGTTTGAGTGTGAGGTATAGGGTGAGGGTTAGGACGAGGATTAGGCTGAGTATGAGGATGAGGTTTAGGGTGAGGTTTAGGGTTAGGGTGAGGGTTAGGGTGAGTGGGAGTCAGAGGGTGAGGGTTAGGTTTAGGGTTAGAGTAAGGGTGAGGTTGAAGGTTAGGATTAGGTTAGGACTAGGTTTAGGCTGATGGTGAGGTTGAGGTTGAGGTTGAGGGTTAGGATTAGGGTGAGTTTAGGGTTAGGGTTAGGGTTAGGGTTTGTATAGGGTGAAGGTTAGTTTTAGGTTTAGGGTTAGGATAAGGTTTAGGCTGACGGTTAGGGTTAGGGTTAGTGTGAGGGTTATGTTTAGCGTTAGGGTTAGGGTGTGGGCTAGTGTGAGGGTGAAGGTTAAGTTGAGGGTTTAGTTTAGGTAAGGGTAAAGGTTATGTTAGGGTGAGGATTAGCGTGAGGTTGAGGGTTAAGGTTAGGGTTAGGGTTAGGGTGAGTATTAGGGTTATGATTAGGTTTAGTGTTAGGGTCATGTTTAGGGTGAGGTTGAGTGTGAAGGTTCGGGTGAGAGGGAGGGTTAGGGTTAGGGTTAGAGGTAGGGTGAGCGTGAGGGTTAGGGTGAGGGGTAGGTTTATGGTTAGGGTGAGGGTGAGGGTTAGGTTTAGTGTTTGGGTTAGGGTTAGGGTGAGGGTGAGGGTTAGTGTGAGGATTAGGGTTAGTGTGAGCATGAGCGTGAGATTGAGGGTAATGGTTAGGGTTAGGTTTAGGGTGAGGGTGAGCATTAGGGTGAGAGTGAGGGTTCAGTTGAGGGTGAGGGGTAGGGGAAGGGTTATGGTTTGGGTTCGGGTTAGAGTTAGGGTGAGGGTGCGGGTGAAGGTTAGGTTTAGGATTAGTGTTAGGGTTAGGGTTAGGCTGAGTTTGAGTGTGAGGGTGAGGGTGAGGTTTAGGGTTAGGTTGAGGGTTATGGTTAATGTCAGGGTTAGTGTTAAGTTGAGGGATAGGGTTAGGGTTAGGTTTAGGATGAGGGTTAGGCTGTGGGGTAGGGTTAGGGTTAGGGTGTGGGTTAGGTTCATTGTGAGTTTTAGGGTTAAGGTTAGGGTCAGGGTTAGGATTAGGGTGAGGTTAAGGGTTAGCTTGAGGGTTACATTGAGGGTGAGGTTTAGGGTTAGGGGTAGGGTTAGGGTGAGGTTAAGGTGAGAGCTAGGGTGAGTGTGAGGGTTAGGGTTAGGGTTAGGGATAGGGCTAGGATTAGGTTTAGGGTTAGGGTTAAGGTTAGGGTGAGTCTTAGGCTGAGGGGTAGGGTTAGGTATAGGGTGAGGGTTAAGTTTAGTGTGATGGTTAGGGTTTGGTGTAGGGTTAGGGTGAGGGCTAGGGTGAGTGTGAGGGTGAGGGTTAGGTTTAGGGATAGGGTGAGGATTAGGGTTAGGTTTAGGGTTAGGGTGAGGTTTAGGCTGATGGGTAGGGATACAGTTAGTGTGAGGGATAGGTTTAGTGGGAGGGTTAGGTTTAGGTTTAGGGTTAGTATTAGGGTGAGGGTGAGGGTGAGGGTTCAGGTTAAGGTGTGGTTGAGGATTAGGGTTAGTGTGAGGACTAGTTTTAGGGTTAGGGATACTGTTAAGGTTAGGGTTAGTCTGAGGGTAAGGGTTAGGGTTAGCGTGATTTTGAGGGTAAGGGTTAGGGTTAGTGTTACGGTTAGGGTGAGTGTTTGGGTTAGTGTGAGGGTTAGGGTTAGGGTTAGGTGAAGGTGAGTTTAAGGGTTAGGGTGAGGGTTAGGGTGAGGGTGAAGGTTAGGATTAGAATTAGGGTTAGGATTAGGGTTAGGGTGAACTTGAGGTTTAGTTTTAGGGTGAGGGTTAGGGGTATTGTTAGGGTTAGGGTGCTGGTGAGGGTGCGGGTGAGGGTGAGGGTTAGGGTTAAGGTAGGGTTAGGTTTAGGCTGAGGGTGAGGTTGATGGATAGTGTTCGGGTAAGGGTGAGGGCTAGGGTGAGGGTGAGAGTTAGTGTGAGGGTGAGGGTGAGGGTTTCGTTTATGTCAGATTTCGGGTTAAGGTGAGGATTAGGGTGAGGGTGAGGGTGAGGGTTTCGTTTACATCAGGTTAGGGTTAAGTGAGGTTAGGGTTACGGTGAGGGTTAGGGTTAGGGTTAAGGTGTGGGTTAAGGTTATTGTGATGTTTAGGGTGAGGGTGAGGGTTAGGGTGAGAGTTAGGGTGAGGTTTAGGGTTAGTGTTAGGATTAGGGTTAGGGTGAGGGTGAGGTTTAGTGTTAGAGTTAGGGTTATAGGGAGGGTTAAATTGAGGGTCAGGGTTAGGGTTAGTGTTAGGGTTAGGGTTAGGATGAATGTTAGGTTGAGGTTTAGGGTTAGGGTTAGGTTTAGGGTTAGGATGAGCGTTAGGCTGAGGGTTAGGTTTAGGGTTAGTGTGAGGGTTAGGTTTAGGTTAGGGTTAGGGTTATGGTTTGTTTAGGGTGAAGGTTAGTTTTAGGTTTAGGGTTAGCATAAGGTTTAGGCTGAGGGTTAGGGTACGGGTTAGTGTGAGGGATAGGTTTAGGGTTAGGTTTAGGGTGTGGACTATGGTGAGGGTGAGGGTTAGGGTTAGTGTTAGGGTTATGGTTAGGTTCAGGGGTAGGTTAAGGGTTAGGATTAGGTTAAGGACTAGGGGTTAGGCTGAGGGTGAGGGTGAGGTTGAGGGTGAGGGTTAGGTTTAGAGTGAGGGTTAGATTAAGGGTGAGAAAGAGGGGGAGATTTTGGTTTAAGGTTAGAGTTAGGTTGAGGGTAAGGGTTAGGATTAGGGTTAGCACTAGGTTTAGGCGGAGGGTGAGGGTGAGGTTGAGGGTGAGGTTTAGGTTTAGGGTGAGGTTTAGGGTTAGGGTTAGTTTTAGGGTGAGGTTTAGGGTTAGGGTTAGAGTTAGGGTTTGGTTAGGGTGAAGGTTAATTTTAGGTTTAGGCTTAGATTAAGGTTTAGGCTGAGGTTTAGGGTTAGGGTTAGTGTGAGGGTTAGGTTTAGGGTTAGAGTTAGGGTGTGGGCTAGGCTGATGGTGAGGGTTAGGGTGAGGATGAGGGTGAAGGTTTAGTTTAGGTAAGTGTTAAGATTAGGTTAGGGTGAGGATTATGGTGAGGTTGAGGGTTAAGGTGAGGGTTAGGGTTAGGGTGCAGGGTAGGGTTAATGTGAGGGTTAAGATTAGGGTTAGGGTGAGGGTGAGGGTAAGTGTTAGTGTGAGGGTTAGGGTGAGGGTGCTGTTTAGGATTAGAGTTACGGTTAGGATTAGGGTGAGGTAGAGGATTAGTGTTAGTGTTAGGGTGAGGGTTAGGGTTGGGGTGAAGGTTAGGGTTAGTGTTAGGGTTAGGGTGAGGGTGAGGTTTAGGGTTAGGTTTAGTGTTAGGTATAGGCTGAAGGTGAGGTTGAGGGTGACGTTGAGCGTTAGGGTTATGGTTAGAGTGATGGTGAGGGATAGGGTGAGGGTGATGGTTATTGTGAGGATGAGGGTGAGGTTTTTGTTTATGTCAAGGATAGGGTTAATCTGAGGTTAGGTTTAGGGTGAGTGTTAGGTTTAGAGGTAAGGTGAGGTTTAGTGTTAGGTGATGTTTAGGGTAAGGGTGAGGGTTAGGGTGAGGGTGAGGATTACGGTATGGGTGAGGGTGAGGGTTAAGATTGGGAATACGGTTAGGGTTAGGGTTAGACTGAAGTTGAGGGTGAGGGTGAGGGTGAGGGTTTGGGATAGGTTAGGTTTAGGGTTAGGGTGAGGGTTACGGTTTCTGTGAGGGTTATGGTTATGGTTAGGGTTAGGGTTAGGGTGAGGGGAAGGGTTCGAGTGAGGTTTAGGGTGAGGGTGAGGTTTAGGGTTAGGGTTAGATTTAGGGTGAGGGCTTGTGTGAGGGTGAGGGTTAGTGTAAGTTAAGGGTGAGGTGTTCCTTTAGACAGAGTTTAGTGTTATGGTGAGGATTAGGGTGAGGGTGAGGGTTAGGTTGAGGGTTAGGTTTAGGGTGAGGGTTAGGGCAAGGGTTAGAGTGAGGGTTATGGTTTGGGTGATGTTTAGCATAAGGGTGAGGGTTATGGTGAGGATGAGTTTTCGGGTGAGTGTCAGGGTTCGAGTGAGGGTAAGAGTTAGGGTGTGGTTGAGGATTAGTGTTAGGTTGAGTATTAGCATTAGATTTAGGGTTAGTGTGAGTGTGAGGGTTAGGGCTAGGATTAGGTTTGGGTTGACGGTTAGGATTAGGGTTAGGTTTAGTAGGATTGTTAGGGTGAAGGGTAGGGTTAGGGTTAGTGTTAGGATGAGTGTTAGGGTGTCGGTGAGTGTTAGGGTGAGGATCAGGGTAAGGGTATGGGTGACTGTTAGGTTTAGGGTAAGGATTAGGGTTAGAGTTAGGTTAATGGTGAGGGTAAGGGTTAAGGTGAGGTTTAGTGTGAGGCTTAGGGTTAGGGTTAGGGTTAGGGTGAGGGTGAGGGTGAGGTATAGGTTTTGGGTTAGGTTTAGGGTGAGGGTTAGCGATAGGTTTACGGTTAGGAGTGAGGGTGAGGGTTAGGGTAAGGTTTAAGGTTAGAGTTAGGGTGAAGGTGAGGGTTAGTATTAGGGTTAATATTTGAGTTAGCCTGAGGGTTAGGGTGAGGGTTAGGTTTAGGGTAAGTGTTAGGGTTAGGGGTACGTTTAGGGTGAGGGTTAGGGTTAGGGTTAGGTTTAGGATGAGCGTTAGGCTGAGGTTTATGTTTAGGGTTAGTTTGAGGGTTAAGAATTAGGGTTAGGGTTAGGGTTAGGGTGAGGGCTGGGTTTAGGTTTAGGATTAGGATAAGGGTAGTTTGAGGGTTAGGTTTAGTGTTAGTGTGAGTGTTAGGTTTAGGGTTAGAGTTAGGTTTAGGGTCAGGGTAAATGTTTGGGTGAGTGTTAGGTTGAGGGTGAGGGTTAGGGTTAGGGTGAGGGTTAGGGTTAGGGTGAGGGTTAGTGTGAGGGTTAGGGTGAGGGTGAGGGGGAGTGTGAGGGTTTGGTTTAGGGTTAGAGTTAGGGTGAGTTTGAGGGTTAGTAGTAGGGTTAGAACTAGGTTTAGGCTGAGGGTGAGGGTGAGGTTGAGTGTGAGGTTCAGGGTTAGGGTGAGGGTTAGGGTTAGGATTAGGTTTAGGGTGAGGTTTAGTGTTAGGGTTAGGGTTAGGATGAGCGTTAGGCTGAGGGTTAGGGTTAGGTTTAGTGTGAGGGTTAGGATTAGGGTTAGGGTTAGGATTAGGGTTTAGTTAGGGTGACGTTTTGTTTTAGGTTTAGGATTAGGATAAGTTTTATCCTGAGTCTTATGGTTAGGATTATTGTGACGGTTGAGGGTGAGGGTGAGGGTTTAGTTTATGTAAAGGTTAAAGTAAGGTTAGGTTGAGGATTAGGGTGAGGTTGAGGGTTAAGGTGAGGGTAAGGGTTAGGGTTAGGGTTAGTTTTACTGTGAGGTTTAGGGTTACGCTAAGCGTGAGGGTGAGGGTAACGGTTAGGGTGAGGTTTACGGTGAGGGTGAGGGTTAGGATTAGAGTTAGGGTTAAGATTAGGGTGAGGTTGAGGGTGAGGGTTAGTGTTAGGGTGAAGGTTAGGGTTGGGGTGAGTCATAGGGTTAGGGTTAGGGTTGGGGTGAGGGTGAGGGTGAGGGTGAGGTTTTTGTTTACGTGAGGTTTAGGGTTAAGATGACATTAGGGTTAGGGTAAGGGTTAGGGTAAGGGTTCAGCTGAGGTTTACGGTTAGTGTGATGTTTAGGGTGAGGGTGAAGGTTAGGGTGAGGGTGAGGGTTAGGGTAAGTGTCATGGTGAGGGTTTGGATTGGGAATAGGTTAGGGTTAGGGTTGGGCTGAAAGTGAGGATTAGGGTGAGGTTGAGGCTGAGGGTTAGGGTTAGGGTTAATGTTAGGTTTAGGGTTAGGGTGAGGGTAATGGTTACTGTGAAGCTTATGGTTAGGGTTAGGGTTAGGGTAAGGGTGAAGGCTAGGGTGAGGGTGAGTGTTAGTGTGAGTTTTAGGTTGAGGGTTTATTTTAGCCAAGGATTTGGGTTATGGTGAGGAATAGGGTGAGGTTGAGAATTATGTTTTGGGTTAGGGTTAGGATGAGGGTTAGGGCTAGGGTTAGGGTGAGGGTTAGGGTTTGGGTGATGTTTAGCATGGGGGTGAGGGTGAAGGTGAGGGTGAGGGTCAGGGGGTGGATGAGGATTAGGGTTAGGTTGAGTGTTAGTGTTAGGTTTAGGTTTAGTGTGAGGGTGAGGGTTATGGGTAGCATTAGGTTTAGGTGGAGGGTTTGGATTAGGGTTAGGGTGAGTCTGAGGGTGAGGGTGAATGGTATGTTTAGGGTTTGGGTGAGGTTTAGGGTGAGGGTCAGGGATAGGGTGAGGGTGTGGGTTACGGATAATGTTAGGTGTAGGTTTAGGGTGAGTTTAAGGGTGAGGTTTAGGTTTAGGAATAGGGTTAGGGTTAGGGTGCGGGTGAATGTTAGGTTTAGGGTGAAGATTAGGGTTAGAGTTAGGTTTATGTTGAGGGTAAGGTTTAGGGTGAGGTTTAGTGTGAGGGTTAGGGTTAGGGTTAGGGTGAGGGTGAGGTATAGGTTTTGGGTTACAGTTAGGGTGAGGGTTAGGGATAGTTTTAGGGTTAGGTTGAGGGTGAGGGTGAGGGTTAGGGTTAGGTTTAGGGTTAGAGTTAGGTTGAGGGTGAGGGTTAGGGTTAGTATTAGAGTTAGCCTGAGGGTGAGGGTGAGGGTTAGGCTTAGTGTGAGGGTTAGGGTTAGGGTTAGGTCGAGGGTTAGGTTTACGTTTAGGGTTAGGATCAGGGTTAGGTTGAGGGTTAGGTTTAGGGTTAGTGTGAGGGTTAAGTTAAGGGTTAGGGTAGGGTTAGGTTCAGGGTAAAGTTAGGGTGAGGTTTAGGGTGAGGGTGAGGGTAAAGGTTAGTGTGAGGGTTAGGGCGAGGGTGAGGGCTAGGGTTAGGGTGAGGGTTAGGGTGAGGGTTGGGATAAGGGTTAGGGTGAGGGTAAGGGTTAGGGTGATGGTAAGGTTGAGGGTGAGGGATAGGATTATGTTGTGGGTAAGGGTTAGGGTGAGGGTTAGCGTGAAGTTTAGGGTTAGGGTGGGGGTTAGGGTTAGGGTTAGATTAAGGGTTAGGGTTAGGGTGATGTTTATTGTGACAGTATCGTTTAGGGTGAGGGTGAGTTTTCTGGTGAGCATGAGGGTTAGGATGAGGTTGAGGGTTAGGGTTACAGTTAGGATTAGGGAGAGGGGCAGGGTGAGCATTAGGGTTAGGATTAGGGTTAGAGTGAGGATGAGGGTGAGGGTTAGAGTGTGGTTAAGTGTTATGGTTAGGGTTAGGGATAGGGCTAGGGTGAGGGTGAGGGTTAGTGTGAGGGTTAGTTTGAGGGTGAGGGTTTCCTTTACATTAGTGTTACGGTTAGGGTGAGGATTAGGTTGAGGGTGAGGGTTAAGCTGAGGTTAGGGTTAGGGTGATGGTTAGGGTTAGGGTGATGTTGATTGTGAGGGTGAGTGTACGGTGAGGGTGAGGGTGAGGGTGAGGGTTAGTGTTAGGGTTAGGTTTAGGTTGAGGGTGATTGTGAGGGTTAGGATTAGGAATAGGATTAGGGTTAGGGTTAAGCTGATGCTGAGGGTCAGGGTGAGGGTGAAAGTTATGGTCAGGGTTAGGATTAGGGTTAGAGTGAGGGTTATGGTTAGTGTGATGGTAATGGTTAGGGTTAAGGTGAGGGTAAGGATTAGGGTGAGAGTAAAGATTAGGGTGAGGGTTAGGGTGAGTGTGAGGGTTTGGATTAGGGTTTGTGTTAGAGTTAGGGTGAGGGTTAGGATTTGGGTGATGTTTAGAATGAGCGTGAGGGTTAGGGTGAGGATGATTGTTCGGGTGAGGGTGAGGGTTCGGTTGAGGGTTCGGGTTAGGGTGTGGGTGAGTATTAGGTTTAGGGTGAGGGTTAGCATTAGGGGTAGTTTTAGGGTTAGGTTGAGGGTTAGGGTTAGGGTTAGGGTGAGGGGTAGGGACAGCGGTAGGGTCAGGTTTAGGGTGAGGTTTAGGGTGAGTGTGAGGGTTAGGTTGAGGGTGAGGGTGAGGGTTAGGGTTAGGGTTTGCGTTAGACTTAGGGTGAGTTGGAGGGTGAGGGTTAGGTTTAGGATTAGGGTGAGTGTTAGGGTTAGCTTAAGGGTTAGAGATAGTGTTAGGGTTAGGGTAAGGGTGAGGGTGAGTGTTAGGTTTACTTTTAGGGATAGAGTTAGGGTGAGGGTGAGGGTGAGGGTTAGGATTAGGTTAGATTTAGGGTTAGGCTGAGGTTGATCGAGAGGATGAGGGTGAGGGTTAGCGTTAGGGTGAGGTTTAGGTTTCCGGTTTGGGATGGGTGAGGGTTAGGATTAGGGTTATGGTTAGGATGAGGGTTACGCTAAGGGTTGGGGTTAGGGTTAGGGTGAGGTTTAGGGCTAGGTTTAGGGTTAGGATAAGGATTAGGCTGAGGATTAGGGTTCGGGTTAGTGTGAGAGTTAGGTTTAGTGTTAGGGTAAGAGTTAGGGTGAGGGTAAAGTTTAGGGTGAGGGTTAGGGTGAGGGTGAGGTTTAGGGTTAGGGTGAGGGTTAGGGTCAATTTTAGGTTTAGGGTTAGGGTTAGAGTGAGGGTAAGGTTGTGGGTAAGTGTTAGGGTGAGGTTTAGAGTGAGGGTGAGGGTTAGCGTCAAGGTTAAGATTAGGATTAGGGTTAAGGTGAGAGTTAGGGTTTGGGTGAGTGTTAGGGTGAGTTTTAGGGTGAGGGTGAGGGTAAGGGTGAGGGTAAAGTGTTAGGGAGAGAGTTACGGTGAGGCTGAGGGTTATGGTTAGCCTTAGGGTGAGGGTGAGGCTTAGGGTGTAGCTTTGGGTAAAGGTTAAGGATACGGTGAGGATTAGGGTTAGGGTTAGTTTGAGGGTGAGGGTTAGGGTTAGGGGTAACATTAGAGTTTGGGTGAGGGTTAGGTTTACTGTGAGGGTTAGGGTTGTTTTAGGGTGACGGTAAGGGTTAGGGTGACGGTTAGGTTGAGTGTGACGGAGGATGAGGGTTAGGGTTAGGGTGAGGTTTAGGGATAGGTTTAGGGTTAGGGTGAGGGTTAGGGTTAGGGTTAGGATTAGAGTTAGGGTGACGGTAAGGCTTCGGGTGAGGGTTAGGGTGAGGATGAGAATTAGGTTTAGGATGAGGGTGAGGGTAAGTGTTAGCATGAGGACTAGTGTTAGGTTTAGGATTAGGGTGAGTGTTAGGGTTATGGTGAGGGTGAGGGTGAGGGTTAGGTTCAGTATTAAGGTTAGGGTTATTGTGAGGGTGAGTGATAGGGTTAGGGTTAGGGTGAGGGTTAGAGTTAGGGTAAAGGTGAGGGTTAATCTGAGAGTTAGGGTTAGGTTTAGGGTGAGAGTTAGGCTCAGTTTGAGTGTTAGGGTTAGGGTGAGGGTTAGTTTTAGGGGGAGGGCTAGGTTGAGGGTTAGGTTGAGGGTGAGATTGAGTGTGAGGTTTTCGGTTAGGTAAGTTTTAGGGTTAGGAATAGGGTGAGGATTAGGGTGAGGTTGTGGGTTAGGGTTAGGGTGAGGGTGAGGGTGAGGGTCAGGGTTAGTGTTAGGATGAGGGTTAGGGATAGGTTTAGGGTGAGGTTGCGGTTGAGGGTGAGTGTTAGGCTTAGGGTTAGTGTGAGTTTTAGGGTTACGGTGAGGGTTATGGTTAGGGTGAGGGTTAGGGTTAGGGTTAGGTTGAGGGTTAGTGTTAGGTTGATTTTTAGTGTGAGGTTGAGGATTAGGGTGTGGGTGAGTGTTCAGGTAGAGTTAGGGTTAGGGTTAGGGTTAGGGATAGGGTTAGGGTTTAGCTAAAGTTTAGGGTGAGGGTGATGATTAGGGTTAGCTTGAGTTTTAGGGTTAGGTTTAGGGTTAAGATGAGGTTTAGGCTGAGGGTTAGGGTTAGGGTTAGGGTTAGTGTGAGGGTTCAGGTTAGGGTGAGGGTTGGATTTAGGTTTTGGGTTAGTATAAGGGATAGGGTGAGGGTTAGGGTTACGGTTAATATGAGTGTTAGGTTTAGGTTAGGTTGAGGGTAATGGTTAGGGTGAGGGTTAGGGTGAGGCTGAGGGATAGGTTTATGGTGAGGGTTAGGTTGAGTGTTAGGATTGTGGTTATGGTTAGGGTAAGGCTGAGGGGGAAGGAGAGGTTTAAGGTGAGCGTTAGGGTTAAGGTTACTGATAGGGTGAGGATTCGGGTTAAGGTTAGATTTAGGGTGAGGGTTAGGCTCAGGGGTAGGTTTAGGGTTAGGTTGAGGGTTAGGTTTAGTGTGAGGTTTAGGGTTAGGGTTAGAGTGAGGGTTAGGTTTAGTGTGTTGGTTAGGGTTAGGGTTAGGTTGAGGGTAAGGGTTAGGGTGAGGGTGAGGTTTAGGGTTAGCATTAGATTTAAGGTTAGGGTTAGGATGAGGATTAAGGTGAGGGAGAGGGTGAGGGTGAGGATAAGGGTTAGGATGAGTGTTAGGTTTAGTGTGAGGGTGAGGATTAGGTTTAGTGTGAGGGTGAGGGTTAGGTTTAGGGTGAGTATTAGGGTTAGGGGAAGGGTGAGGGTTAGGGTTAGGGTTAGGGTTAGGGTGAGGGTGAGGGTCAGGGTGAGGGATAGATTTAGGTTGAGGATTAGATATAGGGTGAGGTTTAGGGTTTGGGTTAGGGTGAGATTTTGGGTTAAGGTGATATTTAGTGTGAGGGTGAGTGTTAGGGTGAGTGTGAGTGTTCGGGTGAGGGTGAGTGTTGGGGTGAGGTTGAGGATTAGGGTGTGGTTGAGGGTTAGGGTTAGTATGAGAGTCAGGGTGAAGTGTAGGTATAGGGTTAAAGTGAGGGTTAGGGTTAGTGTGAAGGTTAGAGTTAGGGTTAGGTTTAGCGTTAGTATGAGGATAAGAGTTAGGGTGTGGGTTAGTGTGAGGGTGAGGGTTAGGGTTAGCGTTAGTGTTAGGGTGAGCATTATGGTGAGGTTTAGGGTTAGGGTGAGGGTTAGGATTAGGGTTAGTGTTAGGGTGATGTTTAGGGTGAGGTTGAGGGTTAGTGTGAGGGTGAGAGTGAGGGTGAGTGTTAGTGTGAGGGTGCGGGTGAGGGTGAGGGTTAGTGTTAGGTTTAGGGTGAGGGTGAGGGTTAGGGTTAGGATAAGTGTTAGTGTTAGGCTGAGGGTGAGGATGAAAGTGAGGGTGAGGGTGAGGGTTAGGGTTAGGTTTAGGGTGAGGATACGAGTTAGTGTGAGGGTTAGTGTGATGGTGAGAGTCAGGCTGAGGGTGAGTGTTACAATGAGGTTGAGGTTGAGGGTGAGGGTTAGGGTTAGGATTAGATTAAGGTGAGTTGTACGGTGAGGGTTAGGGTTAGGTTTATTGTTAGGTTTAGGGTTTAGGTTAGGTGAGGGTGAGGGTGAGGGTTAGCGTTAGGGTTAGGGTTAGGGTTAGGGTGAGGGTGGGGTTCAGGGTTAGGGTTAGGATTATGTAAAGGGTAAGGCTGAGGGGGAAGTGGAGGTTGAGTGTGAGGTTTTGGGTTAGGGTTACGGTTAGGGTGAGGGTTACTGTTAGGTTTAGGGTTAGTATAAGGGCTAGGCTGAGGGTAAAGGTTAGGGTTAGTGTGAGTGTTAGGTTTAGGGAAAGGGTTTGGGTTAGGTTGAGGGTAAAGTTTAGAGTAAGGTTTATGGAGAGGATGAGGGTTAGGGTTACCGTGAGGGTTCGGGTGAGGGTTAGGGTTAGGGTTATGGTTAGGGGTAGCGTGAGGGTTTGGGTGAAGGTTAGGTTTAGGGATAGGCTTCGGGTGTGGGTTAGGGTGTGGGTAAGTGTTAGAGTGAGGGTTAGGGTGAGGGTGAGGGTTAGGAGGAGGGTGAGGGCTAGTGTTAGCATTAGGGTTAGGGTGAGGGTGTGGGTTAGGTTTAGGGTGAGGGTTAAGGTGAGGGTTAGTGTTAAGGTTAGGGATAAGGTGAGGAATAGGATTAGAGTTAGGAATAGGTTGAGGGTTAGGCTGAGGGGTAGTGTTAGGTTTAAGGTGAGGGTTATGTTTAGTGTGAGGATTAGGGTTAGGTTTAGGGTGAGGTTTAGGTTTAGTGTGAGGGTTAGGGTTAGTGTTAGGGTGAGGGTAAGGGTTAGGGTGAGTTTTAGGGTGAGGGTGAGGCTTAGGGTTAGCGTTAGGTTTAGGTTTAAGGTTAGGATGAGGGTTAGGGTTAGGGTTAGGGTGAGGGTGAGGGTGAGGCTGATGTTTAGGATGAGGGTTAGGTTTAAGGTGAGGGTTCGGGTTAGGTTTAGGGTGATGGTTAGGGTCAGGGTAAGTGTTAGGGTGAGGGTTAGTGTTATGGTTAGGTTTAGTGTGAGGGTCAGGGTGAGGTTTATTGTTAGGTTTAGGGTTAGGGTTAGGGTGACGGTAACTGTTAGGGTGAAGGTTAGGGTGATTGTGTGGTTTATGGTTAGCATTAGGTTTAGAGTTAGGGTTAGGATGAATGTTAGGGTTATGTTTAGGGTTAGGGTTAAGGTGAGGGTGAGGGTTAGGGTTAGGTTTAGGGTTAGGGTTAGTTTTAGTGTGAGTGCAAGGGTGAGGGTGAGGGTTAGGGTGAGGTTTTCATTTAAGTAAGTGTTAGGGTTAGAGTTAGGGTGAGGTGTAGGGTGAGAGTGTGGGTTGGGGTTAGGGTTAGGGTTAGGGTGAGGCTGAGGGTCAATGTTAGTGTTAGGATGAGGATTAGGGTTAGGGTTAGGGTGAGGGTGAGGGTAAGGCTTAGGGTTAGGGTTAGTGTGAGATTTAGGGTTACGGTGAGGGTTAGGGTTAGGGTGAGGAGTAGGGTTAGGGTTACGGTGAGGGTTAGGGTTGGGTGATGGTTTGTGTGAGGGTGAAGGTTAGGGTGAGGGTTTGTGTTCTGTTGAGAATTAGGGTTAGGGTTAGGGATTGGGTTAGTGTGAGGGTAAGTGTTAGGGTGAGGGTTAGGGTGAGGGTGAGGTTTAGGGTGAGGTTGAGTGTTAGGTTTAGGGTTATGATGAGGGTGAGGGTTAGGGTGAGCCGTAGGTTTAGGGTTAGGGTTAGTTTGCGGGTTAGGGTGAGGGTAAGGGTTAGGGTGAGGTTAAGGGTGAGGGTGAGTTTTAGGTTTAGGGTGAGGGTAAGGTTTAGGGTGAGGGTTAGGGTGAGGGTTAGTTTTAGGGTTAGTGATAGGGTAAGGATTAGTGTTAGTGTGAGTGTTAGGGTGAGGGTTAGGATTAGTGTTAGTGTGAGGATAAGTGTTAGGGTGAGGGTTAGGGTGAGGGTGAGGGTTAAGGTTAGGGTGATGGTTAGGGTTAGGTTTATGCTTAATGTGAGGTTTAGGGTGAGCTGTAGGTTTACCGTTAGGCTTATTTTGTGAGTTCGGGCGAGGATAAGGATTAGGGTGAATTTTAGGTTTAGGGTGAGGGTTATGGTTAGGGTGAGGGTAAGGGTTAGGGTGAGGGTTAGGGTGAGGTTTCGGGTCAGGGTTAGGGATAGGGTGAGGATTAGGGTTAGTGTGAGGGTTAGGATTAAGTTTATTGTGAGGATAAGGGTTAGGGTGAGGGTTAGAGTGAGGGTGTGGTGTTGGGTTAGTGTTAGGGATAGGGTGAGCTTAAGGGTGAGGGTTAGGTTTAGGGTGAGGTTTATGGTTAGGTTTAGGGTGAGGGTCAGGGTGAGTTTCAGCATTAGGGGTAGGTATAGGGTTAGGGTGAGGGTCGGTTGAGGGTTAGGGTTAGGATTAGTGTTAGAGTTAGGGTGAGGGCTAGGGTGAGTGTGAGGTTTGGGTGAGGGTGAGGGTGAGTGTTTCAGTTATGTAAGTGTTAGGGTTAGTGTGAGGATTAGGGTGAGGTTGAGGGTTAACCTGAGGTTAGGTTTAGCCTGAGGGTTAGGGTTAGGGTTAGGGTGTGGGTTAGGGTTAGGGTGATGGTTAGGGTGAGGGTGGGGCTGAGAGTTAGGATTAGGAATAGGGTTAGTGTTAGGGTCAGGCTGAGGTGAGGGTCAGGGTGAGGGTGAAGGTACGAGTTAGGGTTATAGTTAGAGTGAGGGTTAAGCTTAGTGTGTGGGTTAGGGTTAGGTTTATGTTTCGGGTGAGGGTTAGGATTTTATTTAGGGTTAGCATAAGGGTTAGGCTGAGGGTTAAGGTTAGATTTAGTCTGAGGGTTAGGTGTAGGGTTAGGGTAAGTCTAATGTTTAAGGTGAGGGTTAGGGTGAGTGTGAGGGTTAGGGTTAGGGTGAGGGTTAGGGTGAAGGTTAGGTTTATGGTTAGGGTTAGGGTGAAAGTTAGAGTTTGGGTTAGTGTAAGGGTGAGGGTTAGGGTGAGGGTTAGGATTAGGGTTAGCATTAAGTTTAGGGTGAGGGTGAGGGTTAAGGTGAGGGTTTGGGTTAAGTTTAAAGATAGGGTGAGGATAAGCTTTAGGGTTAGGTTTAAGTTGGAGGTTAGGAGGAGGGGAAGGCTTAGGGTTAGGGTGAAATTTAGGTTTAGTGTGAGAGTTAGGGTTAGGGTTAGGGTGATGGTAAGGTATAGTGTGAGGTTTAGGGTGAGTGTGAGGTTTTGGGTTAGCATTAGTTTTAGCATTAGGGTTAGGGTTAGGATTAGGGTGAGTGTAAGGATTAGGTCTAAGGTGAGGGTTAGGTTTAAGGTTAGCATTAGGTTTAGGGTTAGGGTGAAGGTTAGGTTTAGTGTGAGGGTTAGGGTTAGGGTTAGGGTTAGGGTGATGTTAAGGGTTAGTGTGAGGTTTAGGGTGAGTGTGAGGTTTTGGGTTAGCATTAGTTTTAGCATTAGGTTTAGGATTGGTGTTAGGGTTAGGTTTAGGGTTAGGTTGAGGGTGAGGGTGAAGGTTAGAGTTAGGATAAGGGAAGGGGTGAGGGGTAGGGTGAGCGTTAGGGTTATGCTTACTGTGAGGGTTAGGATTATGGTGAGGTTTAGGGTGAGGGGAGGGTTAGGTTTAGCATTAGGGTGAGGGTTAACTTTAGGGTGAAGTTTAGTGTCCGGGTGAGGGTTAGGATGAGGGAGAGTGTTCTGCTGAGAGTTAGGATTAGGGTTAGGGTCAGGGATAAGTTTAGTGTGAGGGTAAGGGTTAGGGTGAGTGTTAGGTTGAGGGTCAAATTTAGGGTTAGGGTGAACGTTAGGGTTAGGGTTAGGGTTATGTTTAGGGTGAGGGTTAGGGTGAGCGGTAGGTTTAGCGTTAGGGTTAGTTTGCGGGTTATGGTGAGGGTAAAGGTTAGGGTGAGGTTTAGGTTGAGGATGAGGGTTAGGGTTAGGGTAAGGGTAAGGGTTAGGTTGAGAGTGAGTGTGAAGGTGAGGGTTAGGGTTAGCATTAGAGTTAGGGTGAGGGTGAGGGTTAAGGTGAGGTTTATTTTGAAGATGAGGATTAGGGTTAGTGTGAGTGTTAGGGTGAGTGATAGGGTGAGGGTTAGGGTTAGGGTTTGGGTTAGGGTGAGGGTGAGGTATAGGGTGAGGGTTAGTGTTAGGGTGACGGTTAGGGATAGGGTTAGAGTTAGGGTGAGGATGAGGGTGAGTGTTAGGGTTAGGTTTAGGGTGAGTGTGAGGGTGAGAGTTAGGATTAGGAATAGGGTTAGGTTTTGGGTTAGGCTGAGAGTGAGAGTCAGGGTTAAGGTGAGGGTTAGGGTTTGGGTGATGTTTAGGGTGAGGGTGAGGGTTAGGGTGAGGATGAGGGTTTGGGTGAGGGTGAGGGATCGGGTTAGGGTGTGGGTGGGATTAGGGTTATGTTGAGGGTTAGCATTAGGTTTAGGTTTAGTGTGACACTGAGGGTGAGGGGTAGGGGTAGGGTTAGGTTGAGTGTTAAGGTTAGGGTTAGGGTAATGGTTAGGGAGAGGGGTAATGTTAGGGTTAGGGTGAGGTTTAGGATGAGTGTGAGGGTTAGGGTTAGGTTGAGGGTTAGGTTTAGGGTTAGGGTTAGGGTGAGGGTTAGGGTTAGATTTAGGGGTAAGGTGAATTTGAGGGTGAGGGTTAGGTTTAGGTTTAGGCTTAGGGTTAAGGTTATGGTGAGGGTAAGTGTTAGGGTGAGGTTTAGTGTGTGGATGAGGGTTAGGGTTATTATTAGGGCTAGGGTGAGCGTTAGGGGGAGGGCTAGGGTTAGGGTTAGTGTTAGGGTGAGGGTGAGGTATAGGGTGAGGTTTAGGGTTAGGGTGAGGGTTAGGGATAGTGTTAAGTGAGGGTGAGTGTTAGGTTTAGGTTTAGGTTTAGAGTTAGGGTGAGGGTGAGGGTGAGGGTTAGGATTAGTTTTAGGGTTAGGGTTAGGATGAGGGTTAGGCTGAGGATTAGGGTTAGGGTTAGGGTTAGCATAATGTTTAGGCTGAGGTTTAGGGTTAGGCTTAGGGATAGGGTTAGGATGAGGGTTAGGCTGACAGTAAGTGTTAGGGTGAGATTTAGTGTGAGGTTGAGTATTAGGCTTAGCATCATTCTTTGGGTGAGGTTTAGGTTTAGGTATAGCATTAGGGTTAGGGTTAGGATTAGGGTGAGGGTAAGGATTAGGTCTAAGGTGAGGGTGAGGTTTAGGGTTAGCATTAGGTTTAGGGTTAGGGTGAAGGTTAGGTTTAGTGTGAGGGTTAGGGTTAGGTTTAGGGTGATGGTAAGGGTTAGTGTGAGGGTTAGGGTGAGTGTGAGTTTTAGGGTTAGCATTAGTTTTAGCGTTAGGTTTAGGATGAGTGTTAGGGTTAGGTTTAGGGTTAGGGTGAGGGTGAGGGTGAAGGTTAGAGTTAGGATGAGGGTAGGGGTGAGGGGTAGGGTGAGCGTTAGGGTTAGGCTTACTGTGAGGGTTAGGATTATGGTGAGGTTTAGGGTGAGGGTGATGGTTAGGTTTAGCATTAGGGTGAGGGTTAGCTTTAGGGTGATGGTTAGTGTCCGAGTGAGGGTTAGGATGAGGGAGAGTGTTCTGCTGAGAGTTAGGATTAGAGTTAGGGTCAGGGATAAGTTTAGTGTGAGGGTAACCGTTAGGGTGAGTGTTAGGGTGAGGGTCAAATTTAGGGTTAGGGTGAGCGTTAGGGTTAGGTTTAGTGTTATGTTTAGGGTGAGGGTTAGGGTGAGCGGTAGGTTTAGCGTTAGGGTTAGTTTGCGGGTTATGGTGAGGGTAAAGGTTAGGGTGAGGTTTAGGTTGAGGATGAGGGTTAGGGTTAGGGTAAGGGTAAGGGTTAGGTTGAGAGTGAGTGTGAAGGTGAGGGTTAGGGTTAGCATTAGAGTTAGGGTGAGGGTGAGGGTTAAGGTGAGGTTTAGTTTGAGGATGAGGATTAGGGTTAGTGTGAGTGTTAGGGTGAGTGATAGGGTGAGGGTTAGGGTTAGGGTTTGGTTTAGGGTGAGGGTGAGGTATAGGGTGAGGGTTAGTGTTAAGGTGACGGTTAGGGATAGGGTTAGAGTTAGGGTGAGGATGAGGGTGAGTGTTAGGGTTAGGTTTAGGGTGAGTGTGAGGGTGAGAGTTAGGATTAGGAATAGGGTTAGGGTTAGGGTTAGGCAGAGAGTGAGAGTCAGGGTTAGGGTGAGGGTGAGGGTTTGGGTGATGTTTAGGGTGAGGGTGAGGGTTAGGGTGAGGATGAGGGTTTGGGTGAGGGTGAGGGATCGGGTTAGGGTGTGGGTGGGATTAGGGTTATGTTGAGGGTTAGCATTAGGTTTAGGGTTAGTGTGACAGTGAGGGTGAGGGGTAGGGGTAGGGTTATGTTGAGTGTTAGGGTTAGGGTTAGGGAGAGGGGTAATGTTAGGGTTAGGGTGAGGTTTAGGATGAGTGTGAGGGTTAGGGTTAGGTTGAGGGTTAGGTTTAGGGTTAGGGTTAGGGTGAGGGTTAGGGTTAGATTTAGGGGTAAGGTGAATTTGAGGGTGAGGGTTAGGTTTAGGTTTAGGCTTAGGGTTAAGGTTATGGTGAGGGTAAGTGTTAGGGTGAGGTTTAGTGTGTGGATGAGGGTTAGGGTTATTATTAGGGCTAGGGTGAGGGTTAGGGGGAGGGTTAGGGTTAGGGTTAGTGTTAGGGTGAGGGTGAGGTATAGGGTATGGTTTAGGGTTAGGGTGAGAGTTAGGGATAGTGTTAAGTGAGGGTGAGTGTTAGGTTTAGGTTTAGGTTTAGAGTTAGGGTGAGGGTGAGGGTGAGGGTTAGGATTAGTTTTAGGGTTAGGGTTAGGATGAGGGTTAGGCTGAGGATTAGGGTTAGGGTTAGGGTTAGCATAATGTTTAGGCTGAGGTTTAGGGTTAGGCTTAGGGATAGGGTTAGGATGAGGGTTAGGCTGACAGTAAGTGTTAGGGTGAGATTTAGTGTGAGGTTGAGTATTAGGCTTAGCATCATTCTTTGGGTGAGGTTTAGGTTTAGGTATAGCATTAGGGTTAGGGTTAGGATTAGGGTGAGGGTAAGGATTAGGTCTAAGGTGAGGGTGAGGTTTAGGGTTAGCATTAGGTTTAGGGTTAGGGTGAAGGTTAGGTTTAGTGTGAGGGTTAGGGTTAGGTTTAGGGTGATGGTAAGGGTTAGTGTGAGGGTTAGGGTGAGTGTGAGTTTTAGGGTTAGCATTAGTTTTAGCGTTAGGTTTAGGATGAGTGTTAGGGTTAGGTTTAGGGTTAGGGTGAGGGTGAGGGTGAAGGTTAGAGTTAGGATGAGGGTAGGGGTGAGGGGTAGGGTGAGCGTTAGGGTTAGGCTTACTGTGAGGGTTAGGATTATGGTGAGGTTTAGGGTGAGGGTGAGGGTTAGGTTTAGCATTAGGGTGAGGGTTAACTTTAGGGTGATGTTTAGGGTCCGTGTGAGAGTTATGATGAGGGTGAGTGTTCTTCTGAGAATTAGGATTAGGGTTAGGGTCAGGGGTAAGTTTAGTGTGAGGGTAAGTGTTAGGGTTAGTGTTAGGGTGAGGGTCAAATTTAGGGTTAGGGTGAGCGTTAGGGTTAGGTTTAGTGTTATGTTTAGGGTGAGGGTTAGGGTGAGCGGTAGGTTTAGCGTTAGGGTTAGTTTGCGGGTTATGGTGAGGGTAAAGGTTAGGGTGAGGTTTAGGTTGAGGATGAGGGTTAGGGTTAGGGTAAGGGTAAGGGTTAGGTTGAGAGTGAGTGTGAAGGTGAGGGTTAGGGTTAGCATTAGAGTTAGGGTGAGGGTGAGGGTTGAGGTGAGGTTTAGTTTGAGGATGAGGATTAGGGTTAGTGTGAGTGTTAGGGTGAGTGATAGGGTGAGGGTTAGGGTTAGGGTTTGGGTTAGGGTGAGGGTGAGGTATAGGGTGAGGGTTAGTGTTAGGGTGACGGTTAGGGATAGGGTTAGAGTTAGGGTGAGGATGAGGGTGAGTGTTAGGGTTAGGTTTAGGGTGAGTGTGAGGGTGAGAGTTAGGATTAGGAATAGGGTTAGGGTTAGGGTTAGGCTGAGAGTGAGAGTCAGGGTTAGGGTGAGGATGAGGATTTGGGTGAGGGTGAGGGATCGGGTTAGGGTGTGGGTGGGATTAGGTTATGGTGAGTGTTAGCATTAGGTTTAGGGTTAGTGTGACAGTGAGCGTGAGGGGTAGGGGTAGGGTTAGGTTGAGTGTTAGGGTTACATTTAGGGTGATGGTTAGGGAGAGGGGTAATGTTAGGGTTAGGGTTAAGTTTAGGATGAGTGTGAGGGTTAGGGTTAGGTTGAGGGTTAGGTTTAGGGTTAGGGTTAGGGTGAGGGTTAGGGTTAGATTTAGGGGTAAGATGAGTTTGAGGTTGAGAGTTAGGTTTAGGTTTAGGCTTAGGATTAAGGTTATGGTGAGGGTAAGTGTTAGGGTGAGGTTTAGTGTGTGGATGAGGGTTAGGGTTATTATTAGGGCTAGGGTGACGGTTAGGGTGAGGGTTAGCATTAGGGTGAGGGTGAGGTATAGGGTGAGGTTTAGGGTCAGGGTGAGGGTTAGGGATAGTGTAAGGTTAGGGTGAGAGTGAGGGTGAGTGTTAGGTTTAGGTTTAGGTTTAGAGTTAGGGTGAGGGTGAGGGTGAGGGTTAGGATTAGTGTTAGGGTTAGGGTTAGGATGAGGGTTTAGGGTTAGCATAATGTTTAGGCTGAGGGTTAGATTTAGGCTTAGGGATAGTGTTAGGGTAAATGTTAGGCTGACGGTAAGTGTTAGGGTGAGGTTTAGGGTGAGGTTTAGGCTGAGGTTGAGTATTAGGCTTAGCATCATTCTTAGGGTGAGGTTTAGGTTTAGGTATAGCATTAGGGTTAGGGTGAAGGTTATTATTAGGGCTAAGGTGAGGGTGAGGTTTAGGGTGAGCATTAGGTTTAGGGTTAGGGTGAGGGTTTGTGTTACGGTGAGGGTTACCTTTCATGTGAGGTTTAAGTTTAGCTTGAGGGTTAGGGTTGGTGAGAGGGTTAGGTTGAGGTTACAGGTTAGGGTTAGCGTCAGCGTTAGGGTGATGGTGAGGGTTATGGTTAGGTTAGGATGAGGGTGAGGGTGAGGGTGAGGGTTAGGGTTGGTGTTAGTGTTAGTGTTAAGGTTTGGGTTAGGGTTAGGTTTAGGGTTAGGGTTAGCATTAGGGTTAGGGTTAGGGTTAGGGTTAGGATGAGCGATCGCGATAGGGTTAGGGTTAGGTTTAGGGTGAGGGTGAGTGTTATGTTGAGGCTGAGGGTGAGGTTGAGGGTTAGGGATAAGGTTCGGGTGAGGGTGAGGGTGTGGGTGAGGGTTAGGGTTAGGATTAGTGTTAGGGTTAGGGTTTCCTTGATGGTGAGCTTGAGGGTGAGGGATAGGGTTAGGTTTAGATTTAGGGTGAGGGTTAGTGTTATTGTGAGTGTTAGGATTAGGGTGAGGTTAGGTTTACAGTTAGGGTGCTTGTTAGTGTGAGGTTTAGGGTTAGGGTTAGGTTTAGGTGAGGGTTAGGGTGAGGGTTAGGGTTAATGTTAGGGTTAGGTTGAGGGTGAGGGTTAGGGTGATGGTCAGAGTTAGGGTTAGGTTTTAGGCTTAGGGTTAGTTATAGGGTGAGGCTTAGGGTGAGGGGTAGGGTTAGGAAGAGGGTTAGGGTTAGTGTGAGGGTTAGAGTTAGGGTTAGGGTTAGGGTGAGGGTATGGATTAGGGTGAGGTTTAGTGTGAGGGTGAGGGTTAGTGTGAAGGTTTTTGTTAGGTTTAGTGTAAGGTTTATGGTGAGGTCTAATATGAGGTTGCGGTTTAGGGAGAGCGAGAGGGTGAGGGAGAGCCTGTCAGTTAGGTAAGTGTTAGGATTCGGGTCAGGGTGAGGATTAGGGTGAGAGTTAGGGATAGGATGAAATTTAGGGTTAGGCTGATGGTTAGGGTTAGTGTGAGGTTTAGGGTTAGGGTTAGGGTTAGAATGAGGTTTAGGGTTCGGGTTTGCATTAGGGTTAGGGTGAGGGTTAGGGTCACGGGTAGGTTTAGGATTAGGTTGAGGATTAGGGTTAGTTTGAGGGTTAGGGTTAGTGTTAGGGTGAGGGTAAGGGTTACTGTGAGGTTTAGGGTGAGGTTGACAGTTAGGATTAGCTTTAGGTTGAGGGTGAGGTGAGGTATCAGGTTTGCATTAGGGTTAGGGTGAGGGCTATGGTGAGGGTTAGGGTTAGGATTAGGGTGAGGGTGAGGGTGAGGGTTAGGATTAGGGTGAGGGTGAGAGTGTGGTTTAGTGTTAGGGTTAGTATCAGTTTGAGGGTTAGGGTTAATGTGAGTTTTAGGGTGAGGGTGAGGATAAGGTTTAGTGTGAGGGTTAGGGTGAGGGGTACAGGTAGCGTTAGGGTTAGGTTTAGCGTTAGGATTAGGCTGAAGGTGAGAGTGAGGGTTAGGGTGAGGTTAAGGTTGAGGGTGAGGGTGAGGGTTAGGGCTAGGTTTAGGGTGAGGGTTATTGTGAAAGTAAGGGTTAGGGTGAGGGTGAGGGTTAGGGTTAGGGTTCGTGTTAGTTTGAGGGTTAGGGTTAATGTGAGTTTAGGGTGAGGGTGTGGGTGAGGGTTAGTGTGAGGGTTAGGGTGAGGGTGAGGGTTAGGGTTAGGGTCATGGTTAGCGTTAGGGTTAGCTTGAGGATTAGGGTGAGGTTTTGGGTTAGGGTGGCCGTTAGGTATAGGCTGTTAGGTTTAGGGTTAGGGTGAGGGTTAGGGTTAGTATGATATTTAGGCTGAGGGTGAGAGTTCGGGTTCTCATGAGGGTTAGCTTTTGTGTGACGGTTAGGGTTAGGGTTAGGGTTAGGGTGAGGTTGAAAGTTAGGGTGGGGGTGAGGGGTAGGGTTAGGGTTAGGGTGATTTTTAGGTTTAGGGTTAGTGTTAGGTGAGGGTTATGGGGAGGGTTAGGATGAGGGTTAGGGTTAGGTTTAGGGTTAAGTTTAGGGTGAGGGTTACGGTGAGGTTTAGGGTTAGGGTTATGGTGAGGGTAAGGTTTAGAATGAGGGTTAGATTGAGGGTGAGCGTTAGGTTAGGGTTTGGGTGAGGGAAAGGGTGAGGGTTAGGGTTAGGGTGATGGTGAGGTTAGGGTGAGAATTTTGGTTAGTGTTAGGGTTTAGAGTTAGTGTTAGTGTGAGGGTGATGGTTATGGTTAGGGTTAGTATTAGGGTGAGGTCTAGGGTGAAGGTGATGTTTAGTGTTAGTGTTAGGGTTAGGTATAGGGTGAGTATTAGTGTTATGATTTGTGTGAGGGTTAGGCTGAGCGGTAGGGTTAGGTTTAGGTTTAGTGTGAGGATTCAGATTAGGGTTAGGATTAGGGTTAAGGTGAGGGTTAGGGTTAGGTTGAGGGTTAGGGTGCGAGTGAAGTTTAGGGTTAGCATTAGGGATAAGGTGAGGGTTAGGGTGTGGGTAAGAGTCTGGGTAAGGGTTAGGTTGAGGGTGAGGTGTAGGGTTAGGGTTAGGTAGAAGGATAGTGTTAGGGTGAGGGTTTGGGTTAGTTTGAGGATTAGGGTGAAGGTGAGTTTGAGGTTGAGAGTTAGGGTGAGAGTAAGGGTGACGATAATGTTTAGGGATAGCATATGGGTTAGGGTTAGGGTTAGGTTTAGGGTTAGGGTGAGGTTGAGGGTGAGGGTGAGGGTTAGGGTTAGGGTTAGGTTTAGGATTAAGGTGAGGTTTAGGGTAAGGGATAGCGTTAGGGTGAGGGTTAGGTTTAGGTTTACGGTGAGTGTTGGGGTTAGTTTTAGGTTTAGGGTGAGGGTTAGTGTTAGGATAAGGGTGAGGATGAGGGTTAGGTTGAGGTTGAGGGGCAGGGTTAGGGATAGGGTAAGGGTTAGTGTTAGGGTGAGGGTTAGGGTAAAGATTAGGGTTAGGGTGAGGGTGAGGGTGAGGGTTAGGGAGAGGGGTAATGTTAGGGTTCGGGTGAGGTTTAGGGTGATTGTGAGGGTTAGGGTTAGGTTGAGGGTTAGAGTTAGGGTGAGGGTTAGGGTTAGAGTTAGGGGTGGGTTGAGTTTGAGGGTGAGGGTTAGGTTTAGGTTTAGGCTTAGGGTTAAGGTTATGTTGAGGGTAAGTGTTAGGGTGAGGTTTAGTGTGTGGATGAGTGTTAGGGTTATTGTTAGGGTTAGGGTGAGGGTTAGGGTGAGGGTTAGAGTTAGGGTTAGCGTTAGGGTGAGTGTGAGGTATAGGGTGAGTTTTAAGTTTAGGGTATGAGGTAGGGATATTTTTAGGTGAGGGTGAGGGTGAGGGTGAGTGTTAGGTTTAGGTTTAGGTTTAGAGTTAGGGTGAGGGTGAGGGTGAGGGTTAGGGTTAGAATTAGGATTAGGGTTAGGGTTAGGATGAGGGTTAGTATTAGTGTTAGGATGAGGTTTAGGGTTAGGGTGAGGGTTAGGGATAGGGTTAGGGTTATTGTGAGGGTTAGGGATAGGGTTACGATTTGAGTTTGCGTGAGTATGAGGATGAGCTTTAGGGTTAGGATTAGGGTTAGGGTTAGGGTTAGGCAGAGAGTGAGCGTGAGGGTTACGGTTAGGGTGAGGTTTAGGGTTAGGGTTAGGGTGAGGGTTAGGGTGAGGTTTAGGGAGAGGGTGAGGGTTAGGGTGAGAGTTAGAGTTTAGGTTAGCGTTAGGGTGAGTGTGTGGTATACGGTGAGGTTTAAGGTTAGGGTGAGGGTTAGGGTTAGTTTTAGGTTAGGGTGAGGGTGAGGGTGAGTGTTAGGTTTAGGTTTAGGTTTAGAGTTAGGGTGAAGGTGAGGGTGAGGGTTAGGGTTAGAATTAGGGTTAGGGTTAAGTTTAGGATGAGTGTTAGGATTAGGGTTAGGATGAGGTTTAGGGTTAGGATGAGGTTTAGGGATAGGGTTAGCGTTATTGTGAGGGTTAGGGTTAGGGTTACGGTTTGAGTTAGGGTGAGTATTAGGGTGAGCTTTAGGGTTAGGATTAGGGTTATGGTTAGTGGTAGGCAGATGGTGAGTGTGAGGGTTAGGGTTAGGGTGAGGTTTAGGGTTAGGTTTAGGATGAGGGTTAGGGTTAGGGTTAGGGAGAGGGATAGGGTTAGGGTGAGGGATAGGGTGAGGGTTAGGGTCACAGGTAGGTTTAGGGTTAGGTTGAGCGTTAGGGTTAGTGTGAGGGTTAGGGTTAGAGTTAGGGTGAGGGTAAGGGTTACTGTGAGGTTTAGGGTGAGGGTGACAGTTTGGGTTAGCTTTTGTTTTTTGGTGAGGTGAGGTTTCGGGTTTGCATTAGGGTTAGGGTGAGGGTTATGGTGAGGGTTATGGTTAGGGTTAGGGTGAGGGTGAGGGTGAGGGTTAGGTTTAGGGTTATGTTGAGTGTTAGGTTTAGGGTGAGGGTTAGTGTTAGGGTTAGGATTAGGGTGAGGGTGAGGGTGAGGGTGAGTGTGAGGTTTAGGGTGAGGGTGAGTGTGAGGGTGAGAGTGAGGTTTAGGTTTAGGTTTAGGGTTAGGGTAAGGGTTAGGGTTAGGGTTAGGGTGAGGGTGTGGGTGATGGTTAGTGTTATGGTGAGGGTGAGGGTGAGGGTTAGGGTTAGGGTTAGGGTTAGTTTTTGTGTTAGGATTAATGTGAGTTTTAGGGTGAGGGTGAGGGTAAGGGTTAGTTTGAGGGTTAAGGTGAGAGTTAGGTTTAGGGTGAGGGATAGAGGTAGGTTTAGGGTTAAGTTTAGGGTAATGTTTAGGCTGTGGGTGAGGGTGAGGGTGAGGGTGAGGGTGAGGGTGAAGGTGAGGTTTAGAGTTAGAGTTAGGGTGAGGGTGAGGGTGAGGGTATGGTTTAGGGTTATGGTGAGTGTTAGGTTTAGGTTGAGGTTTAGGTTTAGGGGTAGGTTTAGGTTGAGGGTGATGGTGAAGGTGAGGGTCAGGGTTAGGGTTAGGGTGAGGGTGAGGTTGAAGGTTAGGGTTAGGGTGAGGGTGAAGGTTAGGGTTAGGGTTAGGGTTAGGGTTAGGGTTAGTTTGAGTATTAGGGTGAAGTTTTGGGTTAGAGTGACCGTTAGGTATAGGCTGAGTGTTAGTTTTAGGGTTAGGGTGAGGGTTAGGGTTAGTGTGAGGTTTAGGGTCAGGGTGAGGCTAAGGGTAAGGGTTCGGTTTCTCATGAGCGTTAACGTTTGTGTGACGGTTAGGGTTATGGTGCGGGTTAGGGTGAGGTTGAAGGTTAGGGTGAGGGTGAGGGGTAGGGTTAGGTTGAGGTTTAGGTTTAGGGTTAGTGTTAGGTGAGGGTTATGGGGAGGGTTAGGGTTAGGGTTAAGTTTAAGGTGAGGGTTATGGTGAGGGTTAGGGTTAGGGTTAGGGTGAGGGTAAGGTTTAGAGTGAGGGTTAGAGTGAGGGTGAGGGTAAGGATTAGGGTTTGGGTGAGGGAAGGGTGACGGTTAGGGTTAGGGTGAGGGTGAGGTTTAGGGTGAGAGTTTAGGTTAGTGTTAGGTTTACGGTTAGTGTGAGTGTTAGTGTGAGGGTGAGGGGAGGGTTAGGATTAGGGTAAGGATTAGGTTTTGGCTGAGTTTGAGGGTGACTGTAAGAGTGAGGGTTAGGTTTATGGTGAGGGTTAGGACTAGGGTTAGGGTTAGGGTAAGGGTGAGGGTTAGGTATAGGGTGAGGGTGTGGGTAAATGTTAGGGTGACGGTTAGGGCGAGAGTGAGGGTTAGTGTTAGGGTCAGGGTAAGGGTTAGGGTGAGGGTAAGTGTTAGGTTGAGGGTTATGGTGAGGGTGAGGCTTAGGGTTAGCATTAGGGTTAGGGTGAGGGTGAGGGTTAGGTTGAGGGTTAGGGTTAAGGTTAGGGATAGGGTGAGGATTAGGGTTAGGGTTAGGTTTAGGGTGAGGTTTAGGATGAGGGGTAGGGTTAGGGTTAGAGTGATTGTTAGGTTTAGTTTGAGGATTAGGGTTCGGGTGAGGTTTAGTTTTACTGTGAGGTTTATGGTTAGGGTTAAGAAGAGTGTTAGGGTTATGTTGAGGGTGAGGGTGAGGGTGAGGGCTAGGTTTAGGGTTAGTGTGAGTGTTATTGTTAGGGTGAGGGTTAGGTTTAGGTTGAGGGTTAGGGTTAAAGTAAGAGTTAGGTTTAGGGTTAGGGTTAGGGTGAGGGTCAGGGTCAGGGTGAAGGTTTGGTTTAGGTTGAGGGTTAGGTTTAGGGTGAGGGTTAGGGTTAGGGTGAGCGTTAGGGTGATGGTGAGGGTTAGGGTGAGGGTGAGGGTTAGGTTTAGAGTTAGGGTTAGGCTGAGTGTTAGGGTTAGGGTTAGGGTTAGGGTGAGAGTTAGGGTGAGGTGTCGGGATACGGTTAGACTGAGGGTTAGGGTTAGTGTGAAAGTTAGGGGTAGGGTTAGGGTTAGTGTTAGGATAATATTTAGGGTGAGGGTTAGTTTGAGGGTGAGGGTTAGATTGAGCGTTAGGTTTAGTTTCAGTGTGAGGTTTAGGGTTAAGGTGATGTTTAGTGTGATGTTGAGTGTTAGTTTGAGGGTGAGGGTGAGGGTGAGGCTGAGGGTGAGGGTTAGGGTGAGGGTGAGGTTAATTTAGGAAAACGATTAGAGTTAGGGTTAGGCTGAGGGTGAGGGGGAAAGTGAGGGTGAGGGTTAGGGTTAGGGCTCGGGTGAGGGTTAGGGTTAGGGCTAGGTTGAGGGTCAGGGTTAGTGTGAGGGTTAGTGTGATGGTGAGTGTCAGGGTGAAGGTGAGGGTTAGAATGACGGTGAGGGTGAGGTTGAGGGTTAGGGTTAGGATTAGGGTTAGGGTGAGTTTTAGGGTTAGGGCTAGGGTTAGAATTATTGTTAGGGTTAAGGTTAGGATGAGGGTGAGGTTTATTGTTAGGTTTAGGGTTAGGGTGAGGGTGAGGGTGGGGTTGAGGGTTAGGGTTAGGCTTAGGGTTATGGTTAGAGTAAGGCTGATGGGGAAGGGGAGGTTGAGGGTGAGTGTTAGGGTTAAGTTTAGGGTTAAGGTTAGGGCTTGTGTGAGGGTGAGGGTTAGGCTGAGGGTGAGGATGAGGGTTTTGGTTAGGTAAAGGTTAGGGTTAGGGTGAGGATTAGGGTGAGGATGAGGATTAAGCTGAGGTTAGGTTCAGGGTGAGGGTTAGTGATAGGGTTAGGGTAAGGGTTAGGGTTAGGGAGATGTTTAGGGTGAGGTTGAGGGTTAGGGTGAGGGTGACGGTGAGGGTGAGGGTGACGGTGAGGTTTAGGTTTAGGGTGAGGGTTAGGATTAGGGTTAGTGTTAAACTGAGGGTGAGGGTCAGGGTGAGGGTCAAGGTTATGGTCAAGTTTAGGGTTAGGTTTAGAATGAGGGTTAAGGTTAGTGTGAGGTTTATGGTTAGAGTTAAGGTGAGGGTAAGGGTTAGGGTTAGGGTAAGCGTTAGGATGAGTGTGAGGGTTTGGATTCGGCTTTGTGTTAGGGTTAGGGTGAGGGTTAGCTTTTAGGTGATGTTTAGAGTGAGGGTGAGGGTTAGTGTGAGGATCAGGGTTCGGGTCCGGGTGAGGGTTCGGTTGATAGTGAGTGTTAGGGTGAGGGTGAGTGTTCGGGTGAGGGTGAGGATTAGGGTATGGTTGAGGGTTTGGGTTAGGATGAGAGTCAGGGTGAGGTGTCGGGATAGGGTTAGGGTGCGGGTTAGGGTTAGTGTGAAGGTTAGGGTTAGGGTTAGGTTTAGGGTTAGGATAAGGGTTAGTGTGAGGGTTAGGGTTAGTGTGATGTTTAGGGTGAGGTTGAGCGTGAGGGTTAAGTTGAGGGTGAGGGTGAGTGGGAGAGTGATGGTGAGGGTTAGATTTAGGGTTAGGTTTAGAGTGAGGGTAAGTGTTTGGGTTACTATTAGGGTTATGGTAAGGGTTAGGTTGATTGGGAGGGTGAGGGTGAGGGTGAGGGTGAGGGTCTTGGTTACGTAAGTTTTAGGGTTACGTTTAGGTTGATACTGAGGGTTAGGGTTAGCGTTAGGGTTAGGGTGAAGTTTAGTATGGGGGTTAGGGTTCGGGTTAGGTTTCGGGTTAGGGTTGGGTGAGGGTAAGGGTGAGCATAAGGTTTAGGGTGAGGGTTAGGTTGAAGGTAAGGGATAGGTTTATCGTGAGGGTAAAGGTTAGGGTTAGGTTGAGAGTGAGGGTGAAGGTAAGGGTAAGTGTTAGGGTCAGAATTAGGGTGAGGGTGAGGGTTAGGGTTACCATTAGGGTTAGGTTTAGGATTAGGTTGAGTGTTAGGGTTAGGGTTAGTGTTAGGGTTAGGGCTAGGGTGCAGGTTAGGGTTACGGTTAGAATGAGGGTGAGGGTCAGTGTTAGGGTTAGGGTTAGGGTGAGGCTGAGGCTGTGGCTGAGGGTGAAGGTGAGGGTGAGGGTGAGGATTAAGGTTAGGGTTAGGATTAGGGTGAGGACTAATGTGAGGGTGATGTTTTTGTTTAGGAAAAGTTTAGGGTTAGGTTTATGGTGAGGATTAGGGTGAGGGTGAGGTTTAAGGTGAGGGTTAGGGATAGGGTCAGTGTTAGGGTTAGGGTTCGGGGGAGGGTTAGGGTTAAGTTGATGTTTAGGGTGACGGTGAAGGTGAGATTGAGGGTTCGGGTGAGGGTTAGGGTTAGGGTGAGGCTTAGGGTTAGGGTTAGGTTTAGGTTTAGGGTGAGGGTAAGTGTTATGATGATGAAAGGTAGGGTGAGGGTGAGGTTTAGGGTTAGGGTTAGGGTTAGGGTGAGGGTTGGGGTGAGGTTTAGGGTTAGGGTTAGGGTTTGGGGTAGGGTAAGGGTTAGGGGGAGGGGAAGGGGTAGGGTGAGGGTTAAGGAGAGGGTGAGGGATAGGGTTATGCTGAGGGTAAGGGTTAATCTAAATGTTAGGTTGAGAGTGAGCATTTGTGTTAGCATCAGGGTTGGGTTGAGGGTTAGGGTTAGGGTTAGGCTGAGGGCTAGTTTTAGGGTTATGCTGAGGGTTAGGTTTAGGGTTAGGTTGAGGGTAAGAATTAGGATGACAGCTAGGGTGAGGGTCAGGGTTAGGGTTAGGTTTAGGGATAGGGTGAGGGTTAGGGTGAGGGTTAGGTTTAGGTTTAGGGTGAGGGTTAGGGTGAAGTTTAGGGTTAGGGTTATGGTTTGGGGTAGGGTGAGGTTTAGGGGGAGGGGACGGGGTAGGGTGAGGGTTAAGGAGAGTGTGAGGGATAGGGTTATTTTGAGGGTAAAGGTTAATCTAAGGGTTAGGTTGAGAGTGAGCATTTGTGTTAGCATTATGGTTGGGTTGAGGGTTAGTTTTAGTGTTAGTTTGAGGGGTAGTTTTAGGGTTAGGGTGAGGGTTACGGTTAGGGTTAAGGTGAGGTCAAGGGTTTGGGTGAGGGTGAGGGTGAGGGTTAGTGTTAGCCTTAGGGTGAGGGTGAATGTTAGGGTTAGGGATAGGGTGAGTGTGAGTGTGAGGATTAGGTTTAGGATTAGGGTTAGGGTTAGTGTTAGGCTGAGGTTTAGGCTGATGGGTAGGGTTTACAGTTAGGGTTAGGGTTAGGTTTAGTGGGAGTGTTAGGGTTAGGTTTAGGGTTAGGGTTAGGGTTCGGGTTCGGGTGAGGGTTTGGGTTAAGGTGTGGATGAGGGTTAGGGTTAGTGTGAGGACTAGCTTTAGGGTTAGGATTACTGTTAGGGTTAGGATTAGGGTGAGAGTAAGGGATAGGGTTAGTTTTATGTTTAGGGTGAGGGATCAGGTTAGTGTGCGGATTAGGTTTAGGGTTAGGTGAAGGATCGGGTAAGGGTTAGGGTGAGAGTTAGGGTGAGGGTGAGTATTATGATTAGGTTAAGGACTAGGGTTAGGTTGAGGATGAGGGTGAGGTTGAAGTTTATGATTAGGGTTCGAGTGAGGGTTAGGTTTAGGGTGATGTTTAGGGTGAGGGTTAGGGTGAGGGTGAGGGTTCGAGTGAGGGTGAGGATTAGGGTGTGGATGAGGGTTAGCATGAGTGTGAGGTTTACAGTTAGGTTTAGGGTGTGGGTTAGGGTTAGGGTTTGGATTAGGGTGAGGTTTAGGGTGAGGGGTAGGGTCAGCGTTGGGGTGAGGTTTAGGTTTAGTGTGAGGTTTAGGGTTAGGTTTAGGGTAAGTGTGAGGATAAGGGTTAGTGTGAGGGATAGGGTTATTGTTAGGGTTAGGGTGAGGGTGAGGGTGAGGGTTATGTTTAGGGTTAGGGTGAGGGTTAGGTTTAGGCTAAGGCTTAGGGTTGGGGATAGGTTAAGGGTGAGTGTGAGGGTGATGTTTAGAGGTAGGTTTAGGGTGAAGGTGAGGGTTCGGTTTAGGATTAGGGTTAGGGTTAGTGTTAGGGTGAGGGTGCGGGTTAGTTTTAGGATTAGGGTTAGGGTTAGGCTTCAGGTGAGGGTGAGGTTGAGGTTTAGAGAGAGGATTAGGCTTAGGGTTACAGTTAGTGTGAGAGTGAGGGTTAGGTTGAGGTGAGGGTTCATGTTTGGGTGAGGGTTAGGGTGATGGTGTGGGTTAGGGTGAGGGTGAGGTTTAGGTTTAGTGTTAGCTTTAGGGTGAGTGTTAGGATCAGGGTTAGGATTAGGGTAGGGGTGAGGGCTAGGTTGAGGGTGAGGGGTAGGGTGAGGGGTAGGGTTAAGGTTAGGATGAGGGTGAGGGTTAGGTTTAGTGTGAGGGTTAGGGTTAGTGTGAGTTTGAGGGTGAGGGTGAGGGTTAGGGTCAGGGTGAGGGTTAGGGTTAGGGGTAGGGGTAGGGTGAGGGTTAGCGTTACGTTTAGATTGAGGGTTAGGGTGAGGGTAAGGTTATGGTAAGGGTGAGGGTGAGGCTTAGGTTTAGTGTGAGGGTTAGGGTTAGTGTAAGGTTAAGGGTTAGGGTGAGATTTAGGGTAAAAGTGAGGCTTAGTGTTAGCGTGAGTTTGAGGGTGAGGGTGAGGTTTAGGGTTAGGTTGAGGGTTAGGGTTAGGGTTAAGGTGAGGGTTAGGGTTAGGGTTAGGGTGAGGGTTTGGGTGAAGTGGGAGGTTTATGGTTAGTGTTGGGTTTAGGGTTAGGGTGAGGCTGTGGGTGAGGGTTAGGTTTAGGATTAGGGTTAGTGTTAGGATTAGGCTGAGGGTCAGTGTGAGGGTGAGGGTGAGGGTTAGGTTTTGGGTGAGGGTTCGGGTTAATGTTAGGGTTAGGGTTAGGTTGAGGGATAGGATTAGGGTTAGGGTTAGGATGAGGGATAGGCTGTGGAGTAGGGTTAGGGTTAGGGTGAGGGTTAGGGTTAGTGTGAGTTTTAGGGTTAAGGTTAGGGTCAGGGATTTGATTAGGTTAGGGGTAAGGGTTAGGGTGAGGGTTAGGATGAGGGTGAGGTTTAAGTTTAGGGATAGGGTTAGGATGAGGTTAGGGTGAGGGCTAGGGTGAGTGTGTGGGTTAGGGTTAGGGTTAGGGATAGGGTGAGGATTAGGTTTAGGGTTAGGGTTAGGGTTAGGGTCAGTCTTAGGCTGAGGTGAAGGGTTAGGGATAGGGTGAGGGTTAGGTTTAGTGTGAGGGTTAGGGTTTGGGGTAGGGTTAGGGTGAGGGCTAGGGTGAGTGTGAGGGTTAGGATTTTATTTAGGGATAGGGTAAGGATTAGCGTTAGGGTTAGTGTTAGGGTGAGGTTTAGGCTGATGTGTAGGGTTACAGTTAGGGTGAGGGTTAGGTTTAGTGGGAGTGTTAGGATTAGGTTTAGGGTTAGGGTTAGGGTGAGGGTTCGGGTGAGCGTTTGGGTTAATGTGTGGGTGAGGTTTAGGGTTAGTTTGAGGACTAGGTTTAGGTTTAGGGTTACTGTTACGGTTAGGGTTAGGGTGAGGGTAAGGGTTAGGGTTAGTGGTATGGTTAGGGTGAGGGTTCGGGTTAGTGTGAGGGTTAGGGTTAGGGTTAGGTAAAAGTGAGGTTAAGGGTTAGGTTGAGGGTTAGGGTGAGGGTGAGGGTTAGGATTAGAGTTACCGTTAGGATTAGGGTTAGGGTGAGGGTGAGGTTGAGGTTCAGTGTTAGGGTTAGGGTTAGGGTTATTGTTAGTGTTAGGTTGCGGGTGAGGGTGAGGGTGAGGGTGAGGGTTAGGGTTAGGGTAGGGTTAGGTTTGGCTGAGGATGAGGGTGAGAGTGAGGGTGAGGGTTAAGGTTAGGGTTAGGTTTAGGGTGAGGGCTAGGGTGAGGGTGATATTTTTGGTTAGGAAAGGTTTATTCTTAGGTTTAGGGTGAGGATTTGGGTGAGGATGAGGTTTAAGATGAGGGTTAGGGTTAGGGTGAGGGTTAGGGTTAGGGTTAGCGTGAGGTTTAGGGTTAGGGTGATGTTTAGGGTGAGGGTGAAGGTGAGAGTGAGGGTTCAGGTGAGGGTTAGGGTTAGGGTGAGGGTTAGGGTTCGGGTTAGCGTGAGGTTTAGGGTTAGGGTGATGTTTAGGGTGAGGGTGAAGGTGAGAGTGAGGGTTCAGGTGAGGGTTAGGGTTAGGGTGAGGGTTAGGGTTAGGGTTAGGGTTAGGGTGAGGATAAGGGTTAGGATGACAGTTAGGGTGAGGGTGAGGGGTAGGGTTAGGTTTGGGTTAGGGTGATGTTTATGGTGAGGGTGAGGGTGAGAGTGAGGATTCGGTTGAGGGTGTGGCTTAGGGTGATGGTGAGGGTTAGGTTGAGAGTGAGGGTTCGGGTGAGGATGAGAGTTAGTGTGTTGGTGAGGGTTAGGGTGACAGTGAATGTTAGGGTTAAGGGTAGGATTACGATGAGGGTTAGGGTTAGGATTAGGGTGAGGGTTAGGGTGAGGGATATGGTTAGGGATAGTGTGAGGATTAGGGTTAGTGTGAGGGTTAGGTTAGGGTTGGTGTAAGGATAAGGGTTAGGTTGAGGATTAGGGTGAAGTGAGGGTTAGGGTTAGATTAAGGGTTAGGGTGAGGGTTAGGGTAAGGGTTAGGGTTAGGGTTAGGGTTAGGATGAGTGTGAGGGTTAAAGTTAGGGTTAGGGTGAGGGTTAGGGTTGGGGTGAGGGTTAGGTTTAGGCGTTGGGTGAGGGTTCGGGTGAATGTGAGTGTTAGGGTGTGGGTGACGGTTAGGGTTAGGTTGAGGGATAAGGTGACGGTGAGGGTTAGGGTGAGGGTTAGGTTCAGGGTGAGGGTAGGGTTAGGTTTAGGCTGAGGGTTAGGGTTAGGTTGATATTTATGGTGAAGGTGAGTGTTAGGGTCTGGGTTAGGGTGAAGGTTAGGTTAAGGGTTAGGGTTAAGGTTAGGGTGAGCGTGAGGATGAGGGTTAGGTTTATGATTAGGGTTAGGGTTTTGCTTAGTGTGAATGTTAGGGTCAGGATTTGGGTTCGGGTGATGGTGAGGGTTAAGGTGTGTGCGAGGGTTAGGGTTAGGCTGAGGATTAGGGTTAGGGTTAGGATTAAGGTGAAGGTTAGGGTGAGAGGTAGGCTTAGGGTTAGGATGAGGATTAGGCTTACTGTGAGGGTTACGGTGAAGATGATGGTTAGGGTTAGCATTAGAGTTAGGATGATGGTTAGGGTGAGGGTTAGGTTTAGGGTTAGGGTTAGGGTGATTTTGAAGGTGAGGGTGAGATTTAGTGTTAGGATTAGTGTTAGGGTTATTGTTAGAGTGAGGTTGAGGGTTTTGTTTAGGGTGAGGGTTAGGGTTAGGGTGAGGGTTATGGTTAGGGTGAAGGTTAGCATTAGGGTGATGTTTATTGTGAGGGTGAGTGTTAGGGTGAGGGTGAGTTTCAGGGTGAGGGTGAGGGTTTGTTTGATCGTGAGGGTTAAGCTGTGGTTGAGAGTTAGGGTTAGAGTGAGGGTAGGGTGACGGTGAGTGTTAGGGTGCAGGTTAGATTTAGTGTTAGGGTTAGTGTGATGCTGAGGGTGAGCGTGAGGGTGACGGTTAGGGTGAGTGTGATTGTGAGGGTTAGGTTTAGGGTTAGGGTTAGGGTGAGTTTTATGGTTATGGTTAGGGTTAGGGTGTGGGTGAGGCATTACGGTTAGGGTTAGGGTTATTTTTAGGGTTAGTGTTAGGGTTAGGGTGAGGGTGAGGTTGAGGTTCAGCATTAGCGTTAGTGTTAGGGTTACGGTGAGGATGGGGGTGAGGGTTAGGGTTAGGATTAGGGTTAGGTTTAGGGTTAGGCTGAGTGGGATGGGGAGATTTAGGGTGAGGGTTAGGGTTATGGTTAGGTTAAGGCCTAGGGTGAGGATGAGGGTTAGGCTGAGGGTGAGGGTGAGAGTTTCGGTTAGGTAAGGTTTAGAGTTAATTTTACGGTGAGGATTAGGTTGAGTTTGAGGGTTAGTGTTAGTGTTAGTGTTAGGTTGAGGGTTAGGGTTAGGATTTGGGTGAGTGTTGGTGTTAGGGTTATGTTTAGAGTGTGGTTTAGAGTTAGGGTGGGGTTAGGGGTCCGGTGAGGGTGAGGGTTAGGGTGTGGGAGAGGGTTAGGGTTAAGTTGAGTGTTAAGGTGACGGTGAGTGTTAGGTTGAATGTGAGGGTTAGGGTTAGGTTGAGGGTGAGGTTTAGGTTTAGGGTGAGGGTTAGGGTGAGGGTTAGTGTGAGGGGGTAGGGTTAGGGTTAGGGTGAGGGTTAGGGTTAGTGTGAGGGTTAAGGTTATGGTGAGGGTAAGTGTTAGGTTGAGGGGTATGGTTAGGGATAGTGTGAGGGCTAGGGTGAGGGTGAGGTTTAGGTTGAGTGTGAGGGTGAGTGTTTCGTTAGGCAAGGGATAGGGTTAGGGTTAGGGTGAGGATTAGGGAAGGGAGAGGGTTAGATAGAGGGTTAGTGTCAGGGTGAATGTCAGGGTTAGGGTTAGGGTGAGGGGTAGGGTTAGGGTTAGGGTGAGGTTTAGGTTTAGTGTGAGGGTTAGGGTTAGCGTTAGGGTTAGGGTTAGTGTGAGGATAAGGGTTAGGATGAGGGTTAGGTTGTGGGTGAGGTTTAGGGTTATCGTTTGTTTTAGGTTGGGTTAGGGTGAGGTTTAGGGTCAGGGTTAGGGTAAGGGTTAGGGTTAGGGTTAGGGTTAGTGTGAGGGTTAGTTTTAGGGTTAGGGTTTGTGTGAGGATAAGGGTTAGGGTGAGAATGAGGGGTAGGGCTAGCGTTAGGTTTATGGTAGTGGTCAGGGTAAGGGTTAGGGTTAGGGTTAGGGTTAGGGTGAGGGTGTGGGTTAGAGTTAGGGTTAGGGTTGGGTGAGGGTTCGGGTTAGGCTTAGGGTGAGAGTTCGGGTTCGGGTGAGGGTTCGGGTTCGGGTGAGGGTGAGTGTGTGGGTGACGGTTAGGTTTAGGGTTTAAGTGATGGTAAGGTTTAGGATGAGGGTGCCGGTTAGTGTTAGGGTTAGTGTTAGGATTAAGGTTAGGTTTAGGGTTACTGTTATGGTGAGGGTAAGTGCTAGGGTAAGGTTTAGGGTGAGTGTGAGTGTTAGTGTTAGAGTTAGGGTGAGGGTTAGGGTTAGGGTGAGGGTTAGTGTTAGGGTGAGGGTGAGGGTAAGGTTTAGGGTTAGGGTTAGTGTGAGTGTTAGGATAAGGGTGAGGGTTAGGAATAGGGTTAGGGTTAGGGTGAGATTTAGGGCTGGATTTAGGTTTAGAGTCAGGGTATGGTTAAGGCTTAGGGTGAGGGTTAGGTTCAGGTTGAGGGTTAAGGTTAGGTTGAGGGTGAGGGTAAGTTTTAGGGTGAGGGCCAGGGTTAGGTTTAGGGTTAGAGAGAGAGTTAGGGTTATGGTGAGGGTGAGGTTGATGGTTAGGTTTAGGATTAGGGTTAGGGTTAGGGTGAGGTTTAGGGATAGGCTTAGGGTGAGGGTTAGGGTTAGATTTAGAGTTAGGGTGAGGTTCAGTGTGAGGGTTAGTGTTTGGATTAGAGTTAGAGATAGGGTTAGGGTGAGGGTTAGACTGAGGGGTAGGATTAGTGTTAGAGTGAGGGAAAGGGGGATGGTAAAGGTTACGGTGAGGGTTAGGGTGAGGGTGAGGTTTAGGGATAGCATTAGGTTTAGTGTTAGGGTTAAGGTGAGGTTTAGTGTTAGAGTTAGGTTGAGGGTGACATTTAGGGTTAGCATTAGGGTTACGGTTAGGTTTAGTTAGAGGGTTAGGATTAGGGTAGGGTTAGGATTATGGTTAAGGTTAGGGTTAGGCTGATTATTGGGATGAGGGTGAGGATTAGTGTTAGGGTTAGGTTTAGGGTGTGGGCTAGGGTGAGGGTGAGGTTTTAGGTTAGGAAAAGCTTAGGGTTCGGTTTACTGTGAGGATTAGGGTGAGGGTGAGGTTTAAGGAGAGGATTAGGGTTAGGGTGAGGATTAGGGTTATGTTTAGGGTGAGATTTAGGTTTAGGGTGATGGTTAGGGTGAGGGTGAGGGTTTGGGTGAGGGTGAGGGTGAGGGTGAGGTTGTTGGTGAGGATTAGGGTTAGGGTTAGGGGGACAGTGAGGTTTAAGGTGAAGGTGAGGATTACGGTTAGGTTTAGGGTGAGGGTTAGGGAAAGAATTAGGGTGAGAGGGAGGGTTAGGGTTAGGGTGAGGGTTAGGTTTAATGTGACGTTAGGGTTAGGGTTATGGTTAGTGTGAGGACAAGGGTTCGGGTGAGGGTTAGCGTTACGGTTAAGGTGAGATTTAGGGTGAGGGTTAGGGTGAGGGTGAGGGTGAGGGTGAGGGTGAGGGTGTGTTTTATAATGTGGGTGAAGTTTAGGGTTAGGGTGATCGTTAAGGTGATGTTGAGTGTTAGGTTGAGAGTGAGTGTTAGGTTTAGGGTTAGGGTTAGGCGAAATGTGAGGATTAGGGTTAGAGTTAGGGTTATGGTGAGGGTACGGGTTAGGGTGAGGTTTATGATGAGGGTGAGGGTTAGGGTTAGCATTACGGTTAGGGTGAGGTTTAGGGTGGGGGTTAGGGTTAGGGTGAGGGTGCCTGTTAGGGTTAGGGTTAGGGTGAGGTTTAGGGTTAGGGTGAGGGCTAGGGATAGGGTTAGGGTTTGGGTGAGGGTCAGAGTTAGGGGTAGGGTTAGAGTTAGGGAGAGGGTGAGGTTTAGAGTTAGGGTTAGGATTAGGTATATGGTTAGGCTGAGGGTGAGGGTTAGGTTTAGCGTGAGGGTTAGGGTTAGGTTTAGGGTTAGGGTTATGTTGATTGTTAGGGTTAGGTTTAGGATGAGGGTGTGGCTGAGGGTTAGGTTTAGGGTTAGGGTGAGGCTTAGTGTTAGTGTGATGGTTAGGGTTAGGGTTTTGTTTACGGTGAGAGTGAGGGTTAGGGTTAGGTTTAGGGTGAGGTGAGCGATTGGTTGAGGGTTTGGGTTAGGTTTAGTATTAGGATGATGGTTACGGTGAGGGTTAGTGTTAGGGTTAGGGTTTGGGTGAGGGTTAGGGTTAGGGTTAGAGTTAGGATCAGGTGAGGTTGAGGGTTAGCGTTTGAATTAGGGTAAGGTTTAGGGTTATGCTGAGGGTGAGGTTGAGGGTGAGGGTGAGTTTTAGGGTTTGGGTGAGGGTTAGGGTTATGGTTAGGGTTAAGGTGAGGTTGAGGGTTAGGGTTAGCGTTAGGGTTAGGATGATCGGTAGGCTGAGTGTTAGTTTTAGGCTTAGGGTGAGGGTAAGGGTTAGCGTGATGGTGAGGGACAGGTTTAGGCTTCAGGTTAGGGTTAGTGTGATGGTTAGGGTTAGGTTTAGGCTGAGGGTGAAGGTTAAGGTGAGGGGTAGGTTTAGGGTTAATGTTATGGTGAGGATTAGGGTTAGGGTGAGGGTAAGGGTGAGGGGTAGGTTTAGGTTTAGGGTTAGTGGGAGGGTAAGGGTTAGGGAGAAGGTTAAGGTGAGGGTGAGGATGAGGGAGAGGGTTAGTGTGAGGGTGATGGTTAGGGTTAGGTATAGAGTTAAGATGAGAGTGAGGGTGAGTATTAGGTTTTGGATTAGGGTTAGGTTTAGGTTTACTCTGAGGGTGAGGATAAGGGTGAGGGTGAGTTTGAGGGTTAGGTTGAGAGTTAGGGTTAGGGTTAGGGTTAATGTTAGGGTGAGGGATAGGGTTAGGGTTAGGGTTTGGATCAGGATTAGGCTGAGGGTTATGATTAGTGTTAGGGTGAGGATAAGGGTTAAGGTTAGGGTTATGGTGAGGGTGAGGGTTAGGGTTAGCTTAGGGATAGGGTGAGGGTTAGGGTGAGGTTTAGGGTGAGGGTTAGGGTGAGGGTTAGGGTTAGGGATAGGGTTGGGTGAGGGAAAGTGTTAGGGTGAGGGTTAGTGTGGGGATGATGGATATGGTTATGGTGAGGGTATGGGATAGGGCTAGGGTTAGGGTGAGGGTTTTGGTTAGGGTTAGGTTTAGAGTGAGGGTGAGGGTGAGGGTAAGGGATAGGTTTTGTATTAGGGTTAAGTTTAGGGTTAGGCTGAGGGTGAGGTTGAGGGTGAGGGTGATGGTTAGGGTGACGGTTAGGTTTAGGGTTAGGATGAGGGTTAGGCTGAGGTTTAGGTTTAGGGTTCGGTAAGGGTAAGGGTTAGGGTGAGAGTGAGGGTTAGGCTTAGGCTTAGGGTTAGGGTGCCGGTTAGGGTGAGGTTTAGTGTTAGTGTTAGGGTTAGGGTTAGAGTGAGGGTTAGGGTGACGGTAAGGGTTAGGGTTAGGGTTAGGTTGATGGTGATGGATAATATTAAAGTGAGGGTAAGGGTTAGGGCGAGGTTTAGGGTGAGGCTAAGCGTTAATGTTAGCATTAGGGGTATGGTGAGGGTGAGGGTTAGGGTGAGGGTTAGAGTTAGGGTTAGGGATAGGGTGAAGATTAAGTTTAGGGTTAGGTTTAGAGTGAGAGTTAGGCTGAGGGGTAGGGGTAGGGTTAGTGTTAGGGTGAGGGTTAGGGAGTGGTTTAATGTTAGGGTTAGGGTTAGGGTGAGGTTGAGGGTGAGGGTTAGGGTTAATGTGAGGGTTATGGAGAGGTTGAGGTTTAGGGTTAGCATTAGGGTTAGGCTTAGGATTAGGGTTAGGGTGAGGGTGAGGGCTAATGTTAGTATTAGGGTTAGGGTTAGGGTTAGGGTGAGGATGAGGTTTAGAGTGAGGGTAAGGGTTAGGGCGAGGTTTAGGGTGAGGTTGTGGAATAATGTTAGCATTAGGGTTACTGGGAGGGTGAGGGTTAAGCTGAGTGTTATGGTTATGCTTAGGGATACAGTTTGGATTAGGGTTACAGTTAGGTTTAGGGTGAGGGTAAGGCTGAGGGCTAGGGTTAGGTTTAGCGTTATGGTGAGGGTTAGGGTTAGGGTGAGGGTTAGGATTAGGATTAGGTTCAGGTTGAGGTTGATAGTGAGGGTAACGGTTATGTTGAGGGTTAGAGTGAGGTTTAGGGTTAATGTTTCGGTTAGGGTAAGGGTGAGGGTAAGGATTACAGTGAGAGTTAGTTTGAGGGTTAGTTTGAGGGTGAGGGTTTTGGTGAGGCTTAGGGTTACAGTTAGGGATGGGTTGATGATTAGGGTTAGTGTGAGGGTTAGGGTCTGGGTAAGGGTTAGGGTTAGATTTAGGGTGAGGGTGAGGGTGAGCATTAGAATTAAGATTAGGGTTAGGGTTAGAGTAAGGTGAGATTGAGGGTGAGGGTTAGGGTTTGGGATAGAATTAGGGTGAGGGTGAGCATGAGGTTTATGTTTAAGATTAGGGTTAGGGTTATGGTGAGGGTTACGGTGAGGGTGAGAGTGAGGCTTAGGCTTAGAGTTAGGATGAAGTTTAGGTTTACGGTGAGGGCTACGGTGCGGGTGAGTTTTAAGGTGAGTGTGCGGGTGAGGTTGAGGGTTTTGGTTAGGTAAGGGTTATGTTTAGGGTTAGGGTGAGGATTAGGGTGAGGGTGAGGGTTAGGGTGAGGCTCAGGGTTAGGGTGAGAGTTAGAGTTACGGTGAGGGTTAGGGTTAGGTTGAGGCTGAGGGTTAGGTATAGGGTAAGGGTTAGGGTTAGTTTGAGGCTGAGGGTTAGGTATAGTGTAAGAGTTAGGGTTAGTTTGAGGCTGAGGGTTACGTATAGGGTAAGGGTTAGGGTTATGGTGAGAGTTAGGGTTAGGGTAAGTGTTAGGGTGAGGGTGAGGTTTAGGGTTAGGGTTAGGGTTAGTGTAATGGTTAGAGTTACGGTGAAGGTTAGGGTTAGAGTTAGGATTAGGGTTAGGGTAAGGGTTAGGGTGAGGGTGAGGGTTAGGGTTAGGGTTAGGGTGAGGTTGCGGGTGAGGGTTAGGGTGATTGTGAGTGTGAGGGTTTCGGTTATGTAAGGGTTAGGGTTAGGGTTAGGGTGAGGATTAGGGTGAGGGTGAGGGTTATCGTTAGGGTCAGGTTTAGGGTGAGGTTAAGTGTTAGGGTGAGGGTGAGTGTGAGTGTGAGTGTGAGGGCGAAGGTGAGGGTTTCGGTTAGGTAAGGTTTAGGGTTATGGTTAGGGTGAGGATTAGGGTGAGAGTGAGGTTTAGGGTGAGGTTAGTTGAGGCTGAGGGTTAGGGTGTGGGTGAGGATTCAGGTGAGGGTGAGGGTTCGGTGAGGGTGAGAGTTAAAGTTAGGTTTAGGGTGAGGGTTAGGGTTGAGGTGAGGGTTAGGGTTATGGTTAGGGTGAGGATGAGGATTCGGGTTCGGGTGAGTGTGAATGTTAGGGTGTTGGTGACGTTTAGGGTTAGGGTGAGGGTGATGCTGAGTGTTAGGGTTAGGGTTAGTTTGAGGATAAGGGTTAGGGTGAGGATTAGGGTGAGTGTGAGGGTTAGGGTTAGCATAAGGTTTAGGGTGAGGTTTAGGGTTAGGGTTAGGGTAAGGATTAGGGTTAGGTAAGGGTTAGGGTTAGGGTTAGGGTTAGTGTTAGGTTGAGTGTTAGGCTTAGGATTAGGGTTAGGGTGAGGGTTAGGGTTAAGTTTAGGGTTAGGGTAAGGTTAGGGTTAGCATGAGGTTTAGGGTTAGGGTGATGTTTAGGGTGACGGTGAGGGTTAGGGTGATGTTGAGGTTGAGCTTGAGGGTTAGGGTGAGGGTGAGGGTGAGTGGGAGGGTGACTGTGAGGGTTAGGTTTAGGGTGAGGGTAAGATTTAGGGTTAGGGTTAGGGAAAGGGTTAGGCTGAGGGTGAGGGTGAGGTTACGTAAGTTTTAGGGTTAGGTTTAGGGTGAGGATTAGGGTGAGGGTGAGGGTTAGTGTTAGGTTGAGGTTTCGGGTTAGGGTTAGGGTGAGGGTTAGGGTGAGAGTTAGGATTAAGGTTAGGATGAGGGTTAGGCTTAGTGTGAGTGTTCCGGTTAGGTTTAGGGTTAGTGTGAGGATAAGGGTTAGGGTGAGTGTTAGGTTGAGACTGATTGTTAGGGTTAGCGTTAGAGTTAGTTTGAAGGTTAGAGTGGGGGTTAGGGTGAGGGTTAGGTTTCGGGTTAGGGTTGGGTGAGGTTTAGGATGAGGGTAAGGGTTAGGGTTAGGGTGAGAGTGAGGGTGAGGGTAAGGGTTAGGGTTAGGGTCAGGGTTAGGGTGAGGGTGAGGTTTAGGGTTTGCATTAGGGTTAGGGTTAGGGTTAGATTGAGTGTTAAGTTTAGGGTTAGGGTGCAGGTTAAGGTTAGGGTTAGAGTGAGGGTGAGGGTCAGGGTTAGGGTTTGGATTAGGTTTAGTGTTAGGGTGAGGCTGAAGGTGAGGCTGAGGGTGAGCGTGAAGGTGAGGGTTAAGTTTAGGGTTAGATTTAGGGTGAGGGCTAGGGTGAGGGTGATGTTTTTGTTTAGGATAGGTCTAGGGTTAGGTTTAGCGTGAGGATTAGTGTGGGGGTGAGGTTTAAGGTGAGGGTTAGGTTTAGGGTTAGGGTGAGGGTTAGGGTTAGGGTGAGGGTTAGGGTTAGGGTGATGTTTAGGTTGAGGGTGAAGGTGAGAGTGAGGGTTCGGGTGAGGGTTAGGGTTAGGGTGATGGTTAGTGTTAGGGTAACGGTTAGGTTTAGGGGGAGCGTAAGTGTTAGGATGACAGTTAGGGTGAGGGTGAGGGTTAAGGTTAGGTTGAGGATTAGGGTGAGTGTTAGGGTGAGGGTTAGTTTTAGGGTTAGGGTGAGGGTTAGGGTGAAGGTTAGGGTGAAGGTTAGGTTTAGGGTTTGGTTTAGGGTGAGGGTTAGGTGAGAAGGAGTAGGGTGACGGTTAGGGAGAGGGTGAGGGATAGGGTTATGGTGAGGGTAAGGTTTAGGCTGAGGCTTAAGTTGAGAATGAGCATTTGTGTTAGCATCAGGGTTGGGTTGAGGGTTAGTGTTAGGCTGAGGGGTAGTTTTAGGTTTAGGGTGAGGGTTAGGGTTAGGGTTAGGGTTAGGTTGAGGTTAAGGGTTAGGGTGTGGGTGAGGGTGAGGGTTAATGCTAGACTTAGGGTGAGGATGAGGGTTAGGTTTAGGGTTAGGGTGAGTGTGAGTGTGAGGGTTAGGTTTAGGATTAGGGTTAGCGTTAGGGTTAGGCTGAGGTTGAGGTTATGAGTGAGGGTGAGGTCTAGGGTTAGGGGTAGAGGTAAAGTTAGGGTTAGATTTAGGGTTAGTATTAGGGTTAGGGTTAGGATTAGGCTGAGGTTGAGGGTGAGGGTGAGGGTGAAGGTGAGGTTTAGGGTTAGGGTTAGGGGTAAAGTTAGGGTTAGGTTGAGCGGTAGGATGAGGGTGAGGGTTAGGGTTAGCGTTAGTTTTAGGGTGAGGTTTAGGGTGAGAGTTGAGTGTTAGGGTTAGGGTTAGTGTGAGGTTGAGGATCTGTGTTAGGGTTAGGGTTAGGCTTAAATTTAGGATGAGGGTGATGGTGAGGGTTAGAATTAGGATTAGGGTTAGGGTTAGAATTAGGTGAGAGTGAGGATGAGGGTTAGGGTTTGGGTTAGAATTAGGGTGAGGGTGAGCATAAGGGTTATGGTTAGGATTAGGGTTAGAATTATTGTTAGGGTTAGGGTGAGAGTGAGGGTTAGGGTTAGGGTTAGGGTTAGGGTTAGGGTTAGGGTTAGGGTTAGGGTTAGGGTTAGGGTTAGGGTTAGGGTTAGGGTTAGGGTTAGGGTTAGGGTTAGGGTTAGGGTTAGGGTTAGGGTTAGGGTTAGGGTTAGGGTTAGGGTTAGGGTTAGGGTTAGGGTTAGGGTTAGGGTTAGGGTTAGGGTTAGGGTTAGGGTTAGGGTTAGGGTTAGGGTTAGGGTTAGGGTTAGGGTTAGGGTTAGGGTTAGGGTTAGGATTAGGGTTAGGGTTAGTGTGAGGATCAGGGTTAGGGTGAGTTGTAGGGTTACGGTGAGGGTTAGGGTTAGGGTTAGGTTGAGGCTAAGGTTTAGGCTGAGGGTTAGGGTAGGTTTAGGGTGAGGTTTAGGTTTAGGGTGAGGGCTTTGGTGAGGTTGAGTGTTAAGGTGAGTGTGAGGGTGAGGTTGAGGGTTTTGGTTAGGTAAGGGTTACGGTTAGGGTTAGGGTGAGGATTAGGTTGAGGATGAGGTTTAGGTTGAGTGTTAAGTTGAGGGTGAGGGTTAGGGTGAGGGTGAGGGTGAGGGAGATCATGAGGGTTCAGGTGAGTGTGAGAGTTCGGGTGAGGTTGAGGGTTCGGGTGTGGGTCAGGTTTAGGTTTAGGGTGAGGGTTAGGGTGACGCTGAGGGTTAGGGTGAGGGTGAGGTTTAGGATTGGGGTTAGGGTGACGGATTGGTTTAGGGTGAGTGTTAGGGTGAGGGGTAGGGTTAGGGTTAGGAAGAGGGTTAGGGTTAGGGTGAAGTTTCGGGTTAGTTTGAGTGTTAGGGTGAAGGTGAGTTTGAGGTTGAGGGTTAGGGTGAGGGTGATGGTGACGGTGAAGGTTAGGGTTAGGATTCGGGTTAGGGTTAGGTTGAGAGTTAGGGTTAGGTTTAGGATGAGGATGAGGGTGAGGGTGAGGGTGAGGGTTAGGGTTAGGGTTAGGTTTAGGATTAGGTTTACGTTTAGGGTAAGGGTTAGGGTTAGGGTTAGGGTGAGGGTTAGGTTTAGGTTTAGGGTGAGGTTTAGGGTTAGGATTAGGACGAGGGTGAGGGTTAGGTTGAGGGGTAGGTTTAGGGATAGGGTAAGGGTTAGGGTTAGGGTGACGGTTAGGTTTAGGGTTAGGGTTAGTGTGAGGGTGAGGGTGAGGGTTAGGGTTAGGGTTAGGGTAAGGGTTAGGTTTAGGGTGAGGATTAGTTTTAGTTTTAGGTTTAGGGTGAGGGTGATGCTGAGGGTTAGGGTTAGGGTTAGTGTGAGGATAAGGGTTAGGGTGAGGATTAGGGTGAGGGTGAGGGTTAGGATTAGCATAAGGTTTAGGGTGAGGGTTAGGGTTAGTGTTAGGGTTAGGGTAAGGTTTAGGGTTAGGGTAAGGGTTAGTGTTAGGCTTAGGGTTAGGGTTATGGTTAGGGTTAGGGTCAGGGTTAGGCTTAGGTTTAGGGTTAGGGTGATGTTTAGGATGATGTTGAGGGTTAGGGTGAGGGTGAGCTTGAGCGTGAGAGTTAGGGTGAGGGTGAGTTGGAGGGTGACAGTGAGGGTTAGGGTTAGGTTTAGGGTGAGAATAAGAGTTATTGTTAGGATTAGGTTTAGGGTAAGAGTTAGGCTGAGGGTAGGGTGAGGGTGAGGTTTTCGGTTAGGGAAGGGTTTGGGTTAGGTTTAGGGTTTGGATTAGGGTCAGGGTGAGGGTTAGTGTTAGAGTTAGGGTTAGGGTGAGGGTTAAGCTTAGGGTTAGGATGAGGGTTAGGCTTAGTGTGAGAGTTACGGTTAGGTTAGGTTTAGTGTGAGGATAAGTGTTAGGATGAGTGTTAGGTTGAGACTGAGGGTTAGGGTTAGAGTTAGGGTTAGGGTGAAGGTTAAGTTGGCGGTTAGCGTTCTGGTTAGGTTTGGGTGAGGGTTAGGGTGAGCGTAAGGGTTAGTGTGAGGGTTAGGTTGAGGGTGAGGGATAGGGTTATGGTGAGGGTAAGGGTTAGGGTTAGGGTGAGAGTGAGGGTGGGGGTAAGGTAAGGGTTAGGGTCAGGGTTAGGGTTAGGCTGAGGCTTATGTTGCAAATGAGCATTTGTGTTAGCATCAGTGTTGGGGTGTGGGTGAGGGTTAGGGTTAGGCTGAGGGGTAGTTTTAGGGTTGGGTGAGGGTTAGGGTTAGGGTTAGGGTTAGGGTGAGATTAATGGTTAGGGTGTGGGTGAGTGTGAGGGTTAGGGTTAGCCTTAGGGTGAGTGTGAGGTTTAGGGTTAGGGTTAGAGTGAGTGTGAGTGTGAGGGTTAGGTTTAGGATTAGCGTTAGGGTTAGGATTAGGCTGAGGTTGAGGGTGAGGGTGAGGGTGAAGGTGAGGTTTAGGGTTAGGGTTAGGGTTAGAGTTAGATTTATTTTGTGCGCTAGGATGAGGATGAGGGTTAGGTTTAGTGTTAGGGTGTGGTTTTTGGTGAGTGTTGAGTGTTAGGGTTAGGGTTAGGGTGAGGGTGAGGGTTAGGGTTAGGGTGAGGGTGAGGATTAGGAATAGGGTGGGGGTTAGAGTTACAGTGAGGGTGAGGGTGAGGGTGAAGGTTATGATTATATTTAGGGTTAGGGATAGGGTGAGGGTGAGGGTTAGAGTGTTTTTGAGGGTTAGGGATAGCGTGAGGATTAGTTTTAGGGTGAGGGTTAGGGTTAGGATTAGGGTTAGGATGAGGGTTAGGGTAAGGGATAGGGTTAGTGTTAGGATGAATGTTAGGATTAGTGTGAGAGTTAGGGTAAAGGTAAGGGATAGGGTTAGGGTGAGGTTAAGAATTAGGGAGAGGGTGAGGGTTAGCGTTAGGGTTAGGTTGAGGTTTAGGGTGTGGCTTAGGCTTATGTTTAGGTTTAGGGTGAGGGTTAGGGTTAGGGTTAGTGTGAGGTTTAGGTTGAGGGTGAGGGTGAGGGTAAAATTTAGGGTGTGGGTTAGGGTTTGTTTTAGGGTGAGGGTTAGTGTTAAGGTGAGGGTTAGTGTGAGGGTGAGATTTAGGTTATGGTTTAGGGTGAGGGTTAGGGTTAGGGTGAGGGTTATGGCGAGGGGTAGGGTTAGGGTTAGGGAGAGGGTTAGGGTTTGTGTGAGGGTTAGGTTTACGGTTAGAGTTAGGTTCAGTATGAGGATAAAAGTTAGGGTGAGGTTTAGGGTTAGGGATAGGGTTAGGGTTAGGGTTAGGTTTAGGGTAAGTGTTAGGGTTAGGGTGAATGTGAGTTTTAGGGTGAGGGATAGGGTTAGGGTTAGGGTAAGGGTTAGGTTTAGGGTGAGTATTAGATTTAGGGTTAGGGTTAGGGTGAGGGTGAGGATTAGGGTTAGGGTGAAGGTGAGGGTGAGTTTTAGGGTTAGGGTTACAGTTAGGGTGAGGATTAGGTTTAGGTTTATGATTAGGGTAAGAAGTAGGATTAGGTTGAGGGTTAGGTTTAGGGTTACGGTTAGGATGAGGGTGAGTCTGGGGGTTAGGGTTAGTGTGAGGATAAGGGTTAGGGTGAGGATTAGGGTGAGGTTGAGGGTTAGGGTTAGCATTAGGGTTAGGGTGAAGGTTAGGGTTAGTTTTAGTTTAAGGGTTAGGGTTAGGGTTAGGGTAAGGGTTAGGTTTAGGCTTAGGGTTAGGGTTAGCATTAGGGTGAGGGTGAGGCTTAGGGATAGTGTTAGGTGAGGGTTAGGGTTAGGCTTAGGGTTAGGGTAAGGTTTAGGGTTAGGGTGAGGGTGATTTTTAGGGTGACGGTGAGGGTTAAGGTGAGGTTGAGGTTGAGGGTCAGGGTGAGGTTGAGGGTGAGGTTGAGGGTGAGGGATAGGGTTAGGGTTATGGTTAGGGTGACGGTGAGGGTTAAGGTGAGGGTGAGCTTGAGCATGAGGGTTAGGTTGAGTGTAGTGTGAGTGTGAGGATGACGATGAGGGTTATGTTTAAGGTTAAGTTTAGGGTGAGGGTAAGGTTTAGGATTAGGATTAGGGTTAGTGTAAGAGTTAGGCTGAGGGTGAGGGTTAGGGTTAGGGTGATTTTTAGGGTGACGGTGAGGGTTAGGGTGAGGGAGAGCTTGAGCATGAGGGTTAGGTTGACTGTGAGTGTGAGTGTGAGGGTGACCATGAGGGTTATGGTTAAGGTTTAGGGTGAGGGTAAGGGTTAGGGTTAGGATTAGGGTTAGTGTAAGGGTTAGGCTGAGGGTGAGGCTGAGTGTTAGGGTTAGGGTTAGGGTGAGGGTTAGGGGTAGTGTGAGGGTTAGGTTGAGGGTGAGGTTGAGGGTCAGGGTGAGGTTGAGGGTGAGGTTGAGGGTGAGGGATAGGGTTAGGGTTATGGTTAGGGTGAGGGTGAGGGTGAGGTTTAGGGTTAGGGTTAGTGTTATTGTTATGGTTAGGGTTTTAGGGTTAGGATTAGTGTGAGAGCGAGGGTGAGGGTTAAGTTTAGAGTTACAGTTAGGGAGAGGGTGAGGGTGAGTGTTAGGGTTAGGGTTATGGTGAGGTGTAGGGTGAGGGGTAGGATTAGGGTTAGGGTGAGGGTTAGCATTAATGTGAGGATTAGGGTTAGGGTTATGGTTAGTGTGAGGATAAAGGTTAGGGTGGGAGTGAGAGTTAGGGTTAGCTTTAGTGTTAGGGTGAGGGTTAGGGTGAGGTTTAAGGTGAGGGTTTGTTTGTATGAGGGTGAGGTTTATAGTTCGGATTAGGGTGAAGGTTAGGGCTAGGGTGAGGTTTAGGGTATGGTTAAGGTGAGGGTTCGGGTTCAGGAGAGGTTGAGTTTTAGGGTGAGAGTGATGGTTCGGGTTCGGGTGAGGGTTAAGGTGACAGTGATGGTTAGGGTGATGTTCAGGGTTAGGGTTACTGTGAGGATTAGGGTGAGTGTTATTGTTAGGGTTAGGGTGAGTGTTAGTTTTAGGGTGAGGGTTAGGGTGAGGTTGTGGTTTAGGTTTAGGTTGAGGGTTAGGTTGAGCGTTAGCTTGAGGGTTAGGTTTAGGTTTAGGGATAGGGTGAGGGTTAGGTTGAGGTTTAGTGTTAGTGTTAGGGTTAGGGTTAGGGTGAGGGTTAGGGTTATGGTAAGGGTTACAGTGCGGTTTAGGGTGAGAGTGAGGGTTACATATAGTATTAGGGTTAAGGTTAGTTTTAGGGTGAGGCTTAAGTTTAGGGTTATGTTGAGGGTGAGTGTTAGGGCTAGCATTAGAGATACGGTTAATGTGAGGGTGAGGGTTAGGGTTAGGGTTGGGGTTAGGATTAGGTGAGGGCTAGGATTATGGTTAGGGTAAGCTTTAGGTTTAGGGTGAGGGTAAGGGTGAGGGTTAGGTGTAGGATTAGGCTTAGGTATAGGGTTAGGCTTAGGGTGATGGTGAGGGTGAATGTCAGAGGTAGATTTAGGGTGAGGGTTAGGGTTATGGTTAGGGTTAGGGTGAGGGTGAGGGTGAAGGTTAGGGTGAGGTTGAGGGTGAGGTTGAGTGTGAGGGTGAGGGTTAGGGTTTGGGTGACAGTTAGGTTTAGGTTTAATGTTAGGGTGAGGGTTAGGTTTAGGGTTAGGTTTAGGAGGAACGTTAGGCTGAGGGTTAGGGTTAGGGTTAGAGTGAGCATAAGGTTTATGATGATGGTGATGGTTAGGTTTAGGATTAAGTTTAGGGTTAGAATGAGGGTTAGGGATAGGGTTAGGATTAGGGTGAGGGTTTTGGTTAGGGTTAGGTTTAGAGCTAAGATGAGGTTGAGGGTGAGGGCTAGGGTTTAAATTAGGGTTAGGGATAAGGTTAGGCTGAGGGTGAGGTTGAGGGTGAGGGTGAGGGTTAGGGTTAATATGAGGGTTAGGTTTATGGTTAGTGTTAAGGTTAGGGTGAGGGGTAGGGTTAGGGTTAGAGTTAGGATGAGGGTTAGGGTGAGGGTTAGGATTATTGTTATTGTTAGCTTTAGTGATATGTTGAGTGTGAGGGTGCGGGTGAGGGTTAGGGTTAGGGTTAGGGTGAGGTTTAGGGTTAGGGTTAGATTTAGGGTAAGGGTGAGGGTGAGGTTTAGGGTTAGAGTTAGGGTTAGTTTTAGGTTTAGGCTTAGCGTTAGGCTGAGGATGAAGGTGGGGGTGAGGATTAGGGTTAGGTTTAGGGTTAGGATTAGAGTTAGGGTTAGGGTTAGGGTTAGGGTTATTGTTAGTGTTATGGTTAGGTTTACGTTTGGTTTAGGGTTAGGGTTAGGGTTAGTGTTATGGTTAGGGTTAGGTTTAGAGTTACAGTGAGGGTGAGGGTGAGGGTGAGTGTTAGGTTTAGGGTGGGGTTTACGGTGAGGTTTAGGTTTAGGGTTAGGTTGAGGTTGAGGTTGAGGTTTAGGGTTAGAGTAAGGGTTAGTGGGAGGGTTAGGGTGAGGGTTAGGTTTAGGGTTAGTGTTAGACTTAGGGTGAGGTTGAGGTTAGGTTGGGGTTTAGGGATAGGTTTAGGGTTAGTCTTAGGGTTAGGGTTAGGCTGAGAGTGAGTGTGGGGGTGAGGGTTAGTGTTACAGTGAGGGTGAGGATTAGGATTAGGGTTAGGGTTAGGATGAGGGTTAGGGTTAGGGTTAGGGTTAGGGTTTGGTTTAGGGTGAGGGTTAGTGTTAGGGTTAGGGTTAGGCTTAGGGTTAGGCTGATGGTGAGGGTGGTGATGAGATTATGTTAGACTGATGGTTAGGGTTATGGTTACATTGAGGATTAGGATGAGGGTTAGGGTTAGGATTAGGGTTACGGTGTGGGCTAAGGTGAGGATGAGGGTTAGGATGAGGGTTAGGCTTAGGATTAGGGTTAGGCTGAGGCTGAGGGTGAGGATGAGGGTTAGGGTTAGCATGATGGTTAGGGTTAGGGTTAGGGTGAGGGTTAGGATGAGGGTTAGGGTTAGGGTGAGGGTTACAATAAGGGTGAGGGTTAGGATTAGTGTGAGGATTAGGGTTAGGTTTAGGGTGAGGGTGAGGCTTTGATTGAGGGTTAGGGTTATGTTGAGTGTTATGGTTAGGGTGAAGGTTAGGTTTAGGGTTAGGGTTAGGGTTAGGGTTAAGGTTAGGGTTACAGTTAAGGTGAGGGTGAGGGTGAAGGTTAGGGTTAGGGTTAGGGTGAGTTTTAGGTTTAGGGTTAGGGTTAGACTTAGGCTTAGGGTGAGGGTGAAGTTTAGGGTTAGAGTTAGGGTGATTGTTAGGGTTAGGTTTAGGGTGCGGGTTAGGGTGAGGTTTAGACTTTGGGTTAGGTTTAGGCTTAGGAATAGGCTTAGGCCCAGCGTGAGGGTGAGGGTTAGGGTTAGGGTTAGGGTGAGGGTTAGGGGGATGTTTAGGGTGAGGTTTAGGGTTAGGGTTATGTTGAGGTTGAGGGTTAGAGTTAGAGTGAGTGTTAGTGGGAGGGTTAGGGAGAGGGTTAGGTTTAGGTTTAGTGTTAGTCTTAGGGTGTGGGTGAGGTTTAGGTTCAGGTTTAAGGATAGAGTTAGGGTTAGCATTAGGCTTAGGGTGAGGGTTAGTGTGAGGATTAGGGTTAGGTTTTAGGCTCAGGCTAAGGGTTAGGCTGAGCGAGAGGGTGGGTTTGAGGGTTAGTGTTACGGTGAGTGGGAGAATTAGGGTTAGGGTGAGGGTTATGATGAGGGTTAGGGTTAGGGTTAGGGTTTGGTTTAGGGTGAGGTTGAGGGTGAGGATTAGGGTTAGGGTTAGGGTTAGTGTTATGGTGAGGGTTAGGATGAGGGTTAGGTTTAGGATTAGGGTTAGGGTGTGGGCTAGTGGCAGGTGAGGTTTACGGTGAGGGTTACGGTGAAGTTTAAGGTTAGGGTTAGGGTTAAAGTTAGGGTGAAGTTGAGTTTAGGGTTAGAGTTAGGGTTACGGTGAGGCTGAGGTTGAGGGTTAGGGTTAGGTTGAGGTTTAGTGTTAGAATTAGTGTTAGAGTGAGGGTTAGAGCAAGGGTTAGGTTGTGGGTGAGGGTTAGGCTTAGCATTAGGATTAGGTTTAGGCTGAGGGTGAGGGTTAGTTTGAGGGTTAGGGTTAGGTTTTGGGTTAGGGTTAGATTGAGTGTTAGGTTTAGGATTAGGGTTAGGGTGAGGGTTAAGTTTAGGGTTAGGGTGAGGGTAATGATGAGGATTAGAGTTAGGATTAGGATTATGGTGAGGGCTAGTATGAGGATGAGGGTTAGGGTTAGTGTTAGATTAAGCTTTAGGGTTAGGGATCGCTTTAGGGTGAGGGTTAGGTTGAGGTTAGGGTTACAGTGAGTTTGTGGGTTAATGTTAGATTGAGGGTTAGGGTTAGGATTAGGGTTAGGGTGAGAGTGAGTGTTAGGATTAGGGTTAGGTTTAGGTTTAGGGTTAGGGTGAGGGTTAGGGTGAGGATGATGGTAAGGGTAAAGGTGAGGTGTAGGGTGAGGGTGAGGGTTAAGTTAAGGGTGAGGGTTAGGTTTAGGCTTAGGTTTAGAGTAAGGGGTAGTATTAGGGTCAGTTGGATTGTTAGATTGAGGATTAGGGTTAGCGTTAGTGTGAGGTTTAGAGTGAGGATGAGGGTTAGGGTTAGGGTGAGGGTGAAGGTTAGAATTAGGGTTAGGGTGAGGGCTAGGGTGAAGGTGAGGGTGAGGGTAAGGTTTAGGCTTAGGCTTAGGATTAGGCTGAGCGTGAGATTGAGGATGAGTGTTAAGGTTAGGGTGATGGTTAGGTTTACAGTTAGGGTGAGGGTTAGGATGAGGTTTAGGGTTAGGGTGAGGGTTAGGTTGAGGTTTATAGTTAGGGTTAGGGTTAGACTTAGGGTTATGGTGAGGATGAGGTTCAGGGGTACAGTTAGGGTTAGGATGAGGGTTAAGGTTAGGGTGCAGGTTAGCCTAGGGGTGACGGTAAGGGTAAAGGTGAGGGTTAGGCTGAGGGTGAGGGTTCCAGTAAGGTTAGGGTGAGGGTTAGTGTTAACATTAGGGTGAGGGTGAGGGTTAGATTGAGGATTAGTGTTAGGGTTAGTGTGAGGTTTAGGGTGAGGATGAGTGTTAGGGTTAGGGTGAAGGCTAGGGTGAGTGTGAGGGTTAGGGTTAGGGTTAGGGTGAGGGTAAGTGTTAGGGTGAGGGTTAAGGTTAGGGTGAGGGTTATGCTTAGGGTGAGGGTTAGGGTTAGGGTTAGGTTTATTGTTAGGTTTCGGGGTAGGGTTACGGTTACTGTGAGGGTGAGGGTGAGGATTAGGTTTAGGGTTAGGATGAGGTTTAGGTTTAGGGTTAGGTTTAGAGTCAGGGTTAGGGTGAGGGTTAGGCTTAGGCTTAGGCTTAGTCTTGGGCCGAGCATGAGGTTGAAGGTTCGGGTTCGGGTTCGGGTGAGGGTTAGGGTTAGGTTTAGGGTTAGGTTGAGAATTAGGTTGAGGTTTAGGGTTAGGATAAGTTTAAGGGTGAGGGCTAGGCTGAGGTTTAGGGTGAGGGTTAGGGTTAGAGATAGGGTTAGGTTTAGGATTAGGGTTAGGGTGAGGGTGAGTGTGAGGGTTAGGATTAGGGTTAGGGTTAGGTTTAGAGTTAGGATGAGTGTTAGGGTTAGGGTTTGGGTTAGGGTGATATTGAGGCTGAGGATTAGTGTTAGGTTTAGTGTTAGGTTTAGGGTGAGGGTGAGGTTTAGATGTAGGGTTAGGGGGTGGGTTAGGGTGAGGGTTAGGGTTAGGGGTAGTGTTAGGTTTAGGTTGAGGGTGAGGTTTAGGTTGAGGTTTAGGGTTAGGGTTAAGGTTAGGGTCATTGTGAGGGTTAGTTTTAGTGTTAGAGTTAGGGTGAGTGTAAGTTTTCGGGTGAGGCTATGGGTTAGGTTGACGGTTATGGATAGGGTTAGGGTTATTTTTAGGTTTAGGTTTAGGTTTACGGTTACAGTGAGGGTGAGTGTGAGGGTTAGGGTTAGGGTTAGGTTGAGGTTTAGGGTTTGGGTTAGGGTTATAGTTAGGGTTAGGGTGAGGGTGAGGTTTAGGGTGAGAGTTAAGTTTAGGGTGACGGTTAGGGTTAGGTAGGGAGAGAGTTAAGGGGAGGGTAAGGCTTAGTGTTATGGTTAGGGATAGGATTACGGTTAGGGTTAGTGTGAGGGTCCGTGTGTTTGTTAGGGTTAGTTCTGGGGTTAGGCTTAAGTTTAGGCTGAAGGTGAGGGTGATGGTTAGGGTTAGGGTTTGGGTTAGTGTTAGGGTTAGGGGGAGTGTTAGGATGACGGTTAAGGTTAGGATTAGGGTTAGGGTAAGGGCTAGGGTGAGGTTGAGGTTTAGGGTTAGAGTTAGGGTGAGGTTTATGGTTAGGGTAAGGATTAAGGTGAGGGTGAGGTTTAGGGTTAGAGTTAGGGTTAGGGTGAGGCTGAGGGTGAGGGTTAGGGTTAGTGTTAGTGTTAGGTTTAGGGTTAGGGTTAGGGTGAGTGTTAGGGTGAGGGTTAGGCTTAGGTTTAGGGTTAGGTTTAGGCTGAGGGTGAGGGTGAGGGTGAGGGTTAGGGTGATGATGAAGGTTAGGGTTAGGATGAGGGCTAGGGTTGGGTGAGGGTTAAGGATAGGGTTATCGTGAGTTTTAGGGTTAGGGTAATGTTTAGGGTTAGTGTGAGGGTTAGTGTTAGGTTTAGGGTTATTGTTAGGGTTGGGGTAAGTGTTAGGGTGAGGTTTAGGGTTAGGGTGAGGGTTATAGTTAGGGTGAGGGTTAGGGTTATGGTTAAGGTTATTGTTAGGGTTAGGCTTATGGTTATGTTGAGGATGAGGGTGAGGGTTACGGTTAGGGTTAGGATGAGGTTTAGGTTTAGGGTTAAGCATAGAATTAGGGTTCGGGTGAGAGTGAGGTTTAGGGTTAGAGTTAGGTTTTGTGATAGGGTTAGGGTTAGGGTGAGGATTAGGGTTAGTCTTAGGCTTAGGCTTAGGCTGAGCATGAGGGTGAGGTTTAGGGTTAGGTTGATGGTTCTGGTTAGGATTAGTGTTATTGTTAGGGTTAGGGTTAGAGTTACAGTGAGGGTGAGGGTTCAAGTGATGGTTAGGGTTAGGGTTAGGGTGGTGTTTACCGTTAGAGTTAGGGTTAGGTTGAGGGTGAGGTTTAGGGTTAGATTTAGGGTTAGTTTTAGGGTGAAGTTTAGTGTTAGAGTTAGGGTTAGCGTGCGGCTGAGGGTGAGGGTTATGGTTCGGATTAGGGGTTGGGTGAGGGTGACGGTGAGGGTTAAGTTTAGTGTTAGGATGAGGGTTAGGGTTAGAATTAGTGTTAGGGTGAGGGCTAGGGTGAGGGTGAGGTTTAGGGTTAGAGTTATGGTGAGGTTTAGGGTTAGGGTTAGTGTTAGGGTTAGGGTGAGTGTAAGGTTTAGGGTTAGTGTTAGGGTTAGGGTGAGGCTGAGTTTGAGGGTTAGGGTTAGTGTTAGTGTTAGATTTAGGGTTAGGCTGAGGGTTGAGTGTGAGGGTTAGGCTTAGAGTTAGGATTAGGTTTAGGGTAAGGGTTAGGGTGAGTGTGAGAGATATGTTTAGGGTTAGGGTTAGGCTTAGGGTTAGACTGAGAGTGAGGGCAGGGGTGAGGCTTAGGATAAGGGTGAGTGTGAGGGTTAGGGTTAGGGTGAGGGTTAGGGTTAGGGTTACTGTGAGCGTGAGGGTTAGGGTTAGGTTGAGAGTTAGGGTTAGTCTTAGGGTTAGGGTGAGGGTTAAGGTTAGCGTTAGGGTGAGGGTAAGGATCAGGATTAGGGTTAGGATGAGGGTTAGGGTGAGGGCTAGGGTGAGGTTGAGGTTTAGGGTTCGTGTAAGATTAAGGTTTAGGGTTAGGGTTAGGGTTAGTGTGAGGATTAGGTTGAGGATTAGGGTTACAGTGAGGGTGAGGATTAGGGTTAGGGTTAGGGTTAGGATTAAGGTTAGCTTGAGGGTGAGTATTAGCATTAATTTTAGGGTGAGGGTTAGGTTTAGGTTTAGGGTTAGGATTAGTGTTGTTAGGGTTTGGGTTAGAGTTATTGTGAGTGTGAGGGAGAGGGTGAGGTTTAGGGTTAGGGTTAGGTTTATGGTTAGGTTTAGGGGTAGGGTTACGGTTACTGTGAGGGTGAGGGTGAGGATTAGGGTTAGGGTTAGAATGAGGTTTAGGTTTAGGGTTAGGGTTAGAGTTAGGGTTAGAGTCAGGGTTAGGGTTAGGGTTAGGCTTAGGCTTAGGCTTAGGCCGAGCATGAGGGTGAGGGTTCGTGTTCGTTTTCGGGTGAGGTTAGGGTTAGGTTTAGGGGTAGGTTGGGAGTTAGGTTGAGGTTTACTGTTAGGATAAGTTTAAGGGTTAGGGCTAGGCTGAGGGTTAGGGTGAGGGTTTGGATTAGGGATAGGGTTAGGTTTAGGATTAGGGTTAGGGTGAGGGTGATTGTGAGGGTTAGGATTAGGGTTAGGGTTAGGCATAGAGTTAGGATGAGGGTTAGGTTTATGGTTTGGGTTAGGGTGATGTTGAGGCTGAGGATTAATGTTAGGTTTAGGGTTAGGTTTAGGGTTAGTGTTAGTGTTAGGGTTAGGGTTAGGGTTAGGGTGAGGGAGAGGTTTAGATATAGGGTTAGGGTGAGGGTTAGGGTTAGGGTTAGTGTTAGGTTTAGGTTGAGTGTGAGGGTTAGGTTGAGGTTTAGGTTTAGGGTTAGGTTTAGGGTCAGTGTGAGGGTTAGTGTTACTGTTAGGGTTAGTTTTAGGGTGAGGGTAAGTGTTAGGGTGAGGTTATGGGTTAGGGTGATGGTTATATTTAGGGTGAGGGTTAGGGTTAGCGTTAGGTATATTGTTAGGTTTAAGTTTAGGTTTACGGTTACGGTGAAGGTGAGTGTGAGGGTTAGGGTTAGGGTTAGGTTGAGGTTTAGGGTTTAGGATAGGGTTAGAGTTAGAGTAAGGGTGAGGGTGAGGTTTAGGGTTAGAGTTAGGGTTAGGGTGACGGTTAGGATTAGGGTTAGGGTGAGAGTTAGGGGGAGGGTAAGGGTTAGTGTTAGGGTTAGGGATAGGATTAGGGTTAGGGTTAGGGTGAGGGTCAGTGTGTTTGTTAGGGTTAGGTCTAGGGTTAGGCTTAGATTAAGTTGAGGGGGAGGATGATATTTAGGTTAGGGTTTTGTTAGGGGGAGGGTTAGGATGAGGGTTAGGATTAGGATTAGGGTTAGGGCAAGGCCTAGGGTGAGGGTGAGGTTTAGCGTTAGCGTTAAGGTGAGATTTATGGTTATGGTTAGGGTTAGGGTGAGGGTGAGGTTTAGGGTTAGAGTTAGGGTTAGGGTGAGGCTGAGGGTGAGGGTTAGTGTTAGGGTTAGTGTTAGGTTTCGTGATAGGGTTAGGGTGAGGGTTAGGGTGAGGGTTATGGTTAGATTTAGGATTAGGTTTAGGCTGAAGGTTAGGGTGAGGCTGAGGGTTAGGGTGAGGATGAGGGTTAGGTTTAGGGTGAGGGCTAGTGTTGGGTGAGGGTTAGGGATAGGGTTAGCGTGAGGTTTAGGGTTAGGGTAATGGTTAGGGCTAGTGTGAGGGTTACTGTTATGGTTAGGGTTATTGTTAGGGTTAGGCTAAGTGTTAGGGTGAGGGTTAGGGTTAGGGTGAGGTTTATGGTTAGGATGAGGGTTAGGGTTATGGTTAAGTTTATTGTTAGGGTTAGCATTAGGGTTACGGTTACGGTGAGGGTGAGGGTGGGGTTGACGTTTAGGTTTAGGGTTAGGGTTATGTTGAAGTTGAGGTTTAGGGTTAGATTTAGGGTTAGTGTTAGGGTGAGGTTTAGTTTTAGAGTTAGGGTTAGGGTGAGGCTGAGGTGAGGTTTAGCGTTAGGATAAATGTTAGGGTTATGCTTAAGGTGAGGGTTAGGTTGAGGGTGAGAGTTAGGGTTAGTTTTAGGAGTTGGATTAGTGTTAGGTTTATGGTGAGTGTGAGGGTTAGGGTTAGGGATAGGCTTAGGGTTAGGCTGAGGTTGAGGGTTAGGGTTGGGGTTAGGGTGAGTTATAGGGTTAGGGTTAGGGTGAGTGTGAGAGTTTGGTTTAGGGTTAGGATTAGGATTAGGCTGAGCATGAAGGTGTGGGTTAGGGTTAGGATGAGGGTTAGGGTTATGTTGAGGGTTAGGATGAGCGTAAGGGTTAGGATTAGGGTTAGGGTGAGGGTGAGTGTGTGTGTTAGTGTTAGGTTTAGGATTAGGCTTAGGGTTAGGCTGAGTGTGAGTTTGAGGGATAAGGATAGGGTTAGGGTGAGCGTTATTGTAAGAGTTAGGGGGAGGGTTAGGAAGAGGGTTATGGTTAGGTTTAGGGTTGGGTGAGGGCTAGGGTGAGGGTGAGGTTTAGGGTTAGGTTTGGGGTGAGGGTTAGGGTTAGGGTAAGAGTGAGAGTTAGGGTTCAGCTTAAGTTTTGGGTTAGGTTGAGGGTTAGGGTAAGGGTTACGGTGAGGGTGAGGGTTAGGGTTAGATTGAGGGTTAGGGTTCGGAATAGGGTTAGGGTGAGGGTGACAGTGAGGGTTAGGTTTAGTGTTAGGTTGAGGGTTAGGATGAAGGTTAGGGTTAGGATTAGGGTTAGGGTGAGGGCTAGGGTGAGGGTGAGGTTTAGGGTTAGGGTTAGGTTGAAGTTTAGGGTTAGGGTTAGTGTTAGGGTTAGGGAGAGGGAGAGGTTTATGGTTAGAGTTAGGGTTAGGGTGAGCCTGAGTTTGAGGGTTAGGTTTAGTGTTAGTGTTAGATTTAGGGTTAGGTTGAGGGTAAGTTTGAGTGTGAGGGTTAGGCTTAGGGTTAGGATTAAGTTTAGGTTAAGGGTTAGGGTGAGTGTGAGCGATATGGTTAGGGTTAGGATTAGGGTTAGGGTTAGACTTAGGGTGAGGGTGGGGGTGAGGATTAGGTATAGCGTGAGTGTGAGGGTTAGGGTTAGGGTCATTGTTAGGGTTAGGGTTATGGTGAGCGTGAGGGTTAAGGTTAGGTTGAGAGTTAGGGTTAGTGTTAAGGTTAGGGTGAGGGTTAAGGTTAGGGCTTGGGTGAGGGTAAGTATGAGGATTAGGGTTAGGATTATGGTTAGGGTGAGGGCTAGGGTGAGAGTGAGGGTTAGGGTTAGTATTAGATTAAGCTTTAGGGTTAGGGTTAGGGTTAGGGTGAGGATTAGGTTGAGGGTTAGGGTTATAGTGAGGGTGAGGATTAGGGTTAGGATGAGGGTTAGGGTTAGGATTAGGGTTAGTCTGAGGGTGAGTGTTAGCATTAGGGTTAGGGATAGGGTTAGGTTTAGGGTTAGGATTAGTGTTATTGTTAGCGTTAGGGTTAGAGTTATGGTGAGGGTGAGGTGAGGGTGAGGGTGAGGGTTAGGGTTAGGGTTAGGGTGAGGTTTATAGTTAGGTTTAGGAGTAGGGTTAGGGTGAGGGTGCGGTTTAGGGTTAGATTTAGGGTTAATTGGAGGGTTAGGCCTAGGGTGAGGTTTACGGTTACTTTTAGGGTTAAGGTTAGGGTGAGGGTTAGGTTGAGGTTTAGGCTTTTGGTTAGGGTTAGTGTTAGGATTAGGGTGAGGGTGAGGTTGAGTGTGAGGGATAGGATTAGGGTTTGGCTTAGGCTTAGGGTTAGGCTGAGAGTGAGGGTGGCGTTGAGGATTAGGTTTAGGGTGATGATTAAGATTAGGGTTAGGGTGAGGTTTAGGATGATGGTTAGGATTAGGATTAATGTTAGGGTGAGGGCTATGGTGAGGGTCAGGGTTAGGGAAGGGTTAGGCTTAGGCTTAGGATTAGGCTGAGCTTGAGGTTGAGGGTGAGGGTTAGGGTTAGGGTGATGGTTAGGTTTACAGTTAGGGTGAGGGTTAGGATGAGCTTTAGGTTTAGGGTGAGGGTTAGGGTGAGGTTTAGTGTTAGGGTTAGGGTTAGACTTAGGCTTATGGTGAGGGTGAGGTTCAGGGGTCCAGTTAGGTTTAGGATGAGAGTTAGGGTTAGGGTGCAGGTTAGCCTGGGGGTGACGGTAAGGGTAAAGTTGAGGGTTAGACTGAGGGTGAAGGTTCTGGTAAGGGTGAAGGTTATGGTTATGGTTAGGGTTAGTGTTAGCGTTAAGGTGAGTTTGAGGGTTAGATTGAGGATTCGTGTTAGGGTTAGTGTGAGGTTTAGGGTGAGGATGAGGGTTAGGGTTAGGTTGAAAGCTAGGGTGAGTGTGAAGGTTCCTAGGGTTAGGGTTAGAGTGCGGGTAATTGTTAGGGTTAGAGTTAAGGTTTGGGTGAGGTTTATGGTTAGGGTGAGGGTTAGGGTTAGGGTTAGATTTATTATTAGGTTTAGGGGTATGGTTACAGTTACTGTGAGGGTGAGCGCGAGGATTAGGGTTAGGGTTAGGATGAGGTTTAGGTTTAGGTTTAGGGTTAGAGTTAGGGTTAGTTTGAGGGGTAGGGTTAGGGTTAGGCTTAGCCTTAGGCCGAGCATGAGGGTGGGGGTGAGGGTGAGGGTTCCGGTGAGGGTTAGGGTTAGGTTTAGGGTTAGGTTGAGAGTTAGGTTGAGGTTTAGGGTTAGTATAATTCTAAGGGTGAGGGATAGGCTGAGGGTTAGAGTGAGGGTTAGGATCAGGGATTGGGTCAGGTTTAGGATTAGGGTTAGGGTGAGGGTGAGTGTGAGGTTTAGGATTAGGGTTAGCGTTAGGGTTAGCGTGAGGTTTAGGGTTAGGGTTTCGGTTAGGGTGAGGATTAGTGTTAAGTGAAGGTTATTGTTAGGGTTAGGCAAAGTGTTAGGGTGAGAGTTAGGGTTAGGTTGAGGGTTATGGTTAGGGTGAGGGTTAGGGTTATGGTTAAGGTTATTGTTAGGGTTAGGGTTAGGCTTAGGGTTAAGGTGAGGGTGAGGGTTACGGTTATGTTTAGCTTGAGCTTAAGGTTTAGGTTTAGGCTTAGAATTAGGGTTAGGGGGACAGTGAGTTTTAGGATTAGAGTTAGAGTTTGTGATAGGGTTAGGGTTAGGGTGAGGTTTAGGGTTAGGGTTAGGCTTAGGCTTAGGCTTAGGCCGAGCATCAGGGTGAGTTTTAGGGTTAGGGTGATGGTTCTGGTTAGGATTAGTGTAATTGTTAGGGTTAGGTTTAGAGTTAGAGTGAGGTTGAGGGTGCAGGTGAGGGTTAGGGTTAGGGTTAGGGTGGGGTTTACGGTTAGGGTTAGGGTTAGTGTTAGGTTGAGGGTGAGGTTTAGGGTTAGATTTAGGGTTAGTGTTAGGCTGAGGGTTAGTGTTAGCGTTAGGTTTAGTTTTAGGGTGAGGCTAAGGGTTATGGTGAGGGTTTGGGTTAGGGTGAGGGTTATGGTTAAGCTGAGGTTTAGGAATTGGTTTAGAGTTATTGTTAGGGTTCGGTTTAATTTTACGGTTACAGTGAGGGTGAGGATGAGGGTTAGGGTTAGGCTTAGGTTGAGGTTTAGTGTGAGGGTGAGTTTTAGGTTTAGAGTCAGTGTGAGGGTTAGGTTGAGGGTTTGGGTTAGGGTTAGTGTTAGTGTTAGGGTTAGGGTGAGAGTTAGGGGGAGGTTTAGGGTTAGAGTTAAGTTTAAGATTAGGTTTAGGATGAGGGTGAGTGTGTGTGTTAGGGTTTGTTTTAGGGTTAGCCTTAGGGTTAGGCTGAGGGTGAGGTTGAGGGTGAGGGTTAGTGTTAGGGTTAGGGTTAGGATTAGGTTTAGAGGGAGGGTTAGGATGAGGATTAAGGTTAGGATTAGGGTTAGGGTGAGGGCTAGGGTGAGGGCAAGGTTTAGGGTTAATGTTAGGGTGAGGGTTAGGGTTTTGTTTAGGGTGAGCGTTAGGGTTTGGGTTAAATATAGGATTAGGGTGAGCGTTACGGTAAGGGTTACACTGAGGGTGAGGTTTAGGGTTAGGTTGAGGGTTAGGGTTAGGATTAGGGTTAGTGTGAGGGTGTGGATGAGGGTTAGGGTTAAGTTTAGGGTGAGGGTTAGGATGAGGGTTCGGGTTAAGATTAGGGTTAGGGATAGGGCTAGGTTGAGGGTGAGGGTTAGGGTAAGTGTAAGGCTTAGTCTTAGTGTTAGGCTGAGTGTGAGGTTGAAGGTCTGGGTTAGGGTGATGGTTAGGTTTACAGTTAGTGTTAGAGTTAGTATGAGGTTTAGTGTTTGGAGGATTTTTAGGGTGAGGATGATGGTAACGGTAATGGTGAGCTTTAGGCTGAGGGTGAGGCTTAAGATAAGGGTGAGCGTTATGGTTAGGTTTAGGGTTAGATTAAGGGCTAGAGTTAGGGTTAGGGTGAGGGTTAGATTGAGGATTAAGGTTAGGGTTAGTGTGAGGTTTAGAGTGAGGATGAGGGTTAGGGTGAGGGTGAGAGTTATTGTTAGGTTGAGGGTTTGGGTTAGGGTTAGGGTGAGGTTCAGTGTTAGGGTTAGGGTTAGAGTTAGGATTAAGGTGAGGTTGAGGTTTAGGGTGGAGTTAGGGTTAGGGTGAGGGTTAGGATGAGAGTTAGTTTTAGTGTTAGGGTTAGGGTGAGAGTTAGGGGGAGGGTTAGGGTTAGGGTTAAGTTTAAGTTTAGGGTTAGGAGGAGGGTGAGTGTGTGTGTTAGGGTTTTGTTTAGGGTTAGGCTTAGGGTTAGGCTGAGGATGAGGTTGAGGGTGAGGGTTAATGTTAGGATTAGGGTTAGGGGGAGGGTTAGGATGAGGGTTAAGGTTAGGATTAGGTTTAGGGTGAGGGCTATGGTGAGGGTAAGGTTTAGGGTAAGGGTTAGGGTGAGGGTTAGGGTTTTGTTTAGGGTGAGCGTTAGGGTTCGGGTTAAGTTTAGGGTTAGGGTGAGCGTTAGTGTAAGGGTTACAGTGTGGGTGAGGTTTAGGGTTAAGTTGAGGGTTAGGGTTAGGATTAGGGTTAGTGTGAGGTTGTGGGTGAGGTTTAGTGTTAGGGTTAGGGTGAGGGTTTGGATGAGGGTTAGGGTTAACATTAGGGTTTGGGGGAGGGCTAGGGTGAGGGTGAGGGTTAGGGTAAGTGTAAGGCTTAGTCTTAGTGTTAGGCTGAGTGTGAGGTTGAGGGTGAGGGTTAGGGTTAGGGTGATGGTTAGGTTTACAAGTAGTGGTAGAGTTACTATGAGGTTTAGGGTTAGGGGGATTTTTAGGGTGAGGATGATCGTAAGGGTAATTGTGAAGTTTAGGCTGAGGGTGAGGGTTAAGATAAGGGTGAGCGTTAGGGTTAGGTTTAGGGTTAGATTAAGGGCTAGAGTTAGGGTTAGGGTGAGGGTTAGATTGAGGATTAGGGTTAGGGTTAGTGTGAGGTTTAGAGTGAGGATGAGGGTTAGGGTGAGGGTGAGGGTTAGGGTGAGAGGTATTGTTAGGTTGAGGGTTTGGGTTAGGGTTAGGGTGAGGTTCAGTATTAGGATTAGGGTTAGAGTTAGGGTTAGGGTGAGGGTGAGGTTTAGGGTGGAGTAAGGGTTAGGGTGAGGGTTAGGATGAGGGTTAGTGTTAGAGTTAGGGTTACAGTGAGGTTTAAGGTTAGGGTTAGTGTTAGGGTTAGGTTGAGAGTTAGGGGGAGGTTAGAGTTAGGGTTAGGGTTAGGGTTAGGTTTAGGTTTTCGGTGAGTGTGAGGGTGAGGGTTAGGATTAGGGTTAGGGTGAAGATGAGGTTTAGGGTTTGAATTAGGGTTAGGGTGAGGCTGAGGGTGAGGGTTAGGGTTAGGGTTAGGATTAGGATTAGGGTTAGGGTTAGGGTGAGTGTGAGGGTTAAGTTTAGGGTTAGGGTTAGCATTAGGTTTAGGCTGAGGGTTTGGTTGAGGGTGAAGGTTAGGGTTAGTTTGAGGGTTAGAGTTAGGGTTAAGGTCAGGTTTAGTGTTAGGGTTAGGGTTAGAGTTATGGTTTGGGTGAGGGTGAGGTTTAGGCGTAGAGTTAGTTTTAGGGTGAGGGTTAGGGTGAGTGTTTGGGTTAGGGTGAGGATTAGGGTAGGGGTGACGGTAAGGGTAAAAGTGAGGGTTTGGCTGAAGGTGAGGGTTACGGTAAGGTTGAAGGTTAGGGTTAGAGTGTGGGTTAATGTTAGGGTTAGGGTTAGAGTTAGGGTTCGGGTTAAGTTTAGGGTTAGGATGAGGGTTAGAGTAAGTGTTATGGTGAGGGTGACGGTTAGGTTTAGGTTGAGGGTTAGGGTTAGGATTATGGTTAGGGTGATGGTGAGGTTTAGGGTTAGTGTTAGGGTGAGGGCTAGGAAGAGGTTTAGGGTTAGGATTAGGGTTAAGGTGAGGGCTAGGGTAAGGGTGACGTTTAGGGTTAGGATTAGCGTGAGGTTTAGGGTTAGGGTTAGGGTTAGGGTTAGGGTTAGGGTGAGGTTTAGGGTTAGATTTAGGGTTAGGGTTAGGCTGACGTTGAGGGTTAGAGTTAGGGTTAGTGTTAGAATTAAGGTTAGGGTGAGGGTTAGGATGAGTTTTAGGGTTAGGATTAGGGTAAGGGTGAGGGCTAGGGTGAGGGTTAGGGAGAGGGCTAGGGTTATGGATAGGGTTAGTTTTAGGATTAGGGTTAGGGTGAGGGTGAGTGTGAGGGTTAGGGTTAGGCTTAGGTTTAGGCTTAGAGTTAGGGTGAGGGTTAGGGTTAGGGTTTGGTATATGGTGAGGCTGAGGCTGAGGATTACGGTTAGGTTTAGGGTTAGGGTTAGTGTTTGGGTTAGGTTTACGGTTAGGGTGAGGATTACAATAAGGGTGAGGGTTACAATTAGGGTGAGGGTTAGGGTTAGGACTAGGATTAGGGTTAGGGTTAGGCTGAGGGTGAGATTGAGGGTTAGAGTTAGGGTGAGGATGAGGGTTAGGGTTAGATTGAGGGCTAGGGTGAGGGTGAGGGTTAGGGATAGGGTTAGCTTGAGGTTTGGCGTTAGGGTGATGATTAGGGTTAGTGTGAGTGTTAGTGTTAGGGTTAGGGTTAGTGTTAGGGTTAAGGTAAGTTTTAGGGTGAGGGTTAGGGTTAGGATGAGTGTTAGGGTTAGGATGAGGGTTAGGGTTAGGGTGAGGGTGAGGTTTAGATATAGGGTTAGGGTGAGGGTTAGGATGAGTTTTAGGGTTAGGATTAGGGTAAGGGTGAGGGCTAGGGTGAGGGTTAGGGAGAGGGCTAGGGTTATGGATAGGGTTAGTTTTAGGATTAGGGTTAGGGTGAGGGTGAGTGTGAGGGTTAGGGTTAGGCTTAGGTTTAGGCTTAGAGATAGGGTGAGGGTTAGGGTTAGGGTTTGGGATATGGTGAGGCTGAGGCTGAGGATTACGCTTAGGTTTAGGGTTAGGGTTAGTGTTAGGGTTAGGGTTAGGGTGAGGGTTATGTTGAGGTATAGGGTTAGTGTTAGGGTTAGTGTGAGGGTTAGTGTTAGGGTTAGGGTTAGTGTTAGGGTGAGAGTAAGTGTTAGGGTGCGGGTATGGGTTAGGGTGCGAGTTATGTTTAGGGTGAGTGTTAGGGTTAGGAATAGGGTGATTGTTAGGTTTAGGTTTAGGTTTACGGTTACGGTAAGGGTGAGGTTGAGTGTTAGGCTTAGGGTTAGGTTGAGGTTTAGGGTTTGGGTTAGGGTTAGTGTTAGGGTTAGGCTGAGGTTGAGGTTTAGGGTTAGAGTTAGGGTTAGGGTGAAGGATAGGGTTAGTGTTCGTTTGAGATTTAGGGGGAGTGTTATGGTTATGATTAGGTTTAGGGATAGGATCAGGGTTAGTGTGAAGGTGAGTGTGTGTGTTAGGGTTAGGTCTAGGGTTAGGCTTAGGGTTAGGCAGAGGCTGAAGTTGAGGGTGAGGGTTAGGGTTAGGGTTAGGATGAGGGATAGGGTTAGCATTAGGGTTAGGGCAAGGGCTAGGTTGAGGGTGAGTTTTAGGGTGAGTGTTAGGGTGAGGTTTATGGTTACGGTTAGGGTGAGAGTGAAGTTTAGGGGTAGATTTAGGGTTAGGGTGAGGCTGAGCTTGAGGGTTATTGTTAGGGTTAGTGTTAGGTTTAGGGTTAGGGTTAGGGTGAGGGTTAGGTTTAGGGTTAGTGTTACGTTAAGGGTTACAGTTAGGGTGAGGGTTAAGGTTAGGGTGAGGATTTTGCTTAGGATTAGGATTAGGGTTAAGGTTAGGCTGAGGGTGAGGGTGTGGGTGAGAGTGAGGGTTAGGGTGAGGATGAGGGTTAGGGTGAGGGTGAGGGCAAGGGTGAGGGTGAGGGTTAGGGATACGGTTAGCGTGAGGTTTGCATTTAGGGTGATGGTTAGGGTTAGTGTGAGGTTTAGTGTTAGGGTTAGGGTTAGGGTAAGTGTTAGGGTTTGGTTTATTGTTAGGTTTAGCGTTAGGGTTTATGTTTTAGTGAGGGTGAGGGTGAAGTTTAGGGTTAGGTTTAGGATGAGGTTTAGGTTTAGGTTTATGGTTAGAATTAGGGTTAGGTTGATAGTGATGTTTAGGATTAGAGTTAGGGTTTGTGATAGGGTTAGGGTTAGGGTGGGCTTTACAGTTAGGGTTAAGATTAGGGTTAGGTTGAGGGAGAGGTTTAGGGTTAGATTTAAGGTTTGTGTTAGGTGAGGGTTAGTGTTAGGGCTAGGGTTAGTGTTAGGGTTAGGTTAAGAGTTAGGGTGAGGGTTTGGGTTAGGGTGAGGGTTATGGTTAGGGTGAGGGTTAGGATGAAGTTTAGGGTTATTGTTAGGGTTCGGGTTAAGGTTAAGTTTACTGTGAGGGTGAGGATGAGGGTTAGGTTTAGGGTGAGGTTTAGGGTGAGTGTGAGGTTTAGGGTTAGTGTTAGGATTAGGGTTAGGATTAGGGTGAGGGTGAGGGTGAGGTTGAGGGTTAGGTTTAGGCTTAGGCTTAGGCTTAGGGTTAGGCTGAGCGTGAGGTTGAGGGTGAGGGTTAGGTTTAGGGTGATGGTTAGGTTTACGGTTAGGGTGAGTGTTAGGATGAGGTTTAGCGTTAGGGTGAGGGTTAGGGTGATTATGATGGTAAGGGTAAAGATGAGGTTTAGGCTGAGGTTGAGGGTTAAGATAAGGGTGAGGGTAAGGGTTAGGTTTAGGGTTAGGGTAAGGATTAGTGTTAGGTTAGGTTTAGGGTGAGGGTTAGATTGAGAATTAGTGTTAGGGTTAATGTGAGGTTTAGGGATAGGATGAGGGTTAGGTTTAGGGTTAGGGTGAGGTTTAGGATTAGGGTGAGGGTTAGGGTTAGTGTGAGGGTTAGTGTTAGGGTTAGGGTTAGTATTAGGGTGAGGGTAAGTGTTAGGGTGATGGTTAGGTTTAGGGTGAGGGTTATGGTTAGGGTGAGGGTAAGGGTTAGGATTAGGGTTAGAGTGAGGTTTAGTGTTAGGGTTATGGTTAGTGTTAGGGTTAGGGAGAGGGTGAGGTTTAGGGGTACATTTAGGGTTAGGGTGAGGGTTAGGGTTAGAGTGCGGGTTAACGTGGGGGTGACGGTATGTGTAAAGATGTGGGTTAGGCTGAGGTTGAGGGTTAGGATTAGGGGTACGAGTAGGTTTAGGGTTAGGGTGATCGTGAGTGTGAGGATGAGGATTAGGGTTAGATTTAGGGTGAGTGTGAGGATTCGGTTTAGGGTGTGGGTTAGGCTTAGGGTTAGGATGAGGGTGAGGGTGAGGGTTAGGGTTAAGGTGAGGGTTAGGGTTAGGATTACCATGAGGGTTAGATTTAGGGTTAGGGTGAGGGTTAGGTTGAGGATTAGGGTTAGAATTAGGGTTAGGGTGAGGGCTAGGGTGAGGGTGATGGTTAGGGTTAGTGTTTGGGTGAGCTTTAGGGTTAGGGTTAGTGTGAGGGTGAGGGTTAGGATGAAGGTTAGGTTTAAGATGAGGGCGAGGATTAGGGTTAGGGTGAGGATTAGTGTTAGGATTAGGGTTAGGGTGAGGTTGAGTGTTAGCATTAGTGTTAGGGTTATGGTTAGGGTTAGGTTGAGGGTTAGGATTACTGTTATTGTTAGGTTTAGGGTTAGAGTTATGATGAGGGTGAGGGTGAGGGTGAGTGTTACGGTTAGGGTGAGGGTTATGTTTAGGGTGAAGTTTAGGGTTAGTGTTAGGGTTATTGTTAGTGTTAGGGTTAGGGTTAAGGTTATGGTGAGGGTGAGGATGAGGGTTAGGTTTAGGTCTAGGATGAGGTTTAAGGATAGGGTTTTGATTAAGCTTAGGGTTAGGGTGAGGTTTAGTGTTAGTGTTTGGATTAGGGTGAGGCTACGGGTGAGGGTTAGGTTTAGGATTAATGTTAGGTTTAGGCTTAAGGTGAGGGTTAGGTTGAGAATGAGGGTTACGGTTAGGATTAGGAGTAGGATTAGGTTTAGTGTTAGGGTGAGGGTTAGGGTTAGGGTTAGGGTTAGGGTTATGGACAGGCTTAGGGTTAAGCTGAGGTTGAGGGTGAGGGTTAGGGTTAGGGTGAGGTTTAGGGTTAGGGTTAGGTTGAGTGTGAGGATTAGTGTTAGGGTTAGGCTTAGGATTAGGCTTAGTGTTAGGGTGGGGATTAGGGTTAGGCTTAGTGTTATGGTGAGGTTTACGGTTTGGATTAGGGTTAGAGTTAGGGTTAGGTTGAGGGTGAGTTTTAGGGTTAGAGTTAGGGTTAGGGTGAGGTTTAGGTTGAGGGTTATGGTAAGGGTTAGTTTTAGGGTTAGGGTTAGGGTGAGATTTAGGGGAAGGGTTAGGAATATTTTTAGGGTTAGTTATAGGAATAAGATTAGAGTGAGGGGGAGTGTGTGTGTTAGGTTTAGGTTTAGGAATAGGCTTAGTGTTAGGCTGAGTGTGAGGTTGAGGTTGAGGGTTAGGGTTAGGGGGAGGGTTAGGATGTGGGTTAGCGTTAGGAATAGGGTTAGGGTAAGGTCTAGGGTGAGTGTGAAGGTGAGGTTTAAGGTTAGGGTTAGGGTGAGGGTGAGGTTTAGGTTAGAGTTAGGGTTACAGTGAGGCTGAGTGTGAGGGTTAGAGTTAGGGTTAGGATTAGGTTTAGGGTAAGGGTTAGGGTGAGTGTGAGGGTTACGGTTACACTTAGGGTCAGGCTGAGGGTGAGGGTGAGGGTGAGACTTAGGGTTAGGGGGAGGGTTAGGGTTAGGGTTAGGGTGAGAGTTAGGGTTCATTTATGTTTAGGGTTAGGGTGAGGGTTAGAGTTACGGTGTGAGTGAGGTTTAGGGTTTGGTTGAGGGTCTGGGTTAGGATTAGGGTTAGGGTGAGGGTTAAGGTTAGGCTTAGGGTGAGGGTAAGGATGAGGCAAAGGTTTAGCATTATGGTTAGGGTGAGGGCTAGGTTGAGGGTGAGGGTTAGGGTTAGTGTTAGGTTAAGGTTTAGGGGTAGGGTTAGGGTTACGGTGAGGGTTAGGTTGAGGGTTAGGGTTAGAGTGAGGGTGAGGATTAGGGTTAGGGTGAGGGTTTGGGTTAGGATTAGGGTAAACATGAGGGTTAGTGTTAGGATTACAGTTATGGTTAGGGTTAGGTTTAGGTTGAGGGTTACGAGTAGTGTTATTGTTAGGGTTATGGTTAAAGTTATGGTGAGGGTGTGGGTGAGGGTGAGGGTTAGGTTTACAGTTAGGGTGAGGTTTAGGGTTAGGGTTAGGTTTAGGGTTAGGGTGAGGGTGAGGTTTAGGGTTAGATTTAGGGTTAGTTGCAGGGTTAGATCGAGGGATAGGTTTAGGATTAGTTTTAGGTTTATGGTTAGAGTGAGGTTTAGGTTGAGGTTTAGGCTTATGGTTATGGTTAGGGTTAGGATTAGGGTGAGGGTGAGGGTGAGGTTGAGGGTTAGGCTTAGGCTTAGGCTTAGGCTTAGGGTTAGGCTGAGCGTGAGGTTGAGGGTGAGGGTTAGGGTTAGGGTGATGTTTAAGTTTACGGTTAGGGTGAGTGTTAGGATGAGGTTTAGCGTTAGGGTGAGTGTTAGGGTGATGATGATGGTAAGGGTAAAGATGAAGTTTAGGCTGAGGTTGAGGGTTAAGATAAGGGTGAGGGTTAGGGTTAGGTTTAGGGTTAGGGTAAGGGTTAGGGTTACGGTTAGAGTTAGGGTGAGGTTTAGATTGAGGATTAGTTTTGGGGTTAGTGAGAGGTTTAGGGTGAGGATGAGGTTTAGGATTAGGGTTAGGGTGAGGTTTAGGATTAGGGTTAGGGTGAGGGCTAGGGTGAGGGTTAGTGTTAGGGTTATGGTTAGTGTTAGAGTGAGGTTAAATGTTAGGTTGAGTGTTAGGGTTAGGGTGAGGGTTATGGTTAGGGTGAGGGTGAGGGTTAGGATTAGGATTAAAGTGAGGTTTAGTGTTAGGGTTAGGGTAAGTGTTAGGGTTAGGGAGAGTGTGAGGAATAGGGTACATTTAGGGTAGGGTGAGGGTTAGGGTTTGGGTGCGGGTTAACGTGGGGGTGATGGTAAAGGTAAAGGTGAGGGTTAGGCTGAGGCTGAGGGTTACGGTAACTGTGAGTGTTAGGGTTAGGGTGAGGGTCAGTGCTAGCGTTATGGTGAGGTTGCGAGTTCGATTGAGGATTAGTGTTAGGGTTAGTGTGAGATTTATGGAGAGGATGAGGGTTGGGGTTACCCTGAAGTCTAGTGTGAGTGTGAGGGTCAGGTTTAGTGTTAGGGTGAGGTTTAGGTTTAGGGTGATATTTAGGGTTAGTGTGAGAGTTAGTGTTAGGATTAGGGTTAGTGTTAGGGTGAGGGTAAGTGTTAGGGTGAGGATTAGGGTTAGGGTGAGTTTTATGGTTAGGGTGAGGGTTAGGGTTAATATAAGTTTAAGGGTGAGGACTAGGCTAAGGGTTAGACTGATGGTTAGGGTTAGGGATAGGGATAGGTTTAGGATTAGGGTTAGGGTGAGGGTTAGGACTAGGGTTATGGTTAGGCTTAGAGTTAGGATGAGGTTTAGGGTTAGGGTTTGGGTTAGGGTGAGGGTGAGGCTGAGGATTAGGGTTAGGTTTAGGGTTAGGTTTGGGTTAGGTTTAGCGTCAGTGTTAGTGTTAGGGTTAGTGTTAGGGATCCAGTGAGGGTTGGGATTAGGGTTAGGATTAGGTTTAGGCTTCGAGTTAGGGTGAAGGTTAAAATGAAGATTAGGCCTACGATTAGGGTTAGGGTCAGGGCTAGGGTGAAGGTGAGGATTAGGGTTAGTGTTAGGGTAAGATTTAGGGTTAGTGTTAGAGTTAGGGTGAGGGTTAGGATGAGCGTTAGGGTTACAGTGAGGATGAGGGTTAGGGTGAGGGTGAGGATTAGGGTTAGGTTTAGGGTTAGGGTGAGGTTGAGTGTTAGCATAAGGGTTAGGGTTATGGTTAGGGTTAGGTTTAGGGTTAGGATTACTGTTATTGTTAGGGTTAGGGTTAGAGTTATGGTGAGGGTGAGGGTGAGGGTGAGTGTTAAGGTTAGGGTGAGGTTTAGGGTTAGGGTTAGGATTAGGGTTAGGGTGAGGGTGAGGTTTATGATTAGATTTATGTTTAGTTGGAGGCTTAGGTGGAGAGTTAGTGTTATTGTAAGTGTTAGGATTAAGTTTAGGTTGAGGGTTAGGTTGAGGTTTAGGGTTAGGTTTAGAATTAGGTTTAGAATTAGGGTAAGGGTGAGGGTGAGGGTGAGGTTTAGCGTTAGGCTTAGGCTTAGGGTTAGGCTGAGGGTGAGGGTGGGGGTGAGGGTTAGGGTTAGGGTGATGGTAAGTGTTAGGGTCAGGTTTAGAGTTAGGGTTAGGGTGAGGGTTAGGGTTAGAATTAGGGTTAGTGTGAGGTTGAGTGTTAGCATTAGGGTTACGGTTAGGGATAGGGTTAAGTTTAGGGTTAGGATTATTGTTATTGTTAGGGTTACGGTTAGAGTTATGGTGAGGGTGAGGGTTGGGGTGAGGGTTAGGGTTAGGGTTAGGGTGAGGTTTAGGGTTAGGGTTAGGATTAGGGTGAGGGTGAGGGTGAGGTTTAGGTTAGATTTAGGTTTAGTTGGAGGGTTAGGTCGAGGGTTAGGGTTAGGGTTAGTGTTAGGTTTAAAGTTAGGGTCAGGGTTAGGTTGAGGTTTAGGGTTAGGGTTTGGTTTAGGGTTAGGATTAGGGTTAGGGTGAGGTTGAGTGTGACGTTTAGGGTTAGGGTTAGGCTTAGGCTTATGGTTAGCCTGAGGGTGAAGGTTGGGGTGAGGATTATGGTTAGGGTGATGGTTAGGGTTAGGGTTATGGTGAGGGTTAGTGTTAGGGTTAGGATTAGAGTTAGTGTAAGGGTGTGGGTGAGGTTTAGGGGTAGAGTTAGGGTTAGGGTGAGGGTTAGCGTTAGAGTGAGGGTTAGGGTGGGGGTGACGGTAACGGTAAAGGTGAGTGTTAGGCTGAGGGTGAGGGGTACAGTAAGGGTGAGGGTGAGGGTTAGGGTGAGCGTTAGGGTGAGGGTTAGGGTGAGGGTGAGGGTTAGATTGAGGAATACTGTTAGGGTTAGTGTGATGTTTAGGGTGAGTATGAGGGTGAGGGCTAGGGAGAGGGTGAGGTTTAGGGTTCAGGTTAGAGTGAGGTTTAGGGTTAGGTTGATGGTTAGGGTTAGTGTTAGGGTTAGGGTTAGTGTAAGGGTGAGGTTAAGTCTTAGGGTGAGGGTTAGCGTTAGGGTGAAGGTAAGTGTTAGGGTGAGGGTTAGGGTTAGGGTGAGGGTTATGCTTAGGGTGAGGGTTAGGGTTAGGGTTAGGATTATTGATAGCATTAGGGTTAGGGTTAAGATTATCGTGAGGGTGAGGGTGAAGGTGAGGTTTAGGGCTAGGAAGAAGTTTAGGGATAGGGTTCTGGTTAGGGTTAGGGTCAGGGTGAGGTTTAGTGTTAGATTTAGGGGTAGGGTGAGGCTGAGGGTGAGGATTACGGTTAGGATTAATGTTAGGGTTAGGCTTAAGGTGAGGGTTAGGTTGAGGGTGAGGGTTAGGGTTAGGGTGAGGAGTAGGATTAGGGTTAGGGTTAGGGTGAATGTGAGGGTTAGGGTTAGGGTTAGGGATAGGCTTAGGTTTAGGCTAAGTTTGAGGGTTAGGTTTAGGGTTAGGGTGAGTTTTAGGGTTAGGGTTAGGGTGAGTGAGAGGGTTAGGGTTAGGCTTAGGTTTATGATTAGCATGAGGGTGAGGGTGTGGGTTAGAGTTAGGGTGAGGGTGAGGGTTAGTTTGACAGTTAGGGTTACGGTTAGGGTGAGGTTTAGGGTTAGGATTAGGATTAAGGTTAGGGTGAGGGTGAGGTTTATGATTAGATTTAGGTTTATTTGGAGGCTTAGGTTGAGGGTTAGGGTTAGGGTTAATGTTAGGGTGAGGTTTATGGTTTGGATTAGGGTTAGACTTAGGGTTAGGGAGAGGGTGAGGTTTAGGGTTAGAGTTAGTGTTAGGGTGAGGTTTAGGTAGAGGGTTATGATAAGGGTTAGTTTTAGGGTTAGTGTTACGGTAAGAGTTAGGGGGACGGTTAGGATTAGGGTTAGGTTTAGGAATAGGATTAGGGCTAGAGTGATGGGGAGGGTGTGTGTTAGGTTTAGGTTTAGGGTTAGGCTTAGGATTAGGCAGAGGTTGAGGTTGAAGCTGAGCTTTACGGTTATGTGGAGGGTTAGGAGGAGGGTTAGGGTTAGGATTAGGGTTAGGATAAGGGCTAGGGTGAATGTGAGGGTGAGGTTTAAGGTTATGGTTAGGGTTAGGGTTAGGGAGATTGTGAGCTTTAGGGTTAGATTTAGGATTAGGGTGAAGCTGAGGGTGAGGGTTAGGGTTAGGGTTAGGATTAGGATTAGGGTAAGGTTTAGGGTGAGTGTGAGGGTTACAGTTAGGCTTAAGGTTAGGCTGAGGGTGAGGGTGAGGGTGAGGGTTAGGGTTATGGTGAGCGTGAGGATTAGGGTTAGGTTGAGGGTTAGGTTTAGGGTTAGGGTTAGGGTGAGGGTTAAGTTTAGGGATAGGTTGAGGGTAAGCATAAGGATTAGGGTAAGGATTAGGGTTAAGGTGAGGGCAAGGTTGAGGGTGAGGGTTAGGTTAGTATTAGATTAAGGTTTAGGGTTAGGGTGAGGGTGAGGGTTAGGTTGAGGGTTAGGGTTACGGTGAGGGTGAGGATTAGGGGTAGGGTGAGGGTTAGGGTTAGGATTAGGGTTAGCATGAGCGTGAGTGTTAGCATTACAGTTAGGGTTAGGGTTAGGGTTAGGTTTAGGGTTAGGATTAGTGTTATTGTTAGGGTTAGGGTTAGAGTTATGATGAGGGTGAGGGTGAGGGTGAGGGTTAGGCTTAGGGTTAGGGTGAGGTTTAGGTTAGGATTAGGATTAGGGTTAGGGTGAGGGTGAAGTTTAGGTTAGATTTAGGGTTAGTTGCAGGGTGAGGTTGAGGGTTAGGGTTAGGATTAGTTTTAGGGTTAAGGTTAGGGTGAGAGTTAGGTTGAGGTTTTGGGTTATGGTTAGGGTTAGGGTTAAGAGTAGGGTGAGGGTGAGGGTGAAGGTGAGTGTGCCGGTTAGGCTTAAGCTTAGGCTTAAGGTTAGGCTGAGGGTGACAGTGGGGTTGAAGATTAGGTTTAGGGTGATGGTTAGGGTTGGGGCTAGGGTGAGGGTTAGGATGAGGGTTAGGTTTAGGATTAGTGTTAGGTTGAGGGCTAGGTTGAGGGTCAGGGTTAGGGTAAGGATTAGGCTTAGTTTTAGGGTTAGGCTGAGCATGAGGTTGAGGTTAGTGTTAGGGTTAGGGTGATGGTTAGGTTTACAGTTAGGGTGAGGATTAGGATGAGGTTTAGGGTTAGGGTGAGTGTTAGGGTGAGGATGTTGGTAAGGGTAAGGGTTAGGTTTAGGCTGAGGGTGAGGGTTAAGATAAGGGTGAGGGTTAGGGTTAGGGTTAGGGTTAGGGTAAGTGTTAGGGTTAGGGTTAGGGTGAGCGTGAGGGATAGATTGAGGATTAGGTTAGGGTTAGTTTGAGGTTTAGGGTGAGGATGAGGGTTAGTGTTAGGGTGAGGGTTAGGGTTAGAATTAGGGTTAGGGTGAGGGCTACTTTGAGGATGAGGATTAGGGTTAGGCTTAGAGTTAGGGTGAGGGTTAGGATGAGGGTTAGGGTTAGGATTAGGGTTAGGGTGAGGGCTAGGGTGAGGTTGAGGTTTAGGGTTAGGGTTAGGATTAGGGTTAGGGTGAGGGTGAGGTTTATGGTTACATTTAGGTTTAGTTGGAAAGTTAAGTCGAGGGTTAGGGTTAGGGTAAGTGTTAGGGTTAAGGTTAGGTTGAGGGTTAGGTTGAGGTTTAGGGTTAGGTTTAGGGTTAGGATTAGGGTTAGGGTGAGGGTGAGTGTGAGGTTTAGTGTTAGGGTTAGGGTTAGGCTTAGGCTTAGGCTGAGGGTGAGGGTGGGTGTGAGGATAAGGGTTACGGTGATGGTTTGGGTTAGGGTTAGGGTGAGGGATAGTGTTAGGGTTAGGTTTAGAGTTAGGGTTAGTGTGAGGGTGAGGTTTAGGCGTAGAGTTAGGGTTAAGTTGAGGGTTATGGTAAGAGTGATGGTTAGGGTGAGGGTGAGGGTTAGGGTTAGGGTGAGGGTTAGGGTGAGGGTTATGTTTAGGGTGAGGGTTAGGGTTAGGGTTAGGGTTATTGTTAGCGTTAGTGTTAGGGTTAAAGTTATGGTGAGGGTGAGGGTGAGGGTTAGGTTTAGGGCTAGGATGAGGTTTAGGGATAGGGTTAGTGTTAGGGTTAGGGTCAGGGTGAGGTTTAGTGTTAGAGTTAGGTTTAGGGTGAGGCTGAAGGTGCGGGTTAGGGTTAGGATTAATGTTAGGGTTAGGCTTAAGGTGAGGGTTAGTTTGAGGGTGAGGGTTAGGGTAAGGGTTAGGAGTTGGATTAGGATTAGTGTTAGGGTGAGTGTATGAGTTATTGTTAGGGTTAGGGATAGGCTTAGTGTTAGGCTGAGGTTGATGGTGAGGGTTAGGTTTAGGGTGAGATTGAGTGTTAGGGTTAGGGTGAGTGTGAGGTTTAGGGTTAGGGTTACGCTTAGGATTAGGCTGAGGGTGAGGGTGTGGTTTAAGTTTAGGGTGACGGTTAGGGTTATGGGGAGGGTTAGGATGAAGGTTTGCGTTAGGATTAGGGTTAGGGTGAGGGTGACTGTGTCTGTTATGGTTATGTTTAGGGTTAGGCTTAGGTTTAGCCTGAGGGAGAGGTTGAGGATGAGGGCTAGGGTGAGGGTAAGGTTTAGGGTTAGGGTTAGTGTGAGGGTTAGGGTTAAGTTAAGGGTGAGAGTTAGGGTTCGGTTTAAGTTTAGGGTTAGGTTGAGGGTTTGGGTTCAGATTAGGGTTAGGGTGAGGGTGAGCGTGTGGGTTAGGTTTAGTGTTAGGCTGAGCTTTAGGGTTAGGATTAGGGTTAGGGTTAGGGCTATTGTGAGGGTGAGGTTTAGAGTTAGGGTTAGGGTGAGGTTTATGGTTAGGGTTAGGGTTAGTGTTAGATTTAGGGTTAAGTTGAGGGTGAGGTTTAGGCATAGGTTAAGGATTAGTTTTAGGGTAAGGGTTAGGGTGGGTGTGAGCGTTAGGATTAGGGTTAGGCTTAGTGTTAGGCTGAGCTTGAGGTTTAGGGTTAGGTTGAGAGTTAGAGTTAGGGTTAGGGTTTGGGTGAGGTTTAAGGTTAGGGTTAGGGTGAGGGTAACGATGATGATTAGGGTTAGGATTTCGGTTAGGGTGAGGGCTAGGGTGAGGCTGAGGGTTAGGGTTAGTGTTAGATTAAGGTTTAGGGTTAGGGTTAGTGTTAGGGTGAGGGTTAGGTTGAGGGTTAGGGTTACAGTGAAGGTGAGGATTAGGGTTAGTGTGAGGGTTAGGGTTAGGATTAGGGTTAGCATGAGGGTGTGTGCTAGGATTAGGGTTAGGGTTAGGGTTAGGTTTCGGGTTAGGGTTAGTGTTATTGTTAGGGGTATGGTTAGAGTTATGGTGAGGGTTAGGATGAGGGTTAGGGTTAGGATTAGGGTGAGGTTTAGGGTTAGGGTTAGGATTTGGGTTAGGGTGTGGGTGAGGATTAGGGTTAGATTTAGGTTAGTTGGATGGTTAGGTCGAGGGTTAGGGTTAGGGTTAGTTTTAGGGTTAAGGATAGGGTGAGGGTTAGGGTGAGGTTTAGGGTTATGGTTATGATTAGGGTTAGGATTGGGGTGAGGGTGAGTTTGAGAGTTATGGTTAGGATTAGGGTTAGCATGAGGGTGTGTGCTAGGATTAGGGTTAGGGTTAGGGTTAGGTTTCGTGTTAGGGTTAGTGTTATTGTTAGTGGTATGGTTAGAGTTATGGTGAGGGTTAGGATGAGGGTTAGGGTTAGGATTAGGGTGAGGTTTAGGGTTAGGGTTAGGATTAGGGTTAGGGTGTGGGTGAGGATTAGGGTTAGATTTAGGTTAGTTGGATGGTTAGGTCGAGGGTTAGGGTTAGGGTTAGTTTTAGGTTTAAGGATAGGGTGCGGGTTAGGGTGAGGTTTAGGGTTATGGTTAGGATTAGGGTTAGGATTGGGGTGAGGGTGAGTTTGAGGGTTATGCTTATGGCTAGGCTTAGGTTTAGGGTAAGGCTGAGCGTGAGGGTGGGGGTGAGGTTTACGTTTAAGGTGATGGTTAGGGTTAGGGTTAGTTTGAGTTTAGGATGAGGTTTAGGATTAGGATTAGGGTTAGGGTGAGGGCTAGGGTGAGGGTGAGGTTTAAGGTTAGGGTGATGGTTAGGTTTACGGTTGGGGTGAGGGTTAGGATGAGGTTTAGCATTAGGGTGAGGGTTAGGGTGAGGATGATGGTAAGTGTAATTGTGAGGTTTCGGCTGAGGGTGAGGGTTAAGATAAGGGTGAGTGTTAGGGTTAGGTATAGGGTTAGGGTAAAGGTCAGGGTTAGGATTAGTGTGAGGGTTAGATTGAGGATTAGGGTTAGGGTTAGTCTGAGGTATACAGTGAGGATGAGGGTTAGGATTAGGGTAAGGGTGAGAGTTAGGATGAGGGTGAGGATTAGGGTTAGGATTAGGTTTAGGGTGACTTTTAGGATTAGTGTGAGGATTAGGGTTAGTTTGAGGGTTAGTGTTAGGGTTAGGGTTAGTGTTAGGGTGAAGGTATGTGTTAGGGAGAGGGTTAGGTTTAGGGTGAGTGTTATCTTTAGGGTGAGGGTTTGGGTTAGGTTTAGGGTTACTGTTAGGTTTAGGGTTAGGGTTACGGTTACGGTGAGGGTGAGCGTTAGGTTTAGGTTTACAGTGAGGTTTAGTGTTAGGGTTAGGGTAAGAGTAAGGGTTAGGTTGAGGGTGAGGTTTAGGGGTACAATTTTAGTTAGGGTGAGGGTTAGGGTTAGGGTGCGGGTTAGCGTCGGGGTGACTGTAAGGGTAAAGTTGACGTTTAGGCTGAGGGTGAGGGTTACGGTAAGGGTGAGGGTTAGGGTTAGGGTTAGGGTTAATGTTAGCGTTAGGCTGAGGGTGAGGGTTAGATTGAGGATTACTGTTATGGTTAGTGGGAGGTTTATGGTGAGGATGAGGGTTAGGTTTAGGCTGAAGGCTAGGGTGAGGTTGAGGGTTAGGGTTAGTGTTAGGGTGAGGTTTAGGGTTAGGGTGATGTTTAGGGTTAGTGTTAGGGTTAATGTTAGGATTAGGGTTAGTGTTAGGTTGAGGGTAAGTGTTAGGGTGAGTTTTAGGGTTAGGGTGAGTGTTATAGTTAGGGTGAGGGTTAGGGTTAGGATAAGTGTAAGGGTGAGGGCTAGGCTAAGGGTTAGGGTGAGGGTTAGGGTTAGGGATAGGATGAGGTTTAGGATTAGGTTTAGGGTGAGGGTGAGTGTGAGGGTTAGGATTCGGGTTAGCATTAGGCTTAGAGTTAGGATGAGGATTAGGGTGAGGGTTTGGGTGAGGGTGAGGCTGAGGCTGAGGATTAGGGTTAAGTTAAGGTTTAGTGTTAGTGTTAGGGTTAGTGTTAGCGTTACAGTGAGGGTTGGGGTTAGGGTTAGGGTTAGGGTTAGGCTTAGAGTTAGGGACAGGGTGAGAATGAGGATTAGGTTTATGATTAGGGTTAAGGTGAGGGCTAGGGTGAAGGTGAGGATTAGGGTTAGTGTTAGGGTAAGGTTTAGGGTTAGGGTTAGGGTTAGGGTTAGGGTAAGGGTTAGGATGAGGGTTAGTGTTATAGTGAGGGTGATGGCTAGGGTTAGGGTGAGGGTTAGGGTTAGGGTGAGGTTGAGTGTTAGCTTTATGGTTAGGGTTAGGGTTAGGGTTAGGGTTAGGATTACAGTTATTGTTAGGGTTAGGGTTATAGTTATGGTGAGGGTGAGGGTGAGGGTGAGTGTTAGGGTTAGGGTGAGGTTTAGGGTTAGGGTTAGGTTTAGGATTAGGGTGAGGGTGAGGTTTATGGTTAGATTTAGGTTATTTGGAGGGTTAGGTCGAGAGTTAGGGTTAGGGTAAGTGTTAGGGTTAAGGTTAGAGTGAGGGTTAGGTTGTGGTTTAGGGTTAGGTTAGGCTTAGTGTGAGGGTAAGGTTTATGGTTAGATTTAGGTTATTTGGAGGGTTAGGTCGAGAGTTAGGGTTAGGGTAAGGGTTAGGGTTAAGGTGAGGGTGAGGGTTAGGTTGAGGTTTAGGTTTTCCGTTAGGTTTAGGGTTAGGATTAGGGTTAGGGTGAGGGTGAGTGTGAGGTTTAGGGTTAGGGTTAGGCTTAGGCTTAGGGTTAGGCTGAGTGTGAGGTTGGGGGTGAGGATTAGGGTTAGGGTGATGGTTAGGGTTTGGGTTAGGTTGAGGGTAAGTGTTAGAGTTAGGGTTAGAGTTAGGGTTAGGCTGAGGGTGAGGTTTCGGGGTAGAGTTAGGTTTAGGGTGAGGGTTAGGGTTAGAGTGAGGGTTATCGTGGGGGTGACGGTAAGGGTAAAGTTGAGGTTTAGGCTGAGGGTGAGGGTTACGGTAAGGGTGAGGGTAAGGGTTAGGGTGAGGGTTAGTGTTAGTGTTTGGGTGAGTTTGACGGTTAGATTGAGGATTAGTGTTAGGGTTAGTGTGAGGTTTATGGTGAGGATGAGAATTAGGGTTAGTGTGAAGGCTATGGTGAGGGTGAGGGTTAGGTTTAGTGTTAGGGTGAGGTTTAGGTTTAGGGTGATGTTTAGGGTTAGTGTGAGTGTTAGTGTTAAGGTCAGTGTTAGTGTTAGTTTGAGGGTAAGCGTTAATGTGAGGGTTAGTGTTAGGGTGAGGTTTATCGTTAGTGTGAGGATTAGGGTTAGGATAAGTGTAAGGGTGAGGGCTAGGCTGAGGGTTAGGGTGAGTGTTAGGGTTACGGATAGGCTTAAGTTTAGGATTAGGTTTAGGTTGAGTGTGAGGGTTAGGATTAGGGTTAGAGTTAGGCTTAGAGTTAAGAGGAGGGTTAGTGATAGGGTTTGGGTTAGGGTGAGGGTGAGGCTGAGGATTAGGGTTAGGTTTAGTTTTAGGTTTAGGGTTAGTGTTAGTGTTAGCGTTAGTGTTAGTGTTACAGTGAGGGTTGGGCTTAGGGTTAGGGTTTACGTTAGGCTTAGAGTTAGGGTGATTGTTAGGATGAGAATTAGGTTACAATTAGGGTTAGGGTGAGGGCTAGGGCGAAGGTGAGGTTTAGGGTAAATGTTAGGCTAAGGTATAGGTTTAGGATTAGGGTGAGGGTGATGGTTAGGGTTAGGATTAAGGTTAGGGTTAGGATTAGGGTTAGGGTGAGGTTGAGTGTTAGCATTAGGTTTAGGGTTAGGGTTAGGGTTTGGTTTAGGGTTAGGATTACTGTTATTGTTAGGGTTAGGGTAAGAGTTATGGTGAGGGTGAGGGTGAGGGTGAGTGTTTGGGTTAGGATGAGGTTGAGGTTTAGGGTTAGCTTTATTAGTAGGATTAGGGTTAGTGTAAGTGTGAGTGTGAGGGTTAGGGTTAGGTTTAGGAATAGGCTTAGGGTTTTGCTGAGGTTGAGGGTGAGGGTTAGTGTTAGGGTGAGGTTTAGGGTTAGGGATTGGGTGAGTGTGAGGGTTAGGTTTAGGGTTAGGCTGAGCATGAAGGTGTGGGTTAGGTTTAGGGTTAGTGTTAGGTGAGGTTTAGGTTTTGGTTTAGGGTTAGAGTTAGGGTTAAGGTGAGGGTGAGGTTTAGGGTTAGAGTTAGGCTTAGGGTGAGGTTTAGGTTGAGGGTTAGGGTAAGGGTTAGTTTTAGGGTTGGGGTTGGTGTCAGAGTTAGGGAGAGTGTTAGGGTTAGACTTAGGTTTAGGGACAGGATTATGGTTAGAGTGAGCGTGAGTGTGTGTGGTAGGTTTAGGTTTAGGGTTAGCCTGAGGGTTAGGCTAAGGGTGAGGTTGAGGGTGAGGTTTAGGATTAGGGGGAGTGTTAGAGTGAGGGTTAGGTTTTGGGTAAGGGCTAGGGTGAGTGTGAGGGTGAAGTTTAATGTTAGGCTTAGGGTTAGGGTTAGGGTGAGGGTGAGGTTTAGGGTTAGTGTTAGGGTTAGGGTGAGGGTTAGCGTTAGGGTTATTGTTAGGTTTAGGGTTTGGTTTAGGGTGAGGGTTAGGGTGAGGGTGAGGGTTAGGATTAGGATTATGGTTAGGGTTAGGCTGAGGTTGAGTGTGAGGGTGAGGGTTAGGTTTAGGGTGAAGGCTAGGGTGAGGGTGAGGGTTAGGGTTAGTGTTAGATTGAGTGTTAGGGTTAGGGTGACGTTTAGGGTTAGTGTGAGAGTTAGTGTTAGGGGTAGGCTTAGTGATAGTGTGAGGGTAAGTGTTAGGGTGAGGGTTAGGGTTAGGGTGAGGTTTATGGTTATGGTGAGAGTAAGGGTTAGGATAAGTGTAAGGGTGAGGGCTAGGCTGAGGGTTAGGGTGAGGTTTAGGGTTACTTATAGGGTTAGGTTTAGGATTATCGTTAGGTTTAGGGTGAGTTTGAGGGTTAGGATTAGGGTTAGGGTTAATCTTAGAGTTAGGATGTCGGTTAGGGTAATGCTTTCTATTAGGGTGAGGGTGAGGCTGAGGATTAGGATTAGGTTTAGTGTTAAATTTAAGGTTAGGTTTAGGGTTAGGGTTAGTGTTAGGGTCAGTGTTAGGGTTACAGTGAGGGTTGGGGTTAGGATTAAGGTTAGGCTTAGAGTTAGGGTGAGGGTTAGGATAAGGATTAGGTTTACAACTAGGGTTTTGGGTGAGGGCTATGGTGAAGTTGAGGATTAGGGTTAGTGTTAGGGTAAGGTTTAGCTTTAGGGTTAGGTTTAGGGTGAGGGTTAGGATGAGGGTTAGGGTTACAGTGAGAGTTAGGGTAAGGGTTAGGCTTAGGGTTAGGGTTAGGGTTAGGGTTAGGGTGAGGTTGAGTGTTAGCATTAGGTTTAGGTTACGGTTAGGGTTAGGTTTAGGTTTAGGATTACTGTTATTGTTAGGGTTATGGTTAGAGTTATGGTGAGGGTGAGGGTGAGGGTGAGGGTGAGTGTTAGGATTAGGGTGAGGATTAGGGTTAGGGTTAGGATTAGCGTTAGGTTGAGCTTGAGGTTTAGGGTTAGATTTAGGTTTAGTTGGAGGGTTACGTCGAGGGTTAGGGTTAGGTTAAGTGTTAGGGTTAAAGTTAGGTGAGGGTTAGGTTGAGGTTTAGGGTTAGGTTTAGGGTTAGGATTAGGTTAGGGTGAGGGTGAGTGTGAGGTTTAGGTTTAGGTTTAGGCTTAGGCTTAGGGTTAGGCTGAGTGTGATGTTGGGAGTGAGGATTAGGGTTAGGGTGATGGTTACAGTTAGGGTTAGGGTGAGGGTTAGTATTAGGCTCAGCGTTAGAGTTAGGGTTAGGGTGAGGGTGAGGTTTAGTGGTAGAGTTAGGGGTAGGGGGAGGGTTAGGTTTGGAGTGAGGGTTATGGTCTGGGTGACAGTATGGGTAAAGGTGAGGTTTAAGCTGAGGTTGAGGGTTACGGGAAAGGTGACGTTTAGGGTTAGGGTGAGGGTTAGGGTTAGGGATAGGGTGAGGGTGAGGGTTAGATTGAGGATTAGTGTTGGGCGAGGTCTAGCGAGACGGTGAGGTTTAGGATTAGTGTTAGGGTGAAGTTTATGGTTAGGGTAATGTTTAGGGTTAGTGTGAGGTTTAGTGTTAGGGTTAGGGTTAGTATTAGGGTGAGGGTAAGCGTTATGGTGATGGTTAGGGTTAGGGTGAGGGTTAGGGTTAGTGTTAGGGTTATTGTTAGTGTTAGGTTTAGGGTTAAAATTATGGTGAGGGTGAGGGTTAGGGATAGGGTTAGGATGAGGTTTAGGGATAGGGTTAGGTTTAGGGTTAGGGTCAGGGTGAGGTTTAGCGTTAGAGTTAGGGTTAGGGTGAGGCTGAGGGTGAGAATTCGTGTTAGAAATATTGTTAGGGTCAGGCTTAAGGTGAGGTTTAGGGTTAGGGTTAGTGTTAGGGTGAGGGCTAGGGTGAGGATGAGGTTTAGGTTTATGTTCAGTGTGAGGTTTAGTGGTATAGTTAGTGTTAGGGTGAGGCTGAAGGCGAGGGTTAGGGTTAGGATTAATGTTAGGCTTAGCCTTAAGTTGAGGTTTAGGTTGAGGGTGAGGTTTAGGATTAGGGTTAGTAGTAGGATTAGGGTTAGGGATAGGCTTAGGGTTAGGCTGAGGTTGAGGGTGAAGGTTAGGGTTAGCGTGAGGTTTAGGGTTAGGTTTAGGGTGAGTGTGAGGGTTAGGGTTAGGGTTAGGCTTAGGATTATGCTGGGGTTGAGGGTGTTGGTTAGTGTTAGTGTTAGGGTTAGGGTTATGGGGAGGGTTAGGATGAGGGTTAGGGTTAGGGTGAGGTTTAGGGTGAGGGTGAGTGTGTGTGTTAGGGTTAGGTTTAGGGTTAGGCTTAGGGTTAGGCTGAGGGTGAGGTTAGGGTTAGGGTTAGGCTTAGGCTTAGGCTTAGGGTAAGGCTGAGAGTGAGGGTGAGGCTGAGGGTTAGTGTTAAGCTGAGAGTTAGGGTAAAGGTTAGGGGGAGGGTTAGGAAAAGGGATAGGGTTAGGATTAGGGTTGGGTGGGGCTAGGGTGAGAATGAGTTTTAGGGTTAGGGTTAGCTTGAGGGTTAGGATTATTTTAAAGGTGAGAGTTAGTATTAGGGTTAAGTTTAGGGTTAGGTTGAGGGTTAAGGTAAGGTTTACAGTGAGGGTGAGGGTTAGGATTAGACTGAGGGTTAGGGTTCGGATTAGGGTTAGGGTGAGGGTGAGGGTTTGGATGAGGGTTAGGGTTAGGATTAGTGTTAGGGTGAGGGTGAGGTTTAGGGTTAGGGTTAGAGTTAGGGTGAGTTTTAGGTTTAGAGGTAGGGTTGCTTTTAGGGTGAGGGTGATGTTTAAGGTTAGAGTTCGGGGTAGGATGAGGCTGAGGTTGAGCGTTAGGGTTAGGGTTAGTGTTAGATTTAGGGTTAATGTGAGGGTTAGGTTCAGGGTGAGGGTTAGGCTTAGGGTTAGGATTAGGTTTAGGGTAAGGGTTAGGGTGAGTGTGAGCATTACTGCTAGGGTTAGGGTTTGGCTTAGGGTTAGGCTGAGGGTGAGGGTGAGGGTTAGAGTTTGGTTATGTTTATGGTTAGGGTGAGGGTTAGGGTTAGGGTTAAGGTGAGCATGAGGTTTATGGTTACTTTGAGGATTACCTTTAGGGTTAGGGCTAGGTTGAGGGTTAATTTTAGGGTGATGATGAGTGTAAGGATGAAGATTAGGGTTAGGATTAGGGTTAGGGTGAGGGCTAGGGTGAGGGTGAGCGTTAGGGTTAGTGTTAGATTAAGGTTTAGGGGTAGGGGTAGGGTGAGGGTAAGTTTGAGGGTTAGGGTTCCAGTCAGGGTGATGATTATGGTTAGGGTGAGGGTTAGGTTTAGGATTAGATTTAGCCTGAGGATGAGTGTTAGCATTAGTGTTAGGGTTAGGGTTAGGGTTAGGTTTAGGGTTAGGATTAGTGTTTTTGTTAGGGTTAGGGTTAGAGTTATGGTGAGGGTGAGGGTGAGGGTAAGGGTTAGGTTTAGGGTGAGGTTTAGGTTTAGGGTTAGGATTAGGGTTAGGGTGAGGGTGAGGGTTAGGGTTAGGGTGAGTGTTAGGGTTAGGTTTAGGGTGAGAGTTAGGGTTCGGTTATGTTTAGGATTAGGGTGAGGGTTAGAGTTAGGGTTATGGTGACCATGAGGTTTAGGGTTATGTTGAGGATTAGGCTTAGGGTTAAGGCTAGTGTGAGGGTTAAGGTTACGGTTAGGGTGAGCTTAAGGATGAGGATTAGGTTTAGGATTAGGGTTAGGGTGAGGGCTAGGCTGAGGGTGAGGGTTAGGGTTAGTGTTAGATTAAGGTTTAGGGTTAGGGTTTGGGTTAGGGTGAGGGTTAGGTTGAGGGTTAGGGTTATGGTGCGGGTAAGGATTAGGGTTAGAGTGAGGGTTAGGGTTAGGATTAGGGTTAGCATGAGAGGGAGTGTTAGGATTACAGTTGAGGTTAGGATTAGGATTAGGATTAGTGTTATTGTTAGGTTTAGGTTTGGAGTTATGGTGAGGGGGAGAGTGAGGGTGAGGTTTAGGTTTATGGTCAGGGTTAGGATTAGAGTTAGGGTGAGGGTGAGGATGAGGGTTATTGTTAGGGTGAGGTTTATGGTTAGGGTTAGGGGCAGGGTTAGGATGAGGGTTAGGGTAAGGATTAGGGTTAGGGTGATGGCTAGGGTGAGGGTAAGGTTTAGGGTTAGGGTTAGGGTTAGGGTGAGGGTGAGGTTTAGGGTTAGAATTAGGGTTAAGCTGAGGTTTAGGGTGAGGGTTAGGGTTAGGTTTAGGATTAGGATTAGGGTAAGGGTTAGGGTGAGTGTGAGGTTAGGTTTAGGATTAGGGTTAGGCTTAGGGTTACACTGAGGATGAGGGTGAGGGTGAGGTTTAGGGTTAGGATTAGGGTTATGGTGAGGTGAGTGTTTGTGTTAGAGTTAGGTTTAGGGTTAGGCTTAGGGTTAGGCTTATGTTGAGGTTGAGGGTAAGGGTTAGGGTTAGGGTGAGGGTTAAGGTAAGGGTTGGGGGAGGGTTAGGATGAGGTTTAGTGTTAGGATTAAGGTTAGGGTGAGGGCTAGAGTGAGGGTGAGGTTTAGGTTTAGGGTCAGGGTGAGGTTTAGTGTTAGAGTTAGTGTTAGGGTGAGGCTGACGGTGAGGGTTAGGGTTAGGATTAATGTTAGGGTTATGCTTAAGCTGAGGTTTAGGGTGAGGGTTAGGATTAGGGTTAGGAGTTGGATTAGGGTTAGCGTGAGGGTGAGGATTAGGGTTAGGGTTAGGGAAAGGCTTAGGGTTAGGCTGAGGTTGAGGGTGAAGTTTAGGGTTAGAGTGAGGTTTAGGGTTAGGGTTAGGGTAAGTGTGAGGGTTAGGGTTAGGCTTAAGCTTAGGATTATGCTGAGGGTGAGGGTGAGGTTTAGTGTTAGGATTAGTGTTAGTGTTATGGGGAGGGTTAGGATGAGTGTTAGGGTTAGGGTGAGGTTTAGGTTGAGGGTGAATGTGTGTGTTAGGGTTACATTTAAGATTATGCTTAGGGTTAGGCTGAAGGTGAGCTTGAGGCTGAGGTTTAGTTTTAGGGTGAGTGTTAGGATAAGGTTTAGGGGGAGGGTTAGGAAAAGGGATAGGGTTAGGATTAGGGTTGGGTGAGGCTAGGGTGAGAATGAGGTTTAGGGTTAGGGTTAGCTTGAGGGTTAGGATTATGGTAAGTGTGAGAGTTAGTGTTCGGGGTTAGTTTAGGGTTAGGTTGACGTTAAGGTAAGGGTTACGGTGAGGGTGGGGGTTAGGGTTAGGTTGAGGGTGAGGGTTCGGATTAGGGTTAGGGTGATCGTGAGGGTTATGGTTAGTGTTAGGGTGAGGGTCAGGATGAGGGTTAGGGTTAGGATTATTGTTAGGGTGAGGGCTAGGGTGAGGGTGAGTTTTAGGGTTAGGGTTAGGTTTAGGGTGAGGTTTAGGGTTAGGGTTAGGGTTAGGGTTAGTGTTAGATTTAGGGTTAGGCTGAGGGTTAAGTTGAGGGTAAGGTTTAGGATAGGTTTAGGATTAAGGTTAGGGTAAGGGTTAGGGTGAGTGTGAGCATTAGGGCTAGGGTTAGGGTTTCGCTTAGGATTAGGCTGAGGGTGATGGTGAGGATGAGTGTTAGGGTTAGTGTTAGATTAAGGTTTAGGGTTAGGGTTAGAGTTAGGGTGAGAGTCAGTGTACGGTTATGTTTTGGGTTAGGGTGAGTGTTAGGGTTAGGGTTAAGGTGAGCATGAGGTTTAGGGTTACGTTGAGGATTAGGCTTAGGGTTAGGGCTAGGGTGAGGGTTAGGGTTAGGTTAGGGTGAGGGTAAGGATGAAGACTAGGGTTAGGATTAGGTTTAGGGTGAGGCCTAGGGTGAGGGTGAGGGTTAGGGTTAGTGTTAGATTAAGGTTTAGGGTTAGAGGTATTGGGTGAGTGTTAGGGTACTGCTAGGTTTAGGGTTAGGGTGAGGGTAAGGGTGAGCATGAGGTTTAGGGTTACGTTGAGGATTCGGGTTAGTTTTAGGGCTAGGGTGATGGTTAAGGTTAGGGTTAGGGTGAGGGTAAGGATGAGGATTATGGTTAGGATTAGGGTTAGGGTGAGGGCTAGTGTGAGGGTGAGGGTTAGGGTTACTGTTAGATTAAGGTTTAGGGTTAGGGTTAGGGTAAGGGTTAGGTTGAGTGTAGGTTTACAGTGAGGGTGAGGATTAGGGTTAGGGTGAGGGTTAGGGTTAGGATTAGGGTTAGCTTGAGGGTTAGTGTTAGGATTACAGTTAGGGTTAGGGTTCAGGTTAGGTTTATGGTTAGGATTAGTGTTATTGTTAGGGTTAGGGTTAGAGTAATTGGAAGGGTGAGGGTGAGGTTGAGGGTTAGGGTTAGGGTTAGGGTGAAGTTTACGGTTAGGGTTAGGATTAGGGTTAGTGTGAGGGTGAGGTTTAGGGTTAGATTGAGGGTTAGTTGGAGGGTTAGGTCGAGGTTTAGAGTTAGGGTTAGTTTTAGGGTTAAGGTTAGGGTGAGGGTTAGGTTGAGGTTTAGGTTTATGGTTAGGGTTAGGGTTAGGATCAGGATGAGGGTGAGGGTGAGTGTGAGGGTTAAGATTAGGGTTAGGCTTAGGCTTAGGGTTAGGCTGAGGGTGAGGGTGGCGGTGAAGATTAGGTTTAGGGTGATGGTTAGGTTTGGGGATAGGGTGAGTGTTAGGATGAGGGTTAGGATTAGGGTTAGGGTGAGGGCTAGGGGGAGGGTGAGGGTTAGGGTAAGGATTAAGCTTAGGCTTAGGGTTATGCTGAGCGAGTGGTTGAGGCTGAGAGTTAGGGTGAGTTTGATGGTTAGGTTTACGGTTATGGTGAGGGTTAGGATGAGGTTTAGGGTTAGGGTGAGGGTTAGGGTGAGGATAATGGTAAGGATAAGGTGAGGTTTAGTCTGAGGGTGAGGGTTAAGATAAGGGTGAGGGTTAGGGTTTCGTTTAGGGTTATGGTAGGGGTTAGGGTTAGGGTTAGGTTGAGGGTTAGATTGAGGATTAGGGTTAGGGTTAGTGTGAGGCTAGGGTGAGGGTGAGGTTTACGTTTTGGTGTAGGGTGAGGTTTAGGGTTAGAATTAGTTTTAGGGTGGGGGTTAGGGTGAGGTTTAGGGTTAGAGTTAGGTTTAGGGGGATGGTTAGGGTGAGGTTTATGCTTATTGTTATTTTTAGGTTTATGGGATGGTGAGGGTTAGGTTGAGGTTTAGGGATAGGGTTAGGTTTAGTATTAGGGTTAGGGTGAGGGTGAGGGTGACCGTTAGGGTGAGGGCTAGGCTTAGGCTTAGGCTTAGGCTGAGGGTGAGTGTGGGGGTGAGAATTAGGGTTAGGGTGATGGTTTGGGTTAGGGTTAGTGTTATTGTTAGGGTTAGGGTTAGAGTTAGGGTGAGGGTGAGGGTGCGGGTGAGGGTTAGGGTTCGGATTAGGGTGTGGTTTACGGTTAGGGTTAGGGTTAGTGTTAGGGTGAGGTTTAGGGTTAGATATAGGGTTAGGGTAAGGGTTAGGGTTAGGGTTAGGGATAGGGTTAGTGTTAGAATTATGGTGAGAGTGAGGGTTAGGTTGAGGTTTAGGGTTAGTGTTATGGTGAGGGTTAGTGTGAGGGTTAGTATTACGGTTAGGGTTATTGTTAGGGTGAGGGTAAGTTTTAGGGTGAGAGTTTGGGTTAGGGTGAGGGTTACTGTTACGTTGAGTGTTAGGATTAGCGTTAGGGTTATTGTTAGGCTTAGGTTTAGGGTTTTGGTTACAGTGAGGGTGAGTTATAGGGTTAGTGTTAGGGTGAGGTTTAGGGTTAGGGTTAGGGTTAGAATGAGGGTTAGGATGAAGGTGAGGTTTGCTGTTAGAGTTAGGGTGATGGTGACGGTTAAGGTTAGGATTTGGGTTAGGGTGAGGGTGAGTGTGTGTGTTAGGGTTAGGTTTAGGTTTCGGCTAAGAGTTAGGCAAAGGGTGAGGTTGAGGGTGAAGTTTAAGGTTATGATTAGGGTTAGTGTGAGAGTGAGGGCAACGGTTTGGTTTAGTGTTAGGGTGAGGGTTAGGGTGAGTGTTAGGATTAGGGTTAGGGTTATGGTGAGCGATAGGGTTAGGGTTAGGTTGAGGGTTTGGGTTAGGGTAAGAGTTAGGGTTAGTTTTAGTGCTAGGTTGAGGGTTAGGATGAGGACTAGGGTTACGATTAGTGTTAGGGTGAGGGATAGGGAGAGGGTGAGAACTAGGGTTTGTGTTAGGTTAAGGTTTAGGTTAAGGGATAGGCATAAGGTGTGGGTTATTATGAGGGTTAGGGTTATGGTGAGGGTGAGGGTTAGGGTTAAGGTGAGGGTTAGGGTTAGGATTAGGGTTAGGGTTAGGGTTTTGGAGAGGTTTACGGTTAGATTTAGGGTTAGGGTGAAGCTGAGTGTGAGTGTTAGGGTTCCAGTTAGTGTTAGGTTTAGGGTTAGTGAAAGGGTCAGGGTTAGAGTGAAGGTAAGTGTAAGGGTTAGGGTTAGGGTGAGGATTAGGGTTAAGGTTAGGGGGAGGGTTAGGATAAGGGTTAGTATTAGGATTAGGGTTAGGGTGAGGGCTAGGGTGAGGGTGAGGTTTAGGGTTAATGTTAGGGTTAGCTTTAGGGTTAGGATTAGTGTTAGGGTTAGGGTGAGGCTGAGGTTTAGGGTTAGAGTTAGGGTTAAGGAGAGGCTGAGGGTGAGGGTTAGGGTTAGGTTTAGGATTAGGATTAGGGTAAGGGTTAGGGTGAGTGTGAGAGTTAGGGTTAGGGTTAGAGTTAGAATCAAGCTGAGATTGAGCTTTAGGGTTACGTTGAGGATTAGGGTTAGGGTTAGGGCTATAGTGAGGGTTAAGTTTAGGGTTAGGGTGAGGGTAAGGATGAGGATTAGGGTTAGGATTAGGGTTAGGGTGAGGGCTAGCATGAGGTTGAGGGTTAGGGTTAGTGTTAGATTAAGGTTTAGGTTTAGGGTTAGGGTTAGGGTGAGGGTTAGGTTGAGGTTTAGGGTTACGGTGAGGGTGATGATTAGGGTTAGGGTGAGGGTTGGGTTTAGGATTAAGGTTAGCGTGAGGGTGAGTGTTAGCATTAGCGTTAGGGTTAGGGTTAGGTTTAGGTTTCGGGTTAGGATTAGTGTTATTGTTAGGGTAGGATTAGAGTTATGGTGAGGGTGAGTGTGAGGGTGAGGTTTACGGTTAGGGTGAGGTTTAGGTTGAGGGTTAGGATTAGGGTTAGTTTTAGGGTGAGGGTTAGGTTTATGGTGAGGGTTAGGGTAAGGGTTAGGGTGAGAGTTAGTGTTCGATTATGTTTAGGGATAGGGTGAGGGTTAGGGTTAAGGTTACGTTGAACATGAGGTTTAGGGTTACGTTGAGGATTAGGCTTAGAGTTAGGGCTAGGGTGAGGGTTTAGGTTAGGGTTAGGGTGAGGGTAAGTATGAGGATTAGGGTTAGGATTAGGGTTAGGGTGAGGGTTAGGGTGAGGGTGAGGGTTAGGGTTAGAGTTAGATTAAGGTTTAGGGTTAGGGTTGCGGTTAGGGTGAGGGTTAGGTTGAGGGTTAGGGTTTCGGTGAGAGTGAGGATTATGGATAGTGTGAGGGTTAGGGTTAGGATTAGGGTTAGCATGAGAGTGAGTGTTAGGATTAGGGTTAGGGTTTGGGTTAGGTTTAGGGTTAGGATTAGTGTTATTGTTAGGGTTAGGGTGAGAGTTGTGGTGAGGGTGAGGGTGAGGGTGAGGCTTACTGATAGGGTTAGGGTGAGGTTTAGGATTAGGTTTAGGATTAGGGTTAGGGTGAGGGTGAGGTTTAGGATTAGATTTAGTGTTAGTAGGAGGGTTAGATCGAGGGTTAAGTTTAGGGTTAGTTTTAGGGTTAAGGTTAGGGAGAAGGTTAGGTTGAGGTTTAGGGTTATGGTTAAGGTTAGGGTTAGGATTAAGGTGAGGGTGAAGGTGAGTGTGAGGGTTAGGGTTTGGGTTAGTCTTAGGCTTAAGGTTAGGCTGAGTGTGAGGGTGGAGGTGAAGATTAGGTTTAGGGTGATGTTTAGGATTAGGGCTAGGATGAGTTTTAAGATGAGGGTTAGGATTACTATTATGGTTAGGTCGAGGTCTAGGGTTAGGGTGAGGGTTAGGGTAAAGTTTAGGCTTAAGCTTAGGGTTAGGCTGAGCATGAGGTTGAGGGTGAGGTTAGGGTTAGGGTGATGGTTAGGTTTTCGGTTAGGGTGAGGGTTGGGATGAAGTTTAGGGTTAGGGTGAGAGTTAGGGTGAGGATGATGGTTAGGATAAGGGTAATGTTTACGTTGAGTTGAGTGTTAATGTGAGGGTGAGGGTTAGGGTAAAGTTTAGGGTTAGGGTTAGGGTTAAGGTTAGGGTTAGGGTGAGGGTTAGGGTTAGGATTAGGGTTAGGGTGAGGTTGAGTGTTAGCATTAGGTTTAGGGTTAGGGTTAGGTTTAGGGTTAGGGTTAGGATTAGTGTTCTTGTTAGGGTTAGGGTTAGAGTTATGGTGACGGTGAGGGTTAGGGTTAGTGTTAGGGTTAAGGTTAGGGTGACATTAGGTTGAGGTTTAGGGTTAGGGTTAGGTTTAGGGTTAGGATTAGGGTTAGGGTGAGGGTTAGTGTGAGTTTTAGGGTTAGGGTTAGGCTTATGCTTAGGGTTAGGCTGAGGGTGAGGATTAGGGTTAGGGTGATGTTTAGGGTTAAGTTTATAGTGAAGGATAGTGTTAGGGTTAGCGTTACAGTTAGGATTAGGGTGACGATGAGGTTTAGTGGTAGAGTTAGGGTTAGGGTGAGGGTTAGCATTAGAGTGAGGGTTAGGGTGGCGTTGATGGTAAGGATAAAGGTGAGGGTTAGGCTGAAGTTGAGGGTTACAGTAAGGGTGAGGGTTAGGGTTAGGGTGAGGGTTCAGGTGAAGGTGAGGGTTAGATTGAGGATTAGTGTTAAGGTTAGTGTGAAGTTTAGGGTGAGGATGAGGTTTAGGGTTAGGGTGAGGGCTGGGAGAGGGTCAGGTTTAGGGTTAGTGTTAGGGTGAGTTTTAGGGTTAGGATTATGGTTAGTGTTAGTGTGAGGGTTAGTGTTAGGGTTAGGGTTAGTGTTAGGGTGAGGGTAAGTGTTAGGGTGAGGGTTAGGGTTAGGGTGAGTTTTATGGTTAGGGTGAGGGTTACGGTTAGGGTTAGCATTATTGTTATCTTTAGGGTTAGGGTTTCAGTTATGGTGAGTATGAGGATTACATTTAGGGCTAGGATGTGTTTTAGGGATAGGGTTATGATTAGGGTTAGGGTCAGGTTGATGTTTAGTGTTAGAGTTACGGTTTGGGTGAGGCTGAGGGTCAGGGTTCGAGTTAGGATTAATGTTAGGGATAGGCTTAAGGTGAGGGTTAAGTTGAGGGTGAGGGTTAGAGTTAGGGTTAGGAGTAGGATTAGGGTTACGGTTAGGGTGAGTGTGAAGGTTAGGGTTAGGGTTAGGGATAGGCTTAGGGTTAGGCTGAGGTTGAGGGTAAGTGTTAGGGTTAGGGTTAGGGTTAGGATGAGTGTGAGTGTTATTGTTAGGATTAGGGTTAGGGTGAGGGTGAGTGTGTGTGTTAGTTTTAGGGTTAGGGTTAGGGTTAGGTTTAGGTTTGGGTTTGAGGTTTGGTTTAGGGTTACAGTTAGGTTTATGGTGAGGGTGAGGTTTAGGTTTAGGCTGAGGGTGAGGGTGGGTTTTAGGATTAGAGTTAGGGTTAGGATTAGGATTAAGTTTAGGGATATTGTTAGTGTTATGTTTAGGGTTAAGTTTGTGGTGAGGGTGAGGCTGCGGGTGCAGGTGAGGGTGAGGGTTAGGGTTAGAGTTAGGGTGAGGTTAAGGGTGAGGGTGATGTTTAGGGTTAGAGTTAGGGTTAGGGTGAAGGTTAGGTTGAGGTTTAGGGTAGTGTTAGTGTTAGGGGTAGGGTTACCGTGAGAGTTAGGGGGAGGTTTAGGGTTAGGGTTAGGGTGAGGGATAGGATTAGGGTTAGGGTGCAGGTGAGTGTGTGTTTTAGGGTCAGGTTTAGGGTTAGGCTTAGGGTTAGGCTGATGATGAGGTTGAGGGTGAGGGTTAGGGTTCGGTTTGGGGTGAGGGTTAGGGTTAGGGGTAGGGGTAGGTTGAGGGTTAGGATGAGGTTTATGGTTAGGATTTGGATAAGGCTGAAGGCTAGGCTGAGGGTTAGGTTGAGGGTTAGGGTTAGAGATAGGGTTAGGTTTAGGATTAGGGTTAGGGTGAGGTTGAGTGTGAGGGTTAGTGTTAAGGTTAGGGTTAGGCTTATAGTTAGTGTGAGGGTTAGGGTTAGGTTTTGGGTTAGGGTGAGGGTGAAGCTGAGGATTAGGTTTAGGGTTAGGATTAGGTTTAGGGTTAGTGTTAGGGTTAGGGTTAGTGTTAGGATTATGTTGAGGGTTAGGAATAGGAGTAGGGTTAGGGTTAGACTTAGGGTTCGGCTGAGGGTGAGGGTGGGTGTGATGATTAGAGTTAGGCTTAGGGTTAGGCTTAGGGTTAGGGTTATTGTTAGTGTTATGGTTAGGGTTAAGTTTGTGGTGAGGGTGAGGCTGAGGGTGAGGGTTATGTTTATGGATAGTGTTAGGGTTACGGTTAGTGTTAGGGTTAATATTATTGTTAGGGTTAGAGTTAGATTTACGGTGAGGGTGAGGATACGGGTGAGGGTTAGGTTTAGGGTTAGGGTGGGGTTTACGGTTAGGGTTTGGATTAGGGTTCGGGTGAGGTTGACGTTTAGGGTTAGATTTAGGGTTAGTGTTAGTGTGAGGGTTAGTGTTAGCGTTAGGGTTAGTGTTACAGTGAGGGTAAGACTTAGGGTGAGGGTTTGGGTTAAGGTGATGGTTATGGTTAGGGTGAGGTTTAGCATTAGGTTTAGGGTTGTTGTTAGGTTTCAGTTTAAGGTTACTGTTATGGTGCAGGTGAGGGTGAGGTTTAGGGTTAGGGTTAGGGTGAGTTTTAGTGTGAGGGTGAGGTTTAGGGTTAGACAGGGTTAGAGTAAGAGTTAGGTTGAGGGTTAGGGTTAGGGTTAGTGTTAGGGTGAGATTAGGGCGAGGTTTAGGGTTAGGGTTAGGGTGAGGGTTAGGATTAGGGTTAGCATGCGGGTGAGTGTGTGTGTTAGGGTTAGGTTTAGGGTTAGGCTTAGGATTAGTCTGAAGGTGAGGTTGAGGGTGAGGGTTAGGATTAGGGTTAGGGTGAGGGTGAGGTGGAGGGTCAGGATTAGGGTTAGGGTGAGGGTTAGGATGAGGCTTAGTGTTAGGATTAGGGTTAGGGTGAGGGCTAGGGTGAGGTTTAGGGTTAGGTTAAGGTTTAGGCTTTGGCTTAGTGTTAGGCTGAGCGTGAGGTAGAGGTTGAGGGTTAGGGTTTTGGTGATGGTTAGGTTTATGGTAAGGGTGAGGGTTAGGATGAGGTTTAGGTTACGGGGAGGTTTAGGGTGAGGATGATGATAAGGGTAAAGGTGAGGTTTAGGCTGAGGGTGAGGTTTAAGATAATGGTGAGTGTTAGGGTTAGGTTTACGGTTAGGGTGAGGGTTAGGATTAGGCTTTGGGTGAGGGTTAAATTGAGATTTAGGGTTAGGGTTAGTGTAAGGTTTATGGTGAGGATGAGGGTTAGGGTTAGGTTAGGATTATTTTTAGGTTTATGGTGAGGGTGAGGTTTTCTGTTGGAAAGAGTGTTAGGGTGAAGTTTAAGGTTAGGGTAAGGGTTATCATGGGGGTGATGGTAAGGGTAAACATGAGGGTTAAGCTGAGGGGAGGTTTACAGTGGGATGAGGGTTAGGGTTAGGGTGAGGGTTAGGGTTAGGGGAAGGGTGTGGGTTAAGGTTAGATTGAGAATTAGAGTTAGGGTTAGTGTGAGGTTTAGGGTGAGGATGAGGGTTAGTGTTAGGGTGATGGCTAGGGTGAGATGAGTGTTAGGTTTAGCTTTAGGGTGAGGTTACGGGTTAGGGTGATGATTAGGGTTAGTTTGAGGGTTAGTGTTAGGCTTAGGGTTAGTGTTACGGTGAGAGTAAGTGTTAGGGTGAGTGTTATGTTTAGGGTGAGTGTTATGGTTAGGTTGAGGGTTAGGGTTAGGATTAGGGTTATTGTTAGGGTTAGGGTTACAGTTATAGTGAGGGTGAGGGTGAGGGGTAGGGTTAGGGTTAGGATGAGGTTTAGGTTTAGCGTTAGGTTTAGAGTTAGGGTTAGGGTGAGAGTGAGGTTTATGGTTAGAGTTAGGGTTAATGTTAGGGTTAGGGTTATGGTGATTGTTTGGGTTAGAGTTAGGCTTAGGCTTAGGTTTATGCCAAGCATGAGGGTGAGGGTTAGGCTTATGGTTAGGGTGAGGTTTAGGGTTCGGGTTAGGGTGAGGGTTAGGATGAGGTTTAGGGTTAGGATTTGTGTTAGGGTGAGGGTTAGGTTTAGGGAGACGGTTTGGTTTAGGAGGGTTAGGGTTAGGCTTAGGATGAGTGTGAAGGTCAGGGTTAGGGTTAGGCTTAGGTTTAGGGTGAGGGTTATGGTTAGGGGTTTGGTTAGGGTGAGGGTGATGCTGAGGATTAGGGTTAGGTTTAGGGTTAGGTTTTGGGTTAGGTTTAGGGTTAGGGATTGGGTTCCAATTAGGGTTAGCGTTAGGGTTAGGGTTAGGGTTAGGGTTAGGCTGAGGGTGAGGTTGGGGTTGAGGTTTAGAGTTAGGGTTAGGATTACGATTATTGTTAGTGTTATGGTTAGGGTTAAGTTTGCAGTGAGGGTGAGGCTGAGGGTGAGGGTTATGGTTATGGTTAGGGTTAGGGTTAGTGTTATTTTTAGGGTTAGGGTTAGAGTTACGGTGAGATTGAGGGTGAGGGTGAGGGTTGGAGTTAGTGTGAGGTTTAGGGTGAGGTTTAGGGTTAGGGTTAGGGTGAGGGTGAGTTTTAGGGTTAGAGTTAGTGTTAGGGGAGCGTCAGGCTGAGGTTTATGGTTAGGGTTAGTGTTAAGGGCAGGGTGAGGTATAGGTTGAGGTTTAGGGATAGGGTTAGGTTTAGTATTAGGTTTCGGGTGAGGGTGAGGGTGAGTGTGAGGGTTAGGGTGAGGTTTAGGCTTAGGCTTAGGTTTAGGCTGAGGGTGAGGGTGGGGGTGAGGATTAGGGTTTGGGTGATGGTTCGGGTTAGGGTTAGTGTTATTGTTAGGGTTAGGGTTAGAGTTACGGTGAGGGTGAGGGTGCGGGTCAGGGTTAGGCTTAGGGTTAAGGTGGGGTTTAGGGTTAGGGTTAGGGTTAGTGTGAGGGTGAGGTTTAGGTTTAGATTTAGGGTTAGGGGGAGGGTTAGGGTTAGGGTTAGGCATAGGGTTAGTGTTCGGGTTTGGGTGAGGGTGAGGGTTAGGTTGAGGTTTAGGGTTATGGTTAGGGTTAGTGTGATGGTTAGGTTTAGGGTTAGGGTTAGTGTTAGGGTGAGGGTAAGTTTTAGGGTGAGAGTTTTGGTTAGGGTGAGCGTTATGGTTTGGGTGAGGGATAGGATTAGGTTAGGTTATTGTTAGGGTTAGGTTTAGGGTTTTGGTTACGGTGAGGGTGAAGTTGAGGTTTAGGGTTTGGGTTAGGTTTAGAGTGAGGGTTAGGATGAGGGTGAGGTTTACGGTTGGATTTAGGGTTAGGGTGAGGGTCAGGGTGAGGATTAGGGTTTGGGTTACTCTTATGGTTAGGGTTAGGGTGAAAGTTAGTTGGAGGATTAGGGTAAAGGTTAATGTTAGTGTTATGTTTAGGGTTTCAGTTTCGGTGAGTGTGAGGGTTAGGATTAGGGTTAGGGTGAAGGTGAGGTTTAGGGTTAGACTTAGGGATATGGTGAGGCTGAGGGTGAGGGTGAGGTTTAGGGTTAGGGTTAGGATGAGGTTTAGGGTTATGTTTAGTTTGAGTGTGAGGGTTATGGTTAGGGTTACGGTTAGCTGTAAGTTTAGGCTGAGGGTTAGGCTGAGGATGAGAGTTAGGGTTAGTTTGAGGGTTAGGGTTAAGGTTAGGGTGAAGTTTAGTGTTAGGGTTAGGGTTAGAGTTATGCTTAGGTTGAGGGTGAGATTTAGACGTAGAGTTAGTTTTAGGGTGAGGTTTAGGGTGAGTGTTAGGGTTAGGGTGAGGGTTAGGGTAGGGGTGACGGTAAGGGTAAATGTGAGGGTTAGGCTTGAGGGTGATGGTTACGGTAAGGTTGAGGGTTAGGGTTAGGGTGAGGGTTAGGGTTAGTGTTAGGATGAGAGTTAGGGTTCGGGTCAAGTTTAGGGTTAGGGTGAGGGTTAGCGTAAGGGTTATGGTGAGGGTGAGGGTTAGGGTTAGGTTGAGGGTTAGGGTCAGGATTAGGGTTAGGGTGAGGGTGAGGGTTAGTGTTAGTGTTAGGGTGAGGGTAAGTGTTAAGTTGAGGGTTAGGGTTAGGTTGAGGGTTATGTTTAGGTTGAGGGGTAGAGTTAGGGTTAGGGTTATTGTTAGGGTTAGGGTTAGTGTAACCATTACGGTGAGGGTGAGGGTGAGGTTTAGGTTTAGGATTAGGATGAGGTTTAGGTTTAGAGTAAGTGTTAGAGTTAGGGTTAGTGTGAGAGTGAGGTTTAGGGATAGAGTTAGGGTTAGTGTTATGGTTAGGGTTAGGGTTAAGGTGAGGGTTTGGGTTAGAGTTAAGCTTAGGCTTAGGCTTAGGCCAAGCATGAGGGTGATGGTTGGGGTTAGGGTTAAGGTGAGGGTTAGTATGAGGTTTAGGTTTTGGATTAGTGTTAGGGTGAGGACTAGGGTGAGGGTTTGTGTTTGGGTTAGGTTTAGGGATAGGTTTAGGTTTAGAATTAGGGTTGGGTTGAGCGTCATTGTGAGAGTCAGGGTTACGGTTAGGCTTAGGGTTAGGGTGAGAGTTAGGGTTAGGGTTTTGGTTAGGGTGAGGGTGAGGCTGAGGATTAGGGTTAGGTTTAGGATTAGGTTTTGTGTTAGGTTTAGGCTTAGGCTTAGAGTTAGGGTTAGGGTTAGGGTTAGGGTTAGTCTTAGGATTAGGCTGAGTGTGAGGTTGGGGTTGAGGATTAGGGTAAGGGTTAGGATTAGGGTTATTGTTAGTGTTATGGTTAGGTTTAAGTTTGCACTGAGGGTGAGGCTGAAGTTGAGGCTTATGGTTAGGGTTAGGGTTAGGGTTAGTGTTATTTTTAGGGTTAGGGTTAGATATTTGGTGAGATTGAGGGTTAGGGTGAGGGTTAGGGTTAGGGTGAGGTTTAGGGTGAGGTTTAGGGTTAGGGTTAGGGTGAGGTTTAGGGTTAGAGTTAGTGTTAGGGGGATGGTTAGGTTGAGGTTTAGGGTTAGGATTATTGTTAGGGTTAACGGGGAGGGTGAGGGTTAGGTTGAGGTTTAGGGATAGGGTAGATTTAGTATTAGGGGTAGGGTGAGGGTGAGTGTGACAGTTAGGGTGAGGGTTAGGCATAGGCTTAGGGTTAGGCTGAAGGTGAGGGTGGGGGTGAGGATTAGGGTTACGTTGATGGTTTGGGTTAGGGTTAGTGTTATTGTTAGGGTTAGGGTTAGAGTTATGGTGAGGGTGAGGGTGCGGGTGAACGTTAGGCTTAGGGTTAGGGTGGCGTTTCAGATTAGGGTTTGGGTTAGTGTGAGGGTGAGGTTTAGGGTTAGAATTAGGGTTATGATTAGGGTTAGGGTGAGGGTTAGGGATAGGGTTAGTGTTAGAGTTAAGGTGGGGGTGAGGGTTAGGTTGAGATTTAGGGTTATGGTTATGGTTAGGTTTAGTGTGAGGGTTAGTGTTAGGGTTAGGGTTAGTGTTAGGGTGAGGGTAAGTTTTAGGGTGAGATTTTGGGTTAGGGTGAGGGTTATGGTTAGGGTGAGGGTTAGGATTAGTGTTAAGGTTATTGTTAGGGTTTTTGGTTTCAGGCTTTTGGTTTCAGTGAGCGTGAGGGTGAGGTTTAGGGTTAGGGTTAGGGTGAGGTTTAGGGTTAGGGTTAGTGTTAGGTTAGGGTTAGGGCGAGAGTTAGGAGTACAGTTAGGGTTACGGTTAGGCTTAAGGTTAGAGCTAGGTTTAGGGTTTCGGTTACGGTGAGGGTGAGTTTCAGTATTAGGGTTAGGGTGAGTGTGAGGTTTAGGGTGAGAATTAGGGTTAAGGGTGAGTCTGAACGTGAGGGTGAGGATTAGGTTTAGGGTTAGGATTAGGATTAGGTTTAGGATTAGGGTGAGTGTGAAGGTTATGGTTAGGGTTAGTGTTAGCCTTAGGTTTAGGCTGAGGGTTTGCGTGAGGATGAGGTTTATGGTTAGTTTGAGGGGTAAGGTTAAGTTTAGGATGAGGTTTAGTGTTAGGGTTATGGTTAGAGTTATGGTTAGGGTGAGGGTGAGGTTTAGGGCTAGAGTTAGTTTTAGGGTGAGGGTTATGGTGAGTGTGAGGGTTATGGTGAGGGTTAGGGTAGGGGTGAAGTTAAGGGTAAACGTGAGGGTTAGGCTGAGGGTGACCATTACGGTAAGGTTGAGGGTTCGGGTTAGGGTGACATTTAGGGTTAGGTTTAGTGTGCGAGTTAGGGTACACTTTAAGTGTAGGGTTAGGGTGAGGGTTAGGGTAAGGGTTACAGTGAGGGTGAGGGTTAGGTTTAGGTTGAGGGCTAGGTTGAGGGTGAGGGTTAGGGTTAGAGTTAGAGTGAGTGCTAGGGGGAGGGTTAGGGTTAGGGATAGGTTTGGGTTTAGGATTAGTGTTAGGTTGAGGGTGAGTGTGAGGGTTAGGGTTAGGTTTAGGGTTAGGCTTAGAGTTGGGGTGAGGATTAGGGGTAGAGTTTGGGTTAGGGTGAGGCTGAGGCTGAAGATTAGTGTTAGGTTTAGGGTTATGGTTACGCTTAGGTTTAAGCTGAGGGTGAGGGTGGTGGTTAGGATTAGAGTTAGGGTTAGGTTAGGCTTAATTTTAGGGTTATTGTTAGTGTTATGATTTGGGTTAAGTTTGCAGCGAGGGTGAGGCTGAGGGTGAGGGTTATGGTTAGAGTTAGGGTTAGGGTTAGGGTTAGTGTTATTGTTAGGTTTAGGTTTATGGTTACGGTGAGGGTCAGGGTGAGGGTTAGGGTTAGGGTTAGGGTGAGGTTTAGGGTTAGGGTTAGGATTAGGGTTAGGGTGAGTGTGAAGTTTAGGGTTAGATTTAGACTTAGCTGGAGGGTTAGGTCGAGCGTTAATATTAGGGTTAGTGTTAGGGTTAAGGTTATGGTGAGGTTTAGGATGTGGTTTAGGGTTAGGGTTAGGATTAGGGTTAGGGTGAGGTGAGTGTGAGAGTTAGGGTTAGGCTTAGGCTTAGGCTGAGGGTTAGGCTGAGGGTGAGTGAGTGGGTGAGGATTAGGGTTAGCGTGATGTTCGGGTTCAGGTTAAGTTGAGGGCTAGGATGAGGGTTAGGGTTAGGCTTAGGATTAGGGTGAGGGCTAGGGTGATGGTGAGGGTTAGGGTAAGTGTTATGCTTAGGCTTAGGGTTAGGCTGAGCATGAGGTTGATGGTGAGTGTTAGGGTTAAGGATAGTGTGAGATTTAGTGTTAGGTTTAGTGTTAGAGTTAGGGTTAGGACGAGAGTGAGGTTTAGGAGTAGGGTTAGGGTTAGCGTGTGGATTAGGGTTTGGGTGAGGGCTAGGGTGGGGGTGACGGTAAGGGTAAAGGTGAGAGTTAGGCTGAGGGTGAGGGTTATGTTAAGGGTGGGGGTTAGGTTTAGGATGAGGGTTAGGGTTAGGGTTAGGGTGAGGTTAAGGGTTAGATTGAGGTTTAGTGTTAGGGGTAGTGTGAGGTTTAGGGTGAGGATGAGGGTCAGGGTTAGGGTGAGGGTGAGGTTTAGGGTTAGGTTTAGGGTTTGGGTGAGGTTTAGGATTAGGGTGATGTTTAGGGTTAGTGTGAGGGTTATGGTTTGTGTTAGGATTAAGATTAGGGTTAGAGTTATGGTGAGTGTGAGGGTTAGTGTTAGGGTTAGGGTTAGGCTTAGTGTTAGGCTGAATGTGAGGGTGAAGTTGAGGGTTACGGTGAGGGTGTGGGTTAGGTTTAGGGTTAGGGTGATAGTTAGGGTTAGGGTTAGGGTTAGGGTTAGGGTGAAGGTGAGGGTGAGGGTGAGGGTTAGTGTTAGGGTGAGGGTTAGAATGAGGGTTAGGGTTAGGATTAGGGTTAGGGTGAGGGCTAAGGTGAGGGTGAGGTTTAGGGTTAGATTTAGGGTGAGGTTTAGGGTTAGGTTTAGGGTTAGGGTTAGGGTGAGGGTCAGGTTTAGGGTTAGAGTTAAGGTTAGGGTGAGGCTGAGGGTGAGGGTTAGGGTTAGGGTTAGTGTTAGAGTTAGGGTTACAGTGAGGGTGAGGGTGAGTGTGAGGATTAGGCTTAGTGATAAGATTAGGTTTAGGGTACAGGTTAGGGTGAGTGTGAGGGTTAAGGTAAGGGTTAGGGTGAGAGTTAGGTTTAGGGTGAGGTTTAGTGTTAGGGTTATGGTTAGGGTGTGGGTTAGTGTTAGTGTTAGGGTGAGGGTTAGGATGAGGATTAGGGTTAGGATTTGGGTTAGGGTGAGGGCTAGGGAGAGGGTGAGGGTTAGGGTTAGTGTTAGGGTGAGGTTTAGGTTTGGGTTTAGTCTTAGGGTCAGGGATAGGATGAGAGTTAAGGTTACTGTAACTGTGAGGGTTTGCATTAGGGTGAGGATTAGGGTTCGGATTAGGCTTAGAGTGAGGGTGAGTATTAGGATTAGGTTAGGGTTAGGGTTAGGGTTAGGGTTATGTTTAGGCTTAGGATTAGTTTATTGTTTGGGTTAGGGTTAGAGTTACAGTGATGGTGAGCTTGAGGGTGAGGGATAGGCTTAGGCTTATGCTTAGGGATAGGCTGAGCTTGAGGTTGAGGTTGACGGTTAGGGTTAGGGTGATGGTTAGGTTTATGGTTAGTGTGAGGGTTAGGTTGAGGGTTAAGGTTAGGGTTAAGTTTAGGGTTAGTGTGAGGGTTAGGTTTAGGTTTTGGGTTAGGATGAGGATGATGCTCAGGATTACTGTTAGTTTTAGGGTTAGGGTTAGGTTGAGGGTTAGGGTTAGTTGTAGGGTTACAGTGACGGTTTGGGTTAAGTTTAGGGTTATGGTTAGTTTTAGGGTGAGGGCTAGGGTGAGGCGTTGGGTGAGGTTTAGGGTTAGGGATAGGGTTAGGGTGAGGGTTAGTTTGAGGGTTATGGTTAGGGTTAGTGTTAGGGTGAGAGTTAGGCGGAGTGTTAGGGTTAGGGATAGGGTTAGGATTAGGGTTAGGGTGAAGATGAATATTTGTGTTTAGGTTAGTTTTACGGTTAGGCTTAGGTTTAGGCTGAGGGTGATGTTGAGGATGATGGTTAGGGTTATGGTGAGGGTTAGGGTTAGGGTTAGTGGGAGGGTTAGGGTGAGGGGTAGTTTTAGGATTAGGGTTAGGGAGAGGGCTAGGTTTTGGGTGAGGTTTAGGGTTAGTGTTAGGGTGAGGTTTAGTGTTAGGGTTAAGGTTAGGGTAAGGGTGAGGATTAGGCATAGAGTTAGTGTTATGGTGAGGCTGACCGTGAGGGTTAGGTTTAGGGTTAGTGTTAGATTTAGGGTGAGTGTGATGGTTAGTATTAGTGTTAGGGTTAGGCTTAGGGTTAGGCTGAGGTTGAGGGTAAGGGTTAAGGTTAGGGTTAGGCTTGGGGTTAGGCTGAGGGTTAGGGTGAGGGTTAGGTTTACGGTTAGGGTGAGGGTTAGGGTTAGTGTTAGTGTTATTGTTAGGGTTAGGGTTAGAGTTAAGGTGAGGTTAGGGTGCGGGTGAGGGTTAGGGTTAGGGTTAGGGTGGGGTTAAGGGTTAGGGTTAGGGTGAGCGTGCGGTTTAGATTTAGATATGGAATTAGTAGGAGGCTTAGGGTGAGGGTTATGTTTAGTGTTAGTGTTACTGTTCCAGTTTTGGTTAGCATGAGGGTTAGGGTTAGGGCTAGGCTTAGGCTTAAGCTTAAGCTTAGGCCGAGCATGAGTGTGAGGGTTAGGGTTAGGGTTAGGGTGAGGGTTAGAGTGAGGTTTAGGGTTAGGGTTAGGTTTAGGGTGAGGGCTAGGGTGAGGCTTAGGGTGAGGTTTAGGGTTAGGGAGAGGGTTAGGTTTAGGATTAGGGTTAGAGTGAGAGTGAGTGTGAGGTTTAGGGTGAAGGTTAGGGTTAGGCTTAGGTTTAGGATGGGCGTTAGGATTAGTGTTTGGGTTAAGGAGAGGGTGAGTCTGAGTATTAGGTTTAGGTTTAGGGTTAGAGTTAAGTTTAGGTTTAAGGTTAGGGTTAGGGTTAGTTTTAGGGTTATGGTGAGGGTTAGGGTTAGGGTTAGGGTTTGCCTTAGGGTTAGGCTGATGGTGAGGGTGGGGGTGAGGATAAGGTTAGGGTTAGGGTTAGGTTGAGGGTTAGGTTTAGGGTGAAGTTTAGGATTAGGGTTAGGTTTATGGTTACGGTGAGGGTTAGGGTTAGGGTTAGGTTTACGCTGAGAGTGAGGGTTAGGGTTAAGTTGAGGGTTAGGTTTAGGGTCAGCGTGAGGTTTAGGTTGATGTTTAGGGATAGGGTTAGGTTTAGGATTAGGGATAGTTTTAGGGTGAGTATGAGGGTTAGGGTGAAGGTTAGGTTTAGGCTGAAGGTGAGATTGAGGTTTAGGGTTAGGTTTAGGTTGAGGGCTAATTTTAGGGTTATGAGGAGGGTTTGGATGAGCTTTAGAGTTAGGATAATGGTTAGGGTGAGGGGTATTGTGAGGGTGAGGTTTAGGTTTAGGGTTAGGGTGAGGTTGAGGGTTAAGTTTAGGTTTGGGTTATGTTGAAGGTGAGGTTTAGGGTTAGAGTTAGGATTAGGGTGAGGCTGAATGTGAGGGTTATGGTTAGGGTTAGTGTTAGAGTTAGGGTTAGGGTGAGAGTTAGGATGATGGTGAGGGTTAGGTTTAGGGTTAGGATTAGAATTAGCGTAAGGGTTAGGGTTAGGCTTAGGGTTAGGGTTAGGATTAGGGTTATTGTTAGGGTTAGGGTTAGAGTTATGGTGAAGGTGAGGTTGCGGGTGAGGTTTAGGGTTAGTGTTAGGGTAGGGTTAAGTGTTAGGGTTAGTGTTAATGTGAGGGTGAGGTTTAGGGTTAGATATAGGGTTAGGGGTATGGTTAGGGTGAGGGTTAGGTTGAGGGTTAAGGTTAGGGTTAGGGTTACGTTGAAGGTGAGATTTAGGGTTAGAGTTAGGGTTAGGGTGACGGTTAGGATGATGGTGAGGGTTAGGTTTAGGGTTAGGATTAGAATTAGGGTAAGAGTTAAGGTTAGGCTTAGGGTTAGGGTTAGGTTTAGGGTTATTGTTAGGGTTAGGGTTAGAGTTATGGTGAGGGTGAGGTTGCGGGTGAGGTTTAGGGTTAGGATTAGGTTGGGGTTAAGTTTTAGGGTTAGGGTTAGTGTGAGGGTGAGGTTTATGGTTAGATATAGGGTTAGGGGTATGGTTAGGGTGAGGGTTACGTTTAGTGTTAGTGTAAGGGTTAGGGTGAGGTTGAGGGTTAGGTTGAGGTTTAGGGTTATGGTTAGGTTTAGGGTTAGTGTGAGGGTTAGTGTTAGGGTTAGGGTTAGTGTTAAGTTTAGGGTGTTAGGGTGTGGGTTTTGGTTAGGGTGAGGTTTACGGTTAGGGTTATTGTTAGTGTTATATTTAGGGTTAAGTTTGCGGTGAGTGTGAGGCTGATGGTGAGGGTTATGGTTATACTTAGGGTTAGGGTTAGGGTTAGTGTTATTGTTTGGGTTAGGGTTAGAGTTACGGTGAGGTTGAGGGTGAGGGTGAGGGTGAGGGTTAGGGTGAGGTTTAGGGTGAGGTTCAGGGTTAGGATTAGGTTTAGAGTGAGGGTGAGGTTTAGGGTTAGAGTTAGGGTTAGGAGGTGGGTTAGGGGGTGAGGTTTAGGGTTAGTGTTAGTGTTAGAGTTAGGATGAGGGTGAGGGTTAGGATGAGGTTAGGGATAGGTTTAGGGTTAGGATTAGGGTTAGGGTGAGGGTTAGTGTAAGGGTTAGGGTCAGGGTTAGGCTTTGGCTTATGTTTAGGCTGAGGGTGAGGGAGGGGGTGAGGATTAGGGTTAGGGTGATAGTTCGGGTTAGGGTTAGTGTTATTGTTAGGGTTAGGTTTAGAGTTACGGTGAGGGTGAGGGAGCAGTTGAGGGATAGGTTTATTGTGAGATTTAGGGTTTGGGTTAGGGTTAGAGTTAGGTTTATGGTGAGGGTGAGGTTTAGGGTTAGAATTAGTGTTCTGGTGAGGGTTAGTTTGAGGGTTAGGGTTAGTGTTAGTGTTCGGGTTAGGTTTACGGTGAGAGTTAGGGTGCGGGTTAGGGTTAGGGTTAGTGTTAGGATTAGAGTTAGGGTGAGGGTGAGTGTGATTGTTAGGGTCAGGTTTAGGGTTGGGCTTAGGGTTAGGCTGAGGGGGAGGTTGAGGGGGAGAGTTAGGGTTAGGGTGAGGGTTAGGGTTCAGGTTACGTTTAGGGTTAGGGTGAGGGTTAGGGTAAGGGTTATGCTGAGGGTGAGGTTTAGGGTTAGTTTGAGGGTTAGGTTTAAGGTTAGGGTGAGGTTGAGTGTGAGGGTTAGACTTATGATGAGGGTTAGGTTGAGGATTTGTTTTAGGATTAGGGTTAGGGTGAGGGCTATAGTGAGGGTAAGGTTTAGGGTTAGGGTTAGGATGAGGTTTAGGGTTAGGGTTAGGGTTAGGGTGAGTATGAGGTTTAGGTTTAGAGTTAGGGTTACGGTGAGGCTGAGGGGGAGGGTTAGGGTTAGGGTGAGTGTTAGATTTAAGGTTAGGTTGAGGGTTAGGGTGAGGGTGAGGGTTAGGGTTAAGGTTAGGGTTAGGCTTAGGGTTAGGCTGAGGGTGAGGGTGAGAGTGAGGGTTAGGGTTAGGGTGAGGATTAGGGGGAGAGTTAGGATTCGCATTAAGTTTAGGGTTAAGGTGAGGGTTAGGGTTAGGCTTACAGCGAGCATGAGATTTAGGGTTAGGTTGAGGGTTAGGATGAGGGTTAGGATTAATGTGACGGATAGTGTTAAGGTTAGTGTGAGGTTTAGGATGAGGATTAGGGTTAGGATTATGGTTAGTGTGAGGGCTAGTGTGAGGTTGCGGGTTAGGTTTAGTGTTAGGGTGAAGTTTAGGTTAGGGTTAGGGTTAGGGTGAGTGTTAGGATGAAGGTTAGGGTTATGGTGATATGAGTGTTAGGGTTAGGTTTGGGGTTAGGGTTAGAATTAGTGTTAGGGTGAGGGTGAGTATTAGGATTAGGGTTAGGGTTAGGGTTAGGGTTAGGTTTAGGATTAGGATTAGTGTTATTGTTAGTGTTAGTGTTAGAGTTAACGTGAGGGTGAGGGTGAGGGTGAGGTTGAGTGTCAGGGTTAGGGTGAGGTTTAGGGCTAGGGTTAGGATTAGGGTTAGGGTGAGGGTGAGGTCTAGGTTTAGATTTAGGGTTAGGGTGAGGGCTAGGGTGAAGCATAGGGTGAGGGTTAGGGCTAGGGATCGGATTAGGTTTAGGATTAGGGTTAGGGTGTGGGAGAGTGTGAGGGTTAGGTTTAGGGTTAGGGTTAGGCTTAGGGTTAGGGTGAGGGTTAGGGTTAGGTATTGGGTTTTGGTTGAGTGTGAGGCTGAAGATTAGGTTTAGGCTTAGAGTTAGGGTTAGGTTTAGGTTTAGGGTTAGGGTTAAGTTGAGGATTAGGGTTAGGTTAGGGTTAGGGTTATTGTTAGTTTTTTGGTTAGTGTTAAGTTTGGTGTGAGGTTGAGGCTGAGGGTGAGGGTTATGGTTAGGGTTAGGGTTATGGTTAGGGTTAGTGTTATTGTTAGGTTTAGAGTTAGAGTTACTTTGAGGTTGAGGCTGAGGGTGAGGGTTAGGTTTAGGGTGAAATTTTGGGTGAGGTTTAAGGTCAGTGTTAGGGTTATGGTTAGGATTAGTGTTAGGATGAGGGTGAGTGTGAGGGTTACAGTTAGGGTTAGGCTTAGGTTTAGGGTTAGGGTGTGGGTGAGGGTGGGGGTGAGGATTAGGTTTAGGGTGATGGTGAAGATTAGGGTTAGAGTGTTGGATAGGGTGGGGGTGAAGGTTAGGGTGAGGGATAGGCTTAGTCTTAGTCTGAGCATGAGGGTGAGGTTTAGGGTTAGGGTTAGGGTGAGGGTTAGGCTTAGGTTTATGGTGAGGGATAGGATGAGGTTTAGGGTTAGTATTAGGGTTATGGTTAGGGTTAGGGCTAGGGTGAGGGTTAGGGTGAGGGTTAGGGTTAGGGATAGGTTTAGGTTTACAATTAGGGTTAGGGTGAGGGTGAGTGGGAGGGTTAGGGTTAGGGTTAGGATTAGGTTTAGGGTTAGGGTGAGGGTTAGGATTAGGGTGAGGCTGAGCCTGAGGATTAGGTTTAGCTTTAGGGTTAGTGTTAGGTTTAGGTTTAGGGTTAGGATTAGGGTTATGTTTAAGGTTAGGGTTACGGTGAGGGTTAGGGTTAGGTTTAGGCTTAGGGTTAAGCTGAGGGTGAGGGTGGGGGTTTAGAGTGAGGGTTAGGGTTAGTGTTAGGGTTATTGTTACTGTTATGGTTAGGGTTAAATTTGCGGTGACGGTGAGGCTGAGTGTGAGGGTTTGTTTAGGGTTAGGGTTAGGGATAAGATTAGTGTTATTGTTTGGGCTCGGATTAGGGTTACCGTGAGTTTGAGGGTGAGGGTGAGGGTTTTGTTTAGGTTAAGGTGGGGTTTAGGGTTAAGGTTAGGGTTAGGGTTTGGGTTAGGGTGAGGTTTACCGTTAGATATAGGGTTATGGGGAGAGTTAGGGGGAGGGTTAATGTTAGGGTTAGGATTTGCGTTAGTGTGAGAGTTAGTGTTAGGTTAGGGTTAGTGTTAGGGTGAGGGTTTGGGTTAAGGTGAGGGTTAGGGTTAGGTTAGGGTTAGGGTAATGGTTAGGGTTAGGGTCAGGTTGAGGGTTACATTGAGGATTAGTGTTAGGTTTAGTGTGAGGTTAGGGTGAGGATGAGGGTTGGGGTTACGGTGAAGGTGAGGGTTAGAATCAGGATTAGGGTGAGGGCTAAGGTGATTTTGAAGGTTAGGGTTAGGGTTAGCATTATGGTGAGGTTTAGGATTAGGGTAAGGGTTAGGGTTAGTGTGAGGATTAGTGTTAGGGTTAGGGTTATTGTTAGGGTGAGGATAACTGTTAGTTTGAGAATTAGGGTTAGGGTGAAGGTTATGGTTAGGGTGAGGGTTAAGGTTAGGTTTTGGGTTATTGTTAGGGTTAGGGTTACGGTTACGGTGAGGGTGAGGGTGAGGTTTAGGTTATGGTTAGGGTGAGGGTTGGGTTAGGATTAGGGTGATATTTAGGGTTAGTGTTAAGTTTAGGGTTAGGTTGAGGGTTTGGGTAATGTTTACTGTGAGGTTGAGGGTTAGGGTTAGGTTTAGGGTTAGGGTTAGGATTTGGGTTAGGGTGAGGGTGAGGGTTAGGATGAGGGTTAGGGTTAGGATTAGTGTTAGGGTGAGGGCTAGGGTGAGGGTGAGGGTTAGGGTAAGGGTTAGGCTTAGGATTAGGTTTAGGCTGAGCATGAGGTTGAGGGTGAGGGTTAGGATTAAGGTGATGGTTAGGTTTAAGGGTTGGATGAGGGTTAGAATGAGGTTAGGGTGAGGTTTAGGGTGAGGATGATGGTAAGGTTAAAGGTGAGGTTTAGGCTGAGTGTGAAGGTTAAGATAAGGGTGAGGGATAGGGTCAGTTTTAGGGTTAGGGAAAGGGTCAGGGTTAGGGTTAGGGTGAGGGTTAGATTAAGGACTAGGGTTAGGGTTAGTGTGATGTTTATGGTAAGGATGAGTGTTAGGGAGAGGGTTAGGGTTAATGTGGAGGTTATGATTAGGGTGAGGATTAGGGTAAGGGTGAGGTTTAGTGTTAGGGTTAGGGTTAGAGTTAGGGTTAGGGTGAGGGTGAGGTTTAGAGGCAGAGTTAGGGTTAGGGTGAGGGTTAGAGTAGGGTTAGGGTAAGGTTTAGGGAGGGGGGTGATATTAATGTTAAATGTGAGGTTTAGGCTGAGGGGGAGGGTTACAGTGGAGTGAGAGATAGGGTTAGGGTTTGGGGAAGGGTGTGGGTGAGTGTTAGGGTTAAGGTGATGGTTAGGGTTAGTGTGAGGGTTAGTGTTAAGGTTAGGGTTAGTGTTAGGGTGAGGGGAAGTGTTAGGGTGAGGGTTAGGGTGTGGGTGAGTGTTATGTTTAGGTTGAGGGTTAGGGTTAGGGTTCGGGTTATTGTTAGGTTTAGGATTAGGGTTAGGGTTACAGTGAGTTTGAGGGTGAGGATTAGGTTTAGGGTTAGGATGAGGTTTAGATTTATGGTTAGAGTTAGAATTAGAGATAGGGTGAGAGTGACGTTTATGGATAGAGTTAGGGTTAGTGTTAGGGTTAGTGTTAGGGTGAGGGTTGGGTTTAGGGTCAGGCTTAGGCTTAGGCTAAGGCCGAGCATGAATGTGACCGTTAGGGTTAGGGTTAGGGTGAGGTTTAGGTTTAGGATTAGGGTGTGGGTTAGGATGAGGTTTAGAGTTAGGATTAGGGTTAGGGTGAGGGTTAGGGTGACGGTTAGGTTTAGGGATAGGGATAGTTTTAGGATTAGGGTTAGAGTGAGGGTGAGTGTGAGGGTTAGGGTTAAGGTTAAGCTTAGGTTTAGGCTGAGGTTTAGGGTTAGGGTTTCGGTTAGGGTGGGCGTGAAGCTGAGGATTAGGGTTAGGTTTAGGGTTAGGGTTAGGTTTAGGTTTAGGGTTAGGGTTAGGGTTAGGGTTAAGGTGAGGGTTAGGGTTAGGGTTAGGATTAGGCTTAGGGTTAGGCTGAAGATGAGGGTGGGAGTGAGGATTAGGGTTAGGGTTAGGGTTAGGTTTATTGTTAGTGTTAGGTTTGCGGTGAGGGTGTGGCTGAGGATGAGGGTTATGTTTAGGGTTAGTGTTAGGGTTAGTGTTATTGTTAGGGTTAGGATTAGATCTATGGTGAGGTTGAGGGTGAAGGTGAGGGTTAGGGTTAGGGTGAGGTTTAGCGTTAGGGTTCGTGTTAGGGTTAGGTTGAGGGTGAGGTTTAGGGTTAGAGTTAGGGTTAGGGGGAGGGTTAGGTTGAGGTTTAGGGTTACGGTTAGTGTTATGGTTAGGGTGAGGGTGAGGGTTAGTTTGAGGTTTAGGGATAGGTTTAGGTTTAGGATTAGGGTTAGGGTGAGTGTGAGTGTGAGGGTTAGGGTGAGAGTTAGGCTTAGGCTTAGGGTTCGGTTGAGGATGAGGATGGGGGTGAGGATGAGGGTTAGGGTGATGGTTCGGTTTAGGTTTAATGTTATGTTAGGGTTAGGGTTAGAATTACCGTGAGGGTGAGGTTGGGGGTGAGTGTTATGTTTAGGGTTAGGGTGGGGATTAGTGTTAGTATTAGGATTACTTTGAGGGTGAGTTTTAGGGTTAGATATAGGGTTAGGGGGATGGTTAGGGTGAGGGTTAGAGTTAGGGTAAGTGTTATGGTTAGGGTTAGAGTGAGGGTTAGATTGAGGATTAGGTTTAGGGTTAGTGTGAGGTTTAAGGTGAGGATGAGGGTTAGGGTTAGGATCAGGATGAGGGTTAGAATTAGGGTTAGGGTGAGGGCTAGGGTGAGGGTGAGGCTTAGGTTTAGGGTTAGGTTAGGGTGAGGTTCAGGATTAGGGTGAGGGTTAGTGTTAGTGTGCGGGTTAGTGTTAGTGTTAGGGTGAGTGTTAGGGTGGGAGTAAGTGTTAGGGTGAAGGTTAGGGTTAGGGTGAGGTTTATGGTTAGGGTGAGGGTTAGGGTTAGGTTTAGGGTTAGGGTGAGGGTTTGGGTTATTGTTAGGCTTTGGCTTAGGCTTAGGCTTAGGCTTAGGCCGAGCATGAGTGTGACGTTTAGTGTTAGGGTTAGGGTTAGGGTGAAGGTTAGGATGAGTTTTATGGTTGGGATTAGGGTTAGGGTGAGGGCTATGATAAGTGTTAGAGTGAGGATTAGAGTTAGGGCTAAGGTTAGGTTTAGGATTAGGGTAAGGGTGAGCGTGAGTGTGAGGGTTAGGTTAGGGTTAGGTTTAGGCTTAGATTTAGGGTGATGGTTAGGGCTAGGGTTTGGTTTAGGGTGACGGAGAGGCTGAGGATTAGGGTTAGGTTTTGTGTTATGTTTAGAGTTAGGGTTAGTTTTAGGGTTAGGGTTAGTGTTAGGGTTAAGTTGTGGGTTAGAGTTAGGGTTAGGGTCAGGGTTAGGCTTAGGCTTAGGCTGAGGGTGAGTTTGGGGGTGAGGTTTAGGGTTATGGTTAGGGTTAGGCTTGGGGTTAGGTTTATTTTTAGTCTTATGGTTAGTGTTAAGTTTGAGGTGATGGTGAGGCTGAGGGTGAGGGTTATGGTTAGGGTTAGGGTTAGGGTTAGTTCTATATTAGGGTTAGGGTGAGAGTTATAGTGAGGTTTAGGGTGAGGGTGAAGGTTAGGTTTAGGGTGGGGTTTAGAGTTAGGGTTAGGGTTAGGGTGAGGGTGAGGTTTAGGGTTAGAATTAGGGTTACGGGGTGGGTTAGGGTGAGGTTTAGGTTTAGGTTTAGGGTTAGGGTTAGTTTTAGGGTGAGGATAAGTGTTAGGGTGAGGGTATGTATTTGGGTGAGGGTTAGGATTAGGTTTAGGGTTATTGTTAGGGTTAGGTTTAGTGTTATGGTTGCGGTGAGATTGAGGGTGAGGGTGAAATTTAGGGTTAGATATAGGGTTAGGGTGAGTGTTAGGGTGAGGTTTAGGGTGAGGGTTAGGGTTAGGCTTAGTTTGAGGTTGAGGGTTAGGTTGAGGTTTAGGGTTAGGGTTAGGGTTAGAGTTAGTGTGAGGGTTAGTGTTAGGGTTAGGGTTAGTCTTAGGGTGAGGGTAAGTGTTAGATTGAGGATATGGGTTAGGGTGAGGGTTAATGTTAGTGTGATGGTATGGGTTAGGGTGAGGTTCATGGTTAGGGTGAGGGTTAGGATTAGGGTTAGGGTTATTGTTAGGGTTAGATTTAAGGGTATGTTTGAGGTGAGGGTGAGGGTTAGGGTTAGGGTGAGGTTTAGGTTTTGGTTTAGGGTTAGAGTTAGGGTTAGAGTGAAGGTGAGGTTTAGGGTTAGGGTTAGGGTTAGGGTGAGGGTTAGGTTGTGGGTTAGGGTTAGGGTTAGTGTTAGGGTTAGGGTTAGGTGAGAGTTAGGGAGAGGGTTAGGATTAGGGTTAGTTTTAGGGATAGGATTAGGATTAGGGTGAGGGTGAGTGTGTGTGTTAGGGTTAGGTTTAGGTCTAGGCTTAAGGTTAGGCTGAGAGTTAGGTTGAGGTTGAGGTTTAGGGTTGGGGGAGGGTTAGGATGAGGGTTAGGGTTAGGATTAGGGTTAGGGTAAGGGCTAGGGTGAGCATGAGTTTTAGTGTTAGCGTTAGGGTGAGGTTTAGGGTTAGGATTATGGTTAGGGTGAGGGTGAGGTTTAGGGTTAGAATTAGGGTTAGGGTGAGGATGAAGGTGAGGGTTATGGCTATCGTTAGGGTTAGTGTTAGTGTTAGGTTTAGGTTTAGGTTTAGGGTGAGGGTTAGGGTGAGTGTTAGGTTTAGGGTTAGGGTTAGGGTTAGGGTGAGTGTGAGGGTTAGGTTTAAGGTTAGGGTGAGGGTTAGGGTTAGTGTTATGAGGAGGGTTAGGATGATGGTTAGGGTTAGGATTAGGGTTAAGGTGAGGGCTAGGGTGAGTGTGAGGTTTAGGGTTAGGGTTAGGGTGAGGTTTAGGTTTAGGGTTAGATTTAGGGTTAAGGTGAGGCTGAGGATGAGGTTTAGGTTTAGGGTTAGGATTAGGATTAGGGTAAGGTTTAGGGTGAGTATGAGGGTTAGGGTTAGGGTTGGGGTTTGTCTTAGGGTTACACTGATTGTGAGGGTGAGGGTGAGGCTTAGGGTTAGGATTAGGGTTAGGGTGAAGGTGAGCATATGTGTTAGGGTTAGGTTTAGGGGTAGGCTTAGGGTTAGGCTGAGGGTGAGGTTGAGGGTGAAGGTTAGGTTTAGGGTAAGGGTTAGGGTAAGGGTTAGATGTAGGGTTAGGATGAGGGTTAGGGTTAGTATTAGGGTTAGGGTGAGGGCTAGGGTGAGGGTGAGGTTTAAGATTAGGGTTAGGGTGAGTGTTGGTGTTAGGGTTAGGTTAAGAGTTTTGGTTCTGGATAAGTATAGGGTTAGGGTAAGGGTTACAGTGAGGTTGAGGCTTAGGCTTAGGGTTAGGGTTAGCCTAGGTTTAGGCTGAGGGTGAGGGTGAGACTGAGGGTTAGGGTTAGGGTGAGTGTTAGGGTTTGGGTTATGGTGAGAGTTAGGGTTCGCTTTAAGTTTAGAGTTAGGTTGAGTGTCAGGGTTATGGTTATGGTGAGTGTGAGGGTTAGGTTTAGGTTGACCATTAGGGTTAGCGATAGGGTTAGGTTGAGGGTTAGTGTTAGGGTGAGGGTGAGGGATAATATGAGGATTAGGGTTCAGATTAGAGTTAGGGTGAGGGCTAGGTTGAGGGTGATGTTTAGGGTTAGTTTTAGGTTGAGGTTGAGGTTTAGGGTTAGGGTTAGCGTGAGGGTTTGGATCCGAGTTAGGTTTACGGTGATGTGAGGGTAAGGGTTAGGTTGAGGGTTTGGGTTAGATTTAGGGTTAGGGTGAGGGTGAGTATTAGGATTAGGGTTAGGCTTAGGGTTAGGGTTAGGTTTAGGTTTAGGATTAGTATTATTGTTAGGGTTAGGGATAGAGTTACAGTGAGGGTGAGGGTGAGGGTTAGGGTTAGGTGTAGGGTGAGGTTTAGGGTTAGTGTTAAGATTAGGGTTAGGGTGAGATTGAGGTTTTGGGTTAGATTTAGGGTTAGGGGGAGGGTTAGGTCTAGGTTTAGGGTTAGGGTTAGTGTTAGGGTTAAGGTTAGGGTGAGGGTGAGGGTGAGGGTGAGGGTTAGGTTTACGGTTAGGCTTATGCTTAGTTTTATGCTGAGGGTGAGGGTGGGTTTGAGGATTAGGGTTAGGGTGATGGTTAGGATTAGGGTTAGGGTGAGGGCTGGGGAGAGGGTGCGGTTTAGGGTAAGTCTTAGGCTTAGGCTAAGGGTTAGGCTGAGCATGAGGTTGAGTGTGAGGGTTAGTGTTAGCATGATGGTTAAGTTTATGGTTAGGGTGAGGGTTAGGATGAAGTTAGGGTTAGGGTGTGGGTTAGGGTGAGGATGATGGTAAGGGTAAAAGTGACTTTTAGGCTGAGGGTGAGGGTTAAGATAAGGGTGAGTGTTAGGGTTAGGTTTAGGGTTAGGGTAGGTTTAGGTTTAGTTTTAGCGTGTGGGTTATATTGAGGATTAGGTTTAGGGTTAATTTGAGGGTTATGGTTAGGGTGGGGGTTAGGGTTCGGTTTAGGATTATTGTTAGTGTTAGGGTTAGGGTTACGTTATGGTCAGGGTGAGGGTGAAGGTTAGGGTTAGGGTGAGGTTTAGTGTTAGGGTTAGGGTGAGGTTGAGGTTTAGGGGTAGAGTTAGGGTTAGGGTGAGGGTTAGGGTGAGGGTTGGGGTTAGGGTGCGGATTAGGGTGGGGGTGACGGTTAGAGTAAAGGTGAGGGTTAGTCTGAGAGTGAGGGTTACTGTAAGGGTTAGGGTTAGGGTTAGGGTGAGGGTTGGGATTAGGGTTAGGCTTAGGCTTAGTCCCAGCATGAGGGTGAGGGTTAGGGTTCGGGATTGGGTGAGGGTTAGGGTTAGGGTTAGGGTGAGGGTTATGATGAGGTTTAGGGTTAGGATTAGCGTTAGGGTGAGTGCTAGGGTGAGGTTTAGGGTGAGGGTTAGTGTTAGGGATAGGGTTAGGGTTACGATTAGGGTTAGGGTAAGGGTGAGTGTCAGGGTTAGGGTTAGGGTTAGGGTTAGAGTTAGGGTGAGCGTTAGGGTTAGGGTTTGGGTTAGGCTGAGGTTGAGGCTGAGGATTATGGTTAGGTTTAGGGTTAGGTGTAGGGTTGTGTTTAGGTTTAGGGTTAGTATTAGGGTTAGGGTTAGGGTTAGGGATACGGTGAGGGTTAATGTTAGGGTTAGGCTTAAGGCTAGGCTTTGGGTTAGTCTGAGGTTGAGGGTGGAGTTGAGGATTAGGGTCAGGGTGATGGTTAGGATTAGGGTTAGGGTGATGGCTGGGGAGAGGGTGAGGTTTAGGGTAAGACTTAGGCTTAGGGTTAGGCTGAGCATGAGGTTGAGTGTGTGGGCTAGGGTTAGCATGATGGTTAGGATTACCGTTAGGTTGAGGGTTAGGATGAGGTTAGGGTTAGGGTTTGGGTTAGGGTTAGGATGATGGTAAGGGTAAAGGGGAGGTTCAGGCTGAGGGTGAGGATTAAGATAAAGGTGAAGGTTAGGGTTAGTATTAGGGTTAGGGTAAGGTTAGGTTTAGGGTAAGGGTGAGGTTTACATTGAGGATTAGGTTTAGGGTTAGGTTGAGGGTTATGGTTAGGGTGAAGGTTAGGGTTCGGGTTAGGGTTATTGTTAGTGTTAGGGTTAGAGTTACAGTGAGGTTGAGGGTGAGGGTGAAGGTTAGGTTTAGGGTGGGGTTTAGAGTTAGAGTTAGGGTTGAGTGAGGGTGAGGTTTAGGGTTAGAATTAGGGATACAGGGTGGATTAGGATGAGGTTCAGGTTTAGGGTTAGAGTTAGAGTTAGGTTGAGGGTGAGGATTAGGTTGAGGTTTTGGGATAGGTTTAGGTTTAGGATTAGGGTTAGGGTTAGGGTGAGTGTGAGGGTTAGTGTGAGGGTTAGGCTTAGGCTTAAGGTTAGGCTCAGGGTGAGGGTGGGATTGAGGATTAGGGTTAGGGTGATGTTTCAGGTTAGGGTTAGTGTTATTGTTAGGGTTAGTGTTATAGTTACGGTGAGGGTGAGGGTGCGGTTGAGGGTTAGGGTTAGGGTGGGGTTTAGGGTTAGGTTTATGGTGAGGTTGAGGTTTAGTGTTAGATATAGGGTTAGGGTGAGGGTTAAGGTGAGGATTAGGGTGAGGGTTAGGGTTAAGGTTAGTGTTAGGGTTAGGTTGAGGGTGAGGGTTAGGTTGAGGTTTAGGGTTAGGATTAGGGTTAGGCTTAGTATGAGGGTTAGTGTTAGCGTTAGGTTTACTCTAACAGTGAGAGTAAGTGTTAGGGTGAGGGTATGGGTTAGGGTGAGGGTTATGGTTAGGGTGAGGTTTAGGATTAGGGTTAGAGTTATTGTTAGGTTTAGGGTTAGGGTTAAGGTGAGAGTGAGGGTGCAGTTGAGGGTTAGGTTTAGGGTGGGGTTTAGAGTTAGGGTTAGTGTTAGGGTGAGGGTGAGGTTTACGTTTAGATATAGGGTTAGGATGAGGGTTAGGGAGAGGGTTAGGGTTAGGGTTTGTGTTAGTGTTAGGTGGAGTGTGAGGGTTAAGTTGAGGTTTAGGGTTAGGGTTAGGTTTAGGGTAAGTGTGACGGTTAGTGTTAGGGTTAGGGTTAGTCTTAGGGTGAGGGTTAGGATTTGGGTTAGGGTTATTGTTATTGTTAGGTTTAGGGTTATGGTTGCGGTGAGGTTGAGGGTGATTGTTAGGGTTAGGGTTAAGGTGAGGTTCAGGGTTTGGGTTAGGGTTAGAGTTACGGTTAGAGTGAGGGTGAGGTTTAGTGTTAGGGTTATGGTTTGGGTGAGGGTTAGGTTGAGGGTTCGGGTTTGCGTTAGTGTTAGGTTTAGGGTTAGGTGAGAGATAGGGAGAGGATTAGGATTGGAGTTAGTCTTAGGGATAGGATTAGGGTTATGTTGAGTGTGAGTGTGTATGTTAGGGTTAGGGTTAGGTTTAGGCTTAGCGTTAGGCTGAGGGATAGGTTGAGGGTGAGGGTTAGGTTTAGGGGGAGGATTAGGATGAGGGTTAGGGTTGGGATTAGGGTTAGGGTAAGGGCTAGGGTGAGGGTGAGGTTTAGTGTTAGGGTTAGGGTGAGGTTTAGGTTTAGGGTTAGGGTTAGTTTGAGGGTGAGGTTTAGGGTTAGAGTTAGGGTTAAGGTGAGGCTGAAGTTGAGGGTTAGGGTTATCGTTAGTGTTAGGGTTAGTGTTAGGCTTAAGTTTAGGGTTAGGTTTAGGGTGAGGGTTACGCTTAGGCTTAGGGTTAGGTTTAGGGTGACTGTGCGAGTTAGGGTTAGGGTTAGGGTTAGGCTTAGGGTTAGGCTGATTGTGACGGTAAGGGTTAGGTTTAAGGTGAGGGTTAGGGTTAGGGTTATGAGGAGCGTTAGGATGATGGTTGGGTTAGGATTAGTGTTAGGTTGAGTTCTAGTGTGAGGGTGAGGTTTAGGTTTAGTTTTAGGGTGAGGTTTAGGGTTAAGGTTAGAGTTAGGGTTAAGGTGAAGCTCAGGGTGAGTTTTAGGGTTAGGGTTAGGATTAGGATTAGGGTAAGGGTTTGTGTGAGCATGAGGGTTAGGGTTAGGGTTAGGGTTAGGCTTAGGGTTACACTGATGGTGAGGGTGAGGGTGAAGGTTAGGGTTAGGATTAGGGTTAGGGTAAAGGTGAGCATGTGTGTTAGGGTTAGGTTTAGGGGTAGGCTTAGGGTTAGGCTGAGGGTGAGGTTGAGGGTGACATTTAGGGTTAGGATAATGGTTAGTGTAAGAGTTAGAGGGAGTGTTAGGATGAGGGTTAGGTTTAGGAATAGGGTTAGGGTGAGGGCTAGGGTGAGGGTGAGGTTTAAGGTTAGGTTTACGGTCAGGGTTAGGGTTAGGTTTAGGGTGAGGGTTTTGGTTCGGGTTAAGTTTAGGGTTAGGATAAGGGTTACGGTGAGGGTGAGGGTTAGGTTTATGTTAGGGTTAGGATTAGGGTTAGGGTGAGGGTGAGTGTGAGGGTTAGGGTTAGTGTTAGTGTGAGGGTTAGGATGAGGGTTAGGATTAGGGTAAGGGGGAGGGCTAGTGTGAGGGTGAGGTTTAGGGTTAGGGTTAGGGTGACGTTTAGGTTTAGGGTCAGGTTTAGGGTTAGGGTGAGGGTGAAGTTTAGGGTTAGAGTTAGGGTTAGGGTGAAGCTTATGGCTAGGGTTAGGGTTAGGGTTAGTTTTAGATTTAGGGTTAGAGTGAGGGTTAGGGTGAGTGTGAGGGTTTGGCTTAGGGTTATTATAGGGTTAGGGTAAGGGTTAGGGTGAGTGTGAGGGTTAGGGTTAGGGTTAGGCTAGGTTTAGGCTGAGGGTGAGGTTGAGGGTGAAGGTTAGGGTTAATGTGAGGGTTAGGGTTAGGTTTATGGTGAGCGTGAGGGTTAGGTTTAAGTTGACCATTAGGGTTTGGGTTAGTATTAGGGTTAGGGTAAGGGTTAGGGTGAGGGTGAGGGTTAAGATGAGGATTAGGGTTCGGATTAGAGTTAGGGTGAGGGCTAGGTTGAGGCTGAGGGATAGGGTTTGTGTTAGGTTAAGGTTTAGGGTTAGGGTTAGGGTTAGGGTGAGGGTTTGGATGAGATTTAGGGTCACAGTGATGTGAGGGTTAGGGTTAATTTGAGGGTTAGGGTTAGAATTAGGGTTAGGTGAGGGTGAGTGTTAGGATTAGGGTTTGGCTTAGGGTTAGGGTTAGGGTTAGTGTTACGATTAGTGTTATTGTTAGGGTTAGGGTTAGAGTTACAGTGAGGGTTAGGGTGAGGGTTAGGGTTAGTTTTAGGGTGAGGTTTAGGGTTAGGGTTAGGATTAGGGTTAGGGTGAGAGTGAGGTTTAGGTTTAGATTTAGGATTAGGGGGAGGGTTAGTTCGAGGGTTAGGGTTAGGGTTAGTGTTAGGTTTAAGTTTAGGGTGATGGTTAGGTTGAGTTTTAAGGTTAGGGTTAGGGTTAGGGTTAAAATTAAGGTTAGGGTGAGGGTGACTGTAAGGGTTCGGTTTACGGTTAGGCTTAGGGTTAGGGTTAGGCTGAGCTTGAGTGTGGGGTTGAGGATTAGGATTAGGGTGATGGTTAGGATTAGGGTTAGGGTGAGGGCTGGGGAGAGGGTGAGGTTTAGGGTAAGTCTTAGGCTTAGGCTTAGGGTTAGTGTGAGGGTTAGTGTTAGCATGATGGTTAATTTTAAGGTTAAGGTGAGGGTTAGGATGAGGTTAGGCTTAGGGTTTGGGTTATGGTGAGGATGAAGGTAAGGGTAAAGTTGACTTTTAGGCTGAGGGTGAAGGTTAAGATAAGGGTGAGGTTTAGGGTTAGGTTTAGGGTTAGGGTTAATGATAGGGTGAAAGTGAGGGTGAGTTTTAGGATTAGAGTTAGGTTTAAGGAGAGGCTGAGGGTTAGGGGTAGGATTAGGATTAGTGTAAGGGTTAGGGTGAGTGTGAGGGTTAGGGTTAGTGTTAGGGTCAGGCTTTTGGTTACACTGAGGGTGAGGGTGAGGGTGAGGGTTAGGGTTAGGATTTGGATTAGTGTGAGGGTGATTGTGTGTGTTAGGGTTAGGTTTAGCTTTAGGCTTAGGGTTAGGCTGAGGGTGAGGTTGAGGTTGAGGGTTAGGTTTAGGGTGAGGGTTGGCTTAAGGGTTAGGGATAGGGTTATGATGAGGGTTAAGGTTAGGATTAAGGTTAGGGTGAGGGCTAGGTTGAGGGTGAGGTTTAGCGTTAGGTTTAGGGTGAGGTTTTAGGTTTGAGTTAGTTTTAGGTTGAGAGATACGTTCCGAGTTATGTTTAGGGTTAGGGTGAGGGTTAGGGTAAGGATTAAGGTGAGGGTGAGGGTTAGGGTTCGCTTGAGGGTAAGGCTTACGATTAGGGTTAGGATGAGGTTTAGGGTGAGGGTGAGGTTTAAGGTTAGGTTTAGGATTAGGATTACGGTTAGGGTTAGGGTGAGTGTGAGGGTTATGGTTAGATTTAGGGTTAGGCTGAGGGTGAGGGTGAGGGTGAGGTTAGGGTTAGGGTGAGGTTCAGGTTTAGGGTTAGGTTTAGGGTTAGGCTGAGCATGAGGTTTAGTGTTAGAGGTAGGGTTAAGGTGAAGCTGAGGGTGAGGGTTAGGGTTAGGGTTAGGTTTAGGCTTAGGGTTAGGCTGAGAGTGAGTGTGGGGCTGAGGATTAGAGTTAGCCTTAGGGTTAGGCCTAGTGTTAGGTTTATTTCTAGTGTTATGGTTAGGGTTAATTTTGCGGTGAGGCTGAGGCTGAGTGTGAGAGTTATGGTTAGGGTTATTGTTAGGGTTAGGGTTTGTGTTATTGTTAGGGTTAGGCTTAGAGTTACGGTTAGGTTGAGGGTGAAGGTGAAGTTTAGGGTTAGGGTGCGGTTTAGGGTTATTGTTAGGGTTAGACTGAAGGTGAGGGTAGGGATGAGGATTAGGGTTAGGGTGAGGCTGATTGTGTGTGAGGGTTAGGTTTATTGTTAGGCTTAGGGTTAGGCAGAGTGGGAGGTTGAGGGGGAGGGATAGAGTTAGAGGGAGACTTCGTATGAGGGTTAGGTTTAGGATTAGGTTTATGGTAAGGGCTAGGGTGAGGGTGAGGTTTAGGGTTAGGGTTAGGGTGAGGGTTAGGGTTATGGTTAGGGTTAGGGTGAGGGTGAGGGTGAGGTTTAGGGTTAGAGTTAGGGTTCGGGTGAGGATGAGGGTGAGGGTTAGGGTTAAGTTTAGTGTTAGTGTTAGGGATAGGGTTAGGGTGAGGGTTAGGTTGAGGGTGAGGGTTAGGGTTAGGGTTAGGAATAGGATTACGGTTAGGGTTAGGGTGAGTGTGAGGGTTAGGGTTAGGTTTAGGCTGAGGGTGTGGGTGAGGCTGAGGTTAGGATTAGGGTGAGGTAAAGGTTTAGGGTTAGGGTGAGCATGAGGTTTAGTGTTAGAGGTAGGGTTAAGGTGAGGCTGAGGGTGAGGGTTAGGGTGAGGGTGAGGTTAATGGTAAGGGTTAGGGGGAGGGTTAGGATGAGGGTTAGTGTTAGGATTAGGGTTAGGGTGAGGGCTCGGGTGAGCATGAGGTTTAGGGTGAGGGTTAGGGTTAGGTTTAGGGTGAGAGTTTTATTTCGGGTTATTTGAGGATTAGGGTAAGAGTTACGGTGAGGGTCAGTGTTAGGTTTAGGTTGAGGGTTAGGGTTCGGATTAGCGTTAGGGTGAGGGTGAGGCTGAGGGTTAGGGTTAGTGTTTTGATGAAGGTTAGGATGAGGGGTAGAGTTAGGATTAGTGTTAGGGTGAGGGCTTGGGTGAGGGTGAGGTTTAAGGTTAGGGTTAGGGTGAGGTTTAGGTTTAGGATGAATTATAGGGATAGGGTTAGATTTAGGGTTAGTGTCAGGTTGAGGTTTAGGGTTAGAGACAGTTTTAGGGTGAGGCTGAGCATGAGGGTTAGGGTTAGGATTAATGTTAGGGTTAGGCTTAAGTTGAGGGTTAGGGTGAGGGTGAGGTTTAGGGTTAGGGGGAGGGTTAGGATGAGGGTTAGTGTTAGGATTAGGGTTAGGGTTGGGGCTAGGGAGAGGGTGAAGTTTAGGGTTAGGGTTAGGGTGAGGTTTAGGGTTAGGGTTAGGGTTGGGGTTTGGGTGAGGTTTAGGGTTAGAGTTAAGGTTAGGGATCGCCTGAGGGTGAGGTTTAGGGTTAGGGTTAGGGTTAGGTTGAGGGTGAGGTTTAGTTTGAGGTTTAGGGATAGGATTAGGTTTAGGATTAGGGTTAGGGTGAGGCTGAGTGTGAGGGTTAGGGTGAGGGTTAGGCTTAGGCTTAGGGTTAGGCTGAGGGTGAGGGTGGGTGTGAGGATTAGGGTTAGGGTGATGGTTAGGGTTAGTGTTATTGTTAGTGTTAGGGTTTGATTTACCGTGTGAGTGAGTTTGCGGGTGAGGTTTAGGGTTAGGGTTAGTGTGGGGTTTATGGTTACGGTTAGGTTTAGGGTTAGGTTGAGGATGAGGTTGAGGGTTAGATATAGGATTAGAGGGAGAGTTACGGAGAGGGTTAGGATTAGGGTTAGGGTGAGGCGTAGTGTTAGCATTAGGGTTATGGTTATTGTTTGGGTTAGGTTTAGGGTTAGGATTAGTGTTATTGTTAGGGTTAGTGTTAGAGTTATGGTGAGGGTGAGTGTGAGGGTGTGGGTTAGGGTTAGGGTTAGGCTTAGGCTTAGGCATAGTTTTAGGCTGAGTGTGAGGGTGGGGGTGAGGATTAGGGTTAGGGTGATGTTTAGTGTTAGGGTTAGGGTGAGGGTTAGTGTTAGGGTTAGGGTTAGAGTGAGGGTGCGGTTTAGGGGTAGAGTTATGTATAGGGTGAGTGTTAGGTTTAGGGTTAGGGTTAGGGTGGTTTTGACCGTAAGGGTAAAGGTGAGGTTTAGGGTGAGGGTGAGGGTTAAGGTATGGGTGAGAATTAGGGTTAGGGTGAGGTTTAACATTAGGGTCAGGGTGAGGGTGAGGGTTAGATTGAGGATTAGTGTTAGGGTTAGTGTGAGGTTTAGGTTGAGGATGAGGGTAAGGGTTAGGGTGAGAGCTAGAGTGAGGGTGAGGTTTAGGGTTAGTGTTACGGTGGGGTTTAGGGTTAGGGTGATGGTTAGTGTTATTGTGAGGGTTAGTTTTAGAGTTAACGTGAGTGTTAGGGTTAGTGTTAGGGTGAGGGTGAGGGTGAGGGTTAGCGTTAGGGTTAGGATGAGGTTTAGGGATAGGGTTAGGGTTAGGGTTAGGTTCAGGGTTAGGTTCAGTGTTTGAGTTAGGTTTAGGGTGAGGCTGAGGGTGAGGTTGAGGGTTAGGATTAATGTTAAGGTTATTCTTAAGATGAGGGTTAGGTTGAGGGTGAGGGTTTGGGTTAGGGTTAGGAGTAGGATTAGGGTTAGGGTTAGGGTGAGTGTGAGGATTAGGGTAAGGGTTAGGGTTAGGCTTAGGGTTAGGATGAGGGTGAGGGTGAGGGTCAGTGTTAGGGTGAGGGTGATATTTAGGGTTAGGATTAGGGTGAGTGTGAGGTTTAGGGTTAGGTTTAGGTTTAGGTTTAGGCTGAGCATGAGGGTGAGGGTTAGGGTTATGGTGAGGTTTAGGGTTAGGGTTATGGGGAGGGTTAGGAGGAGAGTTAGGGTTAGGATTAGGGTTAGAATTATTGTTAAAGTGAGGCTGCGGGTGAGGCTTAGCGTTAGGGTTAGGATAAGGATTAGGGTAAGGGCTAGGTTGAGTGTGAGGGTTAGGGTTAGGGTTAGGTTTAGACTTAGGGTTACGCTGATGGTGAGGGTGAGGGTGAGGGTTAGGGTTAGTATTAGGGTTAGGGTGAGAGTTAGGGTTCAAGTTAAGTTTAGGTTTAGGGTGTGGTGTGGGTTATGGTTAGGGTTACATGGAGCGTGAGGTTTATGGTTTGGTTGAGGGTTAGGGTTAGGGTTAGGGTTAGGGTGAGATTACGGTTAGGGTTAGTGTGAGGGTTAGTGTTAGGGTTAGGGTTAATGTTAGGGTGAGGGTAAATGTTAGGGTGAGGGTTTGCGTTAAGGTGAGGGTCATGGTTAGGTTGAGGGTTAGGATTAGGGTTCGGGTTATTGTTTGGGATTGATTTAGGTTTATGGTTATGTTGAGGGTGAGGTTGAGGGTTAGGGTTAGGGTTAGGGTGAGGTTTATGGTTTGGGTTAGGGTTAGAGTTAGGTTTAGGGTGAGGGTGAGGTTTAGGTTTATAGTAAGAGTGAGGGTTTGGTTGAAGTTTAGGTTTAGGGTTAGGGTTAGGATTAGGGTTAGGGTGATGGTGAGTGTGTGTGTTTGGGTTAGGTTTAGGGTTAGGCTTAGGGTTAGGCTGAGGGTGAGGTTTAGTGTTAGAGTTAGGGTAAGGGTGAGGCTGATCTTGAGGTTTAGGGTTAGGTTTAGTGTTAGATTTCGGGTTACGGTGAGGGTTAGACTGAGTGTGAGGGTTATGCTTAGTGTTAGGATTAGATTTAGGGTAAGGGTTAGGGTGAGTGTGACGGTTAGGTTTAGGTTTAGGCTGATGCTTAGGTTTAGGCTGAGGGTGAGGGTGAGGGTGAGTTTAGGTTTACGGTTAGGGTGAGAGTTAGTGTTCGGTTAAGTTTAGGGTTAGGGTGAGGGTTAGATTTAGGGTAAGGATTAGGGTTAAAGTTAGGGTTAGGGTGAGGGTTAGGATGAGGATTAGGGTTATGATTAGGGTAAGGGTGAGAGCGAGGGTGAGTTTGAGGATTAGGGTTAGTGTTAGGGTAAGGTTTAGTGTTAGGGTTAATGTTAGAGTGAGGGTTAGCATGAGGGTTAGGGTTACCTTTAGGGTGAGGATTAGGGTTAGGATGAGGGTAAGAGTTAGGATTTGTGTTAGTGTGAGGGTGAGTTTTAGGGTTAGATTTAGCGTTAGGGGGACGCTTAGGTCCAGGGTTAGAGTAACTGTTATGGTTAAGGTTAGGTGAGGGTTACTTTGAAGTTTAGGGTTATGGTTAGTGTTAGGTTTAGGTTTAGGGTTATTGTAAGGGGGAGTGTGAGGGTTAGGCTTAGGGTTAGGCTTAGGCTTAGGGTCAGGCTGAGGGTGAGGGTGGGGGTGAGTATTAGGTTTAGGGTGATTGTTAGGGTGAGGGTTTTGATGAGAGTAAGTGTTAGGATTAGGGTTAGGGTGAGGGTGAGTGTTAGCATTAGGATTAGGGTTATGGTTAGGTTTAGGGTTAGGACTAGTGTTATTTTTAGGGTTAGGGTTAGAGTTATGGTGAGGGTGAGGGTTTGGGTTAAGGTTTCGGTGAGGTTTAGAGTTAGGATTAGGATTAGGGTTAGGGTGAGGGTGAGGTTTAGGGTTAGATTTAGGGTTAGTTACAGGGTTAGGTCCAGGGTTAGGGTTATGGTTAGTGTTAGTGTTAAGGTTAGGGTGAGGTTTAGGTTGAGGTTTAGGGTTAGGGTTAGAGTTAGGGTTAGGATTAGGATTAGGGTTATGGTGAGGGTGAGTGTGAGGGTTAGGTTTAGGGTTAGGGTTAGGCTTAGGATTAGGCTGAGTGTGAGGGTGTGGGTGAGAATTAAGGTTAGGGTGATGGTTAGAGTTAGGGTTAGGGGCAGGTTTAGGGTTAGAGTTAGGGTTAGGATGAGGCTGAGGTTGAGGGTTAGGTTTAGGGTTAGTGTTAGAGTTAGGGTTAGATTGAGTGTTAGGGTGAGGGTATGGTTTAGGCTTAGTGTTAGGATTAGGATTAGGGGAAAGGTTAGGGTGTGTGTGAGGATTAGGGTTATGGTTATGGTTAGGCTTAGGGTTAGGATGAAGGTGAGTGTGAGGATGAGGGTTAGGGTTAGGGTGAAGGTTAGTTGTAGGGTTAGGGTGAGAGTTAGGTTTCAGGTTATGTTTACGGTTAGGGTTAGGGTTAGGTTTAAGTTTAGGGTTAGGGTTAGGGTTTGGTTTAGGGTTAGTGTTTGTGTTAGGGGTAGTTTTAGGGTTACAGTGGGGGTTAGGATTAGAGTTGGGGTTAGGGTTAGGGTTAGGCTGAGGGTGACGGTGGGGGTGAGGATTAGAGTTAGGGTTAGGGTTAGGGTTAATGTTAGTGTTATGGTTAGGGTCAAGTTTCCAGTGAGGGTGAGGCTGACGGTGAGGGTTATTGATATGGTTAGGGTTAGGGTTAGTGTTATTTTTAGGGTTAGGGTTAGACTTATGTTGAGGTTGAGGGTGAGGGTGAGGGTTAGGGTTAGGCTGAGGTTTTAGGGTTAGGGTTAAGGTTAGGTTTAGGTTGAGGGTGAGCTTTAGGGTTACAGATAGGTTTAGGGGGAGGTTTAGGTTGAGGTTTGGGTTAGCGTTAGTGTTAGGGTTAGGGTGAGGTTGAGGGTTAGGTATAGGGTTAGGTTTAGGATTAGAGTTACAATGAGGGTGAGTGTAAAGGTTAGGGTGAGGGTTAGGCTTAGACTTAGGCTTAGGCAGAGGGTGAGGTTGGGGGTGAGGATTAGGGTTAGGGTGATGGTCCGGGTTAGGGTTAGTGTTATTGTTAGGGTTATTGTTAGTGTTATGGTGAAGCTGAGGGTGCGGTTGAGGTTTAGGTTTAGGGTTAGGGTGGGGTTTAGGGTTATGGTTAGGGTTACTGTTAGGGTGAGGGTGAGGTTTAGGGTTACATATAGGGTTATGGAAGTGGTTAGCGTGAGGGTTAGGTTTAGGGTTAGTGTTAGGGTTAGGGTGAGGTTGAGGTTTAGGGTTTGATATAGGGTTAGGGAGAGGGTTCAGGTGAGGGTTAGGGTTAGGGTTAGTGTTAGGGTTAGGGTGAGGGTGTGGTTTAGGGTTAGATATAGAGTTAGGGGGAAGGTTAGGGTTAGGGGGAGGTTTAGGGTTAGGGTTAGGGTGAGGGTTAGGGCTAGGGTTAGAGTTACAGTGAGGGTGAGGTTGATGGTGACTGTGAGGGTTAGGGTTAAGTTTAGGGGTAGGCTTAGGGTTAGGCATAGGATTAGGCTGAGGGTGAATGTGAGGGTGAGGGTTAGGGTTAGGGTGAGGGTTAGGGTTAGGGTTATGGGGAAGGTTAGGATGAGGGTTAGGGTTAGGATTAGGGTTAGGGTGAGGGCTAGGGTTAGGGTTAGGGTTAGGTTGAGGATGAGTTTTAGGGTTAGAGTTAGGGTTAAGGTGAGGTTGAGGTTGAGGGTGAGGGTTAGGTTTAGGATTAGGGTAAGGGTTAGTGTGAGTGTGAGGGTTAGGGTTAGGGTTAGGTTTAGGCTTAGGATTACACTGAGAGTGAGGGTGAGGGTTAGGGTTAGTGTATGGGTTAGGGTTAGGGTTAGGGTGAGAGTTAGGGTTCCGGTTATTTTAGGTTTAGGGTGAGGTTTAGGATTAGGCTTAAATTGTGCATGAGTGTTAGGGTTAGTTTGAGGGTTAGGGTTAGGGTTAGGGTTAGGGTGAGGTTTAGGGTTAGAGTTAGGATGAGGGTTAGAGTGAGGATTAGGGTTAGGATTAGGGTTAGGTTGAGGGCTAGGGTGAGGGTGAATGTTAGGTTAGTGTTAGGGTGAGGTTTAGGGTTAGGGTTAGGGTTAGGGTTAGGGTTAGGTTTAGGGTTAGGGTGAGGGCAAGAGTGAGGCTGAGGGTGAGGGTTAGAGTTAGGGTTAGCGTGAGGTTTAGGGTCTGTGTTAGGGTTAGAGTTAGGGTTAGGGTGAGGGTGAGGTTTAGGGTTAGAGTCAGGGTTAGGGTGAGGGTTAGGTTGAGGGTTAGGGTTAGGGTTAGTGTTAGGGTTAGGGTTAGGTTGAGATTTAGAGGGAGGGTAAGGGTTAGTGTTAGGGTAAGGGATAGGATTAGGGTTAGGGTTAGCATTAGGTTTGGTGTAAGGTCTAAGGTGAGGGTGAGGTTTAGGGTTAGGGTTATTGTGAAGTTTTGGGCTTGGGATAGGGTTAGGTTAAGTGAGAGGGTGAGATTTAGGGTTAGAGTTAGGGTTTGGGTGAGCCTGAGAGTGAGGTTAGCTTTAGGGTTAGTGTGAGGGTTAGGGTTAGGTTTAGGGTGAAGGTGAGTTTGAGGATGAGGGTTAGGATTAGGGTGAGGTTGAGGGTTTGGTTTAGGTGGAAGGTTAGGTTGAGGTCAGGGTTAGGGTTTGGGTTACGCAAAGGATGAGGATGTGGGTGAGGGTTAGGTTTAGGTTGAGGGAATGTTTTATTGTTTTGAAGAGGGTTAGGATGAGGGTGAGGGTGAGGATTAGGGTTAGGGTGAGGGTTAGGGTGAGGGTGAGGTTTAGGTTTAGGTGTAGCGGAAGCTTTAGGGTTAGGGTTAGGGTTAGGGTGAGGCTAAGATTTAGAGTTAGGGTTAAGCTTAGGCTTAGGGTTAGGCTGAGGGTGACGTTGAGGGTGAGGGTTAGGTTTAGGGTGAGCATGAGCGTTAGGATTAGGGTGAGGTTTAGGGTGAGGGTGAGGTTAAGGTTTAGGATTAGGATTAGGATTATGATATGGGTTAGGGTTAGTGTGACAGGGTTAGGGTTAGGCTTAGCCTTAGGTTTCGGCTGAGGTTTAGGGTGAGGGTGAGGGCTAGGTTTAGGGTGCGGCTTAGGGTTAGGGTTAGGGTGAGAGTTAGGGTTCCGTTAAATTTAGGGTTAGGGTGAGCATTAGGGTTAGGATTCGGTTTAGGTTGAGGGCTAGGGTGAGGCTTAGGGTTAGGGTTAGTGTTAGGGTAAGGTTTAGGTTTAGGGTTAGAGTTAGGGTGAGGGTTAGGGTTATGATTAGGGTTAGGGTGAGTGTGATAGTTAGAATTAGGTTTAGGTTTAGCAATAGGGTTATGTTTATCGTTAGGATTAGTAATATTGTTAGGGTTAGGGTTAGTATTAGGGTTAGGGTGAATTTGAGGTTTTAGGTTAGATTTAGGGTTAGTTGTTGGGATAGGACGAGGGTTAGGGTTAGGGTTACTGTTAAGCTTAAGGTTAGGGTGATGGTTAGGTTGAGGTTTAGGGTTAAGGTTAGGGTTAGGGTTAGGATTAGGGTTAGGGTGAGGGTGAGTGTGATGGTTAGGGTTAAGCTTAGGCATAGGGTTAGGCTGAGGGTGCAGGGGGGTGAGAATTAGGGTTATGGTGATGCTTAGGTTTAGGTTAATGTGAGGGTTAGGATGAGGGTTAGGGTTAGGATTCGGTTTAGGGTGAGGCTAGGGTGAGGGTGAGGGTTAGGGTTAGGGTTAGGGTGTGGTTTAGTGTTAGGGATAGGATTAGAGTTAAGGTTAGCCTGAGGGTGAGGTTTAGGGGTAGAGTTAGGGTTAGGGTTAGGGTTAGGGTTAGGGTGAAAGTTAGGGTGGGGGTGAAGGTAAGGGTAAACGTGAGGATTAGGCTGAGGATGAGATTTAGAGGGAGGGTAAGGGTTAGTGTTAGGGTAAGGGATAGGATTAGGGTTAGGGTTAGGATTAGGTTTGGTGTAAGGGGTAAGGTGAGGTTGAGGTTGAAGGTTAGGGTTATGATGAGGTTTAGATTTCAGGTTAGGGTTAGTGTTAGTGAGAGGGTGAGGTTTAGGGTTAGAGTTAGGGTTAGGGTGAGGCTGAGAGTGAGGGTTAGGTTTAGGGTTAATGTGAGGGTTAGGGTTATGTTTAGGGTGAAGGTGAGGTTGAGGATGATGGTTAGGGTTAGGGTGAGGTTGAGGGTTTGGTTTAGGTGGAGGGTTAGGTTGAGGGTTAGGGTTAGGCTAAGGATGAGGATTTGGGTGAGGGTTAGGGTTAGGGTGAGGGATTGGGTTAGGGTTTTGGGGAGGGTTAGGACGAGGGTTAGGGTTAGGATTCGGGTTAGGGTGAGGGCTAGGGTGGGGGTGAAGTTTAGCGTTAGGTTTAAGGTAAGCTTTAGGGTGAGGGTTAGGGTTAGGGTGAGGCTGAGGTTTACAGTTTGGGTTAAGCTTAAGCTTAGGGTTAGGCTGAGGATGAAGGTGAGGGTGAGGGTTAGGCTTAGGGTGAGGGTTAGTTTTAGGGTTAGGGAGAGAGTTAGGGTTAGGGTTAGGGTTAGGGATAGGGTGAGGTTAAGACTTAGGGTTAGGATTAGGATTAGGATATGGGTTAGTGTGAGTCTGACAGTTAGGGTTAGGTTTAGGCTTAGCCGTAGGGTTAGGCTGAGGTTGAGGGTGAGGGTGAGGGTTAGGGTTAGGGTGAGGCTTAGGGATAAGGTTAGGGTGAGAGTTAGGGTTCGGTTAAGTTTAGGGTTAGGGTGAGCATTAGGGTTAGGATTAGGGTTAGAGTGAGGGCTAGGGTGAGGTTGAGGGTTAGGGTTAGTTTTAGGGTAAGGTTTAGGTTTAGGGTCAGGGTTAAGGTGAGGGTTAGGATGAGGTTTAGGGTTACAGTGAGGGTGAGGGTTAGGGTTCGGTTGAGGGTTTGGGTTAGGATTAGTGTTAGCGTGAGGGTGATTGTTAGAATTAGGGTTAGATTTAGCATTAGGGTTCTGTTTCTCGTTAGGATTAGTGATATTGTTAGGGGTAGTATTAGGGTTAGGGTGAGGATGAGGTTTGGGGTTAGATTTAGGGTTCCTTGTTGGGTTAGGACGAGGGTTAGGGTTAGGTTTAGTGTTAGGCTTAAGGTTAGGGTGTAGGTTAGGTTGAGGTTTAGGTTTAGGGTTAGGGTTATGGTTAGGATTAGGTTTAGGGTGAGGGTGAGTGTGATGGTTAGTGTTAGGCTTAGGCTTAGGGTGAGGGGGGGTGAGAATTAGGGTTATGGTGATGGTTAGGTTTAGGTTTAGTTTGAGGGTTAGGATGAGGTTTAGGGTTAGGATTCAGTTTAGGGTGAGGCTAGGGTGAGGGTGAGGGTTAGGGTAAGGGTTAGGCTTAGGCTTAGGGTTAGACTGAGGATGAGGTTGAGGGTGAGGGTTAGGTTTAGGGTGAGGGTGAGGTTTAGTGTTAGGGTTAGGATTAGAGTTAGGGTGAGGTTTAGGGTTAGGGTTAGAATTAGAGTTAGGGTTAGCCTGATGGTGATGTTTAGGGATAGAATTAGGGTTAGGGGGAGGCTGAGGGTGAGAGTTAGGGTTAGTTTTAGGTATACACTTAGGTTTAGGCTGAGGGTGAGTGTGTGTGTTAGGGTTAGGTTTAGGGTTAGGCTTAGGGTTAGGCTGAGGGTGAGGTTGAGGGTGAGGGTTAACATTAGGGTGAGGGTTAGGGTGAGGTTTAGGGTTAGGGTTAGGGGGAGGGTTAGGATTAGTGTTAGGGTTAGGGTTAGGGTTAGTGTGAGGGCTAGGTCTAGGGTAAGGTTTAGGTTTAGGGTTACATGAAGTTTAGGTTCAGGGTGAGTGTTAGGATGAGGATGAGGTTTAGGGTTACAGTTAGGGTTAGAATGAGACTGAGGTGAGCGATAGGGTTAGGGTTAGTGTTAGGGTTAGGGTTAAGGTGAGGGTTAGGGTGAGGGTGAGGGTTAGGGTTAGGGTTAGGATTAGGATTAAGGTTAGGTTTAGGGTGAGGTTTAGTGTTAGGATTAGGGTTAGGGTTATGGTGATGGTTAGGTTGAGGGTAATGTTTAGGGTTACGGTTAGGCTTAGGCTTAGGGTTAGGCTGAGGGTGAGTGTTCGGGTGAGGGTTCGGGTTAGGGTTCGGGTTAACGTTAGGTTGAGAGTTAGGGATTGGATTAAGCTTAGGGTTAGATTGATGGTTAGGGTAAGGATTTTGGTGATGGTGATGGTTAGGGTTACTTTGAGGGTCAGTGTGAGGTTTAGGATAAAGTTTAGGGTTAGGTTTAGGCTTAGGCTTAGGCTGAGTGTGAGGTTGAGTTTGAGGGTTAGGATTAGGGTGATGGTTAAATTTAAGTTTATGGTGTTGGTTAGGATGAGGTTTAGGGTTAGGGTGAGGTTTAGGTTGAAGATGATGGTAAGGGTAAAGTTGAGGTTTAGGCTGAGGTTGAGGGTTAAGATAAGGACGAGGGTTAGGGCTAGGTTTAGGGTTAGGGTAAGGGTTAGGGTTAGGGTTATGGTGAGGGTTAGATTGAGGATTAGGTTTAGGGTTAGTGTGAGGTTTAGGGTGAGGATGAGGATTAGGGTTAGGTTGAGCCTGAGGGTTAGAATTAGTGTTAGGGTGAGAGCTAGGGTGAGGAAGAGGGTTAGGGTTAGGTTGAAGGCTAGGTTGAGGGTGAGGGTTAGAATTAGGGTTAGGGTGAGGGCTAGGGTGAGGTTGAGTTTTAGGGTTAGGGTGAGGTTTAGGATTGGGGTGAGGGTTAGGGTTAGTGTGAGGGTTAGTGTTAGGGTTATGGTTAGGGTTAGAGTGAGGGTAAGTGTTAGGGTGAGGGTTAGGGTTAGGGTGAGGATTATGCTTAGGGTGAGGGTTAGGGTTAGGGTTATTGTTAGGGTTAGGGTTACGGTTACTTTTTCGATGAGCATGAAGGTTAGGGTTAGGGGGAGGAGGAGTTTTAGGGTTAGAGTTAGGGTTAGGATGAGGCTGAGGTTGAGGGTTAGGGTTTGGGTTAGTGTTAGTGTTAGGGTTAGGGTGAGGGTGAGGGTTAGTGTGAGGGTTAGGGTTATGTTGAGGGTTACGATAAGTTTTAGGGTTATTATTAGGGTTAGGTTGAGGGCTAGCATGAGGGTTAAAGTGAGGGTAAAGTTTAGGGATACCATTAGGATTAGGATTAGGGTTAGGGTGAGGGTGAGTGTGAGGGTTTGATTTAGGGTCAGGCTTAGTGTTAGGGTGAGGGTTAGGGTTAGGGTTTGGGTTAGGGTATTGCTAAGGCTGAGGATTAGGGTTTGGTTCAGTTTTAGTGTTAGGTTTAGGGTTAGGTTTAAGGTGATGGGTTAGGGTTAGGGTTAGGTTTAGGGTTAGGCTGAGGATGAGGGTGTGGGTTAGGGTTAGTGTTTGGGTTAGGGTGAGGGTCAGGCTGTGGATTAACGTTATGTTTAGGGTTAGGGTTAGGTTTAGTGTTAGGCTTAGGCTTAGGGTTAGGGTTAGCGTGAGGTTTAGGGTTAGATATAGGGTTAGGGGGAGGGTTAGGACAAGGTTTAGGAATACGGTTAGTGTTAGGGTTAGGGTGAGGGTGAGGGTTAGGTTGAGGTTTAGGCTAATGGTTAGGGTTATGGATAGTGTGAGGGTTAGTGTTAGGGTTAGGGTTAGTGTTAGCGTGAGGGTAAGTGTTAGGGCAAGGGTTGGGGTTAGGGTGAGGGTTATGGTTAGGTTGAGGGTTAGGATTAGCTTTAGGGTTATTGTTAGGGTTAGGTTTAGGGTTACGGTTACGGTGAGGGTGAGTGTGAGGGTTAGGTTTAGGGTTAGGGTAAGGTTTAGTGTTTGGGTTAGGGTTAGAGTGAAGGTTAGGTTGAGGGTGAGGATTAGGGATAGAGTTAGGGTTAGGCTGAGGGTTGGGTTGAGGTTTGTGGTTAGGGTTAGTGTTAGGTTTAGGGTTAGGGTTAGCGTTAGGGTTATGGTGTGGGTGAGGTTTAGTGTTAGAATTAGGGTTAGGGTGAGGCTGAGTGTGAGGGTTAGATTCAGGGTTAGATTTAGGGTTAGGGTGAGGGTTGCGGTGAGGGTGAGGTTTAGGGCTAGGGTTAGAATTAGGTTTAGGTTTAGGGTTAGGGTGAGTGTGAGGGTTAGGTTTAGGGTTAGGGTTATCCTTAGGTTTAGTCTGAGGGTGAGGGTGAGGGTTAGGTTTGGGGTGAGGTTAGGGTTAGGGTTAGGGTGAGGTTTAGTATTGGATTTAGGGTTAGGGTGATGGTGAGCTTTAGGGTTAGAGTTAGGTTTAGGGTGAGGGTGAGTGTGAGGGTTAGGTTTAGGGTTAATGTTAAGCATAGGTTTAGGCTGAGGGTGAGGGTGTGTCTTAGGGTTAAGGTTAGGATGAGGTTTAGGTTAGGGTTAGGGTTAGAATTAGTGTTAGGGTGAGAGTGAGATTTAGGGTTAGAGTTAGGGTTAGGGTTAGGGATAGGGTAAGGTTGAGAGTTAGGTTTAGGGTTAGGCTTAGGCTTAGGCTTAGTCTGAGCATGAGGGTGAGGGTTAGGATTAGGTTTAGGGTGATGGTTCGGGTTAGGTTTACTGTTATTGATAGGGTTAGGGTTAGAGTTACGGTGAGGGTGAGGGTGCGGGTGAGGGTTAAGTTTAGGGTTAGGGTTGGGTTTATGGGTAAGGATAGGGTTAGGGTTAGTCTGAGGGTGAGGTTGAGGGTGAAGAATAAGTTTAGAGTGATGGTTAGGGTTATGGTGAGGGTGAGGGTAAGGATTAGGGTTAGGACTAGGGTGAGGGTTACGGTGAGGGTGATGGTAAGCATAAAGGTCAGGATTAGGCTGAGGCTTAGGGTTAAGATAAGGTTGAGGGTAAGTGTTAGGATGAGGGTTAGGTTTAGGGTGATTGTTATGGTTAGGGTGAGGGTAAGAGTTAAGTTTACGGTTATTGTTAGGGTTAAGATTAGGGTTACCCTTACAGTGAGGGTGAGGGTAAGGGTTAGGTTTAGGGTGAGGTTTAGGGTTAGGGTTATGGTTAGAGTTTGAGTTAGGTTTAGGATTCGGGTTAGGGTGAAGGCTAGGGTGAGGGTGAGGGTTAGGGTTAGGGTTAGGATTAACATTAGGGTGAGGGTGAGGGTGTGTGTTAGGTTTAGGTTTAGGGTTAGGCTTAGGGTTAGGCTAAGGATGAGGTTGAGGATGAGGGTTAGGGTTAGGGTGAGGGTTAGGGTTAGGGTTAGGTTGAGGGTGAGTGTGTGGGTTAGGGTTAGGTTTATTGTTAGGATTAGGCTTAGGGTTAGGGTGAGTTTTAGGTTTAGCGTGAGGGTTAGGGTGAGGGTCAGGTTTAGGATTAGAGTTAGGGTTATGGTTAGGGTTAGGCGAGGTTTTGGATGAGGTTTAAGGTTAAAATTAGGTTTCGGGTGAGTGCTAGGGTGAGGTTGGGGGTTATTGTTAGGGTTATGGTGAGGTTTAGGGTTTGGGTTAGGGTTACAGTGAGTGTGAGGGTTAGGTTAAGGGTGAGGGTTTGGGTTATGATTAGGGTGAGGGTGAGGGTTAGGATTAGGGTTAGGGTTAGAGTTACAGTAAGGGTGAGGGTGAGGGTGAGGGTAAGGATCAGGTTTAGGGTGAGGTTTAGGGTTAGGGTTATGGTTAGGGTGAGGGTGACGTTTAGGGTTAGAGTTAGGGTTAGTGGGAGGGTTAGGGTGAGCATTAGGTTTAGGTTTAGGGTTAGAGTTAGGGTGAGTGTTAGACTAAGTTTTAATGTTAGGGTTAGGTTTAGGTTTAGGATTAGGTTTTTGGTGAGGGTGAGTGTGAGGGTTAAGGTTAGGGTTCGGCTTAGGTTTAGGGTTAGGCTGAGGGTATGGGTGGGAATGAGGATTAGGTTTAGAAAGATGGTTAGGTTTATGGTTAGGTTAAGGGTTAGGAAGAGGGTTAGGGTTAGGGTGAGGGTGAGGTTTAGGGTTAGGCCAAGGCTTAGGCTTAGGTTTAGGCTGAGGCTGAGGGTGAGGGTGAGGGTTAGGGTTAGGGTGATGGTTGGGGTTACCGTTAGGGTTAGGGTTTTGATGAGGATTAGTTTTATGTTGAGGGTTAGTGTGAGGGTGATGGTAAGGGTAAAGGCGAGTGTTAGGCTGAGGGTGAGGTTTACGGTAAGGGTGAGTGTTAGGGTTAGGGTGATGGTGAGGTTGAGATTGAGGATTACTGTTAGGGTTAGTGTGAAGTTTAGGGTGAGGATGAGGGTTAGGGTTAGGTTGAGAGCTAGGTTGAGGTTGAGGGTTAGGGTTAGGGTGAAGTTTAGGGTTAGGGTGATGGTTAGGGTTAGTGTGAGGGTTAGTGTTAGGGTGAGTGTTAGTGTTAGGGTGAGGGTAAGTGTTAGGGTGAGGGTTAGGGTTACAGTGAGGGTTAGGGTTACGGTGAAGGTTATGCTTATTATGACTGTTAGGGTTAGGGTTAGGGTTATTGTTAGGGTTAGGGTTAGGGTTACAGTTACGGTGAGGGTGAGGGTGAGGGTGAGGGTGAGGGTGAGGGTTAGGGTTAGGATGAGGTTTAGGTTTAGGGTTAGGTTTAGAATTAGGGTTAGGGTGAGGGTGAGGTTTAGGGTTAGAGTTAGGTTTAGTTTTATTGTTGGGGTTAGGGTGATGTTTAGGGTTAGTGTTTGTCTTAGTCTTAGGCTTAGGCTGAGGCCGAGCACAAGGGTGATTGTTAGGGTTAGGGTTAATGTGGGGTATAGGGTTAGGTTTAGGGTGAGTGTGAGGTTGAGGGTTACATATAGGGTTAGGGAGAGGGTTAGGCTGAAGTTTAGGGTTAGTGTTAGGGTGAGGGTAAGTGTTAGGTTGAGGGTTAGGAATACGGTTAAGTTTATTCTTATTGTTAGGTTTAGGGTTGCGGTTACGGTGAGGGTGAGGATTAGGGTTAGGGTTATGGTTAGAGTGAGGTTTAGGGTTTGGGTTAATGTTAGAGTTGGGTTTAGGGTCAGGGTGAGGTTTAGGTTAGAGTTAGGATTAGGGTGAGGGTTAGGTTGAGGGTTAGGGTTAGTGTTACTGTTAAGGTTAGCGTTAGGGTGCGAGTTAAGGTGAGGGTTAGAGTTAGGGTTAGGGTTAGGAATAGAGTTAGGGTGAGGGTGAGGGTTATGGTTAAGGTGAGTGTTGGGGTTAGGATTAGAGTGAGGGTTAGGGTGAGGGTTAGGCTTAGGCTTAGGGTTTGGTTATGGGTATGGTGAGTGTGAGTGTTAGGGTTAGGGTTAGGGTGACGGTTAGGGTGAGGGTTACTCTTCTTGTTAGGGTTAGGGTTAGGGTTAGGTTTAGGTTAAATATTAGGCAGAGGGTGAGGGTGAAGGTGAGGGTTAGGGTTAGTGTGAGGGTGAGGTTTAGGTTTAGAATTAGCATTAGGGTGAGGGTTAGTGTGAGGGTTAGTGTTAGGATTAGTGTTACGGTTAGGGTTGGGCTTAGGGTTAGGGTGAGTGTTCGGGTTAGAGTTTAGGTTAGGGTGGGGGTGAAGCTGATAATGAGGGTTAGGTTTAGGGTTAGGGTTAGGTTTAGGGTTAGGGTTAGTGTTAGGGTTAGGGTTTCTGTGAGGGTTAGTCTGAGAGTTATGGTTAGGCTTAGGGTTAGGCTGAGGCTGAGGATGGGGGTGAGGATTAGGGTTAAAGTGATGGTTAGGGTTAGGGTTAGGGTTTGGGTTAGAGTTATGTTGAGGTTGATGGTGCGGGTTAGGGATAGGTTGGGGTTTAGGGTTAGGGTCAGGGTTAGGGTTAGGCTGAGGGTGAGGTTTAGGGTTAGATATAGGCTTAGGGTTAGGGTGAGGTTTAGGGTTAGTGTTTCGGTTAGGGTTAGGTTGAGGCTGAGGATTAGGGTTAGACTTAGGGTTAGGGTTAATTCACTTTAGGGTTAGGGTTAGGGTTACGGTGAGGTTTAGGGTTAGGCTTAGGGTTAGGGTTAGTGTGAGGGTTAGTGTTAGGGTTAGGCTTAGTTTTAGGGTGAGGGTAAGTGTTAGGTGAGGTTTGGGGTTAGGGTGATCGTTATGGTTAGGGTGAGGGTTAGGATTAGTGTTAGGGTTATTGTAAGGGTCAGGTTTAGTTTTAGGCTGAGGGTGAGGGTAGGGGTTAGTTTTATGGTGAAGTTTAGGGTTTGGGTTAGTGTTAGAGTTAGGTTTAGTGTGAGGGTGAAGTTTAGGGTTAGGGTGAGGGTTAGGTTGAGGGTTAGGGGTAGTGTTAGTGTTAGGGTTAGGGTTAGGATGAGAATTAGGGGGAGGCTTAGGTTTAGGGTTAGGATTAGAGTAAAGGTGAGGGTGAATATTTGTGTTAGGGTTAGGTTTAGGGTTAGGCTTAGGGTTACGCTGAGTGTGAGGTTGAGTGTGAGCATTAGCATTAGGGTGAGGGTTAGGGTTAGGATTAGGGTTAGGGTGAGTGCTAGGTTGAGGGTGAGGTTTAGGTTTAGGGTAGGGGGGAGGTTTAGGTTTAGGGTGAGTATTAGGATGAGGGTGGGGTTTAGGGTTACAGTTATTGTTAGGATGAGAGTGAGGGTGAGGGTTAGTGTTAGGGTGAGTGTTAGGGTGAGGGTGAGGGTTAGGTTTAGGGTTAGGTTTAAGATTAATGTTAGGGTTAGAGTGAGGTTTAGTGTTAGGATTAGGATTAGGGTGAGGGCTAGGGTGAGGGTGAGGTTTAGGGTTAGGGTTTGGGTGATGTTTAGGGTTAGGGTTAGGGTTATGGTGGGGGGAGGGGGAGGTTTAGGGTTAGAGTTAGTGTTAGAGTTAGGTTTAGGGTGAGGGTTAGGGTGAGGGTGAGGGTTAGGCTTAGGGTTAGGATTAGGATTAGGGTGAGGTTTAGGGTGAGTGTGAGGGTTAGGGTTAAGGTGAGGATAAGCTTTAGGGTGTGGGTTAGGGTTAGGGTGAAGGATATGGTTAGGATGAGGTATAGGGTTAGGGTTAGGGTTATTGTAAGGGTTAGGGTTAGGTTTATGGTTACTGTGAGGGTGAGGGTGAGGGTTAGGATAAGGGTTAGTGTCAGGTTTAGGTTTAGGGTTAGGGTTAGGGTTAGGTTTAGGTTTAGGTTTAGGGTTAGGGTTAGGTTGAGGGTGAGGGTTAGGGTTATTGTTAGTGTTATGGTTTGGGTTAAGTTTGCTATGAATGTGAGGCTGAGGGTGAGGGTTATGTTTAGGGTTAGGGTGAGGTTTTGGGTGAGGGTGAGGGTTAGGGTTAAGGTTAGGTTTAGGTCTAGGGTTAAGGTGACTGTGTGTGTGAGGGTTAAGGTTAGGGTTCAGGTTAGGATTAGAGTTATGCTGAGGGTGAGGTTCAGGTTTAGGTTTCGGTTGAGGTTTGGGGTTAGGGTTAGAGTGAGAGTTAGGGTGAGGGCTAGGCTTAGGCTTAGGTTTAGGGTGTGGGCTAGGGTGAGGTTTAGGGGTAGGGGGAGGATTAGGATTAGGGTGAGGGTTAGGGTTATTGTTAGTGTTTTGGTTTGGGTTATGTTTGCTTTGAATGTGAGGCTGAGGTTGAGGGTTATGATTATGGTTATGGTTAGGGTTAGTGTTAGGGTAAGGGTGAGGGTTAGGGTGTAGGGTGAGGGTAAGGGTTAGATTGAGGATTAGTGTTAGGGTTAGTGTGAGGTTTAGGGTGAGGGTTAGTGCTATGGTTAGGATTAGGGTTAGGGTGAGGGTGTGTGGTAGGATTAGGTTTAGGTTTAGGGTTAGGGTTACGTTTAGGTTTAGGATTAGTGTTATTGTTAGGGTTCGAGTTAGAGTTAAAGTGAGGCTGAAGGTGAGGGTGAGGTTTAGGGGTAGGGTTAGGGTGAGGGTTAGGATAAGGTTTAGGGTTAGCATGAGGGCTATGCTGAGGGTTAATGTGAAGGATAGGTTTAGGGATAGGGTTAGGTTTAATATTATGGTTATGGTGAGGGTGAGTGTGAGGGTTAGGTTTAGGGTTAGGTTTAGGGTTAGGGTGAGGGTTAGGGTTAGGGTTTGGGTTAGGGTGAGGGTGAAGCTGAGGATTAGGTTTTGGCTCAGGGTTAGGGTTTGGGTTAGGGTTAGGGTTAAGGTGATGGTTAGGGTTAGGGTTTGGTTTAGGCTTAGGGTTAGGCTGAGGGTGAGGGTTTGGGTGAGGATTAGGGTTTGAGTTAGGGTGAAGGTGAGGTTGAGGATTAGGGTGAGTTTTAGTGTTATGTTTAGGTTTAGAGTTACGGTGAGTTTGTTGGTTAGGGTTAGGTTTAGGTTTAGGGTTATTGTTATGTTTAGGGTTAGAGTTAAGTTGAGAGTAAGGGTGAGGGTGAGGATTCAGTTTAGGGTTAGGGTGAGGTTTAGGTTCATGGTTAGGGTTAGTGTGAGGGTTAAGGTTAGGGTTAGGGTGAGGTTTAGGATGAGGTTTAGGGTTAGGATTCGGGTCAGTTTGAGGGCTAGTGTGAGGGATAATGTGAGGGTTAGGTTTAGGGATAGGTTTAGGTTTAGGATTAGGGTTCGGGTGAGGGTGAGTGTGAGGGTTAGAGTTAGGGTTAGGCTTAGGGTTAGGGTGAGGGTTAGGGTTATTGTTTGGGTTACGGTGACATTGAGGTTGAGGATTAGGGTTATGGTTAGGGTAAGGGTTAGGTTTAGGTTTGGGGTTAGGTTTAGTGTTTCGGTTAGGGTTATGGTTAAGGTTAGGGTTTGGGTTATGATGAGGGTTAGGGTTAGTGTTAGGGTTAGGCTTAGGGTTAGGTTGAGGGTGAGGTTGGGGTTGAGGATTAGGCAAGGGTTAGGGTTAGGGTTAGGGTTAGTGTTAGGTTTAGGTTGAGTGTCGGTTTAGGCTTAGGGTTTGGATTAGGATTAGGGTTAGGCTTAGGGTGAGTGTGAGGGTTAGGGTTAAGGTTAGGATTAGGCTTAGGCTTGGGCTGAGGCTGAGGGTGATGGTGAGGATTAGGGTTAGGCTGAGGGTTAGGGTTAGGTTTAGGGTGAGCGTTAGGGTTCGGGTTAAATTTAGGGTTAGGGTAAGGGTTAGGGTAAGGGTTATGGTGAGGGTGAGGTTTAGAGTTAGTTTGAGAGTTTGGGTTAGGCTTAGGGTGATGGTAAGGATGAGGGTTAGGGTTAGTGATAGGATGAGGTTTAGGATGAGGCTTAGGGTTGGGATTATTGTTAGGGTGAGGGCTAGGGGGAGAGTGAGCTTTAGGGTTAGGGTTGTGGTGAGTTTTAGGGTTAGGGTTATGGTTAGGTTTAGGGTGAGGGTGAGGTTTAGGGCTTGAGTTAGGGTTAGGTTGAAGCTGATTTTGAGGGTTAGGTTCAGGGTTAGTGTTAGGTTTAGGTTGAGGGTTAGGAGGAGAATTAGGGTTAAGATTAGGGTTAGGGTGATTGTTTGGATGAGGGTTAAGGTTATGGTGATGGTGAGGGTTAGGGTAATGGTTAGGATTAGGGTTAGGGTGAGGGTGTGTTTTAGGATTAGGGTTAGGGTTAGGCTTATGGTTAGATTTAGGTTTGGGATTAGTGTTATTGTTAGGGTTAGAGTTAGAGTTAAATTGAGGGTGAGGGTGAGGGTGAGGCTTAGGGTTAGTGTTAGGGTGAGGTTTAGGGTTAGGGTTAGGATTAGGGTTAGGGTGAGTGTCAGGTTTATGGTTATATTTAGAGTTGGGGGAGGGTTATTTCGTGGGTTAGGGTTAGGGTTAGTGTTAGCGTTAAGGTTAGGGTGAGCATTAGGTTGACGTTAAGGGTTAGGGGTAGTTTTAGGTTTATGATTAGTGTTAGGGTGAGGGTGAGGGTTAGGGTTATTTTTAGGCTTAGGTTTTGGGTTACAGTTACGGTGACAGTGAGGGTGAGGGTTAAGGTTAGCTATAGAGTTAGGGTTAGGTTGAGGCTTACGTTGAGGTTTAGGGTTAGGGTGAGGGTTAGGGTTAGGGTTTACCTGAGGGTTAGCATAAGTTTTAGGATTAGGATTAGGGTGAGGGTGAGGGCTAGGCTGAAGGTTAATGTGAGGGTTAGGTTTAGGGATAGGGTTAGGTTGAGGATTAGGTTTAGGTTAAGTGTGAGTGTGAGGGTTAGATTTAGTGTTTGGGTTAGGGTGAGAGGGAGGCTGAGGATTAGGGTTTGGTTAAGGGTTAGGGTTAGGGTTAGTGTTAGGTTTAAGGTGATGGTTAGGTTTAGGTTTAGGGTTAGGTTTAGGGTTACGCTGAGGGTGAGGGTGTTGGTTAGGGTTAGGGTTTGGGTTAGGGTAAGGGTGAGGCTGAGGATTAGGGTTACTTTTAGGGTTAGGGTTACGGTTAGGCTTACCCTTGGGCTTAGGGTTAGCGTGAGGTTTAGGTTTAGATATAGGTTTAGCAGAAGGTCTAGGGTAAGGGTTAGGAATAGGGTTAGTGTTAGGGTTAGGGTGAGGGTGAGGTTTAGTTTGAGGTTTAAGTTTAGGTTTAGGGTTAGGGTTAGTGTGAGGGTTAGTGTTAATGTTAGGGTTAGTGTTAGGGTGAGGGTAAGTTTAAGGTTGAGGGTTTGGTTTTGGCTGAGGGTTATGGTTAGGGTGAGGGTTAGGATTAGCTTTAGGGTTATTGTTAGGGTTAGGTTTAGGGTTACGATTACTGTGAGGGTGAGTTTGAGTTTTGGGGTTAGGGTTAGGGTGAGGTTTAGTGTTTGGGTTAGGGTTAGAGTGAGGGTTAGGGTGAGGGTGAGATTTAGGGATAGAGTTAGGGTTAGGGTGAGGTTAGGTTGAGGTTTAGGGTTAGGGTTAGTGTTAGGGTTAGGGTGAGAGTTGGGGGGGTTAGGGTTAGGGTTATGTTTAGGGTTAGCATTAGGGTTAGGGTGGGTGCGGTTCAGTGTTAGAATTAGGGTTAGGGTGAGGCTGAGTGTGAGGGTTAATTTTAGGTTTATGTTAGGGTTACGGTGAGTGTTAGGGTGAGGATGAGGGTTAGGGCTAGGGTTAGGATTAGGATTAGGGTTAGGGTTAGGATGAGTGTGAGTATTAGGGTTAGGGTTAGGCTTAGCCTTAGGTTTAGGCTGAGCGTGAGGGTGAGGGTGAGGGTTAGGTTTAGTGTGAGGGTTAGCTTTAGGGTTAGGGTGAGGTTTAGTGTTAGGTTTAGGGTTAGGGTGAGGGTGAGGTTTAGGGGTAGAGTTAGGTTTAGGGTGAGGGTGAGTGTAAGGGTTAGGGTTAGGGTTAATGTTAGGCTTACGTTTCAGCTGAGGCTGAGGGTGAGTGTTAGGTTAGGGTTAGGATGAGATTTAGGTTTAGGATTAGGTTTAGAATTAGTGTTAGGGTGAGAGTGAGGTTTAGGGTTAGAGTTAGGGTTAGTGTAAGGTTGAGGGTTAGGGTGAGGGTTAGGGTTAGGCTTAGGCTTAGTCTTAGGCTTAGTCTGAGCATGAGGGTGAGGGTTAGGGTTAAGGTTAGGGTGATGGTTCGGGTTAGGGTTAGTGTTATTGATAGGGTTAGGGTTAGAGTTACGGTGAGGATGAGGGTGTGGGTGAGGGTTAGGTTTAGGGTTAGGTTGAGGGTTAGAGTTAGGACTATGGTTAGGGTGAGGGCTAGGGTGAGTTTGAGGATTAGGTTTAGATTTAGGCTTATTCTTAGGGTTAGTCTGAGGGTGAGGTTGAGGATCAGGGATAGGGTTAGGGTGATGGTTAGGGTTACGATTAGGGTGAGGGTTAGGATGAGTGTTAGAGTTAGGGTGAGGGTTAGCGTAGGGTGATGGTAAGTGTAAAGGTGATGATTAGGCTGAGGCCGAGGTTTAAGTTAAGGGTAAGTGTTAGCTTTAGGGTGAGGGTTAGCGTAAGGGTTACAGTTATTGTTACGTTTAGGGTTAGGTTTACACTTACAGTGAGGGTGAGAGTTAGGGTTAGGTTTAGGGTGAGGTTTAGGGTTAGGGTTATGGTTAGAGTTTGGGTTAGGTTTAGGATTAGTGTTAGGGTGAAGGCTAGGGTGAGGGTGAGTTTTAGGGTTAGGGTTAGGGTTAGGGTTAGGATTAGGGTTATGGTGAGGGTGAGTGTGTGGGTTAGGGTTAGGGTTAGGGTTAGGATTAGGGTTATGGTGAGGGTGAGTGTGTGGGTTAGGGTTAGGGTTAGGGTTAGGCTCAGGGTGAGGTTGAGGGTGAGGGTTAGTGTTAGGGTGAGGGTTAGGGTTAGGGTTAGGTTGAGGGTGAGTGTGTGGATTAGGGTGGGGTTTAGGATTAGGCTTAGGGTTAGGCTAAGGGTGAAGTTAAGAGGGTTAGAGTTAGGGTGAGGGTTATGTTTAAAGTTAGGCTGTGGGTTAGGATGAGGGTTAATGTTAGGATTAGTGTTAGGGTGAAGAGTAGGGTAAGGGTTAGGCTTAGGGTTAGGGTGAGGGTTAGGGTTAGGGTTAGGGTTAGAATTATGGTTAGGGTTATTGTTAATGTATGGTATGGTTAGGGTTAAGTTTGCGGGAAGTGTGAGGCTCAGGGTTTGGGTTATGGTTATGGTTAGGGTTAGGGTTAGGTTTAGGATTATTGTGAGTCTTATTTTTAAGGTTTGGTTTAGAGTTACAGTGAGGTTGAGGTTGAGGGTGAGGGTGAGGATGAGGGTAGGGTGAGGTTTATGGTGAGGTTTATGGTTAGATTTAGGGTAGGGTGAGGGTAAGTTTTATGGTTAGAGTTAGGGATAGGTGGAGGGTTAGGGTGAGGGTTAGTGTTAGGTTTAGTATTAGGGTTTGTGTGAGGGTGAGGGTTAGGTTGACGTTTAGGGATAGGGTTAGTGTTAGGGTGAGCGTTAGGGTTAGAGTTAGTGTTATTGTTAGTGTTAGGGTTAGAGTTACAGTGAGGGTGAGGGTGAGGGGGAGGGTTAGTGTTAGGTTTAGGGTGAGGTTTAAGGTTAGGGTTAGGATTAGGGTTAGGGTGAGGGTGAGGTTTAGGCTTAGATTCAGGGTTGGGGGAGGGTTAGTTCATGTTTTAGGGTTAGGGTTAGTGTTATGGTTAAGGTTAGGGTGAGGGTTAGGTTGAGGTTAAGGGTTAGGTTTAGGGTTAGGGTTAGGATTAGGGTTAGGGTGAGGGTGAGTGTGAGGGTTAGGCTTAGGCTTAGGCTTAGGGTTAGGCTGAGGGTGAGGTTGATGGTGAAGTTTAAGGTTAGGGTGATATTTTGGTTTACGGTTAGGGTGAGGGTTAGGATGAGGTTTAGGTTTAGGGGGAGGGTTAGGGTGAGGATGATGGTAAGGGTAAAAGTGAGGTTTAGGCTGAGGCTGAGGGTTAAAATAAGGGTGAGTGTTAGGGTTAGATTTAGGGTTAGGGTAAGGTTTAGGGTTAGGGTTATGGTGAGGGTTAGATTGAGGATTAGGGTTAGGGTTAGTGTGAGGTTTAGGGTGAGGATGAGGGTTAGGGTTAGGGTGAGCATGAAGGTTAGAATTAGGGTTAGGGTGAGGGCTAGGGTGAGGGTGAGGGTTAGGGTTAGTGTTAGGATTAGGGTGAGGGTTAAGATGAGGTTGAGGGTTAGAGTTAGTGTGTGAGTGAGTGTTAGGTTTAGGGTTAGTGTTAGGGTGAGCGGAAGTGTTATGTTGAGGGTTATGGTTAGGGTGAGGGTTATGGTTAGGGTGAGGTTTAGGTTTAGGGTTAGGGTGAAGGTGAGCGTGAGGTTTAGGTTTAGATTTAGGTTTAGGGGGAGGGTTAGGGTGAGGTTTAGTGTTAGGGTTAGTGTTAGGGTGAGGTTGAGGTTTAGGTTGAGTTTTAGGGTTAGGGTTATGGTTAGGGTTAGTGTGAGGTTTAGTGTTAGGGTTAGTGTTAGGGTGAGGGTAAGGGTTAGGGTGAGGTTTTGGGTTAGGGTGAGTGTTATGGTTAGAGTGAGGTTTAGGATTAGGGTTAGAATTATTGTTAGGGTTAGGTTTAGGTTTTCTGTTATGGTGAGGGTGAAGGTTAAGGTTAGGGTTAGGTTGAGGTTTAGTGTTTGGGTTAGGTTTATTGTTAGGTTTAGGCTGAGGGTGAGGTTTAGGGTAAGAGATAGGGTTAGAATGAGGGTTAGTTTGAAGGTTAGGGTTAGGGTTAGTGTTAGGGTTAGGGATAGGGTGAGATTTAGGGGGAGCGTTTGGGTTAAGGATAGGTTTAGGATTAGGGTTAGGGTAAGGGTGAGTGTGTGTTTTAGGGTTATGTTTAGGGTTAGGCTTAGGGTTAGGCTGAGGGTGAGGTTGAGGGTGAGGTTTAGGGTTAGGGTGAGAGTTAAGGTTAGGGTTAGGGGGAGGGTTAGGATGAGGGTTAGGGTTAAGATTAGGGTTAGGGTGAGGGCTAGGGTTAGGGTGAGGTTTAGGATTAGGTTTAGGGTGAGGTTTAGGGTTAGGTTTAGGGTTAGGGTTAGGGTGAGGTTGAGATTTAGGGTTAGAGTTAGGGTTAGGATGAGGCTGAGGGTGAGGGTTAGGGTTAGGGTTAGGGTTAAGGTGAGAGTTAGGGTGAGGGTGAGGCTTAGGGTTAGGTTTAGGATTAGGATTAGGCTTAACGTTAGGCTGAGTGTAAGTGTTAGGGTTACAGTTACTGTTAGGCTTATTCTTAGGCTGAGGGTTTGGTTGAAGTTGAGGGTTAGGGTTAGGGTGAGGGTTAGGGTTAGGGTTAGTGTGAGAGATAGGGTTCAATTAAAGTTTAGGGTCAGGGTGAGTTTTAAGGTAAGGTTTACCCTGAGGGTGAGGATTAGGCTTAGGTTTATTGTTAGGGTGAGGGTTAGGATTAGGTTTAGGGTTAGGATTAGGGTTAGGGTAAGTGCTAGCGTGAGGATGAGGTTTAGGGTTAGGGTTACGGTGAGGTTTGCTTAGGGTTAGGGTTAGTGTTAATGTGAGGTTGAGGTTTAGGTTTAGAGTTAGTGTTAGGGTGAGGCTGATTGTGAGGGTCTGGGTTAGGGTTAGTGTTAAATTTAGGGTTAGGGTGAGAGTGAGGGTTAAGCTTAGGGTTAGGATTAAGATTAGGGTAAGGTTTAGGTTGCGTGTGAGGCTTAGGGTTATGGTTAGGCTTAGGGTTATGCTGAGGGTGAGAGTGAAGGTTAGGGTTAGGATGTGTGTTAGGGTTAGGTTTAGGGTGAGTGATAGGGTTCGGGTTAAGTTTAGGGTTAGCGTGAGGGTTATTTTAGGGTTACCGTGAACATGAGGGTTAGGGTTAGCTGGAGGGTTTGAGTTAGGTTTAGGGTTAGGGTGAGGGTTAGGGTTAGGGTTAGGGTGAGGGTTAGGATGAGGATTAAGGTTAAGGTGAGGGCTAGGGTGAGGGTGAGGTTTAGGGTTAGTGTTAGGGTGAGGTTAAATGTTAGGGTTAGGGTAAGGGTGAGGGTTTGGATGAGGTTTAGTGTTACAGTGAGGGTGAGGGTTAGGGTTCCGGTGATGGTTAGGGTTAGGATTATGGTTAGGGTGAGGGTGAGTGTTAGAAATAGGGTTAGGGTTAGGGTTAGCATTAGGTTTAGGATTAGGTTTAGTGTAATTGTTAGGGTTATGGATAGATTTACACTGAGGGTAAGAATGAGGGTTAGGTTTAGGGTTAGGATTAGGGTTAGGGTGAGGCTGAGGCTTAGGTTTAGATTTAGGGTTAGGGGGAGTGTTAGTTTCTGGAAGGGTTAGGGTTAGTGTTAGGGTTAAGGTTAGGGTGAGGGTTCAGTTGAGGTTAAGGGTTAGGGTTAGGTTTAGGATTAGGGTTAGGGTGAGAGTTTAGGGGAGGGTTAGGTTTAGGGATAGGGATAGGATTAGGGTTAGGGTGAGGGTGAGTGTTCGTGTTAGGGTTAGGTTTAGGGTTAGGCTGAGGTTGAGGTTGAGGGTGAGGTTTAGGGTTAAGGTTAGGTTTAGGGTTAACATTAGGGTGAGGGTGAGGTTTAGGGTTAGAGTTATGGTTAGGTTGAGGGTGATTGTGAGCGTTGGGCTTAGGGTTAGTCTTAGAGTTAGGGATAGGTTGTGGGTTAGTGTGTGGGTGAGGCTTAGGCTTAGGTTTAAGATTAGGTTTAGGGTTAAGCTTAGGGTGAGTGTGAGGGTTAGGGTTAGGATTAGGCTTCGGCTTAGGCTGAAGGTGAGTGTTAGGGTGAGGGTTAGGGTTAGGGTGAGGGTTAGGTTTAGGGTTAGGGTGAGAGTTAGGGTTCGGGTTAAATTTAGGGTTAGGGTGAGGGTTAGGTTAAAGGTTATGGTGAGGGTGAGGGTTAGAGTTAGGTTGAGCATTAGGGTTAGGGTTAGGGTTAGGGTGATGGTGATTGTGAGGATTAGGGTTAGTGTTAGGGTGAGGGTTAGGATGAGGGTTAGGGTTAGGATTAGGGTTAGGGTGAGGGCTAGGTAGAGGGTGAGGTTTAGGGTTAGGATTTTTGTGAGTTTTAGGATTAGGGTTATGGTTAGGTTTAGGGTGAGGGTGAGGTTTAGGGTTAGATTTAGGCTAAGGTTGAGGCTGATTGTGACGGTTATGGTTAGGGTTAGTGTTAGAGTTAGGTTTAGGGTGAGGATTAGGGTGAGGGTGAGGGTTAGGCTTAGGGTTAGGATTAGGATTAGGGTAAGGGTTAGGACAAATGTGAGGGTTAGGGTTAGGTTTAGGCTTAGGGTTAGGCTGAGGATGAGGTTGAGGGTGAGGGTGAGGGTTAGGATGAGGTTTAGGGTTAGGGTGAGGGTGAGAGTTAGGGTTCGGGTTAAGTTTAGGGTTTGGGTGAGGGTTAGGGTTAGGGTTACGGTGAGTGTGAGGGTTAGGATTAGTTTGAGGGTTAGGATTAGGTTTAGGGTTATGGTGTGGGTTAGTGTTAGGTTTATGGTTAGGAGTAGACTTAGGGTTAGGATTAGTGTTCTGGTGAGGGCTAGGGTGAGGCTGAGGGTTAGGGTTAGTGCTAGGGTGAGATTTGGGGTTAGGGTGAGGGTTTTGATGAGGGTTAAGGTTATGTTGAGGGTGAGGGTTAGGGTCATGGTTAGGATTAGGGTTAGGGTGAGGGTGTGTGTTAGGATTAGGCTTAGGGTTAGGTTGAGGTTTAGGATTAGTGTTACTGTTAGGCTTAGAGTTAGAGTTAAAGTGAGGGTGAGGGTGAGGGTGAGGGTTAGGGTTAGGGTGAGGTTTAGGGTTAGGGGTAGGATTAGGGTTAGGGTGAGGGTGAGGTTTATGGTTAGATTTAGTTTTAGGGAGAGGCTTAGTTTGTGGTTTAGGTTTAGGGTTAGTGTTAGGGTTAAGGTTAGGGTGAGGGTTAGGTTGAGGTTAAGCATTAGGGGTAGTTTTAGGTTTAGGATTAGGGTTAGGTTGAGGGTGAGTGTGAGTGTTAGGGTTAGGTTTCAGCTTAGGGTTAGGCTGAGAGGGTGAGTGTGGGCGTGAGGATTAGGGTTAGGGTAATGGTTAGGTTTAGGGTTAGGGTGAGGGTTAGGATGAGGGTTAGGGTTAGGATTAGGGTTAGGGTGAGAGCTAGGGAGAGGGTGAGGTTTAAGGTAAGGGTTAGGCTTAGGCTTAGGTTTAGCCTGAGCTTGTGGTTGAGGGTGAGGGTTAGTGTTAGGGTGATGTTTAGTTTTCCAGTTAGGGTGAGGGTTAGTATGAGTTTTAGGGTTAGGGGGAGGGTTAGGTTGAGTATGATTGTAAGGTTAAACGTGAGGTTTAGGCTGAGGATGAGGTTTAAGTTAAGGGTGTGGGTTAGGGTTAAGTGTAGGGTTATGGTAAGGGTTAGGGTTAGGGTTAGGGTGAGGGTTAGATTGAGGATTAGAGTTAGGGTTAGGGTGAGGCTTAGTGTGAGGATGAGGGTTAGGGTTAGGGTGAGGATGAGGATTAGAATCAGGGTTAGGGTGAGGGCTAGGGTGAGGGTGAGGATTAGGGTTAGGGTGAGGTTTAGGTTTAGGGTGAGGGTTATGGTTAGTGTGAAGGTTAGTGTTAGGGTGAGGGTAAGTGTTAGGGTGAGGTTTAGGGTTAGGGTGTGGGTTATGGTTAGATTGAGGGTTAGGGTTAGGTTTATTGTTAGGGTTAGTGTTAGGGTTAAGGTTACGTTTTCGGTGAGCGTGAAGGTTAGGGTTAGGTTGAGGGGGAGGTTTCGGTTTAGAGTTAGGTTTAGGGTGAGGCTGAGGGTGAGAGTGAGGTTTAGGGTTAGTGTTAGGGCTAGGGTTAGGGTGAGGGTTAGCGTTAGGGTTAGGCTTAGGCATAGGGGTAGGGTTATCGTGAGGTTTAGGGTTAGATATAAGGTTAGGGGGAGGGTTAGATTAACGGTTAGGAATAGTGTTAGTGTTATGGTTAGAGTGAGGGTGAGGGTTAGGCTGAGGTTCAGGGTAAGGTTTAGGGTTAGGATTAGGGTTAGCGTGAGGGCTAGGCTGAGAGTTAATATGAGGGTTAGGGTTAATGTTAGGCTTAGGTTTAGGGTGAGGGTTAGGGTTTGTGTTAGGGTGAGAGGGAGGATGAGGATTAGGGTTTGGTTCAGGGTTAGGCTTAGGGATATGGTTAAGGTGATGGTTAGGGTTAGGTTTAAGGTTAGGCTTAGGGTTAGGCTGAGGGTGAGGGTGATGGTTAGGGTTAGGGTTTGGGATAGGGTGAGGGTGAGGATGAGGATTAGGGTTACATTTAGAGTTAGGTTTAGGCTTAGGCTTATGGTTAGGATTAGTGTGAGGTTTAGGGTTAGATATAGGGTTAGGGGGAGGGTTAGGTTAAGGGTTAGAAATAGGGTTAGTGTTAGGGTTAGGGAGAGGGTGAGGGTTAGGTTTAGGCTTAGGGTTAATGTGAGGGTTAGTGTTAGTGTTAGGATTAGGGTTAGGGTTAGGGTGAGGGTAAGTGTTAGGGTGAGGTTTTGGGTTAGGGTGAGGGTTCTGGTTAGGGTGAGGGTTAGCATTAGCTTTAGGGTTATTGTTAGGGTTATTTTTAGGCTTACGGTTACTGTGAGGATGAGTGTGAGGTTTAGGGTTAGAGTTAGGGTGAGGTTTAGTGTTTGGGTTAGGGTTAGAGTGAGGGTTAGGGTGAGGGTAAGCTTTAGGAATAGAGTTAGGGTTAGGGTCATGGTTAGGTTGAGTTTTAGGGTTAGCGTTAGTGTTAGGGTTAGGGTGAGATTTTGGGTGGGTTAGGGTTAGGGTTAGTATTAGGGTTAATGTTAGGGTTAGGGTATGGGTGAGGTTTAGTGTTCTAATTATGGTTAGGGTGAGGCTGAGTGTGAGGGTTAGTTTTAGTTTTAGTGTTAGTGTTACCGTGAGGGTTAGGGTGAGGATGAGGGTTAGGGCTAGGGTTAGGTTTAGGATTAGGGTTAGGGTGACTGTGAGTGTTAGGGTTAGGGTTAGGGTTAGCCTTAGGTTTAGGCTGAGCGTGAGGGTGAGTGTGAGGTTTAGGTTTAGGGTGAGGGTTAGGGTTAGGTTTAGGGTGAGGTTTAGTGTTAGGTTTAGGGTTAGGGTGATGGTGAGGTTTAGGGGTAGAGTTAGGTTTAGGGTGAGGGTGAGTTTGAGGGTTAGGGTTAGGGTTAATGTTATGGTTAATGTTAGGCTTAGGTTTAGGCTGAGGGTGAGGGTGAGTGTTAGGGTTAGAGTTTGGATGAAGTTTTGGTTTAGGGTTACGGTTAGAATTAGTGTTAGGGTGAGAGTGAGGTTTAGAATTAGAGTTAGGGTTTGTGTTAGGGTAGGGTTAGGGTGATGGTTAGGGTTAGGCTTAGGCTTAGGCTTAGGTTTAGGCTTAGTCCGAGCATGAAGGTGAGGGTTAGGGTTAGAGTTAGGGTGATGGTTCAGGTTAGGGTTAGTGTTATTGATAGGGTTAGGGTCAGAGTTACGGTGAGGGTGAGTGTGCGGGTGAGGGTTAGCGTTAGGGTTAGGGAGGGGTTTATGGGTAGGGTTAGGGTTAGGGTTAGGGTGAGGGTTAGGGTTAGGATTATGGTTAGGGTGAGGGCTAAGGTGAGATTTAGGGTTAGGGTTAGGTTTAGGCTTAGGCTTAGGGTTAGTCTGAGGGTGAGGTTGAGGGTGAGGGATATGTTTAGGGTGATGGTTAGGGTTACGGTTAGGGTGAGGGTTAGGATGAGGGTTAAGTTTAGGGTGAGGGTTAGCGTTAGCGTGATGGTAAGTGTAAAGGTGAAGATTAGTATGAGGCTGAGGGTTAAGATAAGGGTAAGTTTTAGGGTTAGGGTTAGGGTTAGGGTAAGGATTACAGTTATTGTTAGGGTTAGGATTAGGGTTACCCTTACAGTGATGGTGAGGGTTAGGTTTAGGTTTAAGGTGAGGTTTAGGTTTAGGGTTATGGTTTGAGTTTGGGTTAGGGTTAGGATTAGTGTTAGGGTGAAGTGTAGGGTGAGGTTGAGGGTTAGGGTTAGGGTTAGGTTTAGGGTTAGGATTAGGGTTATGGTGAGGGTGAGTGTGTGGGTTAGGGTTAGGTTTAGGGTTAGGCATCGGGTTAGGCTAAGGATGAGGTTGAGGGTGAGCGTTAGGGTCAGGTTGAAGGTTTGGTTTAGGGTTAGGTTGAGGGTGAGTGTGTGGGTTAGGGTTAGTTTTAGGGTTAGGCTTAGGTTTAGGGTTAGGGTGAATTTAAGAGTGAGGATTAGGGTTAGGGTGAGGGTTAGGTTTAAGGTTAGGGTAAGGGTTAGTGTGAAGGTTACATTGAGGTTTAGGGTTAGGGTTACGGTGAGTTTTAGGGTTTGGATTAGTGTTAGAGTTATGTTTAGGGTGAGGGTGAGGTTTAGAGTAGAGTTAGGTTTAGGGTGAGGTTTATGTTGAGGGTTAGGTTTCGTGTTCGTGTTAAGGTTAGGGTTAGGGTGAGAATTAAGGGGAGGGTTAGGGTTAGTTTTAGGATTAGAGTTAGGGTGAGGTTAAGGGTGAGGGTTATAGTTAAGGTGAGTGTTTGGGTTAGGGTTAGAGTGAGGGTTAGGGTGAGGGTTAGGCTTAGGCTTAGGGTTTGGTTATGGGCTAAGGTGAGTGTGAGGGTTAGGGTTAGTGTTAGGGTTAGGGTGAGGGTGAGGGATAGATTGAGGATTAGTGTTAGGTTTAGTGTGAGGTTTACAGTGAGGATGAGGGTTAGGGTTAGGTTGACGGCTAGGTTGAGGGTGAGGGTTAGGGTTAAGCTGACGTTTAGGGTTAGGGTTAGGTTTTGGGTTGGTGTGAGGGTTAGTGTTAGGATTAGGGTTAGTGTTAGGGTGAGAGTAAGTTTGAGGGTGATGGTTTGGGTTAGGGTGAGGGTTATGGTTAGGGTAAGTTTTAGGAAAAGGTTTAGGGTTATTGTTAGGTTTAGGTTTATTGTTACGGTTAAGGTGAGGGTGAAGATGAGGGTTAGGGTTAGGGTAAGGGTGAGGTTTAGGGTTTGGCTTAGGTTTACAGTTGGGGTTAGGGTGAGGGTTAAGTTGAGGTTTAGGGTTAGTGTTCGTGTTAAGGTTAGGGCTAGGGTGAGAGTTAGGGGGAGGGTTAGCGTTAGGGTTAGGATTAGGGTTAGGATTAGTGTTAGAGTGAGGGTGAGTGTTTGTTAGGGATAAGTTTAGGTTTAGGCTTAGGGTTAGGCTGACGGTGAGGGTGAGGATGAGGTTTAGGGTTATGGTGAGGGTTAGGGTTAGTGTTAGGGTGAGGTTTAGTGTTAGGGTTAGGGTTAGAGTTAGGGTTAGGTTGAGGTTGAGGTTTAGGGTTAGAGTTAAGGATAGGGTGAGGGTTAGGGTTAGGATTATGGTTAGGGTCAGGGCTAGGGTGAGGTTTAGGTTTAGGGATACTGTTAGGTTTAGGATTAGGGTTAGGGTAGAGTGAGTGTGAAGGTTAGGGTTAGGGTTTGGGTTAGGCTTAGGGTTACCGTGAGGATTCGCGTTTGGTTTTGGGTTAGGGTGAGGGTGAAGCTGAGGATTAGGGTTAGTTTGAGGGTTATGGTTATGGTTATGGTTAGGGTTAGGATTAGGCTTAGGTTTAGGGTGAGAGTTAGGGTTAGGGTTTGTGTTAGGGTGAAGGTGAAACTGAGGATGAGGGTTAGGTTTTGGGTTATGCTTAGGGTTAGGGTTAGGGTTAGGATTATGGTTAGGGTTTCAGTAATGGTTATTCTGAGGTTTACGGTTAGGCTTAGGGTTAGGCTGAGGATGAGGGTGGGGGTGAGGGTTAGGGTTCGGGTGATGGTTAGGGTTAGGGTTAGTGTTATTGTTAGGGTCAGGCTTTGAGTTATGGTGAGGTTGTGGGTTCGGGTGAGGATTAGGGTTAGGGTTAGAGTGGGCTTTAGGGTTAGGGTTAGGGTTTGGGTGAAGGTGAGGTTTAGGGTTAGTGTTTGGGTTAGGGTGAGTGTGAGGCTGAGGATACGGGTTAGGTTTAGGGTTAGGATTAGGTTTAGGGTTAGAGTTAGTGTTAGGATTAGGGTTACGGTGAGGTTTAGGGTTAGGGTTAGGGTTAGTGTGAGGGTTAGTGTTAGTTTTAGGGTTAGGGTTAGGGTTAGGCTCAGGGTGAGGCTGAGGGTGAGGGTTAGGGTTAGGGTGAGGGTTAGGGTAAGGTTTAGGGTGAGAGTTAGTGTTTGGGTTAAGTTTAGTGTTAGGTTGAGGCTTAGTGTAAGGATTATGTGAGGGTGAGGGTTAGGGTTAGGTTGAGGGTTAGGGTTAGGATTAGGGTTAGGGTGAGTGTGAGGGTGAGGTTTAGGATTAGTGTTAGGGTGAGGGTTAGGATGATGATTAGGGTTAGGTTTAGGGTTAGGGTGAGGGCTAGGGTGAGGGTGAGGTTTAGGGTTACGGTTAGGTTTAGGTTTAACTTTAGGGTGAGGGTGAGGGTTAGAATTAGAGTTAGGATTATTGTTAGGGTTAGGTTAAGGCTTTTGGTTATCATGAGGGTTAGGGTGAGTTTTAGGGTTAGGGTGAGGTTTAGTGTTTGGGTTAGGGTTAGTGTTAGTTTTAGGCTGAGGGTGAGGTTTAGGGTTAGAGTTAGGGTTAGAGTGAGGGTTAGGTTGCGGTTAGGTTTAGGGATAGTGTTAGGGTTAGGGTTAGGGTGAGATTTAGGGGGAGTGTCAGGGTTAAGGATAGGGTTAGTATTAGGGTTAGGGTGAGGGTGAGTGTGTGTGTTAGGGTTAGGTTTAGGGTTAGGCTTAGGTTTAGGCTGAGGGTGAGGTTGAGGGTGAGGGTTAAGGTTACAGTGTGGGTTAAGTTTAAGGTTAGGGGGAGGGTTAGGATGAGGGTTAGGGTTAGGGTTGGGATGAGGGCTAGGGTGAGGGTGAGGTTTAGGGTTAGAGTTAGGGTTAGGGTGAGGATTAGGATTAGGGTGAGGGTTACAGTTATTGTGAGGGTGAGTGTTGGGTTTAGGTTAGTGTTAGGGTGAGGGGAAGTGTTATGTTGAGGGTTAGGTTTAGGGTGAGGTTTATGGTTAGGGTGAGGTTTAGGGTTAGGGTTAGGGTGAGGGTGAGGTTGAGGTTTAGTGTTAGATTTAGCGTTAGAGGGAGGATTAGGGTGAGGTTTAGTGTTAGTGTTAGTATTAGGGTTAGGGTGAGGGTTAGGTTTAGGTTGAGGTTTAGGTTTAGGGTTAGGGTTAGCGTTAGTGTGAGTGTTAGTGTTAGGGTTAGGGTTAGTGTTAGGGAGAGTGTATGTGTTAGGGTTAGGGTTTGGGTTAGGGTGATGGATTTGGTTAGGGTGAGGGTTAGGATTAGGGTTAGGATTATTGTTAGGGTTAGGTTTAGGGTTTTGGTTATCATGAGGGTGAGGGTGAGGGTTAGGGTGAGGTTTAGTGTTTGGTTTAGGGTTAGTGTTAGGTTTAGGCTGAGGGTGAGGTTTAGGGTTAGAGTTAGGGTTAGAGTGAGAGTTAGGTTGAGGGTTAGGGTTAGGGATAGTGTTGGGGTTAGGGTTACAGTGAGATTTAGGGGGAGCGTTAGGATTAGGGATAGGGTTAGGATTAGGGTTAGGGTGAGGCTGAGTGTGTGTGTTAGGGTTAGGTTTAGGTTTAGGCTTAGGGTTAGGCTGAGGGTGAAGTTGAGGGTGAGGGTTAGGGTTAGGGTGAGGGTTAAGTTTAGGGTTAGTGGGAGGGTTAAGATGAGGGTTAGGGTTAGAATTAGAGTTAGGGTGGGGTCTAGGGTTAGGGTTAGGGTTGAGGTTAGGGTGAGGGTAAGATTTATTGTTAGAGTTAGGGTTAGGATGAGGCTGTGGTTGAGCGCTAGGGTTAAGTTTAGGGTTAGGGTTAGGTTTATGGTTATGGTTAGCGTGAGGGTGAGGGTTAGTGTTAGGTTTAGGATTATGTTTTGGGTTAAGTTTCGGCTGAGTGTAAGGGTTAGGGGTACAGTTAGGGATAGGCTTAGCCTTAGCCTGAGGGTGAGGGTGAGGGTGAGGTTGAGGGTTAGGATGAGTGTTAGGTTTAGGGTTAGGTTGAGAGTTAGGGTTCGGGTTAAATTTAGGGTTAGGGTGAGCGTTAGGGTAAGGTTTACAATTAGGGTGAGGTTTAGGGTTAGGTTTACTGTTAGGGTGAGTGTTACGGTTAGGATTAGTGTTAGGGTGAGGGCTAGAGTGAGGGTGATATTTAGGGTTAGGGTTAGGGTGAGGTTTAGCTTAGAGTTAGGGTTAGTTTTAGGGTGAGGGTGTGGTTTAGGGTTAGATTTAAGGTTAGGTTGAGGCTGATTGTGAGGGTTATGGTTAGGGTTAGTGTTAGAGTTAGGGTTAGGTTGATGGTTAGGGTGAGTTTGACTGTTAGGCTTAGGGTTAGGATTAGGATTAGGGTAAGTTTTGGGGTAAATGTGAGGATTAGGGTTATGGTTAGGGTTAGGGTTATGGTTAGGCTTAGGGTTATGCTGAGGGTGAGAGTGAGGTTTAGGGTTAGAGTTAGGGTTGGGTGAGGGTGACAGTTAGGGTTAGTGTAAGTGTGATGGTTCGGGATAGGTTTAGTGTTATTGATAGTGTTAGGGTTAGAGTTACAGTGAGGGTGAAGGTGCCCGTGCGGGTTAGGGTTAATTTTAGGGTGGGGTTTACGAGTAGGGTTAGGGTTAGGGTTAGGGTGAGAGTTAGTGTTAGGATTCGGGTGAGGGTTAGGGTTAGGGTGAGGGTTAGGGTTAGGTTTAGGCTTAGGATTAGGATTGGTCTGAGGGTGAGGTTGAGAGTGAGGAATAGGGTTAGGTTGATGGTTAGGGTTAAGCTTAGGGTGAGGATTAGGATGAGGGTTAGGGTTAGGGTTAGGTTTAGCGTGAGGGTGATGGTAAGTGGAAAGGTGAGGATTAGGCTGAGGCTGAGAGTTAAGAAAAGGGTATGTTTGAAGGTTAGGGTGAGGGTTAGGGCAAGGGTTATGGTTTGGGTTAGGGTGAGGGTGAGGGTTAGATTGAGAATTAAGGTTAGGATACTGTGAGGGTTAGGGTGAGGGTTAGGGTTACAATTAGGGTTAGCTTGAGGGCTAGGGTGAGGGTGAGGGTTAGGATTAGGGTTAGTGTGAGGTTTAGAGTTAGGTTGAGTGTTAAGATTAGTGTGAGGGTTAGTGTTAGGGTTAGGCTTACTGTAAGGGTGAGGGTAAGTGTTAGGGGGAGGGTTAGGGTTAGGGTGAGTGTTATGGTTAGGGTGAGGGTTAGAGTTAGTTTTAGGGTTATTGTTAGTGTTAGGGTTAGGTTTACCCTTACAGTGAGGGTGAGGGTTAGGGTTAGGTTTAGGGTGAGGTTTAGGGTTAGGGGTATGGTTAGAGTTTGGATTAGGGTTAGGATTAGGGTTAAGGTGAAGGCTAGGGTGGGGGTGAGGGTTAGGGTTAGGTTTATGGTTAGGGTTAGGATTAGGTTTAGGCTGAGGGTGAGTTTGTGGGTTAGGGTTAGGTTTAGGGTTAGTCTTAGGGTTAGGCTAAGGGTGAGGTTGAGGGTGAGGGTTACGGTTAGGTTGAGGGTTAGGGTAATGGTTAGGTTACGGTGAGTGGGTGGTTTAGGGGTAGGCTTCGGGTAGGCTAACGGTGAGGTTAAGGGTGAGGGTTAGGATTAGCGTGAGGGTTAGTTTTAGGGTTAGGGTGAGGGTTAGGATGAGGGTTAAATTTAGCATTAGGGTTAGAGTGAGGCTAGGGTGAGGGTGAGGTTTAGGATTAGGGTTAGGGTTAGAGTGAGGATGAGTTTTAGGTTTAGAGTTAGGTTTAGGGTGAGGGATACGGTTTAGTTTTAGGGTTAGGTTTAGTGTTAGGGTTAGGGTTAGGGTGAGGGTTAGGGTTATGATGAGGGTTAGGTTTAGGGTGAGGGTTAAGTTTAGGGTTAGGGTAGGTTCAGGTTTAGGGTTAAGGTTGAGGGTTAGAATTAGGATTACGGTTAGGTTGATGGTTAGGGTTAGGCTTAGGGTTAGGGTTTGTATGAGGTTTAGGGTTACAATTAGGTTTATGGTGAGGGCTAGAGTGAGAGTGAGGGTTATTGTTAGGGTTAGGGTGATGTTTAGGGTTAGGATTAGGGTTACGGTGAGGGTGAGGGTTAGGTTTAGGGTGAGGGTTAGGGTTAGGGTTAGGGTTAGGGTAAGGTTCAGTGTTAGGATTAGGGTTAGGGTTAGAGTTACAGTGAGGGTGAGGGTGAGGGTGAGGGTTAGGATCAGGTTTAGGGTGAGGTTTAGAGTTAGGGTTATGGTTAGGATGAGGGTGAGGTTTAGGGTTAGAGTTAGGGTTATGGGGAGGATTAGGGTGAGCGTTAGGGTTAGGGTTAGGGTTAGTGTTGGGGTTAGGGTGAGGGTTAGGTTGAGGATTAATGTTAGGGTTAGGGTTACATTTAGGATTAGGTTTACGGTAAGGGTGAGTGTGAGGGTTAGAAATAGGGTTCGGCTTAGGCTTAGGGTTATGCTGTGGGTATGGGTGTATGTATATGAGGATTAGGTTTAGCAAGATGGTTAGGTTTATGGTTAAGTTAAGGGTTAGGATTAGGCTTAGGGTTAGGGTGAGGGCTAGGGTGAGGGTGAGGGTTAGGGTTAGTGTTAGGGTGAGGTTTAGGGTTAGGGTTAGGGTGAGGGTGAGGGTTAGGATGAGGGTTAATGTTAGAGTTAGGGTTACATTTATGATTAGGGTTACGTTTAGGATTAGTTTTAAGGTAAGGGTGAGTGTGAGGGTTAGGGTTAGTGTTCAGCGTAGGCTTAGGATAATGCTGAGGGTATGGGTGTATATGAGGATTAGGTTTAGAAAGATGGTTAGGTTTATGGTTAAGTTAAGGGTTAGCATGAGGCTTAGGGTTAGGATTAGGGTTAGGGTTTGGGTTAGGGTGAGGGTGAGGGTTAGGGTTAGATTTAGGCTTAGGCTTAGTGTTAGGCTGAGGCTAAGGTTGAGGGTGAGGGTTAGGGTTAGGTTGATGGTTGGAGTTACTGTTAGGGTGAGGGTCAGGATAAGGATTATTGTTAGGGTGAGAGTTAGGGTGAGGGTGACAATAAGGGTAAATGTGAGGATTAGGCTGAGGGTGAGGGTTAGGGTAAGGGTGAGGGTTAGGGTTAGGGTGAGGGTGAGAGTTAGATTGAGGATTAGTGTTATGGTTAGTGTGAGGTTTAGGATGAGGACGAGGGTTAGGGTTAGGGTGAGATTTAGGGTTAGGGTGATGGTTAGGTTTAGTGTGAGGGTTAGTGTTAGGGTTAGCATTAGTGTTAGGGTGAGGGTAAGTGTTAGGGTGAGGGTTAGGGTTAGGGTGAAGGGTATGTTTAGGATGAGGGTTAGGGTTAGGGTTAGGGTTATTTTTAGTGTTAGTTTCAGGGTTACGGTTACAGTGAGGGTGAGGGTGAGGGTGAGGGTTAGCATTAGGATGAGGTTTAGGTTTAGGGTTGGGGTTAGAGTTAGGGTTAGGGTGAGGGTGAGGTTTAGGGTTAAAGTTAGTTTTAGTGTTATTGTTGGGGTTAGGGTGAGGTTTAGGGTTAGTTTTTGGCTTAGGCTTAGGACAAGCATGAGTGTGAGGGTTAGGGTTAGAGTGAGGGTTAGGGTTAGGGTGAAGGTTAGTGTTATTGTTAGGGTTAGTGTTAGGGTGAGGGTAAGTGTTAGGGTGAGTTTTAGGGTTAGGGTGAGGGTTATGTTTAGGGTGAGTGTTAGGGTTAGGGTTAGGGTTATTGTTAGGGTTAGGGTATCGGTTATGGGAACAGTGAGGGTAAGGCTGAGGGTTAGGGTTAGGGTTAGGGTGAGCTTTAGGGTTAGGGTTAGGGTTAGAGTTAGAGTTAGGATGAGAGTGAGGTTTAGGGTTAGAGTTAGGGTTAGTGTTTGTGTTAGGGTTAGGGTGAGGGTTATGGTTAGGGTTAGGCTTAGGCTTAGGCTTAGGCTTAGGCCTACCATGAAGGTGAATATTAGGGTTAGGGTGAGGGTTAGGATGAGGTTTAGGGTTAGGAATAGGGTTAAGGTGAGGGCTAGGGTGAGGGTTAGAGTTACAGTGAGGGTGAGGGTTAGGATTCGGGTGAGGGTGAGGTTTAGTGTTAGGGGTAGGTTTAGGGTTAGTGTTTGGGTGAGGTTTATGGTTAGATTTAGGGTTAGGGAAAGGGTTAGTTCGTGGGTTAGGGTTAGGGTTAATATTAGGGTTAAGGTTAGGGTGAGGGTTAGGTTGAGGTTAAGTTTTAGGGGTAGGGTTAGGTTTCGGATTAGGGTTAGGGTGAGGGTGAGTGTGAGGGTTAGGGTTAGGGTTAGGCTTCCGCTTAGGGTTATGCTGAGGGTGAGTGTGGGCGTGAGTATTAGGGTTATGGTGATTGTTAGGTTTAGGCTTAGGGTGAGGGTTAGGATGAGGGTTAGGGTTTGGATTAGGGTTAGGGTGAGGACTAGGGAGAGGCTGAGGGTTAGCGTAAGGGTTAGGATTAGGCTTAGGGTTACGATGAGCTTGAGGTTGAGGGTGAGGGTTAGGGTTAGGGTGATGGTTAGGTTTACTGTTAGGGTGAATTTTTGGATGAGGTTTAGGGTTAGGGGGAGGGTTAGGGTGAGGATAATAGTAAGGGTAAAGTTGAGGTTTAGGCTGAGGTTGAGGGTTAAGATAAGGGTGTGGGTTAGGGTTAAGTTTAGTGTTAGGGTAAGGGTTAGGGTTAGGGTTAGTGTGAGGTTTAGGGTGAGGATGAGGGTTAGGGTTAGGGTGAGGGTGAGGGTTAGAGTTAGAGTTAGGGTGAGGGTTAGGATTAGGGTGAGGGTTATGGTTAGGTGAGTGTTAGGCTTAGGGTTATTGTTAGGGTTAGGGTTAGGGTTACATTTTCGGTGAGCGTGAAGGTTAGGGTTAGGTTGAGTGTTAGGTTTAGAGTGACGGTGAGGGTTAGGGTTAGGGTGAGGGCTAGGTTGAGGATTAGGGTTAGGTTTAGGTTTAGGGTGAGGGCCAGGGCGAGGGTGAGTGTTAAGGTTAGTGTTAGGGTGAGGTTTATGGTTAGGGTTAGAGTTAGGGTAAGGGTTTGAATGAGCGTTAGGTTTACAGTGAGGATGAAGTTTAGGGTTAGGGTGAGGGTTAGGGTTATTATTAGGTTTTGGGTGAGGGTGAGTTTTAGGATTAGGGTTGTTGTTGGGTTAGGTTTAGTGTTAAGATTAGTGATATTGTTAGGGTTAGGGTTAGAGTTACGGTGAGGGTGAGGGTGAGGGTTAGGGTTAGGATTAGGGTTAGGGTGAGGGTGAGGTTTAGGGTTAGATTCAGGGTTAAGGGGAGGGTTAGTTCGTGGGTTAGTGTTAGGGTTAGTGTTAGGGTTAAGGTTAGGGTGACAGTTAGGTTGAGGTTAAGGGTTAGGTTTATGGTTAGGTTTAGGATTAGTGTTAGTGTGAGGGTGAGTGTGAGGATGAGGGCTAGGGTTGGCATGAGGGTTAGGTTTAGGGTTAGGATTGGTGTTATTGTTAAGGTTATGGTTAGAGTTAAGTTGAGGGTGGGGGTGAGGGTTAGGGTGACATTTAGAGTTAGGATGAGGTTTAGGGTTAGGGTTAGCGTGAGGGTGAGGTTTAGGGTTAGATTAGGGTTAGGGGGAGGGTTAGATTGTGGGTTAGTGTTAGGGTTAGGGTTAGGGTTATGGTTATGTGTGATAGTTATGTTGAGGTTAAGGGTTAGGTTTATGGTTAGGTTTAGGATTAGGATTAGGGTTAGGGTGAGGGTGAATGTGAGGATTACGGTTAGGGTTATGCTTAGGCTTCGGGTTAGGCTGAAGATGAGGGTGGGGTTGAGGTTTAGGGTTATTTTGATGGTTAGGTGTAGGGTTAGGGTGAGGGTTAGGGTTTGGGTTAGGGTTAGATTTAGGTTTAGGGTGAGGGTGAGGTTTAGGGTTAGAGTTAGGGTTAGGGTGAGGGTTAGGTTGAAGTTTAGGTTTACGGTTAGTGTTATGGTTAGGGTTCCGGTGAGAGTTAGGGGGAGGGTTAGGGTTAGGGATAGGGTTAGGATTAGAGTTAGCGTGAGGGTGTGTGTGTATGTTAGGGTTAAGTTTAGGGTTAGGGTTAGGCTTAGGGTTAGGCTGAGGTTGAGGGTGAGGGTGAGGTTTAGTGTTAGGGTGGGGGTTAGGGTTAGGGTTAGGTGTAGGGGCAGGTTTAGGTTTAGAGTTAGGGTTAGGTTCAGGCTGAGGTTGAGGGTTATGGTTAGGTTTAGTGTTAGGGTTAGGGTTAGGGGGAGGGTTAGGATTAGTTGTAGGGTTACGATTAGGGTTAGGGTGAGGGCTAGGCTGAGGGTTAATATGAGGGTTAGCTTTAGGGGTAGGGTTAGGTTTAGGATTAGGGTTAGGGTGAGGGTGTGTGTGAGGGTTAGGGTTAGCGTTAGGCTTTGGTTTACGGTGAGGGTTAGGGTTAGGTTTTGGTTTAGGTTGAGGGTGAGGCTGAGGATTAGGGTTAGGTTTAGTGTTAAGGTTAGGGATAGGGTTAGGGTTAATGTGATGGTTAGGGTTAGGGTTAGGGTTAAGCTTAGGTTTAGGCTGAGCTTGAGTGTGTGGTTTGGGGGTAGGCTTACGGTTAGGGTTAGGGTTAGGGTTAGGTTTAGTTTTAGGCTTAGGCTTAGAGTTAGGGTTAGCGTGAGGTTTAGGGTTAGATATAGGGTTAGGGGGAGTGTTAGGTTAAGGGATAGGAATATGGCTAGTTTTAGGTTTAGGGTGGGTGTGAGGGTTAGATGAGGTTTATGGTTAGAGTTAGGGTTAGGGTTAGTGGGAGGGTAAGTGTTAGGGTTAGAGTTAGTGTTAGGGTGAGGGTAAGTGTTGGGGTGAGGGTTTGGGTTAGGGTGACGGTTATGGTTAGGGTGAGGGTTAGGATTAGCTTTAGGGTTATTGTTAGGGTCAGGTTTAGGGTTACGGTTACTGTGAGTGTGAGTGTGAGGGTTTGGGTTAGTGTTAGGGTGAGGTTTAGTGTTCGGGTTAGTGTTAGAATGAGGGTTAGGGTGAGGGTGAGGTTTCCGTTAGTTAGGGTTAGGGTGAGTGTTAGGTTGAGGGTTAGGTTTAGTGTTCGTGTTAAGGTTAGGGTTAGGGTAAGAGTTAAGGGGAGGGTTAGGGTTAGGGTTAGGGTTAGGATTAGTGTTAGGGTGAGGGTGAGTGTGTGTTAGGGATAAGTTTATGGTGAGGCTTAGGGTTAGGCTGAGGCTAAGGGTGAGGTTGAGGTTTAGGGTTAGAGTGAGGGTTAGGGTTAGGGTTAGGGTGAGGTTTAGTGTTAGGGTTAGGTTTAGAGTTAGGGTTAGGTTGAGGGTGAGGTTTAGGGGTAGAGTTAGGGTCAGGGTGAGAGGGTTAGGATTAGGGTTAGGGTTAGGTTTAGGGTTGAGTTGACGGTAAGGGTAAACATAAGGGTTAGGCTGAGGGTGAGAGTTATGGTAATGTTGAAGGTTAGGTTTAGAGTAAGTTTTAGGGTTAGGGGTAGGTTGAGGGTGAGTGTTAGATTAAGGAATAATGTTAGGGTTAGGGTGAGGTTTAGATTGAGGATGAGGGTTAGGGTTAGGTTGAGGGCTGGGGTGAACGTGAGGGTTAGGGTTAGGGTTAGGCTTAGGGTTAGGCTGAGGATGAGGGTGGGGGTGAGGATTACGGTTAGGGTTAGGGTTAGGGTTATTTTTAGTGTTATGGTTAGGGTTAAGTTTGAGGTTAGGGTGAGGTTGAGGGTGGGGTGAGGATTACGGTTAGAGTAATGATTAGGGTTAGGGTTAGTGTTATTGTTAGGGTTAGGTTTAGAGTTAAGGTGAGGTTGAGGGTGCAGGTGAGGATTAGGGTTAGGGTTACGGAGGGGTTTAGGGTTAGGGAGAGGGTTAGGGTGAGGGTGAGTTTTACAGTTAGATATAGGGTTAGGGGGAGAGTGACGGTGAGGTTTAGGGTTGGGGTTAGTGTTAGGGTTAGGGTGAGGTTGAGGGTTACGTTGAAGTTTAGGGTTAGGGTTAGGGTTAGGGTTAGTGTGAGGGTTAGTTTTAGGGTTACGGTTAGTGTTAGTGTGAGGGTAAGTGTTAGGTGAGGGTTTGGGTTAGGGTTAGGATTATGGTTAGATTGAGGGTTAGGATTACGGTTAGGGTTATTTTTAGGGTTAGGTTTAGGGTTAAGGTTAAGGTGAGGGTGAGGGTGAGGGTTAGGTTTTGGGTTAGGGTGAGGTTTAGTGTTTCAGTTAGGGTTAGATTTAGGTCTAGGGTGAGGGTGAGGTTTAGGATTAGGTTTAGTGTTAGTGTGAGGGTTAGGTTGAGGGTTAGGGTTAGTGTTAGGGTTATGGTTAGGGTGATAGTTAGGCAGAGGCTTAGGTTTAGGCTTAGGTTTAGGGTTAGGATTAGGGTAAACCTGAAGGTGATTGTTTGTGTGTTAGGGTTAGGTTTAGGTTAGGCTTACAGTTAGGCTGAGGGTGAGGTTTAGGGTGAGGGATAGGGTTAGGGTGAGGGTTAGTGTTAGGGTTAGGGGGAGGGTTAGAATGAGGATTAGGATTAGGATTAGGGTTAGGGTGAGGGCTAGGTTGAGTGTGAGGTTTAGTGTTAGGTTTAGGATGAGGTTTAGGGTTAGGGTTAGTGTTAGGATGAGGGTGAGGTTTAGGGTTAGAGTTATGATTAGGATGAGGCTGAGGGTGAGGGATAGGGTTAGGGTTAGTGTTAGGGTTAGGGTTAAGGTGAGGGTTAGGGTGAGGTTGAGGTTTAGGGTTAGGGTTAGTATTAGGTTTACGTTTAGGGTTAGGGTGAGGTTTAGTGTTAGGGTTAGGGTTAGGGTGAGGGTAACATTTAGGGTTAGTGTTAGGGTTAGGCTTACGGTTAGGCTGAGGGTGAGGGTGAGGGTGAGGGTTAGGGTGATGATTAGGTTTAGGGTTAGGGTGAGAGTTCGGGTTCGGGATAAGTTTAGGGTTAGGGTGATGGTTAGGGTAAGGGTGAGAGTGAGGGTAACAGTTAGGGTTAGGGTGAGGGTTAGGGTTAGGTTTAGGGTTAGGGTGAGGGTGAGAGTGAGGGTTAGGGTGAGTGTTAGGGTGAGGGTTAGGATGAGGGTTAAGTTGAGGATTCGGATTAGGGTGAGAGCTAGGGTGAGGGTGAGGTTTATGTTTATTGTTAGGGTGAGATTTAGAGTTATGGTTAGGGTTACGGTAATGTTGAGAGTGAGGTTTAGGGTTAGAGTTAGGGTTAGGGTGAGGCTGAGGGCTAGCGTTAGGTTTAGGGTTAGTGTTAGAATTAGGTATAGGGTGAGGCTTAGGGTGAGGGTGAGGGTTAGGCTTAGGGTTAGGATTAGGATTTGGGTAACAGGGTGAGTGTGAGGTTTAGGGTTCGGGTTAGGGTTAGGGTCAGGGCTAGGGTGAAGTTGAGAGTTAAGCTCAGGGTTAGGGTGAGGTTTAGGTTTAGGGTGATGGTTAGCGTTGGTGTGCGGGTTATTTTTAGGTTTAATGTTTGTTTTAAGGTGAGATTAAGTGTTAGGGTAAGGTTTAGGTTTAGGGTGAGGTTTACGATTAGGGTTAGGGTTAGGGTTAGGGTGAGGGTGATGTTAAGGGTTAGAGTTAGGGTTAGGGTGAGGGTTAGGGTTAGGGTTAGAGTTAGGGTTAGGGTGAGATTTAGGGTGGGGGTGAGGATTGGTGTTAGGGTTAAGATTAGGATTAGGGTTAAGGTGAGGTGAGAGTTATGGTTAGGGTTAGGGTTAGGATTAGAGTTAGAGTGAGGGTGAGGATGAGGGTTATGGTTAGGGTGAGTCTTGGGGTTAGGGTTAGAGTGAGGGTTATGGTGAGGGTTAGGCTTAGGCTTAGTGTTTGGTATGGGCTATGTTGTGGGTGTGGGTTAGGGTTAGGGTTAGGGTGAGCCTTAGGCTGGGAGTTAGGGTTAGTATTAGGTTTTGGGTTGGGGTTAGGTTTAGTCTTAATGTTAGGTAGAGGGTGAGCGTGAGGGTGAGGTTTAGGGTTAGGGTGAGGGTGAGGTTTAGGGTTAGAGTTAGCGTTCAGGTGAGGGTTAGTGTGAGAGTTAGGGTTAGGGATAGGGTTAGGGTTAGGGTTAGTTTGAGGGTGATTGTGAGGGCCAGGGTTAGTCTTAGGCTTAGGCTTAGGCTTAGGCCGATCGTGAAAGTGAGGGTGAGGTTTAGGGTTAGAATTAGTGTTATGGTGAAGGCTAGAGTGAGTATGAGGGTTAGGATTAGCGTTTGGTTGAGGTTTAGGGTTAGGGTTACAGTGAGGGTTAGGGTTAGGGTTAAGGTTATAGTGAGGGTTTGGGTTAGGGTTAGGGTTAGGGTGAGGGTCAGGGTAAGGGTTAGGGTTAGTGTAATAGTTAGGGTTAGGGTTAGAGTTACAGTGAGGGTGAGGGTGAGGGTTATGATCAGGTTTGTGTTAAGTTTAGGGTAAGGGTTATGGTTAGGGTGAGGGTGAGGTTTAGGGTTAGAGTTAGGATTTCGGGGAGGGTTAGGATTAGGGTTAGTGTTAGGCTTGGGGTTAGGGTGAGGGTTAGTTTGAGGATTAACATTAGGGTTAGGGTTAGGTTTAGGATTAGGTTTACGGTGAGGATATCTGTGAGGGTTAGGGTTAGGGTTCGTTTAGGCTTAGGGGTAGGCTGAGTGTATGGGTGGGGATGAGGATTAGATTTAGAATGATGGTTAGGTTTCTGGTTAGGTTAAGTGTTAGGATGAGGGATAGGGTTAGAATTAGGGTTAGGATGAGGGCTAGGGTGAGGGTGAGGGTGAGGGTTAGGGTTAGGGTTAGGCTTATGCTTAGGATTAGGTTGAGGCTGAGGGTGAGGGTGATGGTTAGGTTTACGGTGATGGTTGGGGTTATCTTTAGGGTGAGGTATAGAATGAGGATTAGGGTTATGGTGAGGGTTAGTGCGAGGGTGATGGTAAGGGTAAAGTTGAGGGTTAGGTGAGGGTTACGGTCAGGGTGAAGCTTAGGGTTAGGGTGAGGGTGAAGGTTAGATTGAGGATTAGTATTGATGTTAGTGTGATGTTTAGGGTGAGGATGAGGGTTAGGGTTAGGTTGAGGGCTAGGTTGAGGGTGAGGGTTAGGGTTATATTTAGGGTTAGGGTTAGTGATAGGGTTAGGGTTAGGGTGAGGTTTAGGGTGAGGGTGAGGCTAGGGTTAAGGTTAGGATTGGGACTAGTGTTAAGGTGAGGGTGAGTGTGAGGTTTAGGGTTAGGGTTAGGGTTAGGATTAGAGTTAGGATGAGGTCTAGCATGAGGGTGAGTGTTAGTGTTAGGGTTAGGTGAGGTTTAGAGTTAGAATTAAGTTTAGGGATAGGGAGAGTGTTAGCGTTAGGGTTATGGTGAGGGTGAGTGTTAGGGTTATGTTGAGGGTTAGGATTAGGGCTAGGTTTAATTTGAGTGTTAGGGTGAGGGTGATGGTTAGCATGAGGGTTAGGGTTAGGATTTGGTTTAGGATGAGGGATAGGGTGAGAGTGAGGGTTAGGTTGATACTTAGGGTGAGGTTTAGGGTTTGGGTTAGGTTTAGGGTTAGGGTGAGGGTTATGGTTAGGTTATGGTGAGGGTTAGGGTTAGGGTTAGGTTGAGGGTTAGAATTAGGTTTAGGGTTAGGTTGAGGGATAGGGTTACGGTTAGGGTGAGGGTTAGGATGAGGGTTAGGGTTACAATTAGGGTTAGGGTGAGGTCTAGGGTGAGGATGAGTGTTAGTATTAGGGTTAGGGTTAGGGGTAGGGTTAGGGAGAGGGTTAGGGTTCATGTTTCGGTGAGGGTGAGGGTTAGGTTTAGGTTAGTATTAGGTTAGTATTAAGTTTAGGGTTAGGGTTAGGGTTAGCGTGAGGGTTAGGGTTCATGTTTCGGTGAGGGTGAGGGTTAGGTTTGGGGTGAGGGTTAGGTTGAGGACTAAGGTGAGGGTGAGGGTTAGGGTTAGGGTTAGCGTTAGTGTGAGGGTTAAGTTTGGGTTTAGGGTTAGGTTTAGGTTTAGGATTAAGGTTAAGGTGAGGCTGAGTGTGAGGGTTAGGCTGAGGGTTAGGCTTAGGCTTAGGGTTAGGCTGAGGGTGAGTGTAGGGATGAGTGATGGTTCTGGTTAAGGTTAGGTTGAGGGTTAGGATGAGGGTTAGGGTTAGGATTAGGGTTAGGGCGAGGGCTAGGGTGAGTGTTAGTTTCGGGGTTAGGTTTAGGCTTAGGGTTAGGATGAGGCTGAGGCTGAATTTGAAAGTGAAGGTTAGGTTTAGGTTGATGTTTACGGTTAAGGTTAGGGTGAGGGATAGGATGAGGGTTATGGTTTAGGGTGAGGGTTAGGATGAGGGTGACTGTAAGAGAAAAGGTGAGGTTAGGCTGAGGATGAGGGTTATGGTAAGGGTGAGGTTTCGGTTAGGGTGATGGTGAGGGTTAGATTGAGGATTAGTGTTAGGGTTAGTGTGAGGTTTAGGGTGAGGATGAGGGTTAGGGTTAGGGTGAGGGCAAGGGTGAAGTTGAGGGTTACGGTTAGGGTTAGGGTGTGGTTTAGGTTTAGGGTGATGGTTAGCGTTAGTGTGAGGGTTAGGGTTAGGGTTGGTGTTAGTTTTAAGCTGAGGGTAAGTGTTAAGGTAAGGTTTAGGTTTAGGGTGAGGTTTAGGATTAGGGTTGGGGTTAGGATTAGTTTGAGGGTGAGGGTTAGGGTGGAATTTAGTGTGGGGGTGAGGTTGCCAGTTAGGGTTAGGATTAGGATTAGGGTTAAGGTGAGGGTGAGTGTTAGGGTTAGGGTTAGGAATAGGATTAGATTTAGGGTGAGGTTGAGGGTGAGGTTATGGTTAGGGTGAGTGTTGGGGTTAGTGTTAGAGTGAGGGTTAGGGTGAGGGTTAGGCTTTGGTTTAGGATTTTGGCATAGGCTACGGTGAGGGTGAGGGTTAGGGTTAGGGTTAGGGTGAGCGTTAGGGTACGGGTTAGGGTTAGTATTAGGGTTAGGGTTGGGGATAGGGTTAGGCTTAATGTTAGGCAGAGGTTGAGGGTGAGGGTGAGGTTTAGGGTTAGGGTGAGGGTGAGGTTTAGGGTTAGAGTTAGTGTTCATGTGAGGGTTAGGGTTAGGGTTAGGCTTCCGTTTAGGGTTAGGATGAGGGTGAGTGTGAGGGTCAGGGTTTGTCTTAGGCTTAGGCTTATGCTTAGGCCGTGCGTGAAGGTGAGGGTGAGGCTTAGGGTTAGCATTAGGTTTAGGGTGAGAGCTAGAATGAGGATGAGGGTTAAGGTTAGCGTTAGGATGAGGTTTAGGTTTATGGTTACGGTGAGGGTGAGGGTTAGGTTTACGTTTAGGGTTAAGGTGAGGGTTTGGGTTAGGGTTAGTGTTAGGGTGAGAGTCAGGGTTAGGGTTAGGTTAGTGTAATAGTTAGGGTTAGGGTTAGAGTTACAGTGAGGGTAAGGGTGAAGGTGAGGATTAGGATAAGAGTTAGGGTGAGGTTTAGGGATAGGGTTATGGTTAGGGTGAAGGTGAGGTTTAGCATAAGTTTTATGCTTTGGGGGAGGGTTAGGGTGAGGGTTAGGATTAGGGTTAATGTTAGGCTTGGGGTTAGGTTGAGTGTTAAGTTGAGGTTTAAAATTATGGATAGGGTTAGTTTTAGGATTAGGTTTACGGTGAGGGTGAGTGTGAGGGTTAGGGTTAGGGTTCATTTAGGCTTAGGGTTAGGCTGAGTGTATGTGTAGGGATGAGGATTAGGTTTAGAATGATGGTTAGGGTTCTGGTTAGGTTAAGGGTTAGTATGAGGGTTAGGGTTAGAATTAGGGTTAGTGTGAGGGCTAGGGTGAGGGCTAGGGTGAGGGTGAGGTTTAGGGTGAGGATGAGGGTTAGGGTTAAGTTGAGTGTTAGGTTGAGGGTGAGGGTTAGAGTTACGGTTAGGTTTAGGTTTAGGGTGAGGGTGAGGTTTAGGGTTAAAGTTAGGGTTAAGCTGAGGGATAGGGTTTAGGTTTACGGTTAGGATTAGTGTTAGGGTTAGGTTTAGGTTGAGGTTTAGGGTTGGAGTTAGGGTTAGATTTAGGGTTAGGGTTAGGATGAGGGTTAGGGTTAGGCTTAGTCTTTGTCTTAGGCTTAGGCTTACGCCCAACATGAGGGTGAGGATTAGGGTTAGGATTAGGGTGAGGGTTAGGTTTAGGGTTACATTGTGGTCAGGGTTAGAGTTAGGTTGAGGGTTAGAATTAGGTTTAGGGTTAGGTTGATGGTTAGGGTTAGGGTTAGAGTGAGAGTTGGGATGAGGGTTAGGTTTACAATTAGGTTTAGTGTGAGGGCTATGGTGAGGGTGAGTGTTATTGTTAGGGTTAGGGTGAGGTTTAGGGTTAGGGTTAGGGTTAGGGTTACGGTGAGGATGAAGGTTAGGGTTAGGGTGAGGGTTAGGTTTAGGTTTAGGGTGAGGGTGAGGGTTAGGATTAGGGTTAGGGTTAGAGTTACAGTGAGGGTGAGGGTGAGGCTGAGGTTTAGGGTCAGGTTTAGGGTGAGGTTTAGGTTTAGGGTTATGGTTAGTGTGAGGGTGAAGTTTAGGGTTAGAGTTAGGGTTAGGGTGAAGGTTGGGTTGATGTTTAATGTTAGGGTTAGGGTTACCTTTAGGATTAGGTTTACGATGAGGGTGAGTGTGAGGGTTAGGGTTCAGCTTAGGCTTAGGATTAAGCTGAGAGTATGGGTGGGGGATGAGGATTAGATTTAGAATGTTGGTTAGGTTTATGGTTAGGTTAAGGTTAGGATGAGGTTTAGGGTTCGAATTAGGGTTCTGGTGAGGGCTAGGTTGAGGGTGAGGGTTAAGGTTAGGTTTAGGCTTAGGCTTAAGTTTAGGCTGAGGCTGAGGGTGAGGGTGAGGGTTAGGGTTAGAGAGAGGTTTAGGGTGAGGGTGACAGTAAGTGTAACGGTGAGGATTAGGCTGAGGGTGAGGGTTAGGGTTAGGGTGAGGATGAGGGTTAAATTGAGGATTAGGGTTAGGGTTAGTTTGAGATTTAGGGTGAGGATTAGGGTTAGGGTTAGGGTGAGGTTTAGGGTTAGGGTGATGGTTAGGGTTAGTGTGAGGGTTAGTGTTAGGTTTAGGGTTAGTGTTAGGGTGAGGGTAAGTGTTAGGGTGAGGGTTAGTGTTAGGGTGAAGGTTATGGTTAGGATGAGGGTTAAGGTTAGGGATAGGGTTATTGTTAGGGTTAGGGTTAGGCTTACGGTTACAGAGAGGGTGAGGGTGAGGTGAAGGGTTAGGGTTAGGTGAGGTTTACCTTTAGGGTTAGGGTTAGAGTTAGGGTTAGGGTTGAGGTGAGGTTTAGGGTTAGAGTTAGGTTTAGTGTTATTGTTGGGGTTAGGGTGAGGTTTAGGGTTAGTTTTAGGCTTAGGTTTAGGCTAAGCATGAGGGTGTGGGTTAGGCTTAGTGTTAGGTTGGGGTTTAGGGTTAGGGTTAGAGTGAAGGTGAGGTTGAGGGTTAGGGTTAGTGTTTGTGTTAAGGATAGGGTTAGAGTGAGAGTTAAAAAGAGGGTTAGGATTAGGGTTAGGGTTAGGATTAGTGTTAAGGTGAGGGTGAGTGTGTGTGATAGGGATAGGTTTATGGTTAGGCTTAGGATTAGGGTTACGGTTAAGGTTTAGGGTTAGGGTGAGGGTTAGGGTTAGGGTGAGGTTTAGTGTTAGGGTTAGGGTTAGAGTTAGGGTTAGGTTGAGGGTTAGGTTTAGGGGTAGAGTTAGGGTTAGGGTGAGGGTTAGGGTTATGGTTAGGGTGAGGGTTAGGGAGAGGTTTATGGTTACGGTGAGGGTTAGGGTGGGGGTGAAGGTAAGGGTAAACGTGAGGTTTAGGCTGAGGGTGAGAGTTACGGTAATGGTGAGAGTTAGGGTTAGGGTGAGTGTTAGGGGTAGGGGTAGGGTGAGGGTGAGGGTTAGATTGAGGATTAGTGTTAGGGTTAGGGTGAGGTTTAGGGTGAGGAGGAGGGTTAGGGTTAGGTTGAGGGTTAGGGTGAAGGTGAGGGTTAGAGTTAGGGTTAGGGTCAGGTTTAAGGTTGGGGTGATGGTTAGGGTTAGTTTGAGGTTTATCTAGTGTTAGGGTAGGTGTTAGGGTGAGGGTAAGTGTTAGGGTGAGGGTTAGGTTTAGGGTGAGGTTTATGTTTATTGTGAGGGTTAGGGTTAGAGTTAGGGTTATTGTTAGGGTTAGGGTATCGGTTATGGTAACGGTGAGGGTCAGGGTGAGTTTTAGGTTTAGGGTTAGGGATAGAGTTAGGGTTAAGGTGAGAGTGAGATTTAGGATTAGAGTTAGGGTTAGTGTTTGGGTTAGGGTTAGGGTTAGGGTTACGGTTAGAGTTAGGCTTAGGCTTAGGCTTAGGCCTAGCATGAGGGTGAGGGTTAGGGTTAGGGTGAGGGTTAGGATAAGGTTTAGGGTTAGGAATAGGGTTAGGGTGAGGGCTAGGGTGAGGGTTAGAGTTACAGTGAGGGTGAGGGTTATTGTGAGGGTGAGGGTGAGGTTTGGTGTTAGGGGTAGGGGTAGGGTTATGTTTAGGGTGACGTTTATGGTTAGATTTAGGGTTAGGGAGAGGGTTAGTTCGTGGGTTAGAGTTAGGGTTAATATTAGGGTTCAGGTTAGGGTGAGGGTTAGGTTGAGGTTAAGTGTTAGGGTAGGGTTAGGATTTGGATTAGGGTTAGGTTGAGGGTGAGTGAGAGTGTTAGGGTTAGTGTTAGGCTTCGGCTTAGGGTTAGGCTGAGGGTGAGTGTGGGCGTGAGGATTAGGGTTAGGGTGATTGTTAGGTTTAGGCTTAGGGTGAGGGTTAGGATGAGGCTTAGGTTTAGGATTTAGGGTTAGGGTGAGGGCTCGGGAGAGGGTGAGGTTTAGGGTAAGGGTTAGGCTTAGGCTTAGGGTTCGGCTGAGCTTGAGGTTGAGGGTGAGGGTTAGGGTTAGTCTGATGGTTAGGTTTACTGTTAGGGTGAGTTTTAGGATGAGGTTTAGGTTTAGGGGGAGGGTTAGGGTGAGGATGATGGTAAGGGTAAAGGTGAGGTTTCGTCTGAGGGTGAGGGTTAAGATAAGGGTGTGGTTTAGGTTTAAGTTTAGGGTTAGAGTAAGGGTTAGGTTTCGGATTAGGGTGAGGGTTAGATTAAGGATTAGGGTTAGGGTTATTGTGAGGTTTAGGGGGAAGATGAGGGTGAGGGTTAGGGTGTGGGTGAGGGTTAGAATTAGGGTTAGGGTGAGTGTGATGGTAAGCCTAAATGTGAGGATTAGGCTAAGGCTGAGGGTTAAGATAAGGGTGAGGGTAAGTGGTAGGGTGAGGGTTAGGGTTAGGGTGAGTGTTAAGTTTAGGGTGAGGGTTAGAGTTAGGGTTACGGTTATTGTTAGGGTTAGGGTTAGGGTTACCCTTACAGTGAGGGTGAGGGATAGTGTTAGGTTTAGGGTGAGGTTTAGGGTTAGGGTTATGGTTAGAGTTTGGGTTAGGATTAGGATTAGGGTTAGGGTGAATGCTAAGGTGAAGGTGAGGGTTAGGGTTAGGGTTAGTTTTAGGTTTAGGGTTAGAGTGAGGGTGAGTGTGTGGGTTAGGGTTAGGTTTAGGGTTAGGCTTAGGGTTAGGCTAAGGCTGAGGTTGAGGGTGGGGGTTAGGGTTAGGGTGAGGGTTAGGTTTAGGGTTAGGGTGAGTGTTAGGATGAGGGTTAAGGTTAGCATTAGGGTTAGGTTGAGGGCTAGGGTGAGGGTGAGGTTTAGGGTTAGGGTTAGAGTGAGGGTGAGGTTTAGGGTTACAGTTAGGGTTAGGGTGAGGAATAGGGTGAGGTTTAAGGTTAGGGTTAGTTTTAGGGTTAGGGTTAGGGTGAGGGTTAGGGTTTGGATGAGGGTTAAGGTTACAATTAAGTTTTGGGTGAGCTCTAGGGTGAGGGTGAGTGTTATTGTTAGGGTTAGGGTGAGGTTTAGGGTTAGGGTTAGGGTTAGGTTTACAGTGAGGGAGAGGGTTATGGTTAGGGTGAGAGTTAGTGTTAGGGTTAGGGTGAGGGTGAAGGTTAGGATTAGGGTTATGTTTAGAGTTACTGTGATAGTGAGGGTGAGGGTGAGGGTTAGGATCAGGTTTACGGTGAGGTTTAGGGATAGGGTTATTGTTAGGGTGAGGGTGAGGTTTAAGGTTAGAGTTCTTGTTAGGGGGAGGGTTAGTGTGAGCGTTAGGGTTAGGGTCAGTGTTAGTATTATGGTTAGGGTGAGGGTTAAGTTGAGGTTTAATGTTAGGGTTAGCGTTATGTTTAGGATTAGGTTTACGGTGAGGGTGAGTGTGATGGCTAGGGTTAGGGTTCGGCTTAGGCTTAGGGTTTTGCTGAAGGTATGGTATGGGGATGAGGACTAGGTATAGAAAGTTGGTTAGGTTTATGGTTAGGTTAAGGGTAAGGATGAGGGTTAGGGTTAAGATTAGTGTTCGGGTGAGGGTGAGGGTTAAGGTTGGGTTTAGGCTTAGGCTTGGTGTTAGGCTGAGGCTGAGGGTGAGCGTGAGGGTTAGGGTTAGGGTAATGTTTGGGGTTACCATTAGGGTGAGGGTTAGGATGAGGATTCGGGTTAGGGTGAGGGTTACGGTGAGGGTTAGGTTAAAGGTGACGGTAAGGGTAAAGTTGAGGGTTAGGCTGAGAGTGAGGGGTAAGGTAAGGGTGAGGGTTAGGGTTAGCGTGTGGGTTAGGTTTAGGTTGAGGATTAGTGTTAGAGTTAGTGTGAGGTTTAGGGTGAGGATGAGGGTTAGCGTTAGGTTGAGGGCTAGGTTTGGGGTGAGGGTTAGGATCAGGGTGACGTTTAGGATTAGTGTGATGGTGAGGGTTAGTGTGAGGGTTAGTGTTAGGTTTAGGGTTAGTGTTAGGGTGAGGGTTAATGTTAGGGTGAGGGTTATTGTTATGGTGAAAGTTAAGGTTAGGATGAAGGTTATGGTTATGGTTAAGGTTATTGTTAGGGTTAGGGTTAGGGTTACGTTTACGGTGAGGGTGAGGGTGAGGGTGAGGGTTAGGGTTAGGGTGAGGTTTAGGTTTAGGGTTAGGGTTAGAGTTAGGGTTAAGGTGAGGTTGAAGTTTAGGATTAGAGTTAGGTTTAGCGTTATTGTTGGGGTTAGGGTGATGTTTAGGTTTAGTTTTAAGCTTAGGCTTAGGGTTAGTCTTAGGCCGAGCAAAGGGTGAGGGTTAGCTTTAGGGTTAGGGTGGGGTTAGGGGTTAGGGTTAGGGTGAGGGTGAGGTTGAGGGTTCGATATAGGGTTAGGGTGAGGGTTAGAGGGAGGGTTAGTGTTAGTGTTAGGGTGACGGTAAGTGTTAGGGTGAGGGTTAGGAATAATGTTAGGGTTATTCTTAGGTTTAGGTTTGGGGTTATGGTTACGGTGAGGGTGAGGATGAGGGTTAGGGTTAGGGTTAGGGTGAGTTTTAGGTTTTGGGTTAGTGTTAGAGTTAGGTTTAGGGTGAGGGTGAGGTTTCGGTTAGAGTTAGGGTTAGGGTGAGGGTTAGGTTGAGGGTTAGGGTTAATGTTCGTGTTAAGGTTAGGGTTAGGGTGAGAGTTAAGGGGAGGTTTAGGGTTTGGGTTAGGGTTAGGATTAGTGTTAGGGTGAGGGTGAGTGTGTGTGTTTGGGATATGTTTATGGTGAGGCTTAGGGTTAGGCTGAGGCTGAGGGTGAGGGTGAGGTTTAGGGTTAGGGTGAGGGTTAGGGTTAGAGTTAGGGTGAGTTTTAGTGTTAGGGTTAGGGTTAGAGTTAGGGTTAGGGTGACGGTGAGGTTTAGGGGTAGAGTTAGGGTTAGGTTGAGGAATAGGGTGAGGGTGAGGTTTAGTGTGAGGGTTAGGGTGGGGGTGACGGTAAGGGTAAACATGAGGTTTAGTCTGAGTGCAAGAGTTACGGTAATGGTGAAGGTTAGGGTTAGGGTGAGTGTTATGGTTAGGGTTAGGGTGAGGGTGAGGGTTAGATTGAGTATTAGTGTTAGGGTTAGGGTGAGGTTTAGAGTGAGGATGAGTGTTAGGGTTAGGTTGAGGGCTGGTGTGAGGGTGAGGATTAGGGTTAGGGTTAGGCTTAGGCTTAGGTTTAGGCTGAGGATGAGTATGGGGGTGAGGATTACGGTTAGGGTTAGGGTTATTGTTAGTGTTATGGTTAGGGTTAAGTTTGAGGTGAGCATGAGGCTGAGGGTGGGGGTGAGGATTAGGGTTAGAGTGATGGCTAGGGTTAGGGTTAGTGTTTTTGGTATGGTTAGGGTTAGAGTTAAGGTGAGGTTGAGGGTGCGGGTGAGGATTAGTGTTATGGTTAGGGTGGGGTTTTGGATTAAGGCGAGGGTTAGGTTTACAGTTAGATATAGGGTTAAGGGGAGTGACAGTGAGGTTTAGGGTTAGGGATAGTGTTAAGGATAGGGTAAGGGTGAGGGTTAGGTGGAAGTTTAGGGTTAGGTTTAGGGTTAGGGGTAGTGTCAGGGTTAGTTTTAGCGTTAGGGTTAGTGTTAGTGTGAGGGTAAGTGTTAGGGTGAGGGTTTGGGTTAGGATGAGGGTTATGGTTAGAGTGAGGGTTTGCATTATGTTTAGGGTTATTGTTAGGGTTAGGTTTAGGGTTAAGGTTAAGGTGAGGGTGAGGGTGAGGGTTAGTTTTAGGGTTAGGGTGAGGTTTAGTGTTTCAGTTTGGGTTAGAGTTAGGTTTAGGGTGAGGGTGCGGTTTAGGATTAGAGTTCGGGTTAGGGGAGGGTTAGGTTGAGGATTTGGGTTAGGTTAGTGTTAGGGTTATGGTTAGGGTGAGAGTTAGAGCGAAGCTTAGGGTTAGGGTTAGGTTTAGGGTTAGGATAAGGGTAAAGCTGAAGGTGATTGTGTGTGTTAGGGTTAGGTTTAGGGTTAGGCTTAGGCTTAGGCTGATGGTGAGTTTGAGGGTGAGAGTTAGGGTTAGGGTGATGTTTAGGGTTAGGGTTAGGGGGAGGTTTAGGATGAGGGTTAGGATTAGGATTAGGGTTAGGGTGAGGGCTAGGGTGAGGGTGAGGTTTAGGGTTAGGGTTAGGATGAGGTTTAGGTTTATGGTTAGGGTTAGGATGAGCGTGAGGTTTAGGGTTAGAGTTAGGGTTAGGATGTGACTGAGGGTGAGGGTTAGGGTTAGGGTTAGTGTTAGGGTTAGGGTTAAAGTGAGGGTTAGGGTGAGGTTGAGGCTTTGGGTTATGGTTACTATTAGGATTAAATTTAGGGTTAGGGTTAGGTTTAGGGTTAGGGAGTGTGTAACGTTTAGGGTTAGGGTTAGGGTTACGTTGAGGGTGAGGGTGATGGTGAGAGTTAGGGTTAAGGTGAGGGTTAGGGTTAGGGTTAGGGTGAGGTTTAGTGTAAGGGTTTTGGTGAGGGTGACAGTTAGGGTTAGGGTTAGGGTTAGGGTCAGGGTTAGGATGAGGGTTAGGGTGAGAATTCGGTTTAGGGTTATGGCTAGGGTGAGGGTGAGGATTATGGTTAGTGTGACTGTAAGAGAAAAGGTGAGGGTTAGGCTGAAGGTGAGGATTATGGTAAGGGTGTGGTTTAGGGTTAGCGTGAGGGTGAGGGTTAGACTGAGGATTAGTGTTAGGGTTAGTGTGAGGTTTAGGGTGAGGATGAGGGTTAGGGTTAGCGTGATCACTAGGGTGAAGTTGAGGGTTAGAGTTAGGGTTAGGGTGAGGTTTAGGTTTAGGGTGAAGTTTAGTGTTAAAGTGAGGGTTAGTGTTAGGGTTAGTGTTAGTTTTAAGATGAGGGTAAGTGTTAGGGTAAGGTTTAGGTTTAGAGTGAGGTTTAGTATTAGGGTTAGGGTTAGTGTTAGGGTGAGGGTGAGGTTGAGGGTTAGAGTTAGGGTTAGGGTGAGGGTTAGGGTTAGGGTTACGGTTAGGGTTAGTGTTAGGATTAGGATTAGGGTTAAGGTGAGGGTGAGTGTTATGTTTAGGGTTAGGGTTAGGATTAGATTTAGGGTGAGGGTGAGGGTGAGGGTTATGGTTAGCGTGAGCTTTGGGTTTAGGGTTAGAGTGAGGGTTAGGTTGAGGGTTAGGCTTAGGCTTAGGTTTCTGTATGGGCTATGGTGAGGGTGAGGGTTAGGGTTAGGGTTAGGTTTAGGGTGAGCGTTAGGGTGGGGGTTAGGGTTAGTATTAGGGTTTGTGTTGGGGTTAATGTTAGGCTTAATGTTAGGCAGAGGGTGAGGGTGAGGGTGAGGATTAGGGTTAGGGTGAGGGTGAGGTTTAGGGTTAGTGTTAGCGTTCGGGTGAGGGTTAGTGTGAGGGTTAGGGTTAGGGTTAAGGTTACGGTTAGGGTTAGGTTGAGGATGACTGTGAGGTCAGGGTTAGTCTTAGGCTTAGGCTTAGGCTTAGGCCGAGCGTGAAGGCGAGGGTGAGGTTTAGGGTTAGCATTAGGTTTAGGGTGAGGGCTAGTGTGAGGATGAGGGTTAGGGTTAGCGTCAGGCTGAGGTTTAGGGTTAGGGTTACCGTGAGGGTGAGGGTTAGGGTTAGGGTTAGTGTTAAGGTGAGGGTTTGGTTTAGGGTTAGGTTGAGGGTCAGCATTAGGGTTAGTGTTAGGGTTAGAGTAATAGTTAGGGTTAGGATTAGAGTTACAGTGAGAGTGAGGGTGAGGGTGAGGATTAGGATCAGGGTTAGGGTGAGGTTTTAGGGATAGGGTTATGGTTAGGGTGAGGGTTATGGTGAGGGTTAGGATTAGGGTTAGTGTTAGGCTTGTGGTTAGGTTGACCGTTAGGTTGAGGTTTAATATTAGGGATAGGGTTAGTTTTAGGATTAGGCTTAGAGTGAGGATGAGTGTGAGGGTTAGAGTTAAGCTTCATTTATGCTTAGGGTTAGGCTGAGTGTACTGGGTGGTGAGGATTAGGTTTAGAATGATGGTTAGGGTTCTGGTTAGGTTAAGGGTTAGGATGCGGGTTAGGGTTAGGATTAGGGTTAGGTTGAGGGCTAGGGTGAGGGCTAGGTTGAGGGTGAGGCATAGTGTTAGAGTTAAGTTTAGGGTTAGGGTTAGTCTGTGGCTGAGTGAGAGGGTGAGGGTTAGGGTTAAGGTTATGGTTGGGGTGACCCTTAGGATGAGGGTTAGGATGAGGATTAGGTTTAGGTGGAGGATTAGGGTGAGGGTGACGGTAAGGGTAAAGGTGAGGGTTAGGCTGAGGGTGAGGGTTACGTTTAGGGTGAGTCTTAGGGTTAGGGTGAGGGTGAAGGTTAGATTGAGGATTAGTGTTAGGGTTAGTGTGAGGTTTCGGGTGAGGATGAGCGTTAGGGTTAGGTTGAGGGCTAGGTTGAGGGTGAGGGTTAAGTTTAGGGTGAGGTTTAGGGTTAGGGTGAGAGTTAGTGTGAGGGTTAGTGTTAGGGTTAGGGTTGGAGTTAGCGTTAGGCTTTGTGTTAGGGGGAGGGGGAGGGTGAGAGTTAGGGTTAGGTGAAGGTGAGGTGTAGGGTTAGATTTAGCATTAGGTTGAGGGCTAGTGTGAGGGTTAGTGTTAGGGTTAGTGTTACAGTTATGTTTAGGGTGAAGGTGAGTGTGAGGGATAGGGTTAGTCTTAGGCTTATGCTTAGGCTTAGGCCAAGCGTGAGGGTCAGACTGAGGGTTAAGGTTAGTGTGAGATTTAGGGTTTTAGGGTTAGGTTGAGGGTTAGGATGAGGTTTAGGGTTAGTATTAGGTTTAGGGTGAGGGCTAGAGTGAGGGTGAGGCTTATGGTTAGCGTTAGGGTTTGGTTTAGAGTTAGGGTTAGGGTGAGAGTTACAGTGAGTTTGAGGGTTAGGCTTAGGTTTAGAGTTAGGGTTATTGTTATGGTTAGAGTTAAGTTGAGGGTAGGGGTGAGGGTGCAGATTAGGTTTAGGGTTAGGGTGAGGTTTAGATTTAGGGTTTGAGTTAGTTTGAGTGTTAAGGTTAGGGTTAGAGTGAGCTTTACGATGAGGTTTAGGATTAGGATTAGGGTTAGTTTGAGGGGTTGGGTGAGGGTTAGGGTGAGGGTTAGGGTTAGGGATAGGGTTAGGTTTATGATTAGGGTTAGGGTGAGGGTGAGTGTGAGGGTTAGGGTTAGGTTTAGGCTTAGGGTTAGGGTTAGGGTGAGGGTTAGGGTTATTGTTTGGGTAAGCATGAGGGTGAGGGTGAGGATTAGGGTTAGGGTTAAGGTTAGGGTTAGGGTTAGGGGGTTAGGGTTAGTGTTTTGGTTAGGATTAGGGTTACGGTTAGGTTTTGGGTTACAGTGAGGGTTAGGGTTAGGTTTATTGTTAGGATTAGGGTTAGGCTGAGGGTGAGGTTGGTGGTTAGGAGCAGGTAAGGGATAGGGTTTGGGTTAGGTTTAGAGTTACGGTTAGGGTTATTGTTAGTGTTATGGTAAGGGTTAAGTTTGCAGTCAGGGTGAAACTGAGGGTGAGGGTTATGGTTAGTGTTAGGGTTAGGGTTAGGATTAGTGTTAGTCTTATTGTTGGGTTTGGGTTAGAGTTACAGTGAGATTGACGGTGATGGTTAGGGTGAGGTTTATGGTGAGGTTTAGGGTTAGGGTTAGGGTTAGGGTGAAGGTAAGGTTTAGGGTTAGAGTTAGGGTTAGGGGGAGGGTTAGGATGAGGATTAATGTTAGGTTTAGTGTTAGGGTTAGGGTGAGGGTGAGGGTTAGGTTGACATTTAGGGATAGTGTTAGGGTTAGGGTTAGGGTGAAGGTTAGGTTGAGGTTAAGGGTTAGGGTTCGGGATAGGGTATGCTTAGGGTTAGGGTGAGGGTTAGTGTAAGTTTTAGGTTTATTTTTAGGCTTAGGCTTAGGGTTAGGCTGGGGGTGAGGGTGGGGCTGAGGATTAGGTTTAGTGTGATGGTTAGGGTGAGGGTTAGGGTGAGGTTTAGGGTTTGGGTTAGTGTTAGGGTTAAGGTTAGGGTGAGAGTTAGAGGGAGGGTTAGGGTTAGGGATAGGGTTAGTATTGGGGTTAGGATGATTGTCAGTGTGTGCGTTAGGGTTAGGTTTAGGTTTAGGCTTAGGGTTAGGCTGAGGTTGAGGTTCATGGTGAGGGTTAGGGTAAGAGTTAGGGTTAGGGTGAGGCTGAGGTTGAGGGTTAGGGTTAGTGTTAGTGTTAGGGTTAGGGTTAAGGTGATGGTTAGGGTAAGGGTGCAAATTAGGGTTAGGTTTAGGATTTGGATTAGGATTAGGTTTAGGGTGAGTGTGAGGGTTAAGGTTAGGGTTAGGCTTAGGCTTGGCTTAGGCTGAGGGTGAGGGTGAGCGTGAGGGTTAGGGTTAGCTTGAGTGTTAGGGTTAGGGTTAGGGTTAGGGTGAGGTTTGGGTTAGGGTTAAGTTTAGGGTTAGGGTGAGGGTTAGGGTGAGGGTATCGGTGAGGGTGAGGGTTAGGGTTAGGTTGAGCGTTAGCGTTAGGATTAGGGTTAGGGTGATGGTTATTTTTAGAGTTAGTGTTAGGGTGAGGGTTAGGATGAGGGTTAGGTTTAGGATTAGAGTTAGGGTGAGGGCTTGGGTGAGGGTGAGGTTTAGGGTTAGGGTTGGGGTGAGGTTTACTGTTAGGGTTAGGGTTAGGTTTAGGTTTAGGGTGAGGGTGAGGTTTAGGGTTAGATTTAGGGTTAGGGTGAGGCTGATTGTGATTGTTAGAGTTAGGTTTAGTGTTCGACTTAGGGTTAGGGTTAGGGTTAGGGTGAGGGTGAGGGTTAGCATTAGGTTTAGGATTAGAATTAGGGAATGGGTTAGGGTTTGTTTGAAGGTTAGGGTTAGGGTTAGGGTTAGGGATAGGCTGAGGGTGAGGGTGACAGTGAGGGTTAGGGTTGGGGTGAGTTTTAGGCTTAGGGTTAGGGTTCGAATTACGTTTATGGTTAGGGTGAGGCTTAGGGTTAGGGTTACGGTGATCGTGAGGGTTAGGGTTGGTTGAGGGTTAGGGTTAGGGTTAGGGTGTTGGTTAGTGTTAGGTTTAGGGTAAGGGTTAGGAGGATAATTAGGTTTAGGATTAGAGTTAGGGTGAGGGTGTGTGTTAGGATTAGGTTTAGGGTTAGGGTTAGGGTTAGGGTTAGAGTTAGAATTAAGGTGAGGGTGAGGGTTAGGGTTAGGTTTAGGTTGAGTTTTAGGTTTAGGGGTAGGATTAGGGATAGGGAGAGGGTGAGGTTTATGGTTAGATTTAGGGTTAGGGAGAGGGTTAGTTCGTGGGTTACCGTTAGTGTTAGTGTTAGGGTTAAGGTTAATGTGAGTGATAGGTTGAGGTTAAGGGGTAGGGGTAGGTTTAGTGTTAGGATTAGGGTTAGGGTGAGGGTGAGTGTGAGGGTTAGGGTTAGGGTGAGGCTTAGTCTTAGCGTTAGGCTGAGGGCGAGTGTGGGTGTTAGGATTAGGTTTAGGGAGAGGGCTAGGGAGAGGGTGAGGTTTAGTGTAAGGGTTAGGCTTTGGCTTAGGGTTAGGCAGAGCGTGGGGTTGAGGGTGAGGTTTAGGGTAAGGGTGATGGTTAGGTTTACAGTTAGGGTGACGTTTAGGATTAGGGGGAAGGTTAGGGTGAGAATGATGGTAAGGGTAAAGGTGAGGTTTAGGCTGAAGGTGAGATTTAAGTTAAGGGTGATTATTAGGGTTAGGTTCAGGGTTAGGGTAAGGGTAAGGGTTAGGAGTAGGGTGAGGGTTAGATTGAGGATTAGAGTTAGGGTTAGGGTGAGGTTTAGGATTAGGGTGAGGGTTAGGGTTAGTGTGAGGGTTAGTGTTAGGTTTAGGGTTAGTGTTCGGGTTAGGGTAAGTGTTAGGGGAGGGTTAGGGTTAGGGTGAGGGTAATGGTTAAGTTGAGGGTTAGGGTTAGGGTTATTGTTAGGGTTAGGGTTAGGGTTATGGTTATGCTGAGGTTGAGGGTGATTGTTAGGGTTAGGGTTAGGGTGAGGTTTAGTGTTAGGGTTAGGGTGAGAGTCAGAGTTAGGGTGAGGATGAGGTTTAGGTATAGTGTTAGGTTTAGGGTGAGGGTTAGTGTGAGTGTTAGGGTTAGAGTAAGGGTTAGAGTGGGGTGACCATAAGGTTAAACGTGAGGGTTAGGCTGGGGATAAGGGTTATGGTCGGATGATTTTTACGTTTAGGGGGAGGGTTAGGGTTATGGGAAGGATGTGAGTGAGGGTTAGATTGAGGATTAGTGTCAGGATTAGTGTGTGGTTTAGGGTGATGGTGAGGGTTAGGGTTAGGGTGAGGGCTAGGGTGAGGGTGAGGTTTAGGTTTAGGTTCAGGCTGAGGTTTAGGGTTAGGTTGATGGTTCTGGTTAGTGTGAGTTTTAGTGATAGGGTTAGGGTTAGTGTTAGGGTGAGGGTAAGTGTTAGGGTGAGGGTTAGGTTTAGGGTGAGAGTTATGGATAGGTTGAGGGTTAGGGTTACAGTTAGGGTTATTTTTAGGCTTACGGTTAAGTTTAAGGTTACAGTGAGGGTGAGGGTGATGGTTAGGTTTAGGGTTAGGGTGAGGTTTAGGTTTAGGTTTAGGATTAGAGTTAGGGTTAGGGTGAAGGCGAGGTTTACTTTTAGAGTTAGGGTTAGTGCTAGGGTTAAGGTTAGGATGAGGGTTAGGGTTAGGGTTAAGCTTAGGCTTAGACTTAGGCTTAGGCCGAGTATGAGGGTGAGGGTTAGGGTTAGGGTTAGAGTGAGGGTTAGGGTTAGGGTTAGGGTGTGGGTGAGGATAAGGTTTAGCATTAGGATTAGGGTTAGGGTGAGGGCTAGGCTGAGGGTTGGGGAGATGGTTAGGTTTAGGGATAGGGTTAGGTTTAGGATTAGGGTTAGGGTGAGGGTGAGGGTGAGTGTTGGGGTTATGCTTAGGGTTAGGCTTATGGTTCGGCTGAGGGTTAGGGTGTGGGTTAGGGTTAGGGTTTGGGTTAGAGTGTGGGTGAGGCTGAGGATTTATGTTATGTTTAGGGTTATGTTTAGGGTTAGGGTTAGGCTTAAGCTTAGGGTTAGGGTGAGGTTTAGGGTTAGATATAGGATTAGGGGAGGGTTAGGGTAAGGGTTAGGTACAGGGTTAGTGTTAGGATTAGGGTGAGAATGAGGGTTAGGTTGAGATTTGGGGTTAGGGTTAAGGTTAGGGTTAGTGTGAGGGTTAGTGTTAGGGTTAGGGTTAGAGTTACAGTGAGGGTGAGGTTGCGGGTGAGGTTTAGGGTTAGAGTTAGGGTGGGGTATACGGTTATGGTTAGGTTTAAGTTGAGGGTGAAGGTGAGGTTTAGGGTTAGATTTAGGGTTAGTGATGGTTTGAGGGTTAGGTTTAGGGTTAGGGTGAAGTTTATGGTGAGGGTGAGGTTTAGGGTTAGAGTTAGGTTTATGTTGAGGGTTAGGGTTAGCGTTAGTGTTAGGGTTAGTGTTAGGGTGAGAGTTAGGGGGAGGGTTAGTTTTAGGCTTAGGATTAGGTTTAAGGGGAGGGTGAGTGTGTGTGTTAGGTTTAGGATTAGGGTTAGGGTAAGGACTAGGGTGAGGGTGAGAGTTAGGGTAAGGGTTAGGCTCAGGATTTAGGGTTAGGCTGAGCGTGAGGTTGAGGGTGAGGGTTAGGGTTAGGGTGATGGTTAGGTTTACCATTAGGTGAGGGTTAGGCTGAGTTTTAGGGTTAGGGGGAGGATTAGGGTGAGAATGATGGTAAGGGTAAATGTGAGGTTTAGACTGAGGGTGAGGGTTAAGGTAAAGGTGATGGTTAGGGTTAGGAGAAGTGTGTGGGTGAGGGTTAGATTGAAGATTAGTGTTGGGGTGAGTGTGAGGTTTAGGGTGAGGATGAGGATTAGGGTTAGGGTGAGGGCTAGCGTGAGGGTGAGGTTTAAGTTTAGGTTTAGGTTGAGGTTTAGGGTTAGGATGATGGTAAGGGTTAGTGTGAGCGTTAGTGTTAGGGTTAGGGTTAGTGATAGGGTTAGGTTTAGTGTTAGGGTGAGGGTAAGTGTTAGGGTGAGGGTTAGGGTTAGGGTGAGGGTTATGTTTAGGTTGCGGGTTAGGGTTAGGGTTAGTGTTATTGTTAGAGTTAGGGTAAGTGTGAGAGTGAGGTTTACGGTTAGAGTTAGGGTTAGTGTTAGGTTTAGGGTTAGGGTGAGGGTTAGGGTTAGGATTAGGCTTAGGCTTAGGCTTAGGCCGAGCATGAGGGTGAGGGTTAGGGTTAGGGTTAGGGTGATTTTTAGGGTTAGGTTAAGAGTTACCGGTTGAGGATGAGGTTGAGGGTTAAGGTTACTGTGACCTTTAGGTTGAGGTTTAGGGTTACCGTTAGGGTTAGGGGTAGGTTGACAGTGAGGTTTAGGGTTGGGGTTAGTGTTATGGTGAGGGTGAGAGTTAGCTTGAGGTTTAGGGATAGGGCTAGGTTTAGGATTAGGGTTAGGTTGAGGGTGAGTGTGTGGGTAAGGGTGAGGGTTAGGGTGAGGGTGTGAGGGTGAGGCTTTGGGTTAGGGTGAGGGTTATGGTTAGGGTTAAATTTAGGATTAGGTTTAGGGTGAGGGTGAGTATGAGGGTTAGGGTGAGGGTTAGGGTGAGGGTAAGTATTAGGGTTAGAGTGTGGGTTAGGGTGAGGGTGAGGTTTGGGGTTAGAATTACGGTTAGGATGAGGTTGAGGTTGAGGGTTAGGGTTAGGGTTAGGGTTACGGTGAGAGTTAGGGTGAGGGTTAGGGTTAGAGTTAGGATTATGGTTAGGGTTAGCGTTAGGGTTAGGGTGATGGTGAGGTTTAGGTTTAGAATTAGGGTTAAGGTGAGGTTGAGGGTGAGGGTGAGGGTTAGGGTTAGGGGTAAGATATGGATTAGGGTTAGGGTTACGGTGAGTGTGAGGGTTAGGGTTAGGGTTATGGTTAGCCATAGGTTTAGGCTGAGGGAGAGTGTGAGGGTGAGGGTTAGGGTTAGTTTGAGGGTTAGGATTAGGGTTAGGTTGAGGTTTATTTTTAGGTTTACTGTTAGATTCAGGGTTATGTTGAGGGTGAGGTTTAGGGGTCGAGTTATGGTTCGGTTAAGTTTAGGGTTAGGGTGAGGGTTAGGGTAAGGGTTATGGTGAGAGTAAGGATTAGGGTTAGGTTGAGGTTTAGGGTTAGGGTTAGGGTGAGGGTGAGGGTTATGGTTAGTTTTAGAGTTAGGGTTAGGTTGAGGGTTAGGTTGAGGTTGAGGGTTAGGCTTAGGGTTACGATTAGGATTAAGGTAAGGGTTAGGGTGAGTGACGTTATGGTTAGGGTTAGGGTTAGGCTTAGCGTTAGGCTGAGGGTGAAGGTGAGGGTGAGGGTGAGGGTTAGGGTTAGGGTAAAGTTTACGGTTAGGGTTAGGATTAGGGTTAGGGTGTGGGTGAGGTTTACAGTTAGATTTAGGGTTCGTTGGAGGGTTAGGTTGAGGGTTAGGGTTAGGGTGAGTGTTAGGGATAAGTTTAGGGTGAGGTTTAGGTTGAGGTTTAATGTTCGGGTTAGGGTTAGGTTTAGGATTAGGGTTAGAGTGAGGGTGAGTGTGAGGGTTAGGGTAAGGCTTAGGATTAGGGATAGGCTGAGGGTGAGGGTGGGGGTGAGGATTTGGGTCGGGTGATGGTTAGGGTTAGTGTTCGGGTGAGTGTTAAGATGAGGGTTAGGGTTAGGATTAGGGTTAGGGTGAGGGCTAGGGTGAGGGTGAGGGTTAGGGTAAGTGTTAGGCTTAGGCTTTGGGGTAGGCTGAGCGTGAGGTTGAGGGTAAGGGTAAGGGTTAGGGTAAGGGTGAGGTTTAGTGTTAGGGTTAGTGTGCGGATGACGATAAGGGTAAAGGTGAGGGTTAGGCAGAGCGTGAGGGTTACGGTAAGGGTGAGGGTTAATGTTAGGGTGAGGGTTAGGATTAGAGTTATGTTGAGGGTGAGGGTTAGATTGAGGATTAGTGTTAGGGTTAGTGTGAGGTTTAGGGTGAGGATGAGAATTAGGGTTAGGGTGAGGGCTAGGGTGAGGGTGAGGTTTAGGGTTAGTGTTAGGGTGAGGTTTAGGGTTAAGATGATGATTAGGGTTAGTGTGAGGGTTAGTGTTAGGGTTAGGGTTAATGTAAGGGTGAGGGTAAGTGTTAGGGTGAGGGTTAGGTTTATGTTTAGGGTGAGTGTTAGGATTTGGGTTAGGGTTATTGTTAGCGTTAGGGTTAGGGTTACGGTTACTGTGAGGGTGAGGGTGAGGGTTAGGGTTAGGGTTCAGATGAGGTTTAGGTATAGGGTTAGAGTTAGGGTTAGGGTCACGGTGAGGTTTAGCGTTAGAGTTAGGGTTAGGTTGAGGCTGAAGTTGAGGGTTAGGGTTAGGATTAATGTTAGGGTTAGGCTTAAGTTGAGGGTAAGTTTGAGGGTGAGGGTTAGGTTTAGGTTTAGGATTCGGATTAGGGTTAGGGTTAGGGTGAGTGTGAGTGTTAGGGATAGGGTTAGTCTTAGGGTTAGGCTGAGGGTGAGGGTGAGGGTTAGGGTGAGGGTGAGGGTGAGGGTAAGGGTTAGAGTTATGGGGAGGGTTAGTATGAGGGTTAGGGTTAGGATTAGGGTTAGGGTGAGGGCTAGGGTGAGGGTGAGGTTTAGGGTTAGGGTTAGTGTGAGGTTTAGTGTTAGGGTTAGGGTTAGGGTGAGGGTGAGGGTGAGGGTTAAGGATAGGTTTAGGATTAGGATTAGGGTAAGGGATAGAGTGAGTGTGATGGCTAGGCTTAGGGTTAGGTTTAGGCTTAACTTTATGCTGAGGGTGAGGGTGAGGGTGAGGGCTTGGTTGAGCGTGAGGTTTAGGGTTAGGGTTAAGCTTAGACTTAGGTTTAGGCTGAGGCTGAGGGAGAGTTTGAGGGTTATGTTTAGGGTTATGGTTGGGGTTACCCTTAGGATGAGGGTTATGATGAGGATTACGGTTAGCGTGAGGGTTAGGTTGAGGGTGACGGTAAGGGTTAAGGTGAGGGTTAGGCTGAGGGTGAGGGTTACGGCCAGGGTGAGTCTTAGGGTTAGGGTGAGGGTGAAGTTTAGTTTGAGTATTAGTGTTAGGGTTAGTGTGAGGTTTAGGTTGAGGATGAGAGTTAGGGTTTGGTTGAGGGATAATTTGAGGCTGAGGGTTAGGTTTAGGGTGAGGTTTAGTGTTAGGGTGAGACTTAGGGTTAGTGTGAGGGTTACTGTTAGGGTTAGGGTTAGTGTTAGGGTGAGGGTAATTGTTAGGGTGAGGTTTATGGTTAGGGTGAAGTTTATGTTTAGGATGAGGGTTAGGGTTAGGGTTAGGGTTATTGTTAGGGTTAGGCTTAATGTTATGTTGAGGGTGAGGGTGAGGGTTAGGGTTAGGGTTAGGGTTAGGGTTAGGGTGAGATTTAGGGTTCAGGTTAAGTTTAAGGTTAGGGTGAGGTAGGGTTAGGGTTACCTTGAGCGTGAGGGTTAGGGTTAGGTTGAGGGTTATTGTTAGGGTTAGGGTTAGGGTGAGGTTAGGGTTAGAGTTAGGGTTAGTGTTAGGATCAGGGTAGGTGTTAGGGTGAGGGTTTTGGTTAGGGTGAGGGTTATGGTTAGGTTGAGGGTTAGGATTACGATTAGGGTTATTGTTAAGGTTAGGTTTAGTGTTACGTTTACAGTGAGGGTGTGGGTGAGGTTTAGGGTTATAGTGATGTTTAATGTTTGGGTTCGGGTTAGAGTTAGGGTTAGGGTGAGGGTGAGGTTTAGAGTTAGATTTAGGGTTAGGGTGAGGGTTAGATTGAGGATTAGGTTTATGTTTAGGCTTAACGTTAGGCTGAGGGCGAGGTTGGGGGTGAAGGTTAGGGTTACGGTGAGGGTTACGTTAACGGTTAGGGGGAGGGTTAGGATGAGGGTTAGGGTTAGGATTGGGGTTAGGGTGAGAGCTAGGGTGAAGTTGAGGTGAAGGGTTAGGGTTAGGGTGAGGGTTAGGGTTAGGGTGAGAGTTAGGGTTCGGGTTAAGTTTAGGGTTTGGTTGAGGGTTAGGATAAGGGTTACGGTGAGGGTGAGGGTTAGGGTTAGGTTGAGGGTTAGGGTTAGCATTAGGGTTAGGGTGAGGGTGAGGGTGAGGGTTAGGGTTAGTGTTAGGATGAGGATTAGGTTTAGGATTAGGGTTAGGGTGAGGGCTAGTGTAAGGGTGAGGTTTAGGGTTAGGGTTAGTGTGAGGTTTAGGGTTAGGGTTATGGTTAGGGTTAGGCTGAGGGTGAGGGTTACGGTAAGGGTGAGGTTTAGGGTTAGGGTGAGGGTTAGGTTAAGGGTTAGGGTGAGGTTGAGGGTTAGATTGAGTATTAGTGTTAGGGTTAGCGTGAGGTTTAGGGTGAGGATGAGGGTTAGGCTTAGGTTGAGGGCTAGGTTGAGGGTGAGCTTTAGGGTTAGTGTTAGGGTGAGGTTTAGGGTTAGGGTCATGATTAGGGTTAGTGTGAACGTTAGTGTTAGCGTTAAGGTTAGTGTTAGGGTGAGGGTAAATATTAGTGTGTGGGTTAGGTTTAGAGTTAGGGTTAGGTTGAGGTTTATGTTTAGGGTTAGGGTTAGAGTTAGGCTTAGGTTGAGGGTGAGATTTAGGGTTAGAGTTAGGGTTAGTGTTAGTGTTATGGATACGGTGTGGGTTAGGATTAGGGTTAGGCTTCGGCTTAGGCTTTGCTTAGGCCAAGCATGAGGGGGAGTGTTAGGGTTGGGGTTAGAGTGAGGGTTAGGGTTAGGTTTAGGGTTTGGGTTAGGGTTAGGTTTAGGGTTAGGGTTAGTGTTAGGGTTAGGGTTAGGGTTAGGGTTACAGGGAGGGTTAGGGTTAGGGTTAGGGATAGGCTTAGGATTAGACTGAGGGTGAGGGTGGGGGTGAGGATTAGGGTTAGATTTAGGGTTAGGGTTAGGGTTATTGTTAGGGTTATGGTTAGGGTTAAGTTTGCAGTGAGGGTGAGGCTGAGGATGAGGGTTATTGTTAGGGTTAGGGTTAGGGTTAGTGTGATTGTTAGGGATAGGTTTAGAGTTACTGTGAGGTTGAGGTTGAGGGTGAGGTTTAGGGTTAGATTGAGATTTAGGGTTAGGTTTAGGGTTAGGGTTAGGGTGAGGGTGAGGTTTATGATTAGAGTTAGTGTTTGGGGATGGGTTTGGGTGAAGTTTAGAGTTAGGGTTAGTGTTAGGGTTAGGGTGAGGGTGAGGGTTAGGTTGAGGTTTAGAGATAGGTTTAGGTTTAGGATTAGGGTTAGGGTGAGAGTAAGTGTGAGGGTTAGTGTGAGGGTTAGGTTTAGTCTTAGAGTTAGGCTAATGGTGAGGGTGGGGTGAGGATTAAGATTAGGGTGATGGTTAGGGTTATGGTTAGTGTTATTTTTAGGGTTAGGGTTAGAATTCCGGTGAGGGTGAGGTTGTGGTTGAGTGTTAGGATTAGGGTGGGGTTTAGGGTGAGGGTTTGGGTTAGGTTGAGGGTGAGATTTAGCGTTACAGATAGGGTTAGGGGGAGGGTTAGGGTTAGGTTTAGGGTTGGGTTGAGGGCTAGGGTGAGGGTGAGGTTTAGCTTAGGGTTAGGGTGAGGTTTAGGGTTAGGGTTAGGTTGAGGGTGAGATTTAGAGTTAGGGTTAGCGTGAGGCTGAGGTTGAGGGTTAGGGATAGGTTTAGTGTTAGAGTTAAGTTTAGGTTGAGGGTTTGGTTGAGGTTGAGTGTTGGCTTAGGGTTACAATTAGGATTATGGTAAGGGTTAGGGTGAATATGACAGTTAGGGTTAGGCTTAGGGTTAGGCTGAGGGTGAGGGTGAGGGTGAGGGTGAGGGTTACGGTTAGGGTGAGGGTTAGGGTTAGGGTTAGGGTGAGAGTTAGGGTTCGGTTAAGTTCAGGGTTAGGGTCAGGGTGAGGGTTAGGGTTATGGTGAACGTGAGGATTAGGGTTAGTTTGAGGGTTAGGGTTAGGGTTAGGGTGATGGTTAATGTTAGGGTTAGGGTGAGGGTTAGGATGAGGCTTAGGTTTAGAATTAGGGTTAGAGTGTGGGCTAGGTTGAGGGTCAGTGTTATGGTTAGTGTTAGATTAAGTTTTAGGGTTAGGGTTAGGGTTAGGTTGAGAGTTAGGTTGAGGATTAGGGTTACAGTGAGTGTGAGGGTTAGGGTTAGGGTGAGGGTTAGTGTTAGAATTAGGGTTAGGGTTAGCATTAAGTTTAGGGTGAGGGTGAGTGTTAGGATTAGGGTTAGTGTTAGGGTTAGGTTTAGGGTTAGGATTAGTGTTATTGTTAGGGTTAGAGTTAGAATTATGGTGATGGTGAAGCTGAGGGTGAGGGTGAGGATTAGGGTTAGGGTTAGGGTGAGGTTTAGGGTGAGGGTTAGGTTGAGGTTTAGGTTTATGGTTAGGGTTATGCTTAGGAATAGGTTTAGTGTGAGTGTGAGTGTGAGAGTTAGGGTTAATCTTAGGCTTAGGCTTAGAGTTAGGCTGAGTTTGAGGTTTTGGGAGAGGATTATGGTTAGGGTTAATCTTAGGCTTAGGCTTAGGGTTAGGCTGAGCGTGAGGTTGAGGGTGAGGGTTAGGGTTAGTGTGATGGTTAGGTTTACTGTTAGGGTGAGGGTTAGGATGATATTTAGAGTTACGGTGAGGATGATCGTAAAGGTAAAGGTGAGTTTTAGGCTGAGGGTGATGGTAAAGATAAGTGTGAGTGTTAGTGTTAGGTTTAGGGTTAGGGTAAGAGTTAGGGTAAGTGTTAGGGTGAGCGTTAGATTGAGGATTAGGGTTAGGTTAGGTTTATTGTTAGGGTCAGGGTTAGGGTTGCGGTTATGGTGAGTGTGAGGGTGAGGATTAGGGTTAGGGTTAGGGTGAGGTTTAGTGTTAGGGTTAGGGTTAGAGTTACTGTTAGCATGAATGTGAGTTTTAGGTGTAGAGTTAGAGTGAGGGTGCGGGTTAGGGTCAGCGTTAGGGTTAGGGTGCGGGTTCGTGTGTGGGTAACGGTAAGGGTAAAGGTGAGGGTTAGGCTGAGGATGAGGGTTACGGTAAGAGTGAGTGTTAGGGTTAGGTGGAGGTTTAGTGTTAGGGTTAGGGTGAGGGTGAGGGTTAGATTGAGGATTAGTATCAGGGTTAGTGTGAGGTTTAGGGTGAGGATGAGGGTTAGGGTTAGGGTGAGGTCTACAGTGAGTGTGAGGGTTAGGGTTAGTGTTATGGTGAGGTTTAGGGTTAGAGGGATGGTTAGGGTTAGTGTGAGCCTTAGTGTTATTGTTAGGGTTACTGTTAGGGTCAGGGTAAGTTTTAGGGTGAGGGTTAGGGTAAGGGTGAATGTAATGGTTAGGGTGAGGGTTAGGGTTAGGTTTAGGTTTATTGTTAGGGGTAGGGTTAGGGTTAGAGTTAGGGAATGGGTGAAGGTGAGATTTAGGGTTAGACTTAGAGTTAGTGTTAGGGTTAGGGTTAGGGTGAGGGTTAGGGATACGGTTAGGTTTAGGATTATTCTTAGGCTTAGGCTTAGGCCCAGCATGAGGTTGAGGGTTAGATTTAGGGTTAGGGTGAGGGTTAGGGTTAGGGTTAGAGTGAGGTTTAGGATGAGGTTTAGTGTTAGGAGTAGGGTTAGGGTGAAGGCTAGGGTGAGGGTAAGGGTGAGGGTTAGGGTTAGGGAATGGGTTAGGTTTAGGATTAGGGTTAGTGTGAGGGTGTTTGTGAGGGTTAGGGTTAGAGTTAGGGTTAGGCTTAGAGGTAGGGTAAGGGTTAGGGTGTGGGTTAGGGTTAGGGTTTGGGTTAGGGTGAGGGTGAGGCTGAGGATTAGGGTTACTTTTAGGGTTAGGGTTAGGGTTAGGTTTAGTGTTATGTTTAGGGTTATGGTTAGGCTTAGGGTTAGGGTTAGGGTGAGGTTTAGGGTTAGTTATAGGGTTAGGGGGAGGGTTAGCGTAAGGCTTAGTCATAGGGTTAGTGTTAGGGTTAGGGTGATGGTGAGGGTTAGGTTGAGGTTTAGGTTTAGGGTTAAGATTAGGGTTAGTTTGAGGGTTAGTGTTAGGGTTACGGTTAGTGTTAGGGTGAGGGTAAGTGTTAAGGTGAGGGTTTGGTTTAGGGTGAGGGTTATGGTTAAGGTGAAGGTTAGGATTAGGGTTAGGGTTATTGTTAGGTTTAGGTTTAGGGTTAGGGTTACTGTGAGGGTGAGGTTGAGGGTTAGAGTTATGGTTAGGGTGAAGTTTAGGGTTTGGGTTAGGGTTAATGTGAGGGTTAGGGTGAGGTTGAGGTTTAGTGATAGAGTTAGGTTTAAGGTCAGGGTTAGGTTGAGGTTTAGGGTTAGGGTGTTAGTGTTAGGGTTAGGGTGAGCGTTAGGGGGAGGGTTAGGGTTAGGGTTATGTTTAGGGTTAGTGTTAGGGTTAGGGTGTGGGTGAGGTTTAGTGATAGAATTAGGGTTACGGTGAGGCTGAGGGTGAGGGTTAGTGTTAGTGTTAGCATTAGGGTGAGGGTTAGGTTTAGGGATAGGGTTAGGATTAGGATTAGGTTTAGGGTTAGGGTAAGTAGGAGGGTTAGGGTTAGGGTTAGGGTAGGCCTTAGGTTTAGACTGAGGGTGAGGGTGAGGGTGAGGGTTAGTTTAGGGTGAGGGTTAAGTTTAGGGTTAGGGTGAGTTTTAGTGTTTAGGGTTAGGGTTAGAGTTAGGGTTAGGGTGAGCATGAGGTTCAGGGGTAGATTTAGGTTTGGGGTTAGGGTTATTTTTAGGGTTAGGGTTAGGGTTAGTGTAGAGTTAGGGTTACAGTTAGGGTTAGGGTGAGCATGAGTTTTAAGGTTAGAGTTAGGATTAGTGTTAGGTTTAGGGGTAGGGTGAGGCTTAGGGTTAGGATTAGGCTTACGCTTAGGCTTAGGCTGAGCATGTGGGTGAGGGTTAGGTTTAGGATTAGGGTGAGTGTTAGGATGAGGTTTAGTGTTAGGATTAGGATTAGGTTGAGGGCTAGGGTGAGGGTTATGGTGAGGGTTAGGTTTAGGCATAGGGTTCGGGTTAGGATTAGGGTTAGGGTTAGGGTTAAGGTGAGGTTTAAGGTTAGGGTTAGGGTTACATTTAGGCTTCGGGTTAGGCTGAGTGTGAGGGTGGAGGTAAGGTTAGAGTTAGTATTAGGATTAGGGTTAGAGTTATTTTTTGTGTTATGGTTAGGGTTAAATTTGCAGGGAGGGTGAGGCTGCGGGTGAGGGTTATGGTTAGAGTTATGGTTAGGTTTAGGGTTAGTGTTATTCTTAGGGTTAGGTTTAGAGTTAAGGTGAGGGTGAGGGTTAGGGTTGGGTTGAGGGTTAGGGTTAGGGTTAGGGTGAGAGATAGGGTTCGGTTAAGTTTAGGGTTAGCGAGAGGGTTAGGGTTAGGGTTAAGGTGAGCGTGAGGGTTAGGATTATGTTTAGCATTAGGGTTATTGTTACTGTTAGGGTTAGAGTTATGGTGAGGGTAAGGGTGAGGGTGAGGGTTAGGCTTAGAGTTGGGGTGAGGTTTCCGATTAGGGTTAGGATTAGGGTTAGGGTGAGAGTGAGGTTTAGTGTTAGATTTAGGGTTAGTTGGAGGATTAGGTCGAGGGTTAGGGTTAGGGTTAGTGTTCGGGATAAGGTTAGGGTGAGGGTTAGGTTGAGGTTTAGTGTTAGGGTTAGGTTTAGGATTAGGGTTAGGGTGAGGGTGAGGGTGAGGGTTAGGGTTAGGTTTACGCTTAGGGTTAGGCTGAGGGTGAGGGTGGGGATGAGGAGTAGGGTTAGGGTGATCGTTAGGGTTAGGGTTAGGGTGAGGGTTAGGGTTAGGACTAGGGTTAGGATGAGGGCTAGGATGAGGGTGAGGGTTAGGGTAAAGTTTAGGGTTAGGCTTAGGCTTAGCGTTAGGCTGTGCATGAGATTGAGGGTGAGGGTTATGGTTAGGGTTAGTGTGAGGTTTAGTGTTAGGGTTAGTGTGGAGGAGATGGTAAGGGTAAAGATGATGGTTAGGTGGAGGGTGAGGTTTACGGAAAGGGTGAGGGTTAATGTTAGGGTGAGGGTTAGGTTTAGGGTTATGGTTAGGGTTAGGATGAGGTTTAGGTTTAGATTTAGGGTTAGGGTGATGCAGAAGTTGAGAGTTATGGTTAAGATTAATGTTAGGGTTAGGCTTAAGGTGAGGGTTAGGTTGAGGGTGAAGATTAGGTTTAGGGTTAGGATTAGCATTAGGGTTAGTGTTACGGTGAGTGTGAGGGTTAGGGTTAGGCTTAGGGTTAGGCTGAGGGTGAGTGTGAGGGTTAGGGTTAGGGTTAGGCTTAGGGATAGGGTTAGGTTTAGGATTAGGGTTAGGGTTACAGTGATGGTGAGGGTTATGGTTAGGGTTAGGGCTAAGCTTATTGTTAGTGTTATGGTTAGGGTTAAGTTTGTGGTGAGGGTAAGGCTTAGGGTGAGGGTTATGGCTATGTTTAGGGTTAGGGTTAGGGTTAGAGTTACAGTGAGGTTGAGGGTGATGGTGAGGTTTAGCGTTAGTGTGACCTTTAGGTTGAGGTTTAGGGTTATGGTTAGTGTTAGGGTGAGGGTGAGGGTTAGGTTGAGGTTTAGGGATAGGGTTAGGTTTATGATTAGGTTTAGGGTGAGGGTGAGTGTGAGGTTTAGGGTGAGGGTTACGGTGATGGTAAGTGTTAGGGTGAGGATTTGGTTTAGGGTGCGGGTTATTTTTAGGGTGAGGGTTTGGATTAGTGTTAGGGTGAGTTTTAGGATTTGAGTAAGTGTTAGAGTGAGGGTGAGGGTTAGGGTGAGGTTTAGGGTTAGAGTTAGGGTTCTGGTGAGGGTTAGGTTGAGGTTTAGAGTTAGTATTAGGGTTAGGGTTACGGTGAGATTTAGGGGGTGGGTTAGGGTTATGGTTAGTGTTAGCGTTAGGGTTACGGTGAGGGTGAAGTTTAGGTTTAGAATTTGGGTTAGGATGAGGCTGAGGGTGAATGTGAGGATTCGAGTTAGGGTTAGGATTTGGATTAGGGTTATGGTTAGGGTGAGTGTGAGGGTTAGGGTTAGGGTTAGGTTTAACGTTAGGTTTAGGCTGAGGGTGAGAGTGAGGTTTAGTGTTAGTTTGAGGGTTAGGGTTATGGTTAGGGTGTGGTTTAGTGTTAGGGTTATTGTTAGGGTTAGGGTTATGGTGAGGGTGAGGTTTAGATTGAGGATTAGTGTTAGGGTTAGTGTGAGGTTTAGGGTGAGGATGAGAGTTAGGTTTAGGGTGAGGGCTAGGGTGAGGGTAAGGTTTAGGGTTAATGTTAGGGTGCGGTTTAGGGTTAAGGTGATGATTAGGGTTAGTGTGAGGGTTAGTGTTAGAATGAGGGTAAGTGTTAGGGTGAGGGTTAGGGTTAGCGTTATTGTTAGCGTTAGGGTTAAGGTTATGGTTACTGTGAGGGTGAGGGTGACAGGGTTATGGTTCAGATGAGGTTTAGGGCTAGGGTTAGGGTTAGGTTTAGGGTGAGTTTTAGGGTTAGAGTTAGGGTTAGGGTGAGGCAGAAGTTGAGGGTTAGGGTTAGGATTAGTGTTCGGGTTAGGCTTAAGGTGAGGGTTAGGTTGAGGATGAGGGTTAGGTTTAGGGTTAGGATTAGGATTAGGGTTAGTGTTAGCGTGAGTGTGAGGGTTAGGGTTAGGTTTAGGGTGAGGGTTAAGGTTAGGATTAGGGTGAGTTTTAGTGTTTGGGTTAGGGTAGAGTTAGTGTTAGGGTGAGCATGAGGTTCAGGGGTAGATTTAGGGTTGGGGTTAGGGTTATTTTTAGGGTTAGAGTTAGGGTTAGTGTTAGGGTTAGGGGTAGGGTGAGGGTTAGGTTTAGCATTAGGCTTAGGCTTAGGCTTAGGCCAAGCATGAGGGTTTAGGGTTAGTGTGAGAGTTAGGATGAGGTTTAGGGTTAGGATTAGGGTTAGGTTGAGGGCTAGGGTGAGGGTTATGGTGAGGGTTAGGTTTAGGCATAGGGTTAGGTTTAGGATTAGGGTTAGGGTTAGGGTTGTGGTGAGGTTTAGGGTTAGGGTTAGGGTTAGGGTTACATTTAGTCTTCGGGTTAGGTTGAGGGTGAGGGTGGGGGTGAGGTTAGAGTTACTATTAGGGATAGGGTTAGGGTTATTTTTAGTGTTATGTTTAAAGTTAAATTTGCAGTGAGGGGCAGGCTGCGGGTGAGGGTTATGGTTAGAGTTATGGTCAGGTTTAGGGTTAGTGTTATTCTTAGGGGTAGGTTTAGATTTAAGGTGAGGGTGAGGGTTAGGGTTGGGGTGAGGTTTAGGGTTAGGGTTAGGGAGAGATTTAGGGTTCGTTTAAGTTTAGGGTTAGCGAGAGGGTTAGGGTTAGGGTTAAGGTTAGCATGAGGGTTAGAATTTTGGTTAGGATTAGTGTTATTGTTACTGTTAGGGTTAGAGTTATGGTGAGGGTGAGGGTGAGGGTTAGGCTTAGAGTTCGGGTGAGGTTTAGGGTTAGGGTTAGGATTAGGGTTATGCTGAGGTTGAAGTTTAGAGTTAGATTTAAGGTTAGTTGGAGGATTAGGTCGAGGGTTAGGTTTAGGGTTAGTGTTTGGGATAAGGTTAGGGTGAGGGTTAGGTTGAGGTTTAGTGTTAGGTTAGGTTTAGGATTAAGGTTAGCGTGAGGGTGAGTGTGAGGGTTAGGTTTAGGCTTATGCTTAGGGTTGAGGGTGAGGGTGGGGGTAAGGATTAGGGTTAGGGTGATCATTAGGGTTAGGTTTAGGGTGAGGGTTAGGGTTAGGATTAGGGTTAGGGTGAGTGCTAGGTTGAGGGTGAGGGTTAGGGTAAGGGTTAGGCTTAGGCTTAGCGTTAGGCTGAGCGTGAGGTTGAGGGTGAGGGTTATGGTTAGGGTTAGGGTGAGGTTTAGTGTTAGGGTTAGTGTGGAGGAGATGGTAAGGGTAAAGTTGATGGTTAGGCGGAGGGTGAGGGTTACGGTAAGGGTGAGGGTTAATGTTAGGGTGAGGGTTAGGGTGAGGGTTATTGTGAGGGTGAGGGTTAGATAGAGATTTAGTGTTAGGGTTAGTGTGAGGTTTAGGGTGAGGATGAGAGTTAGGGTTAGGGTGAGGGCTAGGGTGAGGGTAAGGTTTAGGGTAAGTGTTAGGGTGAGTTTTAGGGTTAAGGTGATGATTATAGTTAGTGTGAGTGTTATTGTTAGGGTTAGGGTTACTGTTAGGGTGAGGGTAAGTGTTAGGGTGAGGGTTAGGGTTATGGTTAGCGTTATTGTTAGCATTAGGTTTAGGGTTAAGGTTACTGTGAGGGTGAGGGTGAGGGTTAGGGTTATGGTTTGGATGAGGTTTAGGGATAGGGATAGGGTTAGGGTTAGGGTTAGGTTGAGGTTTAGGGTTAGATTTAGGGTTAGGGTGAGGCAGAAGTTGAGGGTTAGTGTTAGGATTAATGTTAGGGTTAGGCTTAAGTTGAGGGTTAGGTTGAGGGTGAGGGTTAAGTTTAGGGTTAGGATTAGGATTAGGGTTAGGGTTAGGGTTAGTGTGAGGGTTAGGGTTAGTGTCAGGCTTAGGGATAGGCTGAGGGTGAGGGTGAGGGTGAGCGTTAGGGTGAGTGTTATGGTTAGGGTTATGGGGAGGGTTAGGATTAGGTTTTGGTTTAGGATTAGGGTTAGGGTGAGGGCTAGGGTGAGGGTGAGGTTTAGGGTTAGGGTTAGGGTGAGGTTTAGGTTTAGTTTTAGGGTTAGGGTGAGGGTGAGGTTTAGGGTTAGATTTAGGGTTAAGTTGAGGCTGAGGGAGTGGGGTAGGGTTAGGGTTAATTTTTGGATTAGGGTAAGGGATAGGGTGAGTGTGAGGGTTAAGTTTAGGGTTAGGGTTAGGCTTAGGGTTATGCTGAGGTTGAGGGTGAATGTGAGGGTTAGGGTTAGGGTGAGGGTGAGGGTTAGGTTTAGGGTTAGGGTGAGTGCTAGGATGAGGTTTAATGTTAGGATTAGGTTTAGGGTGAGGGTTAGTCTGAGGGTTATGGTGAGTTTTAGGTTTAGGCATAGGGTTAGGTTTAGGATTAGCGTTAGGTTGAGGGTGAGTGTGAGAGTTAGGGTTAGGGTTAGGCTTAGGGATAGGTTTAGGTTTAGGATTAGGGTTAGGGTTAGGGTTACGGTGAGTGTTACAGTTAGGGTTAGGGCTAGGGTTATTGTTAGTGTGATGGTTAGGGTTAAGTTTGTGGTGAGGGTAAGTCTTAGGGTGAGGGTAAGAGTTATGTTTAGGGTTAGTGTTAGTGTTAGATTTAGTGTTATTCTTAGGCTTAGGGTTAGAGTAACAGTGAGTTTGAGGGTGACGGTGATGGTTAGGGTTAGTGTGACCTTTAGGCTGAGTTGTAGGTTTAGGGTTAGGGGTAGGTTGAGGGTGAGGTTTAAGGTTATAGTTAGGGTTAGGGGGAGTATTAGGGTGAGGTTTAGGGTTAGGGTTAGTGTTAGGGTGAGGGTGAGGGTTAGGTTGAGGTTTAGGGATAGGGTTAGGTTTAGGATTATGTTTAGGGTGAAGGTGAGTGTGAGGTTTAGGGTGAGGGTTAGGGTGATGGTAAGTGTTAATGTGAGGGTTAGGTTTAAGGTGAGGGTTATGGTTAGGGTGAGGGTTTGGATTAGGGTTAGGGTGAGTTTTAGGATTTGAGTGTTAGAGTGAGGGTGAGGGTGAGGGTGAGGTTGAGGTTTAGGGTTAGAGTTAGGGTTCTGGTGAGGGTTAGGTTGAGGTTTAGGGTTAGTGTTAGGGTTAGGGTTACAGTGAGAGTTAGAGGGAGGTTAAGGGTTAGGGTTAGGGTTATGGTTAGTGTTAGCGTTAGGGTTAGGTTGAGGGTGAATTTTAGGTTTATAATTAGGGTTAGGGTGAGGCTGAGGGTGAAGGTGAGGATTAGGGTTAGGGTTAGGATTTGGATTAGGGTTAGGGTTAGGGTGAGTGTGAGGGTTAGGGTTAGGGTTAGGGTTAGCCTTAGGTTTAGGCTGAGGGTGAGGGTGAGGGTGAAGTTTAGGGTTAATTTGAGGGTTAGGGTTAGGGTTAGGGTGAGGTTAATGTTAGTGTTAGGGTTAGGGTTATGGTGAGGTTGAGGTTTAGATTGAGGATTAGTGTTAGGGTTAGTGTGAGGCTTAGGGTGCAGATGAGATTTAAGCTTAGGTTAAGGGCTAGGGTGAGGGTAAGTTTTAGGGTTAGTGTTATGGTGAGGTTTAGGTTTAAGGTGATGATTAGGGTTAGTGTGAGGGTTAGTGTTAGGGTGAGGGTAAGTGTTAGGGTGAGGGTTAAGGTTAGGGTTATTTTTAGCGTTAGGGTTAGGGTTACAATTACTGTGAGGGTGAGGATAACCCTCATGGTTAGGGTTATGGTTTGGATGAGGTTTAGGGATAGGTTAAGGGTTAGGGTTAGGGTGAGGTTTAGGTTTAGTGTTAATTTTAGGGTGAGGGTGAGGTTTAGGGTTAGAGTTAGGGTTAAGTTGAGGCTGAGTGTGCCGGGTAGGGTTAGTGTTAGTTATAGGATTAGGGTAAGGGATAGGGTGAGTGTGAGGGTTAAGTTTAGGGTTAGGGTTAGGCTTAGGGTTATGCAGAGGTTGAGGGTGAATGTGAGGGTTAGGGTTAGGGTGAGGGTGAGGGTTAGGTTTAGGGTTAGCGTGAGTGCTAGGATGATGTTTAGTGTTAGGATTAGGGTTAGGGTGAGGGTTAGTCTGAGGGTTATGGGGAGTTTTAGGTTAAGGCCTAGGGTTAGGTTTAGGATTAGCGTTAGGTTGAGGGTGAGTGTGAGAGTTAGGGTTAGGATTAGGCTTAGGGATAGGGTTAGGTTTTGGATTAGGGTTAGGGTTAGGGTTACGGTGAGGGTTAGAGTTAGGGTTAGGGCTAGGGTTATTGTTAGTGTTATGGTTAGGGTTAAGTTTGTGGTGAGGATGAGGCTTAGGGTGAGGTTAAGGGTTATGTTTAGGGTTAGGCTTAGGCTTAGGTATAGTGTTATTGTTAGGTTTAGGGTTAGAGTTACAGTGAGTTAGAGGGTGACGGTGAGGGTTAGGGTTTGTGTGACCTTTAGGTTGAAGTGTAGGTTTAGGGTTAGGGGTAGGTTGAGGGTGAGGTTTAGGGTTAGAGTTAGGGTTAGGGGGAGTGTTAGGGTGAGGTTTAGGGTTAGGGTTAGTGTTAGGGTGAGGGTGAGGGTTAGGTTGAGGTTCAGGGATAGGGTTAGGTTTAGGATTAGGGTTAGGGTGAGGGTGAGTGTGAGGTTTAGGGTGAGGGTTAGGGTGATGGTAAGTGTTAGGGTGAGGGTTTGGTTTAGGGTGAGGGTTATGGTTAGGGTGATGGTTTGGATTAGGGTTAGGGTGATTTTAACGATTTGGGTAAGTGTTAGAGTGAGGGTTAGGGTGAGGGTGAGGATTAGGGTTAGAGTTAGGGTTCTGGTGCGGGTTAGGTTGAGGTTTAGGGTTAGTGTTAATGTTAGTGTTACGGTGAGAGTTAGGGGGAGGGTTAGGGTTAGGGTTATGTTTAGTGTTAGCGTTAGGGTTAGGGTGAGCGTGAAGTTTAGGTTTAGAATTAGGGTTAGGGTGAGCCTGAGGGTGAAGGTGAGTAATAGGTTTCGGGTTAGGATTTGGATTAGGGTTAGGGTTAGGGTGAGTTTGAGGGTTAGGGTTAGGGTTAGGGTTAGCCTTAGGTTTAGGCTGAGGGTGAGGGTGAGGGTGAGGGCTAGGGTTCGTTTGAGGGTTAGGTTTAGGGTTAGAGTGAGGTTTAGTGTTAGGGTTAGGGTTAGATTTAGCGTTAGGGTGAGGCTGAGGTTTAGGTGTAGAGTTAGGGTTAGGGTGAGGATTAGGGTGAGTGTTAGGGTTACGGCGAGGGTGATGGTTAGGTTTAGGGTGGGAGTTAGGGTTCGGTTAAGTTTAGGGTTAGAGTGAGGGTTAGGGTAAGTGTTACGGTGAGCGTGAGGGTTAGTGTTAAGTTCAGGGTTAGGGGTAGGGTTAGGGTGAGGGTTAGTGTTAGAGTTAGGGTTAGGTTGAGTGTTAGGTTGATGTTGAGGGTTAGGCTTATGATTACGATTAGAATTAGGGTAAGGGTTAGGGTGAGTGTGATGGTTAGGGTTACGGTTAGGGTTAGTCTTAGGCTTCGGCTGTGGGTGAGGTTGAGGGTGAGGGTTAGGGTTAGTGTGAGGGTTACGGTTAGTGTTAGGATGAGAGTTAGGGTTCGGTTAAGTTTAGGGTTAGAGTGAGGGTTAGTGTTTTGTTTAGGGTTAGTGTTAAGGTGATGTTTAGGATTAGGGTTAGAATTAGTGTTCTTATTGAGGTTAGGGTTAGGGTTATGGAGAGGGTGAGGGTGAGGGTGAAGTTGAGGGTTAGGGTTAGGGTTAAGGTGAGTTTAGGGTTAGAATTAGGGTTATGGTGACGGTGAGGTTTAAAGTTAGATTTAGGGTTAGTTGGAGTGTTAGGTCCAGGGTTAGTGTTAGGGTTCTTGTTAGGGTTAGGTTTTGGGTGAGGGTTAGGTTGAGGTTTAGTGTTAGGGTTAGGGTTAGGGTTAGGATTAGGTTTAAGCTGAGCATGAGGGTGGGGGTGAGGATTAGGGTTAGGGTGATGGTTAGGTTTAGGGTTAAGGTGAGGGTTAGGATTAGGATTAGGGTTAGGGTGATTGCTAGGGTGAGGGTCAGTGTTAGGTTAAGTGTTAGGCTTAGGGATAGGTTTAGGCTGAGCGTGAGGTTGAGGGTGAGGGTTAGGGTTAGGTTGATGGTTAGGTTTACAGTTCGGGTGAGGGTTAGGATGAGGTTTAGGGTTAGGGTGAGGATGATGGTAAGAGTTAAGTTGAGGGTTAAGCTGAGCGTGACGGTTAAGATAAGGGTGAGGTTAAGGGTTAGGTTTAGGGTTAGGGTGAGGGTTAGATTGGGGATTAGGGTTAGAGTTAGGGTTAGTGTGAGGTTTAGGGTGAGGATGAGTGTTAGGGTTAGGGTGAGGGTCTAGGGTTAGAATTAGGTTTAGGGTGAGGTCTAGGGTGAGGGTGAGGGTTAGAGTTAGGGTTTGGGTTAGGATGAGGTTTAGCATTAGGGTGATGGTTAGGGTTAGTGTTAGGGTCAGTGTTAGGGTTAGGGTTAGTGTTATGGTTAGGGTAAGTGTTAGGGTGATCTTTAGGGTTTGGGTGAGGGTTATCGTTAGTGTGAGGGTTAGATTGGGGATTAGGCTTAGAGATAGGGTTAGTGTGAGTTTTATGGTGAGGATGAGTGTTAGGTTTATGGTCAGGGTTAGGGTTAGGGTTAGGGTTAGGGTTAAGGTTAGGGTGAGGGTTAGGTTGAGGTTTAGGTTTAGGGTTAGGGTTAGGGTTAGGATTAGGGTTAGGGTGAGTGTGAGTGTGAGGGTTAGGGTTAGGGTTTGGCTTAGGCTTAGGGTTAGGCTGAGGGTGAAGTTGAGTGTGAGGGTTAGGGACAGGGTTAGGGTGAGGTTTGGTGTTAGGGTGAGGGTTAGAGTTAGGGTTAGCGTGAGGATGAGGTTTAGGTGTAGAGTTAGGGTTAGGGTGAGGGTGAGGGTTTGGGTGAGGGTTGCGGTGCGGGTGACAGTAAGGGTAAAGATGAGGGTTAAGCTGAGGGTGAGAGTTACGGTAAGGGGGAGGGTTAGGGTTAGGGTTAGGGTTTGGGTTAGGGTTAGGGTTATTGTGAGGGTTAGATTGAGGGTTAGTGTTAGGGTTAGTGTGAGGTTTAGGGTGAGGATGAGGGTTAGGTTTAGGGTGAGGGCTAGGGTGAGGGTGAGGGTTAGGGTTAGTGTTAGGGTGATTTAAAGGGTTAGGGTGATGTTTAGGGTTAGTGTTAGCGTTAGGGTTAGTGTTAGGGTGAGGGTATATGTTAGGGTGCTGGTTAGTTTTAGGGTTAGGTTTAGGTTTAGGGTCAGAGTTAGAGTTGGGCTTATTGTGAGGTTGACATTTAGGGTTAGAGTTAGGGTTAGTGTTAGGGTTAGGGATAGGGTGAAGTTTTGGGTTAGGGTTAGGCTTAGGCTTAGGCTTAAGCTTAGGTGGAGCATGAGGAAGAGGGTTAGGGTTCGGGTTAGGGTGAGGGTTAGGGTTAGGTTTAGGGTGAGGGCTAGTATGAGGGTTAAGTTGAGGGTTAGGGTTAGTGATACGGTTAGGTTTAGGATTTGGGTTAGGGTGAGAGTGAGTGTGAGGGTTAGGGTTAAGGATAGGTTTAGGCTTATGGTTAGCGTGAGGATTAGGGTTAGGGTTTGGGTTAGGCTTAGGTTTAGGGTCAGTGTTAGTGTTAGTTTTAGTGTTACTGTTAGGTTTACAGGGAGGGTTAGGGTTAGGGTTAGGCTTAGGGTTAGGCTGAGGTTTAGGGTGTGGGTGAGGATTAGGGATAGGGTTACGGTTAGGGTGAGGATTATTTTTAGTGTTATGGTTAGGGTTAAGTTTGCAGTGAGGGTGAGGCTGAGAGTGAGGGTTAGGGTTAGGATTAGAGTTAGTGTTATTGTTAAGGATAGGGTTAGAGTTACGGTGAAGTTGAGGGTGAGCGTGAGGGTTAGGGTTAGAGTGAGCTTTAGGGTAGGTTTAGGGTTAGGGTTAGGGTGAGGGTGAGGTTTAGGGTTAGAGTTATGGTTTGCGGGAGGGTTAGGGTGAGGTTTAGGGTTTGGGTAAGTGTTAGGGGTAGGGTGAGGGTGAGGGTTTGGTTGAGGTTTAGGGATAGGGTTATGTTTAGGATTAGGATTAGGGTGAGCGTGAGTGTGAAGGTTAGGGTGAGGGTTAGGTTTAGGCTTAGCATTAGGCTGAGGGTGAGGGTGGGTGTGAGGATTAGTGTTATTGTTATTGTTAGGGTTAGGGTTAGAGTTACGGTGAGGGTAAGGGTGCGGGTGAGGGTTAGGGTAGGGTTAGGGTGGTGTTTAGTGTCAGGGTTAGGGTGAGGGTGAGGTTTAGGGTTAGATATAGGCTTAGGGTTAGGGTGAAGGTTAGGGTTAGGGTTTGGTTTAGGGTGAGGTTGAGGCTGAGGATTAGGGTTAGGTTTAGGGTTAGGGTTAGGGTTAGGGTTAGGGTTAGGGTGAGGTTTAGGGTTAGGGTTAGGGTTACGTTTAGGCTTTGGTTTAGGCTGAATGTGAGGATGTGGGTGAGGTTAGAGTTAGGATTCGGGTTAGGGTTAGGGTTATTGTTAGTGTTATGGTTAGGGTTAAATTTACAGTGAGGGTGAGGCTGTGGGTAAGGGTTAATGTTACGGTTATGGTTAGGTTTAGGGTTAGTGTTAATCTTAGGGATAGGGTTAGAGTTACAGTGAGGTTGAGGGTGAGGCTGAGGGTTAGGTTGAGGTTTAGGGTGAGGTTTAGGATTAGGTTTAGGGTTAGGGTTAGGGTGTGGATTAGGTTTAGGCTTAGATTTAGGGTTTGGGTGAGGGTTAGGTTGAGTTTTAGGTTTAGTGTTAGGGTTAGGGTTATGGTGAGAATTAAGGGGAGGGCTGGTATAGGGTTAGGGTTATGGTTAGTGTTAGCGTTAGGGTTAGTGTGAGGGTGAAATTCAGCGTTAGAATTAGTGTTAGGGTGAGGCTGAGGGTGAGGGTTAGGATTTGGATTAGGGTTAGGGTTAGGGTGAGTTTGAGGGTTAGGGTTAGGGTTAGGGTTAGCCTTAGGTTTGGGCTGAGGGTGAGGGTGAGCCTGAGGGTTAGGGTTAGTTTGAGGGTTAGGGTTAAGGTTAGGATGAGGTTTAGTGTTAGGGTTAGTGTTAGATTTAGGGTTAGGGTGAGGGTGAGGTTTAGGGGTAGAGTTAGGGTTAGGATGAGGGTTAGGGTGAGTGTTAGGGTTAGGGGTAGGTTTAGATTTAGCGTTAGAGTGAGGGTGAAGTTTAGGTTTATAATTAGGTTTAGGGTGAGGCTGAGGGAAAAGTGAGGATTAGGTTTAGGGTTATTATTGGGATTAGGTTTAGGGTTAGGGTGAGTGTGAGGGTTAGGTTTAGGCTTAGTGTTAGCCTTAGGTTTAGGCTGAGGGTGAGGGTGAGGGTGAGAGTGAGGGTTAGGGTTAGTTTGAGGGTTAGGGTATAGGGTTAGGGTGAGGGTTAGTGTTAGGGTTAGGGTTAGGTTGTGCGTTAGGTTGAGGTTGAGGGTTAGGCTTAGGATTACTATTAGGATTAGGGTAAGTTTTAGTGTGAGTGTGATTTTTAGGGTTAGGGTTATGTTGAGGTTTAGGTTTAGGGTTAGGGTTAGGGTGAGGTTTAGGGTTAGAGTTAGGGTTAAGTTGAGGCTGAGGGTGCAGAGTAGGGTTAGGGTTAGCATTACGATTAGGGTAAGGGATAGGGTGAGTGTGAGGTTTAGGGTGACGGTTAGGGTGATAGGGTTTTGCTCAGGTTTAGGGTGAGGGTGAGGGTTATTGTTAGGGTGAGGGTGAGGGTTTGTATTAGGGTTAGGTTGAGTGGTAGGATGAGGTTTACGGTTAGGATTAGTGTTAGGGTAAAGGTGATTGCTAGTGTGAGGGTTATGATGAGGATTAGGTTTAGGCATAGGGTTAGGTTTAGGATTAGGATTAGGTTGAGGGTGAGTGGGAGGGTTAGGCTTAGGCATAGGGTTAGGTTTAGGATCAGGGTTAGGGTTAGGGTTACTTTGAGGGTTAATGTTATGGTTAGCGCTAGGGTTATTGTTAGTGTTATAGTTAGGGTTAAGTTTGTGGTGAGGGTGAGGCTTAGGGTGAGGGTTATGGTTATGTTTAGGTTAGGGTTAGGGTTAGAGTTACAGTGAGGTTGAGGGTGAGGGTGAGGTTTAGGGTTAGTGTGACCTTTTGGTTGAGATTTATGGTTAGGTTTAGGGGTAGGTTGAGGGTGAGGTTTTGGATTAGAGTTAGGGTTAGAGTAGTATTAGGGTGAGGTTTAGGGTTGGGGTTAGTGTTAGGGTGAGGGTGAGGGTTAGGTTGAAGTTTAGGGATAGGGTTATTTTTAGGATTAGGGTTAGGGTGAGGGTGAGTGTGAGGTTTAGGGTGACGGTTAAGGTGATGATTAGTGTTAGGGTGAGGGTTTGGTTTAGGGTGAGGGTTATGGTTAGGGTGAGGGTTTGGATTACGGTTAGGGTGAGTTTTAGGTTTTGGGTAAGTAGGTTTTGGGTTAGGTTTAGGGTTAGGTTTAGGGTGAGGGTTAGATTGGGGTTTAGGGTTAGAGTTAGGGTTAGTGTGAGGTTTAGGGTGGGGATGAGTGTTAGGGTTAGGGTGAGGTTTAGCGTTAGAATTATGTTTAGGGTGAGGTCTATGGTGATTGTGAGGGTTAGAATTAGGGTTAGGGTTAGGATGAGTTTTAGGATTAAGGTGATGGTTAGGGTTAGTGTTAGGGTTAGGGTTAGTGTGAGGGTGAGGGTAAGTGTTAGGGTGAGGGGTAGGGTTAGGGTGAGGGTTATGGTTAGTGTGAGGGGTAGATTGGTGATTAGGCTTAGAGTTAGGGTTAGTTTGAGTTTTATGGTGAGGATGAGGGTTAGGGTTATGGTGAGGGTTAGGGTTAGGGTTAGGGTTAGGGTTAAGTTTAGGGTGAGGTTTAGTGTTAGGGTGAGGTTTAGGGTTAGGATTAAGGTTAGGATGAGTTGAGTGTGAGGGTTAGGGTTAGGGTTAGGCTTAGGTTTAGGGTTAGGCTGACGGTGAGGGTGAGGGTGAGGGTTAGGGTTCGGGTGAGGGTGAGGGTTAGGGTTTGGTTTAGGGTAAGGGCTAGTGTGAGGTTTAGGTTGAGGGTTAGTGTTAGGGATACGGTTAGGTTTAGGATTTGGGTTAAGGTGAGAGTGAGTGTGAGGTTTACGGTTAGGTTTAGGCTTAGGTTTAGGGAGAGGATTAGGGTGAGGGTTGGGGTTAGGGTTAGGTTTAGGGTCAGGTTGGGGGTGAGGATTAGGGTTAGGTTTAGGGTTAAGGTTAGGGTTATTTTTAGTGTTATGTTCAGGGTTAAGTTTGCAGTGAGGGTGAGATTGAGGGTGAGGATTATGGTTAGGGATAGGGTTAGGTTAATGTTAGGGTTAGTGTTAATGTTAGGGTTAGGGTTAGACTTATGGTATGGTGAGAGTGAGGGTGAGGGTGAGGGTTAGGGTTAGGTTTAGGGTGAGGTTTAGAGTTAGGGTTAGGATTAGGGATAGGATGAGGGAGACATTTAGGGTTAGAGTTAGGTTGAGGGGGAGGATAAGGGTGAGGGTTAGAGTTAGGGCTAGTGTTAGGGTTAGCATTAGGTTTAGGGTTACAGTAAGATTGAGGTTTAGGGTTATGCTTAGGTTTAGGGTTATGATTAGGGATAGGGTGATTGTGAGGGTTAGGGTTAGGATTAGGCTTAGGCTAAGGGTTAGGCTGAGGGTGAGGGTGGGTGTGAGGATTAGGCTTAGGGTGATGGTTAGCCTTATGGTTAGGGTGAGAGTTAGGATGAGGGTTAGGGTTAGGATTAGGATTAGGGTGTGGGCTAGGGTGAGGGGAGGGTTAATGTTAGGGTTAGGCTTAGGCATACTTTTAGGCTGAGGGTGATGGTGAGGGTGAGGGGTAGGGTTATGGTGATGGATAGGGTTAGGGTTACAGTGAGGGTTAGGCTGAGGGTTCCGGTTAGGGTGAGGGTTACAATGATCGTGTCAGTAAGAGTAAAGTTGAGGGTTGGGCTAAGGGTGTGGGTTACGTTAAGGGTGAGGGTTAGTGTTACGTTGAGGGTTATGGTAAGGTTTAGGGTTAGGGTTAGGGTTAGATTGGGGATTAGGGTTAGGGTAATTGTGAGGCTTAGGGTGTGGATGAGGGTTAGGGTTAGAATTAGGGTTTGGGTGAGTTTTAGAGTGAGGGTAAGTGTTAGGGTTAGGGTTAAGTTTATGGTGAGGTTTAGGGTGAGGGGTAAGTTTAGGTTTAGGGTGAGGGTTAGGTTTAGTATGAGGGTTATGGTTAGGGTGAGGGTGAGGGTGAGGGTAAGGGTTATGGTGAGGGTTACAGTGAGGGTGAGGTTTAGGGTTAGGATTTGGGATAGGGTTAGGTATAGGCTGAGATTGAGGGTGAGGGAGACAGTGAGGTTTAGGGTTAGGGTTATGTTTAGGGTGAGGTCTAGGGTGAGGGTGAGGGTTAGGGTGAAGGTGAGGGTGCTGGTGAGGGTCTTGGTTTGGTAATGGTTAGGGTTAGCTTCAGGATTAGTTGAGGGTTAGGGTAAGGGTGAGGTTGAGGTTTAGGGTGTGGGTGAGAGTTAGGGTTAGGGTGAGGGTTCGGGTGATGGTGATGTTTAGGGTTAGGTAGAAGGTTAGGGTTAGGGTTAGCTGAGGGTCAGTGTTAGGGTTAGGGTTAGGGTGAGGGTTAGGATTAGGTTTAAGGTTAGGGTGAGGTTTAGGGTGAGGGTGAGCATTAAGGATAGGGTTAGGTTTGTGGTGTGGGTAAGTGATAGCATGAGGGTTCGGCTGAGTGTTTGACTTAGCATTACGGTTAGGGTGAGGGTTAGTTTGAGGATTAGGATGAGTTTTAGGGTTAGTGTGAGGGTTAGGGTTAGGCTTAGCGTGAAGGCGACAGTGAGGGTGACAGTTAGGGTTAGAGTTACGGTGAGGGTTCGGTTAATGTGAGGTTTAGGGTGAGGATGAGATTAAGTGTTAGGATGAGGGTTAGGGTGAGGGTGAGGGTTAGGGTTAGGGTTTGGGTTAAGGTGTGGGTTAGTGTTAAGTTGTGGCTTATGGTTAGGGTGAGGTTTAGGGTTAGGGTTAGAGTTATTCTTACGGTTAGGGTTAGGGTTATGTTTACGGTGAGGGTAAGGGTGAGGTTTAGGTTTGGGGTTAGGATGAGGTTTAGGTTCAGGGTTAGGGTTAGAGTAAGGGTTAGTGTGAGGGTGAGGTTTAGGGTTGGAGTTAGGGTTAGTTTTAGGATTAGGTTTAGGGTGAGCATTAGTGTGAGGGTTAGGGTTAGGCATAAGCTTAGGCTTAGGTTTAGGCTTAGGCCGAGCATGAGTGTGAGGATTAGGGTTAGTGTTAGGGTGAGGGTTAGGGTGAGGGTTAGGATGAGGTTTAGGTTTAGGATTAGAGTTAGGGTGAGTGCTAGTTTGAGCGTTACTGTGAGGGTTAGGGTTAGGTTTAGGATTAGGTGTAGGTTGAGGGTCAGTGTGAGGGTTAGTGTTAGGGTTAGGGTTAGGCTTAGGCTTAGGGTTAGGGTGAGGGTTAAGGTTAGGCTTTGGTTTTGGGTGAGGGGGAGGTTTAGGGTTAGGGTTAGGGTGAGGGTGAGGGTGAAGGTTAGGGTTAGTGTGAGTGATAGGGTTACGGTGAGGGTTATGGTTAGGGTGAGGTTTAGGGTTAGGATTAGGGTTATTGTTACCATTAGGGTTAGGGTTACGGTTACGGTGAGGGTAAGGGTGAGGGTTAGGGTTGGGGTTAGGATGAGGTTTAGGTTTAGGGTTAGGCTTAGAGTTAGGGTTAGGTTGAGGGTGAGGTTTTGGGTTGGAGTTAGGGTTAGTTTTAGTGTTAGGGTTAGGATGAGGGTTAGGGTTAGGGTTAAGCCTTGTCTTAGGCTTAGGCTTACGCCCAGCATGAGGGTGAGGATTAGGGTTAGGGTTAGGGTGAGGGTTAGGGTTAGGGTAAGAGTGAGTGTTAGGATGAGGTTTAGGGTAAGGATTAGTTTTAGGGTGAGAGCTAGGGTGAGGGTAAGGGTGAGGGTTAGGTTTAGGGATAGGGTTAGGTTTAGGATTAGGGTTAGGTTGAGGGTGAGTGTGAGAATTAGGGTTAGGGTTAGGCTTAGGCTTAGGGTTTTGGTGAGGATTAGGGTTAGGGTTTGCGTTAGGGTGAGGGTGAGGCTGAGGATTAGGGTTAGGTTTAGGATTAGGTTTAGAGTTAGGGTTAGACTGAGGGTGAGGGTGGGGGTGAAGTTTAGGTTTAGGGTTAGGGATAAAATTAGGGTTATTTTTAATGTTGTGTTTGGGGTTTAGTTTGTGGTGAGGGTGAGCCTTAGGTTGAGGGTTATGGTTAGGGTTAAGCTTAGTCTTAGGGTTAGGCTGAGGGTGAGGGTGGAGGTGAGGAATAGGTTTTGGGTGATAGTTAGGGTGAGTGTTAGGATGAGGCTTAGCGTTAGGATTAGGTTTAGGGAGAGGGCTAGGGTAAGGGTGAGGGTTACGGTTAGGCTTAGGCTTAGGCTTAGGTTGAGGGTGAGGGTGAGGTTTTGGGTTAGGGTGATGGATAGCGTTAGAGTTAGGCTGAGTGTTAGGATGAGGGTTAGGGATAGGGTGAGGGTTAGGGTGAGTGTGACGGTAAGAATAAAGGTGAGGGTTAGGCTGAGGGTGAGTGTTCCCCTAAGGGTGAGAGTTAGGATTAGGTTAAGTGTTAGGGTGAGGGTTAGGGTAAGGGTTAGGGTTAGTGTTAGAGTTAGAGTTAGGGTGAGGGTTAGGAGGAGGGTGAGGGTTAGGTTTAGGTTTAGGATTAGGATTAGGGTTAGTGTTAGGGTGAATGCTTAGGTTGGGCTTAGGGATAGGGTTAGGCTTAACGTTAACCTGAGGGTGAAGGTTAGGTTTAGGATTCGAGTTAGGGTTAGCGTTTGGGTGAGAGTTAGGGTTTGTGTTAATTTCAGGGTTAGGGTGAGGGTTTGGATAGGGTTACGGTGAGTGTTAGGGTTAGGTTTAGGGTGAGCGTCAGGTTTAGGATTAGAGTTAGTGTTAGGGTTATTGTTAGTGTTATGATTAAGGTTAAGTTTACGGTTAGGGTGAGGCTGATGGTGAGGTTTAGGGTTAGGGTTAGGGTGAGGTTTAGGGTGAGGGTTAGAGTTACGGTTAGGGTGAGGGTTTGATTTAGGGTTAGGTTTAGGGTGAGGGTTTGGGTTAGTGTTATTTTTAGGGTTAGGGTTAAAGTTAAGGTGAGGGTGAGGGTTAGGTTTAGATTTAGGGTGAGGGTTAGGGTGAGGGTGAGGTTTAGTGTCAGAGTTAGTGTTAGGGGGAGGGTTAGGGGGAGGGATAGGTTTAGGGTTAGTGTTAGGGTTAGGGTGAGGGTTAGGTTGAGGTTTAGGGTTAGTGTTAGGGTTGGATTTAGGATTAGGGTTATGGTGAGGCTGAGTGTGAGGTTTAGGGTTAGGATTAGGCTTAGGCTTAGTGTTAGGCTGAGGGTGAGGGTGGGTTTGAGGATTAGGTTAAGGGTGACGGTTAGGGTTAGGTTTAGGGTTAGGGTTAGGATTAGGGTTAGGGTTACTATTAGGGTTAGGTTGATGTCTAGGGTGAGGGTGAGGGTTAGGGTTAGGAAGAGGGTTAGGCTTATGTTTAGGGTTAGGGTTAGATTTAGGGTTAGGGTGAGAGTGAGGTTTAGGGTTAGAGTTAACTTTTGTGTTAGGGTTAGGGTGAGCATTACTGTGAGGGTTAGGGTTAGGCTTAAGCTTAGGCTTAGGTTTAGGCTTAGGCCGAGCATGAGGGTGAGGGTTAGGGTTAGGGTTAGGGTTAGGATTAGAGTTAGGGTAAGGGTGAGTGTGTGTGTTAGGGTTAGGATTAGGGTTAGGCTGAGGGTGAGGTTGAAGGTGAGGGTTAGGGTTAGGGTTAGTGTTAGGGTTAGGTTTAGGGTTAGGGTGAGGGTTAGGGTTAGGGTTAGGATTAGGATTAGGGTTAGGTTTAGGGTTAGTGTGAGGGTTAGGGTTAGGTTTAGGGTTAGGCTTAAGGTTAGGCTGAGGGTGAGGGTGAGGGTGAGGTTTAGGGTTAGGGTGAGGCTTAGGTTTAGGTTTAGGGTGAGGTTTAGTCTTAGGGTAAGGGTTAGAGTTAGGGTTCGTGTTAGTGTTTGGGTTAGGGTGATAGTTAGGGGGAGGGCTAGGGTTAGGGTTAAGGTTAGGGTTAGGTTTAGCGGTAGGGTTAGGGTGAGGGTGAAGTTTAGTGTTAGAATTAGGGTTAAGGTGAGGCTGAGGGTGAGGGTTAGGTTTAGGGTTTGGGTTAGTGTTAGGTTTAGGGTTACGGTGAGGGTGAGAGTGAGATTGAGGGTTAGGGTTAGGGTTAGGATTAGTATTAGGGTTAGGGTTTGGGTGAGTGTGAGGGTTAGTGTTAGGCTTAGGGTTAGGGTTAGGTTTAGGGTTAGTATTAGGTTTAGGTTTAGGGTTAGGGTGAGGGTTAGGTTGAGGGTTAGGATTAGGATTAGGCTTAGGTTTAGGGTTAGTGTGAGGGTTATGGTTAGGGTTAGGGTTAGGCTTAAGTTTAGGCTGAGGGTGAGGGTGAGGGTGAGGTTTAGGGTTAGGGTGAGGCTTAGGCTTAGGGTTAGGGTGAGGTTTAGTGTTAGGGTAAGGGTTAGAGTTAGGGTTAGTGTTAGTGTTAGGGTTAGGCTGATAGTTAGGGGTAGGGCTAGGGTTAGGGTTAAGGTTAGGGTTAGGTTTAGCGGTAGGATTAGGGTGAGGGTGAAGTTTAGGTTTAGAATTAGGGTTAAGGTGAGGCTGAGGGTGAGGGTTAGGGTTAGGTTTGGGGTTAGTGTTAGGGTTAGGGTTAGGGTGAGGGTTATGGTTAGTGTGAGGGTTAGGGTTAGGGTTAGGATTAGGATTATGGTTAGGGTAGTGTGAGTGTGAGGGTTAGTGTTAGGTTTAGGGTTAGCCTTAGGTTTATGCTGAGGGTGTGCTTGAGTATGAGGTTTAGGTTTAGAGTTATGGTTAGTGTTAGGTTAAGGGTTAGGGTGAGGGTCAGTTTTACAGTTAGGCTTGGGCTTAGGCTTAGGCATAGGCCGAGCATGAGGGTGAGGGTTAGGGTTAGGGTGAGGGTTAGGGTGGGGGTGACCGTAAGGGTCAACATGAGGGTTAGGCAGAGGTTGAAGGTTACTGTAAGGGTCAGGGTTAGGGTTAGGGTGAGGTTTCGGGTTCGGGGTAGAGTGAGGGTGAGGGTTAGATTGAGGATTAGTGTTAGGGTTATGGTGAGGTTTAGGGGGAAGATGGGGGTTAGGGATAGGGTGAGGGTGAAGGTTAGGTTTAGGTTTAGGTTTAGGGTTAGTTTGATGGTTAGCTTAGTGTGAGGGTCAGTGTTAGTGTTAGGGTTTGTGTTAGGGTGAGGGTAAGTGTTAAGGTGTGGGTTAGGGTTAGGGTGAGGGTTAAGGTGAGGGTGAGGGTGAAGGTTAGGTTTAGGGTTAGGATGAGGTTTAGGTTTAGGTTTAGGGTTAGAGTTAGGGTTATGGTGAGAGTGAGGTTTAGGTTTAGAGTTAGGGTTAGTGTTAAGTTTAGGGTTAGGGTGAGGGTCAGGTGTAAGGTTAGCCTTTGGCTAAGGCTTAGGCTTAGGCAGAGCTTGACGGTGAGGGTTAGGGTCAGGGTTAGGGTGACTTTTAGGATGAGGTTTAGGGTTAGGATGAGGGTTAGGTTGAGGGCTATTGTGAGGGTTACGGTGAGGGTTATGTCTAGGGATATGGTTAGGTTTAGGATTAGGGTTAGGGTAGATTGAGTGTGAAGGTTAGGGTTAGGGTTAGGGTTAGGCTTAGGGTTAGGGTGAGGGTTCGGGTTAGGGTTTGTGTTAGCGTGAGGGTGAAACAGGATTAGTGTTAGGTTTAGTGTTAGGGTTAGGTTTAGGTTTAGGGTTAGGTATACGGTGAGGGTTAGGCTTAGGTTTAGGCTGAGGATGAGGGTGGGGTTGAGAATTAGGGTTAGGTTTAGGGTTAGGGTTATTGTTAGTGTTATGGTTAGGGTTAAGATTGCGGTGAGGGTGAGGTTGAGGGTGAGGGATATGGTTAGGGTTAGGGTTAGAGTTAGGGTTAGGGTTTGTGTTATAGTTAGGGTTAGGGTCACAGTGAAGGTGAGGTGGAGGGTGAAGGTGAGGGTGAGGATTAGGGTTAGGGTGCGGTTTAGGGTGAGGTTTAAGTTTAGGGTTGGGGTTAGGGTGAGGGTGAGGTTTAGGTTTAGAGTTAGGGTTAGGGGGAGTGTTAGGATGAGGTTTAGGGTTAGGGTTAGTTTTATTGTTAGGGTGAGGGTGAGTTTTAGGTTTAGGGTTAGGGTGAGGCTTAGGGTTAGTGTCAGGGTGATGTTTAGGGTTAGAGTTAGGGTTAGGGTAAGGCTGTGGGTGTATGTTAGGTTTAGGGTTAATGTTAGGGTTATTGTTAAGTTGAGGGTTAGGGTGAGGGTGAGGGTTAGGGTTAGTGTCAGCATTAGGATTAGGGTTAGGGTTATGGTGAGTGTGAGGTTTAGGGTTAGGGTTAGGCTTAGGCTGAGGGTGAGGCTGAGGGTGAGGGTCAGTGTTAGGGTGAAAGTTAATGTTAGGGTTAGGGGGAGGGTTAGGATGAGGGTTATGGTTAGGGGGAGGTCTAGGTTGAGGGTGAGGTTTATGCTTAGGTTTAGGGTGACGTTTAGGGATAGGGTTAGGGTGAGGATGAGATTTAGGGTTAGAGTTAGGGTTAGGGTGAGGCTGAGGGTGAGGCTTAGGTTTAGGGTTAGTGTTAGGGTTAGGGTTAAGGTGAGGGATAGAGTGAGGGTGAGGGTTAGGGTTAAGTTTAGGAATAGGATTAGGGTTAGGGTTAGGGAGAGTGTGAGGGTTAGTGTTAGGTTTAGGCTTAGGCTTAGGCTTCGACTGAGGCTGAGGCTGAGGGTGAGTGTTAGGCTTAGGGTGAGGGTTAGGTTTAGCGTTAGGGTGAGAGTTAGGGTTTGGGTTAAGTTTAGGGTTAGGATGAGGGGTAGGGTAAGGGTTTCAGTGAGGTTGAGTTTTAGGGTTAAGGTGAGGGTTAGGTTGAGGGTTAGGGTTAGGATTAGGGTGAGGGTGAGGGCTAGGTTGAGGATGAGGTTTAGGGTTAGGGTTAGGGTTAGGGTGAGGTTTAGGGTTAGGGTTAGGGTTATGGTGAAAGTGATTTTTATGGTTAGAGTTAGGGTTAGGGTGAGGCTGATTGTGAGGGTTTGGGTTAGGGTTATTGTTAGATTTATTATTAGGGTGAGGGTGAGGGTGAAAGTTAGGATTAGGCTGAGGGTTAGGGTTAGGGTTAGGGTGAGAGTTAGGGTTCCAGTTAAGTTTGGGTTTAGGGTGAGGGTTAGGGTTAGGCTTACGGTGAGAGTGACGGTTATGATTAGGTTGAGGGTTAGGGTTAGGGTTAGGGCTAGGGTTAGGGTGAGGGTTAGGGTTAGGGTTAGGGTGAGGTTTAGGATGAGGATTAATGTTAGGATTAGGGTTAGGCTGAGGGCTAGGGTGAGGGTGAGGGTTAGGGTTAGGTTGAGTTTTAGAGTTAGTGTTAGGTTTAGGGTTAAGGTGAGGGTGAGGTTTAGGGTTAGAGTTAGGGTTAGTGTTCGTGTTAGGGTTAGGTGAGTGTTAGGGTTAGGCTAAAGCTTAGGCTTATGCCTAGGCCTAGCATGAATGTGAGGCTTAAAGTTATTGTTAGGGTGAGGATTTGGGTTAGGGTGAGTGTTAGGTTGAGGTTTAGGTTTAGGATTAGGGTTAGGGTGAGCACTAGGTTGAGGGTTAGTGTGAGGGTTAGGGTTAGGGATAGGTTTATGTTTAGGATTAATTTAGGTTGAGGGTGAGTGTGAGGGTTAGGGTTAGGTTTAGAGTTAGGCTTAGGGTTTGGGTGAGGGTGAGGGTTAGGGTTTGATTTAGGGTGAGGGTGAGGGTTACGGTTAGGGTGAGGGTGTTGGTGAGGGTGAGGGTTAGGGTTAGGGTTAGAGTGAGTGCTAGGGTTAGGGTGAGGCTTATGGTTAAGGTGAGGGTTAGGGTTAGGTTTAGGCTTAGGCTTAGTCTTAGGGTAAGGCTGAGGTTTAGGGTGAGGGTGAGTGTGAGGGTTTGGTTTTGGGTTAGGTTTAGGCTTAGGGATAGGCTGAGGGAGAGCGTGAGGGTGAGGGTTAGGGTTAGGTTGGGGGTGAGGTTTAGGGTTAGAGTTTGACTTAAGGTGAGGATTAGTGTGAGGGTTAGTGTTAGGATTAGTTTTAGGTTTAGGTTTAGGTTGAGTTTTAGGGTGAGGTTTAGGGTTAGGGATAGGGTTCGTTTTAGGATTAGGGTTTGGGTGAGGGTGAGTGTGAGGGTTAAGGTTCGGGTTAGGGTTAGAGGTAGGCTTAAGGTTAGGCTGAGAGTGAGGGTGAGGGTTAGGGTTAGGGTGAGGGTTAGGGTTAGGTTTCGGGTGATGGTTATAATGGGGGTTAGGTTTAGGATTAGGGTTAGTGTGAGGGCTATCATGAGCGTGAGGTTTAGGGTTAAGGTTAAGTTTAGGTATAGGTTGAGGGTTAGGAGTAGGGCTTGGTTTAGGGTGAGAGTTACGGTTAGGGTTAGTGTGAGGGTTAGCATGAGGGTTAAGGTTAGGATTAGGGTTAGGATGCGGGCTAGGGTGAGGGTGAGGGTTAGGTTTAGGGTTAGGGTGAGGTTTAGGGTTAGGGTTATGGTGAGGGTTAGGGTTAGGTTTAGTTTGAGGGTGAGAATTAGGTTTAGCTTTAGGGTGAGGGTTAAGGTTAGGTTTAGGGTGAGGGTTAGGATGAGGTTTAGGGTTACAAGTAGGGTAAGGTTGAGGGCTAGGGTGATTGTGAGGGTTAGTGTTAGGGTTAGGGTGAGGTTTAGGGTTAATGTTAGGGGTAGGCTTAGGGTGAGGGTCAACGTTCGGGTTTGGGTGAGGGTGAGGGTTAGGTTTGGGGTGAGGGTTAGGATGAGGACTAAGGTCAGGGTGAGGGTTAGGGTTAGGGTTAGGTTTACGGTGAGGGTTAGGTTGAGGTTTAGGTTTAGGGTTAGGGTTAGGGTTAGGATTAGGGTTAGGGTGAGGGTGAGTGTGAGGGTTAGGGTTAGGGTTAGGCTTAGGCTTAGGGTTAGGCTGAGGTGTGAGGGTGGGGATGAGGATTAGGTTTAGAGTGCTGGTTTAGTTTATGGTTAGGTTTAGGGTTAGGATGAGGGTTAGGTTTAGGATAAGAGTTAGAGTGAGGGCTACAATGACTGTGAGGTTTAGGGATAGGTTTAGGCTTAAGCTTAGGGTTATGCTAAGGCTGAAGGTGAGGGCGAGGGTTAGGGTTAGGGTGATGGTTAGGGTTACGGTTAGGGTGAGTCTTAGGATGAGGGTTAGGGTTAGGGTGAGGGTTAGGATGAGGGTGACTATAAGTGTAAAGGTGAGGGTTAGGCTGAGGTTGAGGGTTATGGTAAGGGTGAGGGTCCGGTTAGAATTTAGGTTGAGGGTGAGGGTTAAATTGAGGATTAGTGTTAGGGTTAGTGTGAGGTTTAGGGTGAAGATGAAGGTTAGGCTTAGGGTGAGGGCTAAGGTGAAGTTGAGGTTTATGGTTAGGGTTAGGGTGAGGTTTAGGTTTAGGGTGATGGTTAGCATTAGTGTGAGGGTTAGTGATAGGGTTAGTGTTAGTGTTAGGGTGAGGGTATGTTAGGATAAGGTTTAGGTTTAGGGTGAGGTTTAGGATTAGGGTTAGGTTCAGGGTTAAGTTTAGGGTGAGGTTTAGGTTTAGAGTTAGTTTTATGGTGAGGGTTAGGTTAAGGTTAGGGTTACTGTTAGGGTAAGGGTTAGGGTGAGGTTTAGTGTGTGGCTGAGGGTTCGTGATAGGGTTAGGATTAGAATTAGTGTTAAGGTGAGGGTGAGTGTGAGGGTTAGGGTGAGGGTTAGGGTTAATATTAGGATTAGGCTGAGGTTGAGTTTGAGGGTGAGGGTTAGGATTAGTGTTAGTGTTAGGGTTAGGGTTAGGGGGAGTGTTAGTATGAGCGTTAGGGTTAGGTTAAGGTTAGGGGGAAGGCTAGGGTGAGGGTGAAGTTTAGGTTTAGGGTTAGGGTGAAGTTCAGGTTTAAGGATAGGATTAGGATCAGGGTAAGTGTGAGGGTGAGATTTAGGGTTAGAGTTAGGGTTAGGGTGAGGCTGAGGGAGAGGATTAGGGTTAGGGTTAGTGTTAGGGTTAGGGTTAAGGTGAGGGTTAGGGTGAGGGTGAGGGTTAGGGTTAGGGTTAGGATTAGGTTTAGAGTTAGGGTGTGTGTGAGGGTTAGGGTTAGGTTTTCGCTTAGGCTTAGGCTGAGACTGAGGGTGAGGGTTAGGGTTAGAGTTTTTGTGAGGGGTAGGTTAGGGTTAGGGTGAGAGTTAGGGGGAGGAATATGGTTAGGGTTAGAATTAATGATAGGGTGAGTGTGAGTGTGTAGATTAGGGTTAGGTTTAGGGTTAGGCTTAGGGTTAGGATGAGGGTGAGTGTGTGTGTTAGGGTTAGGTTTATGGTTAGGCTTAGGGTTAGGCTGAGGGTCACGTTGATGGTGAGATAGGGTTAGGGTGAGGGTTAGGCTTAGGATTATGGAGAGGTTTAGGATGAGGTTTATGGTTAGGATTAGGGTTAGGTTGAAGGCTAGGCTGAGAATGAGTTTGAGTTTTAGGGTTAGGGTGAGGTGTAGGGTTAGGGTTAGGGTTAGGGAGAGGGTCAGGATGACGTTTAGGGTTAGAGTTAGGTTTAGGGTGAATCTGAGGGTGTGGGTTAGGTTTGGGGTTAATGTTAGGGTTAAGGTTAAGGTGAGGGTTAGGGTGAGGGTGAAGGTTAGGGTTAGGATTAGGATTAGGTTTAGTTTTAGGGTGAGTGTGAGGGTTAGGGTGAGGGTTAGGCTTAGGCTTAGGCTGAGGCTGAGTGTGAGGGTGGGGGTGAGGGTTAGGGTTAGGTTGAGGGTGAGTGTTTGGATTAGGGTTAGGTTTAGGGTTAAGTTTAGGTTTAGGGTTAGGAATAGTGTTATTGTTAGGGTTAGGTTTAGAGTTACATTAAGGGTGAGGGGGAGGGTTAGGTTTAGGGTTAGGGTGAGGTTTAGGGTTAGGGTTAGGATTAGGGTTAGGTTTAGGTTGAGGTTTATGGTTAGACTTAGCCTTAGGGGGAGAGTTAGATCGAGGGTTAAGGTTAGGGTTATTGTTAGGGTTAGGGTGAGTGTTAGGGTCAGGTTGATGGTTAGGCTTAGGGTTAGGATTAGGATTAGGGTAAGGGGTAGGGTGAGTGTGAGGGTTCGGTGAAGGGTTAGGGTTAGGCTTATAGTTTTGCTGAGGGTGAGGGTAAGGGTGAGGGTTAGGGTTAGGTTGAGTGCGAGGGTTAGGGATAGTGTGAGAGTTAGGGTTCGGTGAGGGTTAGTGTTAGGGTTACGTTTAGGGTTATGGTGAGGGTTAGGGTTAGGGTCAGGGTTATTGTTAGTGTTATGGTTAGGGTTAAGTTTGCGATGAAGTTGAGGCTGAGAGGGACGGTTTTGGTTAGGGTTAGGGTTAGGGTTAGCATTAGGGTGAGGGTGAGTGTGAAGGTTAGGTTTAAGGTTAGGGTTACATTTAGATTTAGGGTGAGGGTGAGTGTGAGGTTTAGGGTTAGTCTTAGGCTTATGCGTAGGCTTAGGCCTAGCTTGAGGTTGAGGTTGAGGGTTAGGTTTAGGGTGAGGTTTAGGGTTTGTTAGGGTTATGGTGAGTGTTAGGGTTAGGGTTAGTGTTAGGGTTAGCGTAAGGGGGAGGTTTAGTGTGAGTGTGAGTTTTAGGGTTAGGGTTACTGTTAGGCTTAGGTTTAGGCTGAGGGTGAGGGTGAGGGTGAGGGTTAGGGTTAGGGTGAGGGTTGGGGTTAGGTTTAGAGTGAGGGTTAGGATTAGGCTTATGGTTAGGGTATGGGCTATGGTGAGCGTGAGGGTTAGGGTCAGGGTTAGGTTCAGGGTTAGGTTTAGGGTTAGTGTTAGGGTTAGGGTATGGATTAGGCATAGGCTTAGTGTTAGGCGGAGGGTGAGGGTGAGGGTGAGGGTTAGGGTTAGGATGAGGATGAGGTTTAGGTTCAGAATAAGCATTAGGGTGAGGATTAGTGTTAGTGTTAGGGTTAATGTCACAGTTAGGGTTAGGGTGAGGGTGAGTCTGAGGGTTACGGTAAGGAATAGACTTAGGGTGAGTGTGAGCGTTAGGGTGAGGGTTAGGCTTAGGCTTAGGTTTAGAGTATGGGCTAGGGTGAGGGTGAGGGTTAGTGTTAGGGTTAGGGTGAGTGTTAGGGTGAGTGTGAGGGTTACTGTTAGTCTTAGGCTTAGGCTTAGGTGGAGCATTCGTGTGAGGGAGAGGGTTAGGGTTAGGAAGAGGATTAGGGTTTTAGGGTTAGGGTGAAGGTTAGGATGAGGTTTAGGGTTAGGATTAGGGTTAGGGTGAGGGCTAGAATGAGGGTGAGGGTTAGGGTTAGCGTTAAGGTGAGGTTTAGGGTTAGGGTTAGGGTTAGGGTGAGTTTGAGGGTTAGGATTAGGTTTAGGGTTAGGGTTATTGTTAGTTTTATGGTTAGGGTTAAGTTTACAGTAAGGGTGAGGCTGAGGGTGAGGGTTAGGGTTAGGGTTAGGCTTAGGATGAGGTTTAGGGTTAGGGTGAGGGATAGGGTGAGGATTAGGATGAAGGTTAGCATTACGGTGAGGGTGAGGGTTAGGGTTAGGGTGAGGGTTAGGGTTAGGATTATTGTTAGGGTGAGGGTGAGGGTTAGGTTTAGGTTTAGGTTTAGGGTTAGGGTTAGCGTTTGGATTAGGGTTAGGATGAGGGTGAGTGTGAGGGTTAGGGTTAGGGTTAGGCTTAGGCTTAGGTTTAGGCTGAGGGTGAGGGTGGGGATGAGGATTAGGGTTAGGGTGATTGTTAGGGTTACGGTTAGGGTGTGGTTTAGCATGAGGTTTGGGGTTAGTGTGAGGATGATGGTAATGGTAAAGGTGAGGTTTAGGCTGAAGGTGAGGGTTAAGATAAGGCTGAGTGTTAGGGTTAATTTAAGGGTTAGGGTAAGTGTTATGGTTTGGCTTTGCGTGCGTTTGAGGGTGAGGGTGAGGTTGACGTTTAGGGTTAGGGTTAGTTTTAGCATGAGGGTTATTGTGAGGGTTAGGTTTAGGGGTAGGGTAGGGGTAAGATTTAGGGTGTGGGGTAGGTTTAGGGTTAGGCTTAGGGTTAGGGTGGTGGTTAGAGTTAGGGATAGGGTTAGGGTTAGAGTTACGGTTAGAGTGAGTTTTAGTGTGAGGGTGAGGATTAGGGTTAGGTTTAGGGTTAGGGTGAGCTTAAGGGTTAGGGTTAGGGTTAGGGTTAGGGTTAGCGATATTGTTAGGGATAGGGTGAGGGTGAGGGTTATGGTGAGGGTTCGTGATTGCGTTAGGCTAGGGGTTAGGTTTCGGGTTAGGGCTAGGGTGAGGGTGAGGGTGAGGTTTAGGATGAGAGTGAGGGTTAGGGTAATCGTGAGTGTTAGGGTGATGGTTAGAGTGAGGGTGAGTTTTAGGGTTAGGGTTAGGGTGAAGTAAGGTTTAGGGTTTCGGTGAGGGTGAGGGTTAGTGTTATGTTTAGGGTTAGCCTTAGGGTGAGGGTGAGGGTTATGATTAGGGTTTGGGTTAGGGTTAGGGTTATTGTTAGGTTAAGGGTTAGGGTGAGGGTGAGGGTGAGGGTGAGGGTCAGGGTTAGGGTTAGGGTTAAGATGAGTGCTAGTTTGAGTTTTAGGGTTAGAGTTAGAGTTAGGGTGAGGGTGAGTTTTAGGGTTAGAGTTAGGGTTAGAGTTAGGTTTATGGTTAGGGTGAGGGTTAGGTTTATGGCTATGGTTAGGCTTAGGCTTATGCCGAGCATTAGAGTGAGTGTCAGGGTAGGGTGAGGATTAGGATTAGGCTTATGTTTCGGGAATGGGCTAGGGTGAGGGTGAGGCTTAGGGTCAGGGTTAGTGTGAGGGTTAGTGTGAGGGTTAGGTTTAGGGGTAGGGTAGGGGTAAGATTTAGGGTGTGGGGTAGGTTTAGGGTTAGGCTTAGGGTTAGGGTGGTGGTTAGAGTTAGGGATAGGGTTAGGGTTAGAGTTACGGTTAGAGTAAGTTTTAGTGTGAGGGTGAGGATTAGGGTTAGGTTTAGGGTTAGGGTGAGCTTAAGGGTTAGGGTTAGGGTTAGCGTTAGCGTTATTGTTAGGGATAGGGTGAGGGTGAGGGTTATGGTGAGGGTTCGTGATTGCGTTAGGCTAGGGGTTATGTTTCGGGTTAGGGCTAGGGTGAGGGTGAGGGTGAGGTTTAGGATGAGAGTGAGGGTTAGGGTAATCGTGAGTGTTAGGGTGATGGTTAGAGTGAGGGTGAGTTTTAGGGTTAGGGTTAGGGTGAAGTAAGGGTTAGGGTTTGGGTGAGGGTGAGGGTTAGTGTTATGTTTAGGGTTTGCCTTAGGGTGAGGGTGAGGGTTATGTTTAGGGTTTGGGTTAGGGTTAGGGTTATTGTTAGGGTAAGGGTTAGGGTGAGGGTGAGGGTGAGGGTGAGGGTGAGGGTTAGGGTTAGGGTTAAGATGAGTGCTAGTTTGAGTTTTAGGGTTAGAGTTAGAGTTAGGGTGAGGGTGAGGTTTAGGGTTAGAGTTAGGGTTAGAGTTAGGTTTATGGTTAGGGTGAGGGTTAGGTTTATGGCTATGGTTAGGCTTAGGCTTATGCCGAGCATTAGAGTGAGGGTCAGGGTAGGGTGAGGGTTAGGATTAGGCTTATGTTTCGGGTATGGGCTAGGGTGAGGGTGAGGGTTAGGGTCAGGGTTAGGGTGAGGGTTAGTGTGAGGCTTAGGTTTAGGGTTAGGGTTGGGTTTAGGGATAGGCTTAGTGTTAGGTGGAGGGTGAGGGTGAGGGTGAGAGTTAGGGTTAGTGTGAGGATGAGGTTTAGGGTTAGAGTTAGCATTAGGGTGAGGGTTAGGCTTAGGCTTAGGCATAGAGTATGGGCTAGGGTGAGGGTGAGGGTTAGTGTTAGGGTTAGGGTGAGTGTTAGGGTGAGTGTGAGGTTTAGGTTTAGTCTTAGTCTTAGGCTTAGGCTTAGGCGGATCATGAGTGTGAGGGAGAGGGTTAGGGTTAGGATGAAGGTTAGGGTTTTAGGGTTAGGTTGAGTGTTAGGATGAGGTTTAGTGTTAGGATTAGGGTTAGGGTGAGGGCTAGAGTGAGTGTGAGGGATAGGGTTAGCGTTAGGGTGTGGTTTAAGGTTAGGGTTAGGGTTTCTTTGAAGGTGAATGTTAGGGTTAAGGTAAGGGTTAGTGTTAGGGTTAAGGTGAGGGTGAGGGTTAGGATTAGGTTTAGGGTTAGGGTTATTGTTAGTTTTATGGTTAGGGTTAAGTTTACAATGAGGGTGAGGATGAGGCTGAGGATGTGGGTGAGGGTTAGGGTTAGGGTTAGGGTCAGGGTTAGGTTTAGGGTTAGGGTGAGGGTTTGGATTAGGTTTAGGGTCACAGTGAGGGTGAGGGTTAGGGTTAGGGATAGGCTGAGGTTTAGGGTTAGGGTGAGGGATAGGGTGAGGGTTTGGATGAGGGTTAGGGTTACGGTGAGGCTGAGGGTTAGTGTTAGGGTGAGGCTTAGGGTTAAGATTAGGGTTAGGGTGAGTGTGAGGTTCAGGTTTAGGTTTAGGTTTAGGGTTAGGGTTAGCATTAGGATTAGGATTAGGATGAGGTTGAGTGTGAGGGTTAGGGTTAGGCTTAGGCTTAGGCTTAGGGTTAGGCTGAGGGTGAGGGTGAGGGTGGGGATGAGGAGTAGTGTTAGGGTGATGGTTAGGGTTACGGTTAGGGTGAGGTTTAGGATGAGGTTTAGGGTTTGGGTGAGGATGATGGTAATAGTAAAGGTGAGGTTTAGGCTGAGGGTGAGGTTTAAGATAAGGTTGAGTGTTAGGGTTAAGTTTAGGGTTAGGGTAAGGGTTAGGGTTTGGGTTTGGGTGAGGTTACGGGTGAGGGTGAGTTTGACGTTTAGGGTTAGGGTTAGGGTTAGCGTGAGGGTTATTGTGAGTGTTAGGTTTAGGGGTAGAGTAGCTGTAAGGTTTAGGGTGAGGGGTAGGCTTATGGTTAGGGTTAGGGTTAGGGTGGTGGTTAGATTTAGGAATAGGGTTATGGTTACAGTTACGGTTAGAGTGATTGTTAGTGTGAGGGTGAGGATTAGGGTTAGCTTTAGAGTGAAGTTGAGGGTTAGGGTTTGGGTGAGGTTGAGGGTTAGTGTTATGTTTAGGGTTAGCCTTAGGGTGAGGGTGAGAGTTAGGATTAGGTTTAGGTTTAGGGTTAGGGTGAGTTTTAAGTTTAGGGTGATGGTTTGGTTTAGTGTGAGGGTTAGTTTTCGGGATAAGGTTAGTTTTAGGGTAAATGTAAGTGTTAGGGTGAGGTTTAGGGTAAGGGTGAGATTTAGGGTTAGAGTTAGGGTTAGGGTGAGGGTTAGGGTTAGGGTGTTAGGTTAGTGTTAGTGTGATGTTTAGGGTGGGGGTGAGTGTTAAGGTTAGGGTTAGGATTAGGATTAGGGTTAATGTGAGGGTGAGTGTGAGGGTTAGGGTTAGGTTTAGGGTTTGGATTAGCGTTATGGTGAGGGTGAGGGTGAGGTTTAGGTTTAGGGTGAGGGTTGGGGTTAGGGATAGAGTGAGGGTCAGGGAAAGGCTAAGGATTAGGCTTAGGGTTAGGGTATGGGCTAGGGTGAGGGTGAGGGTTAGGGTCAGGTTTAGAGTGAGGGTTACGATGAGGGTTAGGTTTAGGGTTAGTGTTAGGGTTAGGGTTGGGGTTAGGGATAGGCTTAATGTTAGGCGGAGGGTGAGGGTGAGGGTTAGATTTAGGGTTTGGGTGAGGTTTAGGTTTAGTGTTAGTGTTAGAGTGAGGGTTAGTGTGAACATTAGATTTAGGTTGAGTGTTAGTATTAGGGTTAGGGTAAGGGTGATAGTGAGGGTAAGGGTTAGACTTAGTCTTAGGCTTAGGCTTAGTCCGAGCCAAAGGGTGAGGGTGAGGGTTAGGGTTAGGGTGAGGGTTAGGTTGAGGGTGAGGCTTATGGACAGGGTGAGGGTTAGGGTTAGGGTTAGGGTTATTGTTAGGATTAGGGTTAGGTTTAAAGTGACTGTGAGGGTGAGGTTTAGGGTTAGAGTTAGCTTTAGGGTGAGGGTTAGGGTTAGGGTTAGGGTTAGGGTTAGGCTTAGGCTTAGGCTTAGGTTTAGGGTGTGAGTGAGGTTTAGGGTTAGGGTTACTGTTAGGCTTAGGTTTAGGCTGTGGGTGAGGGTGAGGGTGAGGTTTAGCGTTAGATTCGGGTTGGGTTTAGGGTTAGAGTGAGGGTTATGGTGAGGTTTAGGATTAGGCTTAGGGTTAGGTTATGGGCTAAGGTTAGGGTGAGGTTTAGGGTCATGGTTAGGGTGAAGGTTAGTGTGAGGGAAAGGTTAAGTGTTAATGTTAGGGTTAGGGTTGGGGTTAGGGATAGGCTTAGTGTTAGGTGGAGGGTTAGAGTGAGAGTGATTTTTAGGGTTAGGGTGAGGATGAGATTTAGGGTTAGAGTTATCATTAGGGTGAGGTTTAGTGTTAGGGTTAGGGTTAGTGTTACAGTTACGGTTAGGGTGAGGGTGAGTGTGAGGGTTAGGGTTAAGATTAGACTTAGGGTGAGGGTGAGGGTTAGGGTGAGGTTTAGGCTTAGGCTTAGGTTTAGAGTATGGGCTAGGGTGAGGGTGAGGTTAGTTTCAGGGTTACGGTGAGGATTAGGGTGAGTGTGAGGGTTAAGGTTAGTCTTAGGCTTAGTCTTAGGCTTAGGCCGCGCATGAGTGTGAGGGAGAGGGTTAGGGTTAGGATGAGCTTTAGGGTTTTAGGGTTAGGGTGAGGCTTAGGATCAAGTTTAGGGTTAGAGTTAGGTTTAGGGTTAGTGTGAGGGCTAGAGTGAGGGTGAGGGTTAAGGTTAGCGTTAGGGTGATGTTTAGGGTTATGGTTAGGGTTACGTTGAAGGTGAGGGTTAAGGTTAGGGTGAGGGGGACAGTAAGGGTAAAGGTGAGGGTTAGGCTGAGCGTGAGTGTTATGGTAATGGTGAAGGTTAGGGTTAGGGTGAGGGTTAGGTTTAGGGTTAGGGTGAGTGTGAGGGTTAGATTGAGCATTAATGTTAGGGTTAGTGTGAGGTTTAGGGTGAGGATGAGAGTTAGGGTTAGGGTGAGGGCTAGGGTGAGGGTGAGGTTTAGGGTTAGGGTTAGGGTGAGGTTTAGGGTTAGGGTTATGGTTAGGGTGAGGGTGAGGTTTAGGGTTAGAATTAAGGTTAGGGTGAGGCTGAAGGTGAGGTTTAGGGTCATTGTTAGGATTAGGGTTAGGTTTACGTTTTCGGTGAGTGTTGGGGTGAGGGTTAGGGTTAGGGTTAGATTGAGGTTTAGATTTTGGGTTAGGGTTAGAGTTGGAGTTAGGGTGAGGGTGAGGTTTAGGGTTAGAGTTAGGGTTAGTGTTAGGTTTATGGTTACGGGGAGGGTTAGGGTTAGGGTTATGGTTAGGCTTAGGCTTAGGCTTAGGCCGAGCATGAGGGTGAGGGTTAGTGTTAGGGTTAGGTTGAGGGTAAGGGTTAGGGTTAGGGTGAAGGGTAGAATGAGATTTAGTGTTAGGGTTATGGTTAGGATTAGGTTTAGGGTTAGGGTTAGGGTTAGGGTTAGGGTTACTGTTAGGGATAGGGTGAGGTTTAGGTTTTCGGGTTTGGGTTAGGGTGAGGGTGAGGATAAGGATTAGGGTTAGGGTTAGGGTTAGGGTTAGGTTTAGGGTTAGGGTTAGTGTTAGGGTTAGGTTTAGGGTTATGGTGAGGATTAAGGTTAGGGTTAGGGTAATACTTAGTGTTATGTTTAGGGTTAAGTTTACCGTGAAGGTGAGGCTGAGCGTGAGGTTTATGGTTAGAGTTAGTTTTAGTTTTAGGGTGAGGGTTAGTGTGTGGGTTAGGTTTAGGGATAGGGTTACGTTTAGGGTTAGGATGAGGTTAGTCTTAGACTTATGCTTAGGTTTGGCCCAGCTTGAGGGTGAGTGTGAGGATTAGGGTTAGGATGAGTGTTAGGGTTAGGGTAATGGTTAGGTTTAGGGCTATGTTGAGGGTTAGGGTTAGGGTTAGGGTGAGTTTTAAGTTTAGGGTGATGGTTAGGGTTAGTGTTCGGGTTAGTGTTCGGGTTAAGGTTAGTTTTAGCGTGAAGGTAAGTGTTAGGGTGAGGTTTAGGTTTAGGGTGAGGTTTAGGGTTAGAGTTAGGGTTAGGGTGAGGGTTAGGGTTAGGGTTAGTGTTAGGGTTAGGTTTAGGGTGAGGTTTAGGATTGGGGTGAGTGTAAGGGTTAGGATTAGGATTAGGGTTATGGTGAGGGTGAGTGTGAGGATTAGAGTTAGGGTTAGGGTTAGGATTAGAGTTATGTTGAGGGTGAGGTTGAGGGTTAGGTTTAGGGTGAGGGTTGCGGTTAGGGTGAGAGTGAGGGTTAGGGTGAAGTTTAGGATTAGGTTTAGGGTTAGGGTATGGGCTAGGGTGAGGGTGAGGTTTAGGGTCAAGGTTCGAATGAGGGTTAGGGTGAGGGTTAGGATTGGGGTTAGTGTTAGGGTTAGGGTTGGGGTTAGGGATAGGCTTAGTGTTAGGCGGAGGGTGAGGAAGAGGGTTAGGCTTAGGGTTTGGGTGAGATTTAGGGTTAGTGTTAGTGTTAGGGTGAGGGTTAGTGTGAGGGTTAGTGTTAGGGTGTGTGTTACTGTTAGGGTTAGGGTGAGTGTGAGGGTAAGGGTTACTCTTAGTCTTAGGCTTAGGCTTATTCCGAGCCTAAGGGTGAGTGTGAGGGTTATGATTAGGGTGAGGGTTATGGACAGGGTGAGGGTTAGGGTTATTTCTAGGGTTAGGGTTAGGGTGAGGGTTAGGGTTAGGGTTAGGTTTAGGCTTAAGCTTAGGCATATGCTTTGGCTGAGCATGAAGGTGAGGGTTAGGGTTAGGGTGAGGGTTCCGATGAGGTTTAGGGTAAGGGTTAGGTGTAGGGTTAGGGTAAGGTTTAGGTTTTGGGTTAGCGTTAGGGTTATGTTTAGGGTTTGGGTTAGGGTTATGGTGAGGGTTAGAGTTAGGGTTTGGTTTAGGGTGAGGTTGAGGGTGAGAATTAGGGTTAGAGTTAGGGTTAGGATTAGGGTAAGGTTTAGGGTTATGGTTAGGATTAGGGTTAAGGGTAGGGTTACACTGACGGTTAGGGTTATGGTTAGGGTTAGCGTTAGGGTTATTGTTAGTCTTATGGTTAGAGTTAAGTTTGCAGTGAGGTTGAGGCTGAGAGTGAGGTTTATGGTTAGGTTTAGGGTTAGGGTTAGTGTTCTGGTTAGCGTTAAGGTGAGGTTTAAGGTGAGGGTTAGGGTTGGTGATAGGATTAGAGTTATGCAGAGGGTGAGGGTGAGGGTTAGGGTTAGGGTGAGGGTTGGGGTTAGGGTTAGAGTGAGGTTTAGGGTGAGGGTTAGGATTAGGCTTAGGGTTAGGTTATGGGCTTGGGTGAGGGTGAGGGTTAGGGTGAGGTTTAGTGTGAGGGTTAGGTTTAGGGTTAGTATTAGGGTTAGGGTTGGGGTTAGTGATAGTCTTAGTGTTAGGCGGAGGGTGAGGGTGAGGGTGAGGGTTAGGGTTAGGGTGAGTGTTACTGTTAGCGTTAGGGTGAGGTTGAGTGTGAGGGTAAGGGTTAGTCTTAGGCTTAGGCTTAGGTTTAGGCCGAGACTAAGGGTGAGAGTGAGGGTTCGGGTTAGTGTTCGGGTTAGGGTTAGGGTGAGGGTTATGGATAGGGTGAGTGTTAGGGTTAGGGTTAAGGTTATTGGTAGGATTAGGATTAGGTTTAAAGTTACTGTGAGGGTTAGAGTTAGGGTTAGGTTTAGGGTTAGGGTGAGGTTTAGGGTTAGAGTTAGGGTTATTGTTAGGGTTAGGGTTAGCGTGAGGGTTAGGGTTAGGGTTAGGCTTAGGCTTAGGCCGAGCATGAGGCTGAGGGTTAGTGTGAGGGTTAGGGGTAGGGTGAGGGTTAGGATGAGGTTCAGGGTTAGGGTTAGGTTTAGGTTTATGGTTAGGGTTAGGGTAGGTTTAGGGTTAGGGTTAGGGTTAGGGTGAGTGTTAGGATTAGGGTTTGGGTTAGGGTGAGGGTGAGGGTGATGATTAGGGTTAGGGTTAGGGTTAGGGTAAGGTTTAGGGTTATGGCTAGTGTTAGGGTTAGGTTTACAGTGAGTGTTAGGGTTAGGGTTAGTTTTAGGGTTATTGTTATTTTTATGGTTAGGGTTAAGTTTGTGGTGAGGGTGAGGCTGAGGGTGAGGTTTATGTTTAGGGTTAGTGTTTGGGTTAGAGTGAGGATGAGGGTTAGGGTGAGGAGTACGTTTAGGGTAAGAGTGAGGGTGAGGGTTAGGTTTAGCTTTAGGGTTAGGGTTAGGGTTAGGCTGAGGATGAGGGTGAGGGTTAGGGTTAGTTTTAGGATGATGGTTAGGGTTAGGGTTAGTGTGAGGGTGAGGGTGAGATTTAGGGTTAGGATATTTGTTAGGCTGAGGGTGAGGGTGAGAGTGAGTGGTAGGGTTGTGGTTAGGGTGAGGATTAGGGTTAGTGTGATTTTTAGGGTGAGGGTGACTGTAACGGTTAGGGTGATGATTAGGGTGAAGTAAGGGTTATGGTTAGTGTTAGTGTTAGGGTTAGGTTTAGGGTTAGGGAGAGGTTTTGGGTTATGTTTAGGTTGTGGGTAAGTGTTAGAGTGAGGGTTAGGATGAAGGTTAGGGTTAGTTTGAGGGTTAGAGTCAGGGTTATGGTTATGTTGAGGGTAAGGATTAGGGTGCGGTTTAGGGTAAGGGTGATGGTTAGGGTTAGGATGAGGGTTAGGGTTAGTGTGAGGGTTAAAGTTAGGGTTAGGGTTAGGTTGAGGGTAAGGCTTAGGGTTAGGTTTAGGGTGACTTTGAGGGTTAGTGTGAGGGTTATTGTTTGGTTTACCGTAAGGTTTATGGTGAGGTCTAATGTGAGGTTGAGGGTTTTGTTGAGGGTGACGGTGAGGGTGAGCGTTTCGGTTAGGTAAGGGTTAAGGTTAGGGTTAGGGGGAGGATTGGGGGAGGATCAGGGATAGGATGAAGTTTAGGGTTAGAGTGATGGTTAGAGTTAGTGTGAGGTTTAGGGTGAGGTTTAGGATTAGGGTGAGGTTTAGGGTTCGGTTTGCATTAGGGTTAGGGTGAGGGATAGGGTGTTTTTGACGATTAGGTGTAGGTTTACAGTTAGTGTTAGGGTGATGGTTAGGGTTAGGGTTAGGGTAAGGATGAGGGTTAGGGTAAGGGGTAGGGTTAGGGTTACGGTGAATAGTAGGATTAGGGTGACGGTTAGAGTAAGGGTAAGGGTTAGGGTTAGGGTGAAGTTAAGGATTAGGGTGAGGGTGAGGGTTAGTGTTAGGTTTAGGATGATGGTGAGGGTGAGGGTTAGGGTTAGGGGAATGGTTAGCTTTTGGTTTAGTTTGAGGATTAGGGTGAGGTTTTGGGTTAGGGTGAGGCTTAGGGTTAGTGTGATGTTTAAGGTGAGGGTGAGCCTGAGGGTGAGGGTGAGGGTTCTCGTGAGGGTTAGGGTGTGGGTGAGGGTTAGGGTTAGGGTGAGGGTGATGTTGAGGTTGAAGTTTAGGGTGAGCATGAGGGGTAGGGGTAGGGTTAGGTTGAGGTTTAGGTTTAGGGTTAGTGTTAGGTAAGTGTTACAGGGAGGGATAGGGTTAGGGTGAGAGTTAGGATTACTGTGTGGGTTAGGGTTATGGTTAGGGTGAGGGTAAGGATTAGGGTTAGGTTTAGGTTGAGGGTGAGGATTAGGTTTAGGGTTAGGGTTATGGGGAGGGTGAGGGTGAGGGTTAGGGTTAGGTTTAGGGTTAAGTTTAGGGTGAGGGTTTCGGTGAGCGTTAGGTTTAGGGCAAGGGTGAGGGTAAGGTTTAAAGTGAGGGTTAGAGTGAGGGTGAGGGATAGGGTTAGGATTATTGTGAGTAATAGGGTGAGGGTTAGTGTTAGCGTGAGGGTGAGTGTTAGGATGAGGGTTTTGGTTAGTGTTAGGGTTAGTGTGAGGGTTAGGGTGAAGGTGATGGTTAGGGTTAGGGTTAGTGGTGAGGGTGAGGGTTAGGGTTAGGTTTAGGATTAGGGATAGGGAGAGGATTAGTGTTATGATTTGGGTGAGTGTTAGGCTGAGGGATAGGGTTAAGGTTAGATTTAGTGTGAGGATTCGTGTTAGGGTTAGGGTTAGGGTTAAAGTGAGGGTAAGGGTTAGGGTGAGGGTGGTTTAGGGTTAGCATTAGCGATAGGGTGAGGGTTACGGTGTGGGTAAGGGTTTGGGTAAGGATTAGGGTGAGGGTGAGGGTGAGGTTTAGGGTTATGGTTTTTGTTAGGCTGAGGTTGAGGGTGAGGGTGAGTGTTAGGGTTGGGGTGAGGGTGAGGGTTAGGTTTAGTGTGATTGTTAGGGTGAGGGTGACTGTAATGGTTAGGGTGATGATTAGGGTGAAGTGAGGGTTAGGGTTAGGGATAGGGTTAGGGTGAGGGTTTGGGTTAGGTTGAGGGTTAGGTTTCACGTGAGGGTTAGTTTTAGGTTTAGGTTTAGGATGCGGGTTAGGGTTGGTGAGAGGGTTAGGGTGAGGGTGAGGGTTAGGATTAGCGTTAGGGTTAGGATGAGGGTGAGGGTTAGGGTTAGGTTAGGCTGAGGGTGAGGGTGAGGGTGAGGGTTAGAGTTGGTGTTCGTGTTAGTGCTAGTGTTGGGGTTAGGGTGAGGGTTACGCTCAGGGTTAGATTGTGGGTAAGTGTTAGAGTGAGGGTTAGAATGAGGGTGAGGTTAGGGTTAGGGTGAGGGTAAGGGTTAGTGTGAGGGTTAGGGTGAGGTTGAGGGTTAGTGTAAGCATAAGGGTTAGGGTGAGCGATAGGGATAGGGTTTGGTTTAGGGTTAGGGTGAGGGTGAGGGTTAGGGTGAGGCTGAGGGTGAGGTTGAGGGTTAGGATTAGGGTTAGGGTGAGGGTGTGGGTGAGGGTTAGGGTTAGGATTAGTGTTAGCGTTAGGGTTAGGTTGAGGGTGAGTTTGAGGGTGAAGGTGAGGGTTAGGTTTAGGTTTAAGGTGAGAGTTAGGGTTAGTGTGAGGGTTAGGGTGAGCGGGAAGGTTAGGGTTACGGTTAGGGTGAGTGTTAGTGTTAGGGTTAGAGTTAGTTTAAGGTTAGGTTGAGGTTTAGGGTTAGGGTTAGGGTTAGGTTGTGGGTAAGTGTTAGAGTGAGGGTTAGGATGAGGGTTAGGGTTATTTTGAGGGTTAGATTTAGGGTTAGGTTAGGGTGAGAGTGAGGTTTAGGGTGAGGTTTAGTGTGAGGGTGAGGGCTAGGGTTAGGATGAGGGTTAGGGTTAGTGTTAGGGTTAGAGTTAGGGTTAGGGTTAGGGTAAGTTTAAGGCTTAGGGTTAGGTTTAGGGTGATGGTGAGGGTTAGTGTGAGGGTTATTGTTAGGTTTAGGGTAAGGTTTATCGTGAGGTCTAATGTGAGGTTGAGGGTTAGGGTGAGGGTGAGGTTGAGGGTGAGGGTTTCGGTTACGTAAGGGTTAAGGTGAGAATTAGGGGGAGGGTCAGGGATAAGATGAAGTTTAGATTTAGAGTGATGGTTAGGGTTAGTGTGAGGTTTAGGGTTAGGGTTAGGATTAGGGTGAGGTTTAGGGTTCTGGTTTGCATTAGGGTTAGGGTGAAGGTTAGGGTGTTTTTGAGGGTTGGGGTAGGTTTAGGGTTAGTGTTAGGGTGAGGGTTAGGGTTAGGGTTAGGATGAGGGTTAGGGTAAGGGGTAGCATTAGGATTAGGGTGAATGTTAGGATTAGGGTGATGGTTAGATTAAGGGTAAGGGTTAGCGTTAGGGTGAGGTTAAGGATTAGGGTGAGGGTGAGGGTTAGTATTAAGTTTAGGGTGATGGTGAGGGTGAGGGTTAGGGTTACGGTAATGTTTAGCGTTAGGGTTAGTTTGAGGATTAGGGTGAGGTTTTGGGTTAGGGTGACCGTTCGATTTAGGCTGAGTGTTAGGGTTAGGGTTAGGGTGAGGCTAAGGGTTCGTGTGATGTTTAGGGTGAGGGTGAGGCTGAGGGTGATGGTTCGGGTTCTCGTGAGGGTTAGGGTTTTGGTGAGGGTTAGGGTTAGGGTGAGGGTGATGGTGAGGTTGAAGTTTTGGGTGAGCATGAGGGTTAGGTTTAGTGTTAGGGTGAGGTTTAGGTTTAGGGTTAGTGTTAGGTGAGGGTTACAGGGAGGGTTAGGGTTAGGGTTAGGGTGAGAGTTAGGATTACTGTGTGGGTTAGGGTTATGGTTAGGGTGAGGGTAAGGATTAGGGTTAGGTTTAGTGTGAGGGTGAGGATTAGGGTTTGGGTTAGGGTTATGGGGAGGGTTAGGGTGAGTGTTAGGGTTAGGTTTAGGGTTAAGTTTAGGGTGAGGGTTACGGTGAGGTTTACGGTTAGGGCTAGGGTGAGGGTAAGGTTTAGAGTGAGGGTTAGAGTGAGGGTGAGGGTTAGGGTTAGGGTTAGGGTGAGGGATAGGGTGAAGTTAGGGTTAGGTTTAGGGTGAGGGTTAGGGTGAGGGTAAGTGTTCGGTTGAGGTTTAGGGTGAGGATGAGTGTTAGGGTTAGGTTTAGGGTTAGGGGTAGGGTGAGGGTTGGAGTTAGGGTGAGGGTTACTTTGAGGGTTTTTGTTAGTATTAGGGATAGGTCTAGGATGTGGTTTAGGGTGAGTGTGAGGGTTAGTGTTAGGGTAAGTGTTACAGTTTGGGTGAGGGTTAGTGTGAGGTTTAGGGTTAGGGTTAGAGTAAGTATTAGGGTGAGGGTTAGGATGAGGGTTAGGGTTAGATTGAGGGTTAGTGTTAGGGTTAAGATGAGGTTTAGTGTGAGGGTGAGGATTAGGGTGAGGGTTAGGGTTAGGGTGAGGTTAGGGTGAGGGTTTTGGTTAGTGTTAGTGTTAGGGTTAGGTTGTGGGTTAGGGTGAGGGTGAGGCTTAGTGTTTGGGTAGGGGTTAGGGTTAAGTGAGGGTTAGGGTTAGATTGAGGGTTAGAGTGAGGGCTAAGGTGAGGGTGAGGGTGAGGTTAGGGTTAGGGTGAGAATTGGGGTTAGGGATAGGGTTAGGGTTAGGGTAAAATTTACAGTGAGGGTTAGGGTTTGGGTTAGGGTGAATGTTAGGGTTAGGGGTAAAGTGAGGGATAGGTTTAGTGTGAGGCTTAGGGTTAGGTTTAGTGTTAGGGTTAACGTGAGGGTAAGGATTATTGTGAGTGTTAGGGTGAGGGTGAGGTTTAAGGTAAGTGTGAGGTTTAGGGTGAGGTTTAGTGTTAGAAGTAGGTTTAGGTTTAGGTTGATGTTTAGTGTGAGGGTTAGGGTTAATGTCAGGGTTAGGGTTAGGTTGAGGGTTAGGGTTAGGATTAGGGTGAGGATTAGAATGAGGGTGAGGGTTAGGATAAGGGTGAGGCTTAGGGTGAGTGTGAAGGTTAGGGTTAGGCTTAGGGATATTGTGAGGTTTAGGGTTAGGTTTAGGTTTAGGGTTAGGGAAAAGTTTACGGTGAGGGTTAGGGTTAGGGTTAGGGTTAGGGTTAGGGTGAATTTTAGGGTTAGGGGTAGGCTGAGAGATAGGTTTTTTGTGAGGTTTAGGGTCAGGATTAGAGTTAGGATGAAGGTCAGGGTAATTGTTAGGGTGAGGCTTAGGGTGAGGGTGAGGGTTAGAGTTAGCATTAGTGTTAGGGTGAGGGTTATGCTGAGGGTTAGGGTGAGGTTTAGGCTTACGCGTTGGGTTAGGGTGATGGTGAGGGTTAGGGTTAATGTTAGGGTTAGGTTGAGAATTAGGGTGAAGTTTAGGGTTAATGTTAGGGATGGGGTTAGGGTGAGGGTTAGGGTTAGGGTTAGTGTGAGGGTTAGAGTTAGAGTTAGGGTTAGGTTTAGGGTGAGGGTAAGTGTTAAGGTGAGGGTTAGGGTGAGGGTGATTGATAGGGTTAGCATAAGGTTTAGGGTGAGGATGAGCTTTACGATTAGCATTAGGGTTAGGGGAAGGTCTAGGGTGAGGATTAGGGTTAGTGTTAAGGTGAGGGTGAGTTTGAGGGTTAGGGTGAGAGTGAGAGATAGCGTTAGGGTTAGGGATAGAGTGAGGGTTAGGGTGAGGGCTAGGGTGAGGGTGAGGGTTAGGGTGTGGGTGAGGTTGAGGGTGAGGTTTTCGCTTACGTAAATTTGAGGGTTAGGTTTAGGGTTAGGGTTAGGTTTAGGGTTAGGGTGAGGGTCAATATTAGGGTTACGGATAGGATGAGTATTAGCGTGAGGGTTTGCTTATGGTTTGGGTTAGGGTTAGGATTAGTGTGAGGGTTAGGTTAAGGGTTAGACTTAGGGTTGGGATGAGGGTAAGTGTGAGGGTGAGGTTTAGGGTGAGGGTGAGGTTTAGGGTTAGGGTTAGGGTTAGGGTGTGAGTTAGGGTGAGGGTTGGGGTTAGGGTTAGGGTGAATGTTAGGGTTAGGTTTAGGGATAGGTTGTGGGTGAGTGTGAAGGTTAGGGTTAGAGTTAGGGTGAGGGTTAGGGTTAGGATTATGGTTAGGGTTAGGGTTAGGTTTAGGATGAGGGTGAGGGTGAGAATGAGGATTTGGGTGAGGGTTAGGTTTAGAGTTAGGAATAGGATGAGGATTAGGGTTAGGGGTAGGGTTAGGTTTAGGGTGAGGGTTAGGGATAGTGTGAGGTTTAGGTTAAGGGTTAGGTTTAGAGTTAGGAGGAGGTTAAGGGTTAGGGTGAGAGTTAGAGTGAGGGTAAGGGTTAGGTTTAGGGTGAGGGTTGGAGTGAGGGTTAGGGTGAGGGTTATAGGGTTAGGGTTAGTGTGAGGGTTAGGGTGAGGGTTTAGTGTTAGGGATAGGATGAGGGTTAGGGTGAGTGTAAGAGTTCAGCTGAGGGTTAGGGTGAGGGTGAGGGTTAGGGTTAGGGTTAGGGTGAGGGGTAGGGTGAGGGGTAGGATTAGGGTTAGGGCTAGGGTGAGGTTTAGGCTGAGGGTTTTGTTTAGTGGTATGGTTAAGTTTAGGGTGAGGGTTAGGTTGAGGGTGAGGGTTTGGGTTAGGGTAAGTGTTAGGTTTAGGTTGAGGGTTGGGGTTAGGTTGAGGGTTATGGTGAGGGCTAGGGTGAGGTTGAGGGTTAGGGTTAGCATTAGGGATAAGGTGATGTTTAGGGTTAGGGATAGGTTTAGGGTTAGGGTTAGGGTTAAGCTGAGGGTTAGGGTGAGGGTTAGTGTTAGGCTAGGGAGAATGTTAAGTTTAGTGTTAGAGTGAGATGTAGGCTTCGTGTGAGGGGTAGGGTTAGGTTTGCATTTGAGATAAGGTGAGGGTAAATGTTAGGGTGAGTGTTAGGGTGAGGGTGAGGATTAGGGTGAGCATTAGGGTTAGGGTCAGAGTTAGGTTTAGCTTTAGGTTTAGGGTGAGTGTTAGGGTTAGTGTGAGAGTTAGGGTGAGGTTGAGGGTAAGGGTTAAGGTGAGGGTTAGGTTGAGGTTGAGAGTTAGGTTATGGGTGAGCTTTAGGGTGAGGGTTATGGTTAGGGTCAGGGTTAGGATTAGGTTGACGGATAGGGTGAGGATAGGGTTAATATTAGGGTTAAGGTTAGGGTTAGGGTTAGTGTTAGGGTGAGGGTTAGGGTTAGGTTTAGGGTTAGGATGAGGGTTAGGGTAAGTGGTGGGGTTAGGGTTAGGGTGAATGTTAGGATTAGGGTGACAGTTAGGGTAAGGGTAAGGGTTAGGGTTAGGGTGAGGTTAAGGATTAGGGTGAGGGTGAACGTTAGTGTTAGGTTTAGGGTGATGGTGAGGGTGAGGGTTAGTTTTAGGGTGAGGGTGAGGCTGAGGTGGAGGGTTAGGGTTAGTGTAATGGTTAGCGTTAGGGTTAGTTTGAGGTTTAGGATGAGTTTTTGTGTTAGAGTGACCTTTAGGTTTAGGCTGAGTGTTAGATTTAGGGTTAGGGTGAGGGTTAAGGTTAGTGTGATGTTTAGGGTGAGGGTGAGGCTGAGGGTGAGGGTGAGGGTTCACGTGAGGGTTAGGGTTTAGGTGATGGTTAGGGTTAGGGTGAGGGTGATGTTGAGGTTGAAGGTTAGGTTGAGCATGAGGGGTAGGGATAGGGTAAGGGTGAGGTTTTGTTTTAGGGTTAGTGTTAGGTGAGGGTTACAGGGAGGGAGAAGGTTAGGGTTAGGGTGAGAGTTAGGATTACTGTGTGGGTTACGTTTATGGTTAGGGTGAGATTAAGGATTAGGGTTAGGTTTAGTGTGAGGGTGAGGATTAGGTTTAGGGTTAGGGTTATGGGGAGGGTTAGGGTGACGTTTAGGGTTAGGTTTAGGCTTAAGTTAAGGGTGAGGGTTATGGTGAGCGTTAGCGTTATGGCTAGGGTGAGGGTAAAGTTTAGAGTGAGGGTTAGAGTGAGGGTGAGGTTTAGGGTTAGGGTTAGGGTGAGTGATAGGGTAGGGTTAGGGTTAGATTTAGGGTGAGGGTTAGGGTGAGGGTAAGTGTTCTGATGAGGGTTAGGGTGAGGATGAGTGTTAGGGTTAGGTTTAGGGGTAGGGGTAGGATGAAGGTTAGAGTTAGTGTGAGGGTTAATGTCAGGATTTTGGTTAGTGTTCGGGTTAGGTCTAGGGTGAGGTTTAGGGTGAGGGTGAGGGTTAGTGTTAGGGTAAGTGTTACGGTTTGGGTGAGGGTTAGGGTGAGGGTTAGGGTTAGGGTTAGGTTTAGGATAAGGATTACGGTGAGGGTTAGGATGAGAGATAGCGTGAGGGTTAGGGTGAGCGTAAGAATTCGGGTGAGGGTTAGTGTTAGGGTTAAAATGAGGTTTAGTGTGATGGTGAGAATTCGGGTTATGGTTAGGGTTAGGGTGAGGTTAGGGTGAGGGTTTTGTTTAGTGTTATGGTTAGGGTTAGGGTGTGGGTTAGGTTGAGGGGGAGGGTTAGTGTTAGAGTAGGGCTTAGGGATACGGTGATTGTTAGGTTTAGACTGAGGGTTAGAGTGAGGCCTAGGGTGAGTGTGAGTGTGAGGGTTAGGGTTAGGGTTAGGGTGATAATTGGGGTTAGGGATAGGTTTAGGGATAGGGTAAAGTTTACAGTGAGGGTTAGGGTGAGGGTTAGTTTTAGTGTTATGGTGAATGCTAGGGTTAGGGGTAAGGTGAGGGATAGGTTTAGTGTGAGGTTTCGGGTTAGGTTTAGTGTTAGGGTTAACGTGAGGGTAAGGATTAGGGTGAGGGTTAGAGTGAGGGTGAGGGTTAGGGTAAGTTTGAGGTTTAGTGTGAAGGTTAGGGTTAGGGATAGGGTTAGGGTTAGGTTGACGTTTAGGGTGAAGTTTAGGATTAGGGATAGGGTTAGGGTTAGTTTGAGGTTTAGTGTGACGGTTAGGGTTAATGTTAGGGTTAGGGTTAGGGTGAGGGTGAGATTTGGATTAGGGTGAGGATTAGAGTGAGGGTGAGAGTTAGGATGAGGGTTAGGCTTAGGGTGAGGTCTTAGGGTGAGGGTGCCGGTTAGAGTTAGGGTTAGGGATATTTTGAGGTTTAGGGTTAGGTTTAGGTTTAGGGTTAGGGAAAAGTTTACGGTGAGGGTTAGGGTGAGGGTTAGGGTTAGGCTTAGGGTGAATGTTAGGGTAGGGGTACGCTGAGGGAAAGGTTTTTGAAGTTTAGGGTCAGGATTAGGGTTAGGGTTAAGGTTAGGGTAAGTGTTAGGGTGAGGCTTAGGGTGAGGGTGAGGGTTAGGGTTAGCATTAGTGTTAGGGTGAGGGTTATGGTGAGTGCTAGGGTTAGGACTAGGGTCAGGGTAAAGTTTAGAGTGAAGGTTAGAGTAAGAGTGAGTGTTAGGGTTACGGTTAGGGTGAGGGATAGTGTGAAGTTTAGGGTTAGGGCGAGGATGAGGGTTAAGTTGAGGGTTTTGGTTAGTGTTAGGATTAGTGTGAGGGTTAGGGTGAGGATGATGGTTAAGGTTAGGGTTAGTGTTAGAGTGAGGTCTAGGGTTAGGGTGAGGGTTAGTGTTAGGGTTAGGGTTAGGGATAAGGAGAGGATTAGTGTTATGATTTGGGTGAGGGTTAGGGTTAGGGTGAGGATGAGGTTTAGGGTTAGGGTTTTTGTTAGGCTGAGGGTGAGGGTTTGGGTGAGTGTTAGGGTTGGGGTTAGGGTGAGGGTTATTGTGAGTGTGATTGTTAGGGTGAGGGTGACTGTAACGGTTAGGGTGATGATTAGGGTGAAGTGAGGATTAGGGTTAGGGATAGGGTTAGTTTGAGGGTTTGGGTTAGGGTGAGGGTTAGATTTCATGTGAGGGTTAGGGTTAGGTTTAGGATGAGGGTTAGGGTTGGTGAGTGGGTGGGGGTGAGGGTGAGGGTTAGGGTGAGCGTTAGGTTTAGGATGAGGGTGAGGGATAGGGTTAGTTTAGGCTGAGGGTGAGGGTGAGGGTGAGGTTTAGGGTTGGTCTTAGTGTTAGTGTTAGGGTGAGGGTTAGCGTGAGCGTTAGGTTTTGGGTAAGTGTTAGAGTGAGGGTTAGAATGAGGGTGAGGTTAGGGTTAGGGTGAGGGTAAGGGTTAGTTTGAGGGTTAGGGTGAGGGTGAGGGTTAGGGTTAGCATTAGGATTAGGGTGAGCGATAGGAATAGGGTTAGGGTTAGGGTGAGGGTGAAGGTGAGGGTTAGGGTGAAGCTGAGGGTGAGGTTGAGGGTTAGGATTAGGGTTAGGGTGAGGGTGAGGGTGTGGGTGAGGGTTAGGGTTAGGATTAGTGTTAGCTTTAGGGTTAGGCTGAGGGTGAGCTTGAGGGTGAATGTGAGGGTTAGGTTTAGGTTTAAGGTGAGGGTTAGGGTTAGTGTGAGGGTTAGGGTGATGGGGAGGTTTAGGGTTAGGGTTAGACTGAGTGTTAGTGTGAGGGTTAGGGTTAGTGTTAGGGTTAGGTTTAGGTTTAGGGTTAGGGTTAGGATTAAATTTAGGGTTAGGGTTAGGTTCTGGGTAAGTGTTAGAGTTAGGGTTAGGATGAGGGGAGGGTTAGTTTGAGGGTTAGATTTAGGGTTAGGGTTAGGGTGAGGGTAAGGATTAGGGTGAGGTTTAATGTGAGGGTGAGGGTTAGGGTTAGGATGAGGGTTAGGGTTAGTGTGAGGATTAGAGTTAGGGTTAGGGTTAGGGTAAGGTTAAGGCTTAGGGTTAGGTTTAGGGTGACGGTGAGTGTTATTGTTAGGTTTATGGTAAGGTTTATGGTGAGGTCTAATGTGAGGTTGAGGGTTAGGGTGAGTTTGAGAGTTTCAGTTAGCTAAGGGTTAAGATTAGGGTTAGGGTGAGGATTAGGGTGATTGTCAGGGATAGGATGAAGTTTAAGGTTAGAGTGATGGTTAGGGTTAGTGTGAGGTTTAGGGTTAGGGTTAGGGTGAGGTTTAGGGTTCGGGTTTGCATTAGGGTTAGGATGAGGTTTAGGGTGTTTTTCAGGGTTAGGGTAGGGGTAGGGTTAGTGTTAGGGTGAGGGTTAGGGTTAGGGTTAGGGTTAGGATGAGTGTTAGGGGAAGTTGTAGGGTTAGGTTTAGGGTGAATGGTAGGATTAGGGTGACGGTTAGGTAAGGGTAAGTGTTAGGGTTAGGGTGAGGTTAAGGATTAGGGTGAGGCTGAGGGTTAGTGTTATGTTTAGGGTGATGGTGAGGGTGAGGGTTAGGGTTAGGTTTGGGCTTAGTTTGAGGGTTAGGATGAGGGTTTTGTTTAGTGTTAGGGTTAGCGTGAGGTTTAGGGTTAGTGTGAGAGTTAGGGTGAGGGTGAGGATGAGGGTAAGGGTTAGGGTGAGGGTGATGGTGAGGGTTAAAGTTCTGGTTAGGGCTAGGGTAAGGGTTACGGTGAGGGTTAGGGTTAATGTTATGATTAGTGTGAGGGTTAGGTTTATGGTGAGGGCGAGGATGAGGTTGAGGGTTAGGGTGAGGATGAGGGTGAGTGTGAGGGCTTCGGTTATGTAAGGGTTAGGGTTAGGATTAGAGTGAAGATTAGGGTGAGGTTTAGGGTTAGGATGAAGGTTAGGGTTAGGGTGAGCATTAGGGTTAGGGTTATGTATAGGGTGAGGCTTAGGGTGAGGGTGAGGTTTAGGGTTAGGTTGAGGGTTAAGGTTAGTGTGAGGGTTTGGATTAGAGTTAGGGTGAGGGTAAGGTTTAGGGTGAGGTTTAGGGTGAGGGTGATTGTTACGGGTAGCTTTAGGTTTAGGGTGAGGGTGAGGTTTCGGTTTTGCATTAGGTTTAGGTTGAGGGTTATGGTGAGGGTTAGGGTTAAGTTTAGGGTAATGGTGTGTGTTAGGGTTAGGGTTATGATGAGTGTAAGTGTTAGGGTGAGGTTTAGGGTTAGGTTTAGGTTTAGGGTTAGGGTGAGGGTTAGGGTTATGGTTAAGGTTATGGTGAGGGTTAAGGTGAGGGTTTGGGTTAGGGTGAGGGTGAGGGTGAGGGTTAGGGTTAGCCTTAGGTTGAGGGTGAGGATTGGATTTAATGTGAGGTATAGGTGAGGGTGCGGTTAAGGGTTAATGTGAGGTTGAGGGTGAAGATTAGGTTTGGCGTTAGGGGTAGATGTAGGGTTAGTGTGAGATTTAGGGTTAGTATTAGGGTTAGGGTTAGGATTAGGCTGAGGGTGAGGGTGAGGTTGAGGGTGAAGGTGAGTTTTAGGGTTAGGGTTAGAGTTATGGTTAGGTTGAGCGCTAGGATGATGGTGAGGGTTAGGTTTAGCGTTAAGTTTAGGGTGAGGGTTGAGTGTTAGGGTTAGGGTTAATGTGAGGGTGAGGGTTAAGGTTAGGTTGAGGGTTAGGGTTAGGGTGATGTTTAGGGTGAGGGTGAAGGTGAGAGTGAGGGTTCGGGTGAGGTTTAGGGTTAGGGTGAGTGTTATTGTTAGGTTTAGGGATAGGGTGAGGGTAAGGGTTACGATGACAGTTACGGTGAGGGTGAGGGTTAGGGTTACGTTTAGGGTTAGGGTGAGGGTTAGGGTTAGGTTAGGGTGAGAGTTAGGGTGAGGGTTAGGGTGAAGGTTAGGGTTAGGTTTAGGGTTTGGGTTAGGGTTATGCTTAGGGTGAGGGGAAGGTGTAGGGTGCGGGTTAGAGTGAGGGTAAGGGATAGGGTTATGTTGAAGGTAAGGGTTAGGTTGAAGCTTAGGTTGAGAGTTAGCATTTGTGTTAGCAACAGGGTTGAGTTGATGGTGAAGGTTAGCGTTAGGCTGAGGGGTAGTTTTAGGGTTAGGGTGAGGGTTAGGGTTAGGTTTAGGGTTTGGGTGAGTTTTAGGTTTAGGGTTAGGATTAGGGTTATGGTGAGGTGAGGTTTAGGGTTAGGTTTAGGGTCAGTTGGAGGGTTAGGTCGAGGGTTATGGTTAGGGTTAGTTTTAGGTTTAAGGTTAGGGTGAGTGTTAGGTTGAGGTTTAGGGTTAGTGTTAGAGTTAGGGTTAGGATTAGGGTTAGGGTGAGGGTGAGGGTGAGGGTTAGGGTGAGGTTTAGGCTTAGGCTCAGGCTTAGGGTTAGGCTGAGTGTGAGGGTGGGGTTGAGGATTAGAATTAAGGTGATGGTTAGTTTTAGGGTTAGGGTGAGGGTTAGGATGATGGTTATGGTTAGGATTAGGGTTAGGGTGAGGGCTAGGGTGAGGGTGTGGGTTAGGGTACGTTTTAGGCTTAGGCTTAGGTTTAGGCTGAGCCTTTGGTTGAGGATAAGGGTTAGGGTTAGGGTTAGGGTGAGGTTTAGTGTTAGAGTTAGGGTTAGAGTTAGGGTTAGGTTGAGGGTGAGGTTTAGGGGTAGAGTTAGTGTTAGGGTGAGGGTTAGGGTTAAGATGAGGGTCCGGGTGGGTGTGACGTTAAGGGTAAAGTTGAGGTTCGGCTGAGGGTGAGGGTTATGGTAAGGGTGAGAGTTAGGGTTAGGGTGAGGTTTAGGGTTAGGGTTAGAGTGAGAGTGAGGGTTAGATTGAGGATAAGTGTTAGGGTTAGTGTGAGGTTTAGGGTGAGGATGAGGGTTAGGGTTAGGCTGAGGGCTAAGGTGAGGTTGAGGTTTACGGTTAGTGTTAGGGTGAAGTTTAGGGTTAGAGTGATGGTTAGGGTTAGTGTGAGGGTTAGTGTTAGGGTTACGGTTAGTGTTAGGGTGAAAGTGTTAGGGTGAGGGTTAGGGTTAGGGTTAGGTTTATGGTTTGTGTTAGGGTTAGGTTTAGGTTGAGAGTTAATGGGCGGGTTAGGGTTAGGGTTAGGGTTAGGTTGAGGTTTAGGGTTAGTGTTTAGTTAGGGTTAGGATTTGGGTTAGGGTGAGGGTGAGTGTGAGGATTAGGGTTAGGCTTAGGCTTAGGCTTAGGGTTAGGCTGAGGGTGAGGGTGGGTGTGAGGCTTAGAGTTAGGGTGATGTTTAGGGTTAGGGTTAGGGTGAGTGTTAGGATGAGGGTTATGGTTAGGATTAGTGTTAGGGTGAGGGCAAGGGTGAGGGTGTGGGTTAGGGTAAGTGTTAGGCTTAGGCTTAGGGTTAGGCTGAGCGTTTGGTTGAGGACAAGTTTTTGAGTTAGAGTTAGGGTGAGGTTTAGTGTTAGGGTTAGGTTTAGAGTTAGGATTAGAGTGAGGGTGTGGTTTAGGGGTTAGGGTTAGGGTTAGGGTGAGGGTTAGGGTTAGGGTCAGGTTTAGGGTGGGGGTAACGGTAAGTGTAAATTTGAGGGTTAGACTGAGGGTGAGGGTTATGGTAAGGGTGAAGGTTAGGGTTAGGGTGAGGGTTAGGCTTAGGTTTAGAGTGAGGGTGAGGGTTAGATTGAGGGTAAGTGTTAGGGTTAGTTTGAGGTTCAGGGTGAGGTGAGGGTTAGGATTAGGGTGAGGGCTAAGTTGAGGTTGAGGTTTAGGGTTAGTGATAGGGTGAGGTATAGGGTTAGGGTGATGGTTAGGGTTAGTGTAAGGGTTAGTGTTCGGGTTAGGGTTAGTGTTAGGGTGAGGGTATTAGGGTGAGCTTAGGGTTATGGTGTGGGTTATGGTTAGGGTGAGTTTTAGAGTTAGGTTTAGGTTTATTTTTAGCGTAAGGTTTATGGTTACGGTTATGGTGAGGGTGAGTTTGAGGGTTAGGGTTAGGGTTAGGATTAGGATTAGGGTTAGTGTTAGGGTGAGTGTAAGTGTTAGGATGAGGGTTAGGGTTAGGGTGAGGATTATGGTTAGGGTTAGGGTTAAGTTGAGCATGAAGGTTAGGCTTAGGTTGAGGGTTCGTGTTAGGGTTCTGGTTAGGGTGAGGTTAGGGTTAGGGCTATTTTAAGGGTTAGTGGTAGGGTTAGGGCAAGTGTTATGTTGAGGTTTAGGGTTAGGGTGAGGATTATGGTTAGGGTGAGGGTTAGGGTTATTGTTAGTATTAGGGTTAGGGTTAGATTTAGTGTTAGGGTGAGGGTGAGGGTGAGATTTAGGGTTAGAGTTAGGGTTAGGGTTAGGGTTAGGGTGAGGGTTAGGCTTTGGCTTAGGCTTAGGCCGAGCATGAGGGTGAGGGTTATGGTTCAGGTTAAGGTGAGGGTTAGGGTTATGATTAGTGTCAGGTTTAGGATGAGGTTTAGGGTTAGGGTGAGATTTAGGATGAGGGTTAGTGTGAGGCTGAGGGTTAGGGTTAGGGTAAGGGTTAGGTTTAGGGTTATGGGGAGGCTTAGGATGAGGGTTAGGATTAGGATTAGGGTTAGGGTGAGGGCTAGGGTGAAGGTCAGGTTTAGGGTTAGGGTGAGGTTCAGGGTTAAGATTAGGGTTAGGGTTAGGGTGAGTGTGAAGGTTAGAGTTAGGGTTAGTATTAGTGTTACGCTTAGGGTTTGGCTGAGGGTGAGGGTGAGTCCCTGTGTCTCTTACTCCAATTAAGCAGCAAAAAGCCACCAGTGGATCTGTGGCTCAAGTGGTAGAGTACCAGACATGAACACAAAGACTAAAGGACAGTACCCAAGCGTTAAAACCCAGTACTTCCACCACACACAACCATTAAAACAACAACAACATCCACAAATAGGAGAAGGGAGTTATTATATTCTCCGCTTATGACATGGCAGCTAAGATACAACAAGTCTATGTGATCTCTCCAAGTCCCAAGTAGTGGAGTTGGAAATATGACCACCTGATTGGAAATCTGTATCTTTGCTGGTCTGTTCAGTTTGCACTGGACTTTGAGGATTAGGGTTAGGGTGAGGGTTAGGTTTAGGGTTATGGGGAGGGTAAGATTATTGTTAGAGTTAGGATTAGGGTTAGGGTGAGAGCTAGGGTGAGGGTGAGGTTTAGGGTTAGGGTTAGGGTTAGGTTGAGGGTGAGTTTTAGGGTTAGACTTAAGCTTAAGGTGAGCCTGAGGGTGAGGGTGAGGGTTAGGGTTAGGATTAGGATTAGGGTAAGGGTTAGTGTGACTGTTAGGGTTAGGGTTATGTTTAGGGTTAGGATTAGGCTTAGGGTTACACTGAGGGTGAGGGTGAGGTTGAGGGTGATGGTTAGGGTTAGGTTGAGGGTTAGGGTAAGGGTTAGTGGGAGAGTTAGGATGAGGGTTAGGGTTAGGATTAGATTTAGTGTGAGGGTTACGGTGAGGGTGAGGTTTAGGGTTAGGGTTAGGGTGAGGGTTAGGGTTAGGGTTAGAATTAGGGTGAGAGTTAGGATTCGGGTTAAGTTTATGTTTAGGGTGAGGGTTAGGGTAAGGGTTACGGTGAGGGTGAGGTTTAGGGTTAGGTTGAGGCTTAGGGTTAGGATTAGTGTTAGGGTGAGGGTTAGGTTAGTGTTAGGGTGAGGGTTAGGATGAGGGTTAGGATTAGGATTAGAGTGAGGGCTAGGCTGAGGGTGAGGTTTAGGATTAGGGTTAGGGTCAGGTTTAGGGTTAGGGTTAGGGTTAGGGTGAGGGTTAGGTTTAGGTTTCGATTTAGGGTAAGGGTGAGGCTGAGGTTGAGGTTTAGGATTAGGTTTAGTGTTAGAGTTAGGGTTAGGGTGAGGGTTAAGGTGAGGGTGAGGGTTAGGCTTAGTTTTAGGATTAGGATTAGGGTAATGGTTAGGGTGAGTGGGAGGTTTAGCATTAGGGTTAGGCTTAGGCTTAGGGATAGGCTGAGGGAGAGGGTGAGGGTGAGGGTTAAGTTTAGGTTGAGTGTTAGGGTTAGGGTTAGGGTTAGGATTAGGTTTAGGGTGAGGGTGAGGGTTAAGATGAGGTTTAGGTTTAGGTTTAGGGTGAGGGCTAGGGTGAGGGTTAGGGTTAGAGTAAGGTTAGGTTTAGGATTTGGGTTAGGGTGAGGGTGAGTGTGAGGGTTAGGGTTGGGTTAGGCTTAGGGTTTGGGTGAGGGTTAGGGTTAGGGTTTTGGTTAGGGTGAGGGTGAGACTGAGGATTAGGATTAGGTTTATGTTTTGGTTTAGGGTTATGGTTTGTGTTAGGGTTAAGGTTAGGTTTAGGGTTTCAGTGAGGGTTAGGGTTACGTTTAGGTTTAGGGTTAAGTTATGGTTAGGGTGAGGGAGATGGTGGGGCTGAGGATTAGGGTTAGCCTTAGGGTTAGCGTCATTGTTAGTGTTATGGTTAGAGTTAAGTTTTCAGTGAGCGTGAGGCTGAGGGTGAGGGTTTTGGTTAGTGTTAGGGTTAGGGTTAGGGTTACTGTTATTGTTAGGGTTTGGGTTAGATTTACAGTGAGGTTGAGAGTGAGAGTGAAGGTTAGTGTTAGGGTGAGGTTTAGGATTAGGGTTAGGGTTAGGGTTACGGTGAGGGTTAGGTTTAGGGTTAGAGTTAGGGTTTGGGGGAGGGTTAGGCTGAGGTTAGTGTTAGGGTTAGGGTGAGCATGAGCGTGAGTGTGAGGGTTAGTTTGAGGTGTAGGCTAAGACGTAGGGTTAGGCTGAGCATCTGCGTGAGTGTGAGGATTAGGGTTAGGGTGATGGTTAGGGTTAGGGTTAGTGTTATTGTTAAGGTTAGTGTTAGAGTTATGGTGAGGGTGAGGGTGAGAGTGAGGGTTAGGTTTACGGTTAGGGTGGGGTTTAGGGTTAGGGATAAGGTAAGGTTTAAGGTGGGGTTTAGGGTTAGGGTTAGGGTTAGGGTGAGGGTGAGGTTTAGGGTTAGGTATAAGGTTAGGTGGAGGGGTAGGGTGAGAGTTAGGTATAGAGTTATTGTTAGGGTGAGGGTGAGGGTGAGAGTTAGGTTTAGGGTTAGGGTTAGGTTTAGGTTTAGAGTTACTTTGTGGGTGAGGGAGCGGGTGAGTGTGAGGGTTAGGGTTAGGTTTAGGGTTAGGGTTAGCGTTAGGCTTAGGGTTAGGCTGAAGTTGAGGGTGAGGATGAGGGTTAGGGTTAGGTTGAGGGTTAGGGTTAGGGTTATGAGGAGGGTTAGGATGAGGGTTAGGGTTAGGATTAGGGTTAGGGTGAGGGCTAGGGTGAGTGTGATGTTTAGGGTTAGGGTTAGGGTGACGTTTAGTGTTAGGGTTAGGGTTTGGGTTAGGGTTAGAGATACTGTGAGTGTGAGGGTGCGGGTGAGTTTGAGGGTGAGGGTGAGGGTGAGGGTTAGGGTTAGGGTGAGGTTTAGGGTTAGTGTTAGCGTGAGAGGTAGGGTTAAGGTTAAGTTAAGTGTTAGGATGTGGTTTAGGGTTAGGGATAGGTTTAGGTTTAGGATTAGGGTTAGGGTGTGGGTGAGTGTGATGTTTAGGGTTAGAGTTAGACTTAGAGTTAGGGTGCGGTTAGGGTTAGGGTTTGGATTATGGTGAGGGTGAGGCTGAGGATTATGTTTAGGTTTAGGGTTAGATTTAGGGCTACGTTTAGGGTTAGGGTTTGTGTTAAGTTTAGGGTTATGGTTAGGCTTAGATTTAGGGTGAGGGTAAGGGTTAGAGTTAGGCTTAGGGTTAGTCTGAGGGTGAGGGCGGGGGTTAGGATTAGTGTTAGGGTTGGGGTTATTGTTAGTGTTATGGTTAGGGTTAAGTTTGCGGTGAGGTTGAGGCTGAGGGTGAGGATTAGATTTAGGGTTAGGGTTAGTGTTATTGTTAGGGTTAGGTTTAGAGTTACCGTGAGGTTGAGGGTGAGGGTAAAGTTTAGTTTTAGGTTGAGCTTTAGGGGTAGGCTTAGAGTTAGGCTGAGGTTGAGGGTGTGGGTTCAGGTTAGGGTTAGGGTGATCGTTGGGGTTAGGGTTAGTGTTAAGGTTAGAGTTCCAGTGAGGTTGAGGGTGCGGGTGAGGGTTAGGGTTAGGGTTAGGGTGGGGTTCAGGGTTAAGTTTAGTGTTAGGGTTAGGGTGAGGTTTAAGTTTAGAATTAGTGTTAGGGTGAGGGCTAGGGTGAGGGTGAGGGTTGGGGTTAGGGTTAGGGTGAGGTTTAGGATTAGGGTGAGGGTTACGATTAGTGTGAGTGTTAGTGTTAGGGTTAGGGTTAGTGTTAGGGTGAGGGTAAGTGTTAGGGTGAGGGTATGGGTTAGGGTGAGGGCTATGGTTCGGGGGAGGTTTAGGATTAGGGTTATTGTTAGGGTTAGGTTTAGGGTTAAGGTTACGGTGAGAGTGAGGGTGAGGGTTAGGATTAGGGTTAGGGTGAGGTTTAGTGTTTGGGTTAGGGTTAGTGTTAGTGTTAGGGTGAGGGTGAGGTTTAGGGTTAGAGTTAAGGTTAGGGTGATGGTTAGGTTGAGAGTTAGGGTTAGTGTTAGGGTTGGGGTTAGGATGAGAGTTAATGGGTGGGTTAGGGTTAGGGTTAGGTGTACGGATAGTATTAGTTTTAGGGTGAGGGTGATTGTGTGTATTAGGGTTAGGTTTAGGGTTAGGCTTAGGGTTAGGCTGAGGGTGAGGTTGAGGGTGAGGGTTAGGTTTAGGGGAAGGGTTAGGATGAGGGTTATGGTTAGATTTCAGTTTAGGGTATGGGCTAGGGTGAGGGTGATGTTAAGGGTTAGCGTTAGGGTGAAGTTTAGGGTTAGGGTTAGGGTTAGGTTTAGGGTTAGTGTTAGGTTTAGGGTTAGGGTTAGGGTGAGGGTTAGGCTGAGGCTGAGTGTATGATTAGGGTTAGGATTAGGATTAGGGTTATGGTTAGAGTGAGTGTGAGTGTGAGGGTTAGGGTTATGGTTAGGGTTAGGCTGAGGGTTGGGGTGAGGGTGAGGGTTAGGGTTAGGGTGAGGGTTAGGGTGAGGGTTAGGCTTAGGCTTAGGTAGGCTGAGCATGAGGGTGAAGGTTAGGGTTCGGATTAGCATGAGGGTTAGGTTTATGATTAGTGTCAGGTTTAGGATGAGGTTTAGGGTTAGGGTGAGGGTTAGGGTGAGGGTTATGGGAAGGGTTAGGATGATTGTTAGAGTTAGGATTAGTGTTAGGGTGAGGGCTACGGTGAGGGTGAGGTTTAGGGTTAGGGTAAGGGTTAGGGTGAGGGTCAGTTTTAGGGTTAGAGTTAGTCTTAAGGTGAGGCTGATGGTGAGGGTGAGGGTTAGTGTTAGGATTAAGATTAAGATAAGGGTTAGGGTGAGTGTGAGTGTTAGGGTTAGGGTTAGGATTAAGCTTAGGGTTACACTGAGGGTGAGGGTGAGGGTGAGGGTAAGGGTTAGGATTAGGGTTAGGGTGAGAGAGAGTGTGTGTGTTAGGGTTTGATTTAGAGTTGGCTTAGGGTGAGGTTGAGGGTGATGGTTAGGGTTAGGGTGAGGGTTAGGGTAAGGGTTAGGGGGAGGGTTAGGATGAGGGTTAGGGTTAGGATTAGGGTAATGTTGAGGGCTAGGTTGAGGGTGAGGTTTAGGGTTAGGGTGAGTGTTAGGGTTAGGGTTAGGGTTAGGATTTAGGATTCGGGTTAAGTTTAGGTTTAGGGTGTGTGTTAGGTAAGGGTTACGGTGAGAGTGAGGGTGAGGGCTATGTATAGGTTGAGGCTTAAGGTTATTATTATGGTTAGGGTGAGGGTGAGGGTTAGATTTAGTTTTAGGGTGAGGTTAGGATGAGGGCTAGAATTAGGGTTAGGGTGAGGGCTACACTGAGGTTGAAGTTTAGGTTTAGGGTTAGGGTGAGGTTTACGGTTAGGGTTAGGGTTAGAGTGAGGGTGAGGTTTAAGCTTAGAGTTAGGTAAGGGTGAGGCTGAGGTTGAGGGTTAGCGTTAGGGTTAGTGTTAATGTAAGGGTTAGGGTGAGGGTTAAGGTGAGGGTGAGGGGTAGTCTTAGGTTTAGGTTTAGGGTTAGGCTTATGATTAGGCTGAGGGAGAGTGTGAGTGTGAGGATTAGCTTTTGGTTGAGGGTTAGGGTTAGGGTTAGCTTGAGATTTAGGGTTCAGGTAAAGTTTAGGGTTAGGGTGAGGATTAGGATTAGGGTTAGGGTGAGGGTTAGGATGAGGATTAGGGTTACAATTAGGGTTAGGTTGAGGGCTAGGGTGAGCGTGAGGATTAGGGTTAGTGTTAGGGTAAGGTTTAAGTTTAGGGTTAGGTTTAGGATGAGGGTTAGGATGAGGGTTAGGGTTATGGTGAGGTTGAGGATTAGTGTAAGGGTGAGGGTTAGGGTGAGGTTTAGGGTTAGAGTGAGGTTGAGTATTAGCGTTAGGATTAGGGTTAGGGTGAGGGTGAGTGTTAGCATTAGGGTTAGGGTTAGGTTTAAGGTTAGGATTAGTGTTATTGTTAGGGTTAGGGTTAGAGTTATGGTGAGTGTGAGGGTGAGGGTGAGGGTGAGGGTTAGGCTTAGGGTTAGGGTGAGTTTTAGGTTTAGGGTTAGGATTAGGGTTAGGGTGAGGGTGAGGTTTATGGATAGGTTTAGTGTTAGTTGGAGGGTTAGGTCAAGTGTTTGGGTTAGGGTTAGTTTTAAGGTTAAGGTTAGGGTGAGGTTTAGGTGGAGGTTTAGGTTTAGAGTTATGGTTAGGATTAGGGTTAGGGTGAGGGTGAGTGTGAGGGTTAGGGTTAGGCTTAGGCTTAGGATTAGGGTTAGGCTGAGGGTGAGGGTGGGGGTGAGGATTAGGGCTAGGGTGATGGTTAGGGTTAGGGTTAGGGTGAGGGTTAGGATGAGGGTTAGGGTTAGGATTAGGGTTAGGGTGAGGGCTAGGATGAGGGTGTGGGTTAGGGTAAGTTTTAGGCATAGGCTTAGGGTTAGGCTGAGCGTTTGGGTGAGGATAAGGGTTAAGATTAGGGTTAGGGTGAGGGTTAGTGTTCGGGGTAGGTTTAGAGTTAGGGTTAGGGTGTTGGTGAGGTTTAAGGTTAGAGTTAGGGTTAGGTTGAGTGTTAGGGTGGGAGTGACGGTTAGGTTAAGGTGAGGGTTAGGCTGAAGGTGAGGGTTATGGTAAGGTTTAGTGTTAGGGTTAGGGTGAGGGTTAGGGTTAGGGTTAGAGTGAGGGTGAGGGTTAGAGTGAGGATAAGTGTTAGGGTTAGTGTGAGGTTTAGGGTGAGAATGACGGTCAGGGTTAGGGTGAGGGCTAAGGTGAGGGTTAGGTTTAGGGTTAGTTTTAGGGTGAAGTTTAGGGTTATGGTTCGTGTTAGGGTTAGGGTGAGGGTGAGGTTTAGGTTAGAGTTAGTGTTATGGTGAGGGTGAGGGTGAGGTTTAGGGATAGTGTTAGTGTTAGGTTTAGGGTTAGGGTTAAGGTGAGGGTTAGGCTGAGGGTGAGGGTTAGGGTTAGGATTAGAATTAGGATTAGGGTTAGGGTTATGGTGAGTGTGAGGGTTAGGGTTAAGGTTAGGGTTAGGCTTAGGGTTAGGCTGAGGTTTAGGGTGAGAGTGAGGGTTAGGATTCGGTGATGGTAAGTGTTAGGGTTATGGGGAGGGTTAGGATTTGTGTTAGGTTTAGGATTAGGTTTAGGGTGAGGGCTAGGGTGAGGGTCAGGTTTAGGGTTAGGGTTAGGGTGAGGTTTAGGGTTAGGGTTAGGTTTAGGGACAGGGTGAGGGTGGGGTTTAGGGTTAGAATTAGGGTTAAGGTGAGGCTGATGGTGAGGGTTAGGGTTAAGGTTAGGATTAGGATTAGGGTAAGGTTTAGGGTGATTGTGAGTGTTAGGGTTAGGGTTCGGGTTTGGGTTAGGGTTACACTGAGGGTGAGGGTGAGGGTGAGGGTTAGGGTTAGGATTAGGTTTAGGGTGAGAGTGAGTTTGTGTGTTAGGGTTAGGTTTAGGGTTAGGATTAGGGTTAGGTTGATGTTGAGGTTGAGGGTGAGAGTTAGGGTTAGTCTGAGGGTTAGTTTAAGGTTTAGGGGCAGGGTTAGGATGAGGGTTAGGGTTAGGATTAGGGTTAGGGTGAGGGCTAGAGTGAGGGTGAGGTTTAGGGTTAGTGTTAGGGTGAGAGTTAGCGTTATGTTTAGGGGAGAGTAGGATTCGGGTTAAGTTTAGGGTTAGGGTGAGGGTTAGGGTAGGGTTAATGTGAGGTTGATGGTTAGGGTTAGGTTTAGGTTTAGGGTTAAATTTAGGGTTAGGGTGAGGTTGAGGGTTAGGGTTAGATTGAGGGTTACGGTTAGGATTTGTTTTAGGGTGAGGGCTAGGGTGAGGGTGAGGGTTAGGGTTAGGGTTTAGCTTAGGCTTAGGGTTAAGCTGAGCGTGATGGTGAGTGTGAGGTTTAGGGTTAGGGTTAGTGTGAGGTTTAGTGTTAGGGTTAGGGTTAGAATTAGGGTTAGGGTGAGGGTGAGGTTTAGGAGTAGAGTTAATGTTAGGCTGAGTGTTAGGCTTAGGGTGAGGATTGGGGTGGGGGTGACACTAAGGGTAAGGTGAGGTTTAGACTGAGGGTGAGGGTTACGGTAAGGGTTAGGGTTAGGGTTAGGTTGAGGGTTAGGGTTAGGGTTAGGGTTAGGGTTACGTTGAGGGTGAGGTGTAGATTGAGGATTAGTGTTAGGGTTAGTGTGAGGTTTACCGTGAGGATGATTGTTAAGGTTAGGGTTAGGGCTAAGGTTAGGTTGAGGTTTAGGGTTAGTGTGAGGGTGAGGTATAGGGTTAGGGTGATGGTTAGGGTTAGTGTGAGGCTTAGTGTTTGGGTTACCGTTAGTGTTAAGGTGAGGGTAAGTGTTAGGGTGAGGGTTAGGTTTAGCGTGAGGGTAATGGTTAGGGAGAGGATTAGGGTTAAGGTTAGGGTTTTTGTTAGGGTTAGGGTTAGGGTTACGGTTACTGTGAGGGTGAAGCTTAGGTTTAGGGTTAGGATTAGGATTAGGGTTCGTGTTAAGGTGAGGGTAAGTGTTAGGGTGAGGGTTAGGGTTATGCTGAGAGTAATAGGATGAGGGTCAGGGTTAGGGTTAGGGTTACGTTGAGCGTGAGGTTAGGGTTAGGTTAAGCGTGAGGTTAGGGTTAGGTTGAGGGTTAGAGTTAGTTTTAGGTTTATGGTGAGTTTAGGGTTAGGGTAAGTGTGAGGGTTAGTTCTAGGGTTGGGGTTAGTGATAGGGTGAGGGTTAGTGTTAGGGTTAGGGTTAGGGTTAGAGTTAGTGTTAGGGTCAGGGTGAGCTTTAATGTTAGAGTTAGGGTTAGTGTTAGGGTTAGGGTTAGGGTGAGGGTTAGGGTTAGGCTTAGGTTTAGGCTTAGGCCGAGCATGAGGGTGAGGGTTAGGGTTCGGGTTAGGGTTCGGGTTACGGTTATGGTTACTGTCAGGTTTAGGATGAGGTTTAGGGTTAGGGTTAAGGTTAGGGTAAGGGCTAGGTTGAGGGTTAGGGTGAGGTTTAGGGTGAGGGATAGGGTTAGGTTTAGGATTAGGGTTAGGGTGAGTGTGAGTGTGAGGCTTAGGGTTAGGGTTAGGGTTAGGCTTAGAGTTAGGTTGAGGGTTAGGGTTACGGTTTGTATTAGGGTGCAGTTGAGGCTGATGTTTAGGGTTAGGTTTAGGGTTAGATTTAGGTTTAGGTTTAGGGTTACAGTTAGTGTGAGAGTTATGTTGAGGGTTAGGCTTAGGGTTAGGGTTAGGCTTAGGGTTAGGCTGAGGGTGACTGGGGGTGAGGATTAGAGTTAGGTTTAGGGTTAGGCTTAGGGTTAGGGTTATTGTTAGTGTTATGGTTAGGGTTTCATTTGCGGTGAGGGTGAGGCTGAGGGTAAGTGTGAGGGTTAGGGTTAGGATTAGGGTTAGGGTGAGTGATAGTTTGAGGGTTAGGTTTAGGGTTAGGGTTAGAGTTGGGGTTATGGTGTGGGTTAGGTTTAGGGTTAGAGTTAGGGTTAGATTGAGGCTGAGGGTGAGGGTTAGGGTTAGGGTTAGTGTTAGGTTTAGGGTTAGGGTTAGGGTGAGGGTTAGGGTGAGGTGAGGGTTCAGGTTAAGGTTAGGATTAGGGTTAGGGTTAGGGTGAGTGTGAGGTTTATGGTTAGGGTTAGGATTAGGTTTAGGCTTAGGGTTAGGCTGAGTCTTAGGTTGAGTGTGAGTGTTAGGTTTAGGGTGAGGGTTAGCGTAAGGATTAGGGGGAGGGTTAGGATGAGGGTTAGGGTTAGGATTAGGGTTAGTGTGAGGTCTAGGATGAGGGTGAAATTTAGGGTTAGGGTTAAGGTGATTGTTAGGGTTAGGGTTATGTTTAGAATTCTGATTCGGTTTAATTTTATGTTTAGGGTGATGGTTAAGGTAAGGGGTACGCTGAGGTTTAGGGTTAGGTTGAGGGTTAGGGTTATGATTAGTGTTAGGTTGAGGGTTAGGGTTAGTTTTAGGGTGAGGTTTAGTATGAGGGTTAGGGTTAGGGTTACGGTGAGGGCTAGGCTGAGGGTGAGGTTTAGGGTTAGTGTTAGGGTGAGGTTTAGGTTTAGGGTTAGGGTTAGGTTTAGGGTGAGTGTGAGGTTCAGGGTTAGTGTTAGGGTAAGGGTGAGGCTGAGGTTGAGGGTTAGGGTTAGGGTTAGTTTTAGAGTTAGGGTTAGAGTGAGGGTTAAGGTTGAGCGTGAGGATTAGGCTTAGGGTTAGGATTAGGATTAGGGTAATGGTTAGGGTGAGTGTGAGGTTTAGGGTTAGGGTTAGGCTTAGGCTTATGTTTAGGGTAAGGGAGAGGGTGAAGGTGAGGGTTAGCTTTAGGTTGAACGTTAGGGTTAGGGTTAGCTTGAGTGTTAGGGTTCAGGTTAAGTTTAGGTTTAGGGTGAGGGTTAGGTTTAGGGTTATGGTGAGCGTGAAGGTTAGGGTTAGGTTGAGGGTTAGGGTTAGAGTTAAGATGAGGGTTAGGATTACGGTTAGGGTGAGGGTTAGCATGAGGATTAGGGTTACAATTATGGTTAGGTTGATGGTTAGGTTGAGGGTGAGGATTAGGGTTAGTGTTAGGGTGAGTGTAAGTGTTAGGATGAGGGTTAGGTTTAGGGTGATATTTAGGATCAGGGTTAGGGTTACGGTGAGTGTGAGGTTTAGGTTTAGGATGAGGGTTAGGGTTAGGATTAGGGTTAGGTTGAGGGTGAGTGTTAGCATTAAGGTTAGGGTTAGGGTTAGGTTTAGGGTTTGGATTAGTGTTATTTTTAGGGTTAGGGTTAGAGTTATGGTGAGGGTGAGGGTGAGGGTTAGGTTTAGGGTTAGGGTGAGTTTTAGGTTTAGGGTTAGGATTAGAGTTAGGGTGAGGGTGAGGTTTAGGGTTAGGTTTAGGTCTAGTTGGAGGGTTAGGTTGAGGGTTAGGGTTAGGATTAGTTTTAGGGTTAAGGTTAGGGTGGGGTTTAGGTTGAGGTTTAGGGTTGTTAGAGTTAGAGTTAGGATTAGGGTTAGGGTGAGGGTGAGTGTGAGGGATAGGCTTAGGCTTAGGCTTAGTGTTAGGCTGAGGGTGAGGGCGGGGGTGATGGTTAGAATTATGATAATGGTTAGGGTTAGGGTTAGGATGAGTGTTAGGATGAGGGTTAGGTTTAGGATTAGGGTAAGGTGAGGGCTAGGGTGAGGGTTTGGGTTAGGGTAAGGGTTAGGCTTAGGCTTAGGGTTAGGGGGAGTGTTTGGTTGAGGATAAGGGTTAGGGATAGGTTTAGGGTGAGGTTTAGTGTTAGGGTTAAGGTTAGAGTTAGGGTTAGGGTGAGGGTGAGGTTTAGGGGTAGAGTTAGGGTTAGGGTTAGGGTTAGGTTTAGGGTCAGGGTGGGGGTGACGGTAAGGGTAAAGTTGAGGGTTAGGCTGAGGGTGAGGTTTATGGTAAGGGTGAGGGTCACAGTTAGCTTGAGGGTTAGGGTTAGGGTTACAGTGAGAGTGAGGGTTAGATTCAGGATAAGTGTTATGGTTAGTGTGAGGTTTAGGGTGAGGATGATGGTTAGGGTTAGGGCGAGGGCTAAGGTGAGGGTGAGGTTTAGGGTTAGTGTTAGGGTGAGGTTTAGTGTTAGGGTGATGGTTAGGGTTAGTGTGAGGGTTAGTGTTAGGGTTAGGCTTAGTGTTAGGGTGAAGGTGTTACGGTGAGCTTAGGGTTATGGTGAGGGTTATGGTTAGAGTGAGGGTTAGGGTTAGGGTTAGGTTTATTGTTAGCGTTAGGTTTAGGGTTACTGTTACGGTGAGGTTGGGGGTGAGGGTTAGGGTTAGTGTTAGGATTAGGATAGGGTTAGTGTTAGGGTGAGTGTACGTGTTAGGATGAGGGTTAGGGTTAGGTTCAGGGTTAGGGTAAAGGTTAGGGTGAGAGTTAGGATTACGGTTAGGTTCAGGGTTAGGATGAGGTTTAGGGTTATGAGTAGGGTTAGGTTGAGGGCTAGGTTGAGGGTGAAGATTAGGGTTAGTGTCAGGGTAACGTTTAAGGTTAAGGTTAGGTTTAGGGTGAGGGTTAGGATGAGGGTAAGGGTTACGGTGAAGGTGAGTGTTAGGGTTAGGTTGAGGGTTAGGATTAGGGCTAGGGTGAGGGTGAGTGTTAGCATTAGGGTTAGGGTTAGGGTTAGGTTTAGGGTTAAGATTAGTGTTATTGTTAGTGTTCGGGTCAGAGTTATGGTTAGGGTGAGGGTGAGGGTTAGGTTTAGGGTTAGGGTGAGGTTTAGTTTTTGGGTTAGGATTAGGGTTAGGGTGAGGGTGAGGTTTAGGGTTAGTTGGACGGTTAGGTCGAGGGTTAGGTTTAGGGTCAGTTTTAGGGTTAAGGTTGGGGTGAGGGTTAGGTTGAGTTTTAGGGTTAGTGTTAGAGTTAGGGTTAGGATTAGGGTTAGGCTGAGGGTGAATGTGAGGTTTAGGGTTAGGCTCAGGCTTAGCTTAGGGTTAGGCTGAGGTTGAGGATGGGGGTGAGGATTAGTGTTACGGTGATGGTTAGTGTTAGTGTTAGTGTGAGTGTTAGGATGAGGGTTAGGGTTTGGATTAGGGTTAGGATAAGGGCCAGGGTGAGGGTGTGGTTTAGGGTAAGTGTTAGGCTTAGGCTTGGTTTAGGCTGAGCCTTTGGTTGAGGATAAGGCTTTAGGGTTAGTGTTAGGGTGAGGTTTAGTTTTAGGGTTAGGGTTAGAGTTAGGGTTAGGTTGAGGGTGAGGTTTAGGGGTAGAGTTAGGGTTAGGGTGAGTGTTAGGGTGGGGCTGACGGTAAGGGTAAAGTTTAGGGTTAGGCTGAGGGTGAGGGTTATGGTAAGGGTGAGGGTTAGGGTTAAGGTTAGGGTGATGGTTAGGGTTATGGTTAGGATGAGGGTTAGGGTGAGGTTTAGGTTTAGGGTGAGATTTAGGGTGAAGGTGACAGTAAGGGTAAAGTTGAGGGTTAGTGTGAGGATTAGGGTTAGGGTTAGGGTGAGTGTGAGGTTTAGATTGAGGATTCATGTTAGGGTTAGTGTGAGGTTTAGGGTGAGGATGAGTGTTAGGTTTAGGTTGAGGGCTAAGGTCAGGGTGAGGTTTAGGTTTAGTGTTAGGGTGAGGTTTAGGATTAGGGTGATGGTGAGGCTTAGTGTGAGAGTTAGTGTCGGGGTTAGGCTTAGTGTTAGGGTGAGGGTGTTCCAGTGAGCTTAGGGTTATGGTGAGGGTTAGGGTTAGGGTGAGGGTTGGGGTTGGGTTTAGGGTTATTGTTAGCGTTAGGGTTAGAGTTACGGTTACGGTGAGGTTCAGGGTGAGGGTTAGGGTTAGGGTTAGGATTAGGATTAGGGTTAGTGTTAGGGTGAGTGTAAGTGTTAGGATGAGGGTTAGGGTTAGGGTGAGGTTTATGGTTAGGGTTAGGGTTAGGTTGTGCGTGAGTTTTAGGTTTAGGTTGAGGGTTAGGGTTAGGGTTAGGGTTAGGGTGAGGTTAGGATTAGGATTAGTGTGAGGGTTAGGGTTGCGGTTAGGGTTAATGTTAGGGTGAGGATAAGTGTTAGGTCAGGGTTTGGGTTAGGGTGAGATTTATGGTTAAGTTGAGGGTTAAGATTAGGGTTAGATTTATTGATAGTGTTAGGTTTAGGGTTAAGGTTATGGTGAGGGTGAGTGTGAGGGTTATGGTTAGGGTTAGCGTGAGGTTTAGGGTTTGCATTAGAGTTAAAGTTAGGTTTTGGGTGGTGGTGAGGTTTAGGGTTAGAGTTAGGGTTAGGGTGAGGGTTAGGTTGAGGGTTAGGGTTATGGTTTGTGTTAGGGTTAGGTTTAGGTTGAGAGTTAATGGGCGGGTTAGGGTTAGGGTTAGGGTTAGGTTGAGGTTTAGGGTTAGTGTTTAGTTAGGGTTAGGATTTGGGTTAGCGTGAGGGTGAGTGTGAGGATTAGGGTTAGGCTTAGGCTTAGGCTTAGGGTTAGGCTGAGGGTGAGGGTGGGGGTGAGGATTAGAGTTAGGGTGATGGTTAGGGTTAGGGTTAGGGTGAGGGTTAGGATGAGGGTTAGTTTTAGGATTAGGGTTAGGGTGAGGGCTAGGGTGAGCGTGTGGTTTAGGGTAAGTGTTAGGCTTAGGCTTAGGGTTAGGCTGAGCGTTTGGTTGAGGATAAGGTTTAGGGTTAGGTTTAGGGTGAGGTTTAGTGTTAGGGTTAGATTTAGAGTTAGGTTTCGAGTGAGGGTGAGGTTTAGGGGTAGAGTTAGGGTTAGGGTGAGGGTTAGGGTGAGGGTTACGCTAAGGGTAAAGTTGAAGATTAGACTGAGGGTGAGGTTTATGGTAAGTGTGAGGGTTAGGGTTAGGGTGAGGCTTAGGGTTAGGTTTAGAGTGAGAGTGAGGGTTATATTGAGGATAAGTGTTAGGGTTAGTGTGAGGTTTAGGGTGAGGATGAGGGTTAGGGTTAGGGTGAGGGCTAAGATGAGGGTGAGGTTTAGGGTTAGTGTTAGGGTGAGGTTTAGTGTTAGGGTGATGGTTAGGGTTAGTGTGAGGGTTAGTGGTAGGGATAGGGTTAGTTTTAGGGTGAGGGTGTTAGGGTGAGCTTAGGGTTATGGTGAGGGTTATGTTTAGGGTGAGGGTTAGGGTTAGGCTTAGGGTTATTGTTAGCATTAGTGTTAGGGTTATAGTTACGGTGAGCGTGAGGGTGAGGGTTAGGGATAGGATTAGGATTAGGATTAGGGTTAGTGTTAGGGTGAGGGTAATTGTTAGTATGAGGGTTAGGGTTAGGGTGAGGATTATGGTTAGGGTTAGGGTTAAGTTGAGCGTGAGGATTAGGCTTAGGTTGAGGTTTCAGGTTAGGGTTGTGGTTAGGGTGAGTTTAGGGTTAGGGTTTTTGTGAGGGTTAGTGTTCCGATTAAGGTTAGTGGTAGGGTGAGGGCAAGTTTTAGGGTGGGTTTTAGGGTTAGGGTGATGATTATGGTTAGGTTGAGGATTATGGTTAGGGTGAGGGTTACGATTATTGTTAGGGTTATGGTAGGTTTAGATTTAGGGTTAAGGTGAGTGTGAGGGTGAGATTTATGGTTAGAGTTGGGGTGAGTGTTAGGGTTAGGGTTAGGGTGAGGGTTAGGGTTAGGCTTAGGCTGAGGTTAAGGCTTAGGCCGAGCATGAGGGTTCGGGTTAGGGTGAGGGTTACGGTGAGGTTTAGGGTTATGATTACTGTCAGGTTTAGGATGAGGTTTTGGGTTAGGGTTAAGGTTAGGGTGAGTGTTAAGGTGAGTGTTAGGTTGAGGGTTAGGGTTAGGGAAGGGTTAGGTTTAGGATTAGGGTTAGGGTGAGGTTGAGTGTGAGGCTTAGAGTTAGGTTTAGGTTTAGCCTGAGACTTAGGGTGAGGGTTAGGGTTAGGGTTTGGTTTAGGGTGCAGTTGAGGTTGAGGATTAGGGTTAGGTTAAGGGTTAAATTTAGCGTTAGGTTTAGGGATAGGGTTAGTGTTAATGTTAGGGATAGGGAGATGGTTAGGCTGAGGGTCACTGTGGGGGTGAGGATTAGAGTTAAGGTTAGGGTTAGGCTTAGGGTTAGGGTTAATGTTAGTGTTATGGTTAGGGTTAAGTTTGAGGTGAGGGTGAGGCTGAGGTTGAGGTTTTGGTTTAAGGTTAGGGTGAGGGTGAGGCTTAGGTTTAGAGTTAGGGTTAGGGTTAGGATTATTGTGACGGTTAGGGATTGATTTGCGGTGAGGTTGAGGGTGAGGGTGAAGGTTAGGGTTATGGTGAGTTTTAGGGTTATGTTTAGGGTTAGGGTGAGGGTGAAGTTTAGGGTTAGTGTTAGGGTTAGGGTGAGGAATCGGGTTAGTTTTAGGGTTGGGGTTATGTTGAGGTTGAGGTTTAGGGTTAGATTTAGGCTTAAGGTGAGGCTGAGGGTGAGGGTGAGAGTGAGGGTTAGGATTAGGATTAGGGTAAGGGTTAAGGTGAGTGTGAGGGTTAGGGTTAGAGTTAGGATTAGGCTTAGGGTTACACTGAGGGCGAGGGTGAGTGTGAGGGTAAGGGTTAGGATTAGGATTATCGTGAGGGCTAGGGTTAGGTTGAGGTTTAATGTTAGGGTTAGGGTGAGAGTAAGGGTTAGGGTTAGGGTGAGAGTAGCGTTCAGGTTAAGTTTAGGGTTAGGTTGAGGGTTAGGGTCATGGTTACAGTGAGGTTGAGGATTAGGGTTAGGTTAAGGTTTAGTGTTAAGATTAGGGTTAGGGTGAGGGTCAGGGTTAGGGTTAGGGTAAGGGTTACGGTGAGGGTGAGGTTTAGGGTTAGGTTGAGTGTTAGGGTTAGGATTTGTGTTAGGGTGAGGACTAGGGTGAGGGTGAGGGTTAGGGTAAGGTTTTGGCTTAGGCTTATTGTTAAACTGAGCATGAGGGTGAGGGTTAGAATTAGGGTGAGATTTAGGTTAGGGTTATGGGGAAGGTCAGGATGAGGGTTAGGGTTAGGATTAGGTTTAGGGTGAGGGCTAGGGTGAGGGTGATGTTTAGGGTGAGATTTAAGGTTAGGGTTAGGTTTAGGGTTCGGCTGAGGGTGAGGTTTAGGGTTAGAGTTAGGGTTAAGTTGAGGCTGAGGGTGAGCGTTAGGGTTAGGGTTAGGATTAGGATTAGGGTAAGGGTTAGGGTGATTGTGAGGGTTAGGGTTTGGGTGTGTTTTTGGCTTATTGTTACACTGAGGGTGTGGTTGAGGGTGAGGGTTAGGGTTAGGATTAAGGTTAGAGTGAGGGTGAGTGTGTGTGCTAGGGTTAGGTTTAGGGTTAGGCTTAGGGTTAGGCTGATGGTCAGGTTTAGAGTGAGGTTTAGGGTTAGTGTGAGTGTTAGGTTAAGGGTTAGGGGGAGGGTTAGGATGAGGGTTAGGGTTAGGATTAGGATTAGGGTGAGGGCTAGGGTGAGGGTGAGTTTTAATGTTAGGGTTAAGGTCAGAGTTAGGGTTAGGGTTAGGGTGAGAGTAAGATTCTGGTTATGTTTACGGTTAGGGTGAGGGTTAGAGTAAGGGTTACGGTGAGGTTGAGGGTTAGGATTAGGTTCAGGTTTAGGGTTAAGATTAGGGTTAGGGTGAGGGTGAGTGTTCTGGTTAGGGTTAGGTTTACGGTGAGGGTGAGGGTGAGGGTTAGGGTTAGGCTTAGTGTTAGGTTTAGTGTTAGGGTTAGGGTTAGAGTTAGGATTAGGGTGAGGGTGAGGTTTATGGGTAGAGTTAGTGTTAGGGTGAGGGTTAGGCTTAGGGTGAGGGTTAGGTTGGGGGTGACAGTAAGGGTAAGGTGAGGATTATGCTGAAGGTGATGGTTACGGTAAGGGTAAGGGTTAGGGTTAGGGCGAGGGTTAGGGTTAGGGTTAGGGTGAGGGTGAGGGTTAGATTGAGGATTAGTGTTCAGCTTAGTGTGAGGTTTACTGTGAGGATGAGTATTAGGGTTAGGGCAAGGGTTGGGTTGAGGTTTAGGATTAGTGTTAGGGTGAGGTATAGGGTTAGGGTGATATTTAGGGTTAGTGTGAGGCTTAGTGTTCGGGTTACGGTTAGTGTTAATGTGAGGGTAAGTGTTAGGGGGAGGGTTAGGTTTAGGGTGAGGGTAATGGTTAGGGTTAGGGTTAGGGTTAGGATTAGGGTTTTTGTTAGGGTTAGGGTTAGGATTATGGTTACGGTGAGGGTGAGGTTTAGGGTTAGGATTAGGGTTAGGGTTAGTGTTAGGGTTAGGGCAAGTTTTAGGGTGAGGGTCAGGGTTAGGTTGAGGGTTACGTTGAGTGTGAGGGTTAGGGTTATGTTGAGGGTTAGGGTTAGGGTTAGGGTTAGGGTGAGTCTAGGGTTAGGGTTATTGTGAGGGTTAGTTTTAGGGTTCAGGTTTGTGTTAGGATGAGGGTAAATGTTAGGGTGAGGCTTAGGGTTAGGGTGAGGATTATGTCTAGGGTGAGGGTTAGGGTCATTGTTAGGGTTAGGTTTAGGGTTAGAGTCAGGGTTAGTGTGAGGGTGAGGTTTAGGGTTAGAGTTAGGGTTAGTTTTAGGGTTATTGTTAGTGTGAGGGTTAGGGTTATGTTTAGGCTTAGGCTTAGGCTTAGGCCGAGCATGATGGTGAGGTTTAGGGTTCGGGTTAGGGTGAGGATTAGGGTTATGGTTAGTTTCAGGTATACGATTAGGTTTAGGGTTAGGTTGAGGGCTAGGGTGAGAGTTAAGGTGAGGGTTAGGATTAGGGATAGAGTTAGGTTTAGGATTAGGGTTAGGGTGAGGGTGAGTGTGAGGCTTAGATTTAGGGTTAGCCTTAGGCTTAGAGTTAAGGTGAGAGTTAGGGTTTGGGTTAGGGTGCAGGTGAGGCTGAGGATTAGGGTTAGGTTTAGGGTTAGATTTAGGGTTAGGTATAGGGTTAGGGTTAGTGTTAGGGTTATTATTAGGATTAAGGTGAGGGTTAGGGTTAGGGTTAGGCTTAGGGTTAGGGTTAGGCTGAGCGGGAGGTTGAGGGTGAGGGTTAGCGTTAGGGTGATGGTTAGGTTTTAGGTTAGGGTGATGGTTAGGATGAGGTTTAGGGTTAGGGTGAGGGTTAGGCTGAGGATGATGGTAAGGGTAAAGGTGAGGTTTAGGCTGAGGGTGAGGGTTAAGATAAGTTTGAGGATTAGAGTAACGTTTAGGGCTAGGTTAATGTTTAGGTTTAGGGTTAGGGTGAGGGTTAAATTGACGATTAGGGTTAGGTGAATGTGAGGTTTAGGGTGAGGATGTGGGTTAGGGTTAGGGTGAGGGTAAGGTTTAGAATTTGGGTTAGGGTGAGGGCTAAGGTGAGGGTGAGGGTTGGGGTTAGGATTAGGGTGAGGTTTAGGATTAGGGTGAGGGTTATGGTTAGTGTGAGGGTTAGTGTTAGGGTTAGGGTTTGTGTTAGGGTGAGGGTAAGTGTTAGCGTGAGGGTTTGGGTTAGGGTGAGCGTAATGGTTAGGGTGAGGTTATGGTTACTGTTAGAGTTATGGTTAGGGTGAGGGTGAGATTTAGGTTTAGATTTAGGGTTAGGGTTAGGGTTAGGGTTAGGGAGAGTTAGGGTTAGAGTTAGGCTTAGGCTTACTCTTAGGCTTAGGCGGAGCATGAGGGTGAGGATTAGGTTTAGGGTTAGGCTTAGGGTTAGGGTTAGGGTTAGGGTCAGGGTTATGGTGAGGGCTAGGGTGAGGGTTAAAGTAAGGTTAGTGTTAGGGATAGGGTTAGGTTTAGGATTAGGTTTAGGTTGAGGGTGAGTGTGAGGGTTAGTGGTAGGGTTAGGGTTAGACTGAGAGTTAGGGTGAGGATTAGGGTTAGGGTTTGGGTTAGGTTGAGTTTGAGGCTGACGATTAGGTTTAGGTTTAGGGTTAGATTTATGGCTAGGTTTAGGGTTAGGGTTTGTGTTAGAGTTAGGGTTACTGTGAGGGTTAGGGTTAGGGTTAGGCTTATGGTTAGGCTGAGGGTTAGGCTGATGTTGAGGGTGAGAGTGAAGTTTAGGGTAAGGGTGAGGTTTAGGGTTAGGGTTATTGTTAGGGAGAAGTTGAGGTTTAGGGTTAGAGATAGGGTTAGGGGGAGGGTTAGGGGGAGGTTTAGGGTTAGGCTTAGTGATAGGCTGAGGGTGAGGGTGTGGGTGAGAATTAAGTTTAGGGTGATGGTTCACATTAGGTTTAGGGTGAGGGTTAGGCTGAGGTTGAGGGTGGGGATTAGGATTAGGGTTAGGTATAGGGTTAGGCTTAGGATTAAGGTTATTGTAAGTGTTATGGTTATGGTTAAGTTTGCCGTGAGGGTGAGGCTGAGGGTGAGGGTCAGGGTAAGTGTTAGGGCGAGTGTTATTTTTAGGGTTAGGGTTAGAATTACGGTGAGGTTGAGGGTGAGAGTGAAGGTTAGGATAAGGGTGAGGTTTAGGGTTAGGGTTATTGTTAGGGAGAGGTTGAGGTTTAGGGTTAGAGTTAGGGTTAGGGGGAGGGTTAGTGTGAGGTTTAGGGTTAGGCTGAGGGTGAGGGTGTGGGTGAGAATTAAGGTTAGGGTGATAGTTCACGTTAGGGTTAGGGTGAGGGTGAGATTTAGGCTTAGAGTTAGGGTTAGTGTTAGTGTTAGGGTGAGAGTTAGGGTTAGGGTTAAGCTTAGGCTTAGGCTTAGGCTGAACATGAGGGTTAGGGTTAGGGTTCGGGTTATGGTGAGGGTTACAGTTGTGTTTAGTGTCAGGTTTTGGATGAGGTTTAGGGTTAGGGTTAGGGTGAGGTTGAGGGCTAGGATGAGGGTGAGGGTTAGGGTTAGGATTAGGATTAGGCTTAGAGTTAGGGTGAGGGGTTAGAGTTTGGGTTAGGGTGCAGGTGAGGATGAGGATTAGGGTTAGGTTTAGGATTAGATTTAGGGTTAGGTTTAGAGTTAGTGTTAGTGTTAGTGTTAGGGTTAGGTTAGGGTTAGGCTGAGGGTGAGGTTTAGGGCTAGGGTTAGGGTGAGGGTTAGGGTTAGGGTTAGGGTGAGATTTAGGATTCGGGTTAATTTTATGTTTAGGTTGAGGGTTAGGGTAAGGGTTACAGTGAGAGTGAGGGTTAGCATTAAGGATAGGGTTAGTTTGAGGATTAGGGTTAGGGTGAGGGTGAGTGTGAGTGTTAGGGTTAAGGATATTGTTAGGCTGAGAGTTATGGTGAGGGTTAGGGTTAGGGTGAAGTTGAGGCTGAGTATTAGGTTTAGATGTAGGGTTAGGTTGAGGGTTAGGGTTAGTGTTAGGGTTAGGGTTAGGGTTACAGTGAGGGTTATGGTTAGGGTTAGGCTTAGGCTTTGGGTTAGGCTGAGGCTGAGAGTGGGGTGAGGATTAGAGTTAGGGTTAGGGTTAGGCTTAGGGTTAGGTTTATTGTTAGTGTTATAGTTAGGGATAAGTTTGTGGTGAGGCTGAGGCTGAGGGTGAGGGTTAGGGTTATGGTTATGTTTAGGGTTAGTGTTATTGTTAGGGTTAGGTTTAGAGTTATGGGGAGGTTGAGGGCGAGGGTGAGTGTTAAGGTTTGGGTGAGGTTTAGGGTTAGGGTTAGGGTTAGGGTGAGGGTGAGGGTGAGGTTTAGGTTTAGAGTTATGCTTAGGGGAGGGTTAGGGTGAAGTTTAGTGTTAGGGTTAGCGTTAGGGTTAGGGTGTGGGTGAGGGTTAGGTTGAAGTTTATGGATAGGGTTAGGTTTAGGACTGGGGTTAGGGTGAGGGTGAGGATGAGGGTTAGGGTGAGGCTTAGGCTTAGGCTTAGGGTTAGGCTGAGGGTGAGATGGGGGTGAGGAATAGGGTTAGGGTGACAGTTAGGGTTAGGATTAGGGTGAGGGTTAGGATGAGGTTTAGTGTTAGGATTATGGTTAGGGTGAGTGCTAGGGTGAGTGGGAGGGTTAGGGGAAGGTTTAGGCTTAGGCTTAGGGTTAGGCTGAGCGTGAGGTTTAGGGTGAAAGTTAGGGATAGTGTGATGGTTATGTTTACGTTTAAGGTGACGGTTAGGATGAGGTTTAGGATTAGGGTGAGGGTTAGTCTGAGGATGATGGTAAGGGTAAAGGTGAGGTTTAGGCTGAGGGTGAGGCTTAAGATAAGTGTGAGGGTTAGGGTTAGGTTTAGGGCTAGGGTATTGGTTAGGGTTAGATTTAGGATGAGGGTTAAATTGAGGATTAGGTTTAGGCTGAGTGTGAGGTTTAGGGTGAGGATGAGGGTTAGGCTTAGGGTGTGGGTAAGGTTTAGAATTAGGGTTAAGGTGAGGGCTATTGTGAGGGTGAGGGTTGGGGTTAGTGTTAGGGTGAGGTTTAGGATTATGGTGAGGGTTAGGGTTAGTGTGAGGGTTAGTGTTAGGGTTAGGGTTAGTGTTAGGGGGAGGGTAAGTGTTAGTTTGAGGGTTAGGGTTTGGGTGAGCATTATGGTTAGGGTGAGGTTTAGGGTTATTTTTAGGGTTAGGGTTAGGGTTAGACTTAGGGTTAGGGTGAGGGTGAGATTTAGGTTTAGAGTTAGGTTTAGGGTTATGGTTAGGGTTAGGGAGGGTTAGGGTTAGGGTTAGGCTTACGCTTACGCTTAGGCTTAGGCGGAGCCTGAGGGTGAGGATTAGGTTTAGGGTTAGGCTTAGGGTTTGGGTTAGGGTTAGGGTCAGGGTTAGGATGAGGTTTAGGGTTAGGATTAGGGTTAGGGTGATAGCTAGGGTGAGGGTTAGGGTGAGCGTTAGGGTTAGGGATAGGGTTAGGTTTAGGATTAGGGTTAGGGTGTGAGTGAGTATGAGGATTAGGTTTAGGTTTAGGGTAAGACTGAGAGCGTGACTGTTAGCATTAGGGTTTGGGTTAGGGTGAGTGTGAGCCTGAGGATTAGGTTTGGGTTTAGGGTTACATTTAGGGCTAGGTTTAGGGTTAGGGTTTGTTTTAGGGTTAGGGTTAGGGTTACGGTGAGGGTTAGGGTTAGGGTTAGGGTTAGGCTTAGGGTTAGACTGAGGGTGAGGGTGGGGGTTAGGATTAGGGTTAGGGATAGGGTTAGGCTTAGGGTTAGTGTCATTGTTAGTGTTATGGTTATGGTTTAGTTTGCCGTGAGGGTGAGGCTGAGGGTGACGGTTAGGGCTAGTGTTATTTTTAGGGTTAGGGTTAGAGTTACGGTGAGGTTGAGGGTGAGGGTGAAGTTTATGGTTAGGTTGAGGTTTAGGGTTAGGGTTATTGTTAGGCAGAGGGTGAGGTTTAGTGTTAGGGTTAGGGTTAGGGGGAGGTTTAGGGTGAGATTTAGGGTTAAGCTTAGGTTTAGGCTGAGGGTGAGGGTGTGGGTGAGGATTAGGGTTAGGGTGATGGTTCGGGTTAGGGTTATAGTGAGGGTTACATTGAGCGTGAATGTTAGGTTTAGGTTGAGGGTTAGGTTTAATGTTAGGCTGAGGTTATGGTTAGTGTTAGTATGAGGGTTAGTGTTAGGGTGAGGGTTAGTGGTAGCGTGAGGGTAAGTTTTAGGGTGAGGTTTAGGTTTAGGGTTAGGATTATGGTTAGGGTGAGGGTTAGGGTTATTGTTAGGGTTAGGGTTAGAGTTAGGGTTAGGTTGAGGGTGAGATTTAGGGTTAGGGTTAGGGTTAGTGTTAGGGTTAGGATGAGGGTTAGGGTTAGGCTTAGGCTTAGGCTTAGGCTGGGCATGAGGGTGAGGGTTAGGGTTTGGGTTAAGATGAGGGTTACGGATATCGTTAGTGTCAGGTTTAGGATGAAGTTTAGGGTTAGGGTTAGGGTGAGGGCTAGGGTGACGGATAGGGTGAATGTTAGGTTTAGGGATAGGGTTAGGTTTAGGATTAGGGTTAGGGTGAGGGTAAGTGTGAGGCTTAGGGTTAGGGTTAGGATTACGCTTAGAGTTAGGGTGAGGGTTAGGGTTAGAGTTTGGGTTAGGGTGCAGGTGAGGCTGAGGATTAGGGTTAGGTTTAGGGTTAGATTTAGGGTTAGGTTTAGGTTTAGGGTTAGTGTTAGTGTTAGGGTTAGGGATAAGTGTGTTGTGAGGGTGAGGCTGAGGGTGAGGGTTAGGGTTAGGGTTAGGTTTAGGGTTAGTATTATTGTTAGGTTTAGGGCTAGATTTACGGTGAGGTTGAGGGTGAGGGTGAAGGTTAGGGTTAGGGTGAGTTTTAGGGTTAGAGTTAGGGTTAGGGTGAGGGTGAGCATTAAGGTTAGAGTTAGGGTTAGGGTGAGGGTTAGTGTGAGGACTTGGGTTAGGGTTAGGGTGAGGGTGAGGCTTAGGTTGAGGTTAAGAATAGTGTTAAGTTTAGGATTAGAGTTAGGGTGAGGGTGAGTGTGAGGGTTAGGGTGAGGTTTAGGCTTAGGCTTAGTGTTAGGCTTAGGTTGAGGGTTAGGGTGAGGGTGAGGGTTAGGGTGAGGGTTAGGGTTAGGGTGAGGTTTAGGGTTAGGGTTAGGGTTAGGGTGAGTTAGTTTTAGGTTTAGGGTTATGATGAGGGTGAGGTTTAGAGTGAGGGTGAGGGCTTGGTTTTGGGTTAGGTTGAGGTGTAGGTTTAGTGTGAGGGTTATGGTTAGAATTAGATTTAGGGTGAAGTTTAGGGTAATGTTTAGGGTGAGGGTTATGGTGAGAGTGAGGGTTAGGGTTAGGGGTTGGGTTAGGCTTACGGTTTGAGTGAGGCTGAGGGTTAGTTTTAGGTTTAGGGTGAGGGTGAGTGTGAGCGTTAGGGTTAGGATTAGGGTGAGGGATAGGTTTATGGTGAGGGTTAGGTGTAGGGTGAGGGTGAGGGTGTGGGTGAGGTTGAGGGTTAGGGTTAGTTACAGAGTTAGGGTTAGAGTTAGGCTGAAGGTGAGGGTGAGAGTGAAGGTGAGGGTTACGGTTAGGTTGAGGGTTAGGGTTAGTCTGAGGGTTTGGTTGAGTGTGAAATTTAGGCTTAGGGTTAGGATAAGATTGAGGGCTTGTGTGATGTGGAGGTTTAGGGTTAGCATTAGGTTTAGGGTGAGGTTAGGGTGACGGTTAGTGTGAGTGGTATCGCTAGGGTTAGGGTGAGAGCTAGGGTTAGTGTGAGGGTTAGGGTTAGGGTTAGAGTTAGGGTGAGGGTAATTGTTAGGGTGAGGTTTAGGGTGAGAGTTAGGGTTAGGGTTATCGTGAGTGTTAAGGTGAGGGTGAGGGTAAGGGTGAGGTTGAGGGTGAGGTTAATGTGAGCGTGAGTGTTAGGGTTAGGTTTAGGGTTATAGTTAGGATGAGGGTGAGAGTGTGGTTTAGGGTTAGGATTAGGATTAGGGTTGGAGTTAGACAGGTTGAGCTTGAACCTGAGGGTTAGGGTTAGGGTGAGGGTTAGGGTTAGCGTTAGGGTTAGGGTGAGGATTAGGGTTAGAGTTAGGGTTAGCTTTAGTGTGAGTGGTAGGTTTATGGTAAGGTTGAGGGTTAGGGTTAGTGTGCGAGTTAGCGTTAGGTTTAGGGTGAGGGTAAGGGTTAGGGTGAGGGTTTCGGTGAAGGTGAGGATTACGGGTAGGGGTAGGGTTAGGGTGAGGTTTAGGTTTAGGGTTATAATTTGGGTTAGGGTTACCGTGAGCGTTAGCGTGAGGGTTAGGGTTAGGTTTAGGTTTAGGTTGAGGTTTAGCATAATGGTAAGGTTTAGGATGATGGTTAGGGTGAGGGTGAGTGTCAGTGTTACAGTTAGTTTTAGGTTTAGGTTGAGGGACAGATTGAGAGTTAGGGTTGGGTTAGGTTGAGAGTTAAATTTAGGGTGATAGTTAGGGTTAAGGTTTCAGGTAGAGTGAGGGTGAGGGTGAGGGTTAGGGTTAGGGTGAGGGTTAGGGTGAGGGTTAGAGTTAGTGTGAGGATTAGGTTGAAGGTGAGGGTTAGGGTGAGGGTGAGGATTAGTATGAGGGTTAAGATTAGGTGTAGGGTGAGGGTTAAGGTTAGGGTGATGTTTAGGGTGAGGGTGAGGGTTGGGTGAGGGTTAAGTTGTGGGTGAGGATTATGTTTAGGGTGAGAGTTGGGTGCCAGTGAGGATTAGTGTGAGGTTGAGGGTTAGGGTTTGGTTTAAGGTGAGGGTTAGAGTGAGGGTTAGGTTTAGGGTGAGGGTTACGGTGAGTTGTAGGTTTAGGGTTATAGTGAGGTTTAGGGTTATTGTGAGGGTTAGGGTTAGATTTAGGGTTAGGGTTAGTGTGAGGATATTGGTTAGGGTGAGTGTGACGGTTAAGGTTAGCATTAGATTTAGGGTGAGGTTACGGTTAGGGTGAGTGTGAGGGTTAGGATTAGGGATATGGTGAGGGTTAGGTTTAGGCTAAGGTTTAGAGTTTGGGTTAGGGTTAAGGTGAGGGTGAGACTCAGGGTTAGGATTAGGTTTAGGCTTAGGGTGAGGGTGATGGTGAGGCTTAGGTTTAGGATTAGAGTTAGGTTTAGGGTTATGCTTAGGTTGAGGTTGAGGATAAGGGTGAGTTTTAGAGTGAGGGTGAGAGTAAGGGTTAGGGTGAGGTTTAGGTTGAGGGTGAGGTGTAGGGTTAGCGTTAGTGTTAGGGCGAGGGTTAAGGTGAAGGTTAGGGTTTGGGTTAGGGTGAGGTTGACGGTGAGGGTTAGTGTTAGGGTTAGGGTGAGGTTTAGGGATAGGGTGAGGGTTAGGGTTAGGGTTATGGTGAGGTTTAGGTTTAGGATTAGTGTGAGGGTGAGGGTTAGGGTTAGGGTGAGGGTGAGGGTTAGGTTGAGGGTTAGGGTGAGGGTGAGTGTTAGGTTTAGCATAAGGTATATGGTGAGTGTGAGTGTAAGAGGTGAGGGTGAGTGTAAGAGTTAGCTTTAAGGTTATTCCGAAGGTGAGGGTGAGGCTGAGGATTAGGGTTAGGGTGAGGGTTAGGGTGAGCTTTAGTGTGAGGTGTATGTTGAGGGTCAGGGCGAGGGTTAGGGTTAGGTTGAGGTTTATGGTTAGCATTAGGTTTAGGGTGTGTGTTAGGTTTAGGGATAGGGTTAGGATGAGTGTTAGGGTTAGGTTTAGGTGAGGGTTAGGTTTAGTGTGAGGGTTATGGTTAGGTTAGCGTTAGGGGGAGGGGGAGGGTAAGGTTTGGCATGAGTGTTAGGGTGGGTGTGAGGTTTAGGGTTAGGGTTAGGGTTAGGCTTACGGTTAGGGTGAGGCTGAGGGTTAGGTTTAGTCTGAAGGATAGGGTGACAGTGAGTGTTAGTGTGAGGGTGGTGGTTAGGTTTAGGGTTAGGGTGAGGGTTAGGTTTAGGGTGAGTGTTAGGTTGAGGGCTAATTTTAGGGTTATGTTGAGGGTTAGGGTTAGTTTGAGGGTTAGGGTTAGAATTAGGCTTAGGTTGAGGTTGAAGGTAAGGGTCAGGATAGGGTTAGGGTGAGGGTTAAGGTTAGGTTTACGGTGAGGGGTGAGGGTTAGGATGAGGGTTACGGTTAATATTATGGTTAGGTGGAGGGCTTGCATGAAGGCGAGGGTTAGGGTGTGGGTGAGTGTGAGGGTGAGGGTTTAGGTAGGTAAGGGTTAGGTAATTTGGTTAGGGTTAGGGATAGGGTGAGGTTTAGGGTGAAGTTGAGGGTTTACGTGAGGGTGAGGGTTAGGGTGAAGGTTAGGATTAGGGTTAGGGTGAGGGTTAAGGTTACGGTGATTTTAGGGTGAGGGTCAGGTTTGGGTTCGGGTTCGGGTTCGGGTTAGGGTTCGGGTTAGGGTGTGGTTGAGGGTATGGTTTAGGGTGAGGGTTAGGGTGAAAGTGAAGATTAGTGTGAGGTTGAGGGTTAGGGATAGGGTTAGGGTGAGGGTTAGGGTGAGGGTTAGTGTTAGGGTGAGTTGTGGGTTTAGGGTTATGGTTAGGGTTAGGGTTATTGTGAGGGTTAGGGTTAGAATTAGGGTTAGGGTTAGTGTGAGGGTAATGGTTAGGGTGAGGGTTAGGATGAGGGTGAGGGTTAGGGTTAGTATTAGGTTTAGGGTGAGGGTTAGGGTTATAGTTAGGGTTAGGTTAGGGTGAGGTTGAGGGTTAGGGTGAGGGTGAAGATTAAGGTTAGGATGAGGATTAGGGTGAGGCTGCGGGTTAGGGTTAGAATTAGGGTTAAGGTGAGGTCTAGGGTTAGGGTGAGGGTTAGGGTTAGGGTGATGGTGAGGTTTAGGGTTAGGGTTACTGTTAGTGTGAGGGTTAGGGTTAGGTCTAGGATGAGGGATAGGTTTAGGGTTAGGTTTAGGGTTAGGGTGAGGGTAAGGATTAGGGTGAGGGTTAGGGTGAGGTTGAGGGTCTGGGTCAGGGTTAGTGTTAGGTTTAGGGTGAGGGTGAAGGTGAGGGTTAGGGTTAGGGTTAGGGTGAGGTTTAGGTTTGGGGTAAGGGCTTGTGTGAGGGCGAGGGTTAAGGTGAGGGTGAGGGTGAGGTTGAGGGTTATGGTCAGGATTAGGGTTAGGGTGAGGGCTTTCATGAGGTCGAGGATTAGGTGAGGCTGAGGGTGAGGCTGAGGGTTTTGGTAGGTAAGTGTTAGGGTTAGGGATATGGTGAGGACTAGCGTGAAGTTGAGGATTAGGGTGAGGGTTAGGGTGAGGGTGAAGGTTAGGGTGAGGGTGATGGTTAGGGTGAGGGTTAGGGTGAGGGCTAGCTTGATTGTTAGGGTTAGGGTTAGGGTGAAGATTAGGGTGAGGGTTAGGTTGAGGTTGATGGTTAGGGTTAGTGTGAGCATAAGGATAAGTGTGAGGGTTAGGGTTAGGATTAGGTTTAGGGTGAGTTCTAGGGTGAGGGTTAGGGTTAGGTTTAGGGTTAGTGTGAGGGTTAGAGTGAGGGACAGGTGTAGGATTAGGGTAAGTGTAAGGGTTAGGTTGTGGGTTAGGGTGAGCGTGAGGATTATGGTGAGTGTGAGTGTTGTGGTGATTGTTAGTGTGAGGGTTAGGGTCAGGGTTAGGGTAATGTATAAGGTGAGGCTGACGCTTAGGGTTAGGCTTAGGGTGAGCGTTAGTTTGAGGGTGAGGGTTAGTGTTGGGATTAAGGTTAGGGTTAGGGTAAGGCTGAGGGTGAGTGTTTGCGTGAGGGTGAGGGTTATGGGTAGGATTAGGGTAAGGGTGAGGGCTTGCGTGTGGGCAAGGGTTAGGGTGAGGGTGAGGGTGAGGGTTTCGGTAGGTAAGTGTTAGGGTTAGGGATAGGGTGAGGATTAGGGTCATTTTGAGGGTTAGGGTGAGGGTGAGGGTTAGGGTGAGGGTTAGGAATAGGGTTAGGGTGAGGGTTAAGTTTGGGGTGATGTTTAGGTTGAGGGTGAGGGTTGGGTGAGGGTAAGGGTGAAAGTTAGGTGGTGGGTGAGGGTTAGGTTTAGGGTGAGGGTTAGGGTGATAGTGAGTGTTAGGGCGAGGGTGGGGGTTATGTTTAGGGTTAGGGTGAGGGTTAGTGTTAGGGTGAGCGGTAGGTTTAGGGTTATGGTGTGTGTTAGGGTTAGTGTGATGGTTAGGGTTAGAGTTAGGGTTAGGTTCAGTGTGAGGATAAGGGTTAGGGTGATGGTTAGGGTGAGGGTGAGGGTTAGGGTTAGCGTTAGGTTTAGGGTGAGGGTGAGGGTTATGGTTAGGTTTAGGTTTGGGGTGAGCTTGAGTGTTACGATTAGGGTTAGGGTGAGGCTTAGGGTTAGGCTAAGGTTTAGGGTTAGGTTTAGGGTTTATGTGAGGATGAGGTTGAGTTTTAGGATTAGGGTTAGGGTTAGGGTGAGGGTGATGGTGAGGCTTAGGTTTAGGATTAGGGTTAGTTTTAGGGTTAGGCTTAGAGTGAGGGTGAGGGTAAGGGTGAGTTATAGGGTGAGGTTCAGGGCGAGGGTTAGGGTTAGGGTGAGGTTTAGGTTTAGTGTGAAGTTTAGGGTGCGTTTGAAGTTTAGGGTGAGGTTTCAGGTTCGGGTGAAGGTGAAGGTGAGGGTGTGGGTGAGGGTTAGGGTTAGTGTGAGGGTAATGGTTAGGGTGAGGGTTAGGATGAGGGTGAGCGTTAGGGTTAGTGTTAGATTTAGGGTGAGGGTGAGGGTTAAGGTTAGGGTTAGGGTTAGGGTGAGTATGAGGGTTAGGATTAGGGATAGGGTGAGGGTTAGGTTTAGTCTAAGGTTTAACGTTCGGGTTAGGGTTAAGGTGAGGGTGATGCTGAGGGTTAAGATTAGGTTTAGGGTTAGGGTGAGGGTAATGGTGAGGCTTAGTTTTAGGATTAGGGTTAGGTTTAGGGTTACGCTTGGGGTGAGTTTGAGGGTAAGGGTGAGTTTTAGGGTGAAGGTGAGGGTGAGGTTTAAGGTGAGGTTTAGTGTTAGTGTGAAGTTTAGGGTGAGGTTGAGGTTTAGGGTGTGGGTGAGGGTTCGGGTGAGGGTGAAGTTAAGGGTGTGTGTGAGGGTTAGGGTTAGGGTGACGGATAGGATGAGGTGGGGGTTAGTTTAAGTGTTAGGTTTAGGGTTAGGTTTAGCGTTCCAGTGAGGGTTACGGTTAGGCTTAGCGCTAGGGTGAGGGTTAGGGTTAGGGTTAGGGTGAGGATTAGGTTGAGGGTTAGGGTGAGGGTGAGTGTTAGGTTTAGCATTAGGGATATAGTGAGTGTGAGTGTAAGAGGTGAGGGTGAGGGTAAGACAGCATTAAGGTTAGTCTGAGGGTGAGGATGAGGCTGAGCTTTAGGGTTATGGTGAGGGTTAGGGTGAGGGTTAGTGTGAGGTGTATGTTTAGGGTCACGGTGAGCATTAGGGTTAGGGTCAGGTTTAGGGTTAGGGTAAGGATAGGGTGTGTGTTTGGTTTAGGGTTAGGGTTAGGATGAGGGTGAGTGTTAGGGTTAGGTGAGGGTTAGGTTTAGTGTGAGGGTTATGGTTAGGGTTAGCTTTAGGGTGAGGGTGAGGGTAAGTTTTAGGGTGAGTGTTAGGGTGAGAGTGAGGGTTAGGGTTTGGGTTAGGGTTAGGCTTACGGTTAGGGTGAGGCTGAGGGTTAGGTTTAGGCTGAAGGATAGGGTGACAGTGAGTGTTAGCGTGAGGGTGGGGTTAGGTTTAGGGTTATTGTGAGAGTTAGGGTTAGGTTGAGTGCTAGGGTGAGGGGAAGGGTTAGGGTTATTTTGAGGGTTAGGATTAGTGTGAGGGTTAGGGTTAGAATTAGGCTTAAGTTGAGGTTGAGGTTAAGGGTCAGGTTAGGGTGAGGGTGAGGGTTAGGGTTAGGGTTAGGTTTAGAGTGAGGGGTGAGGGGGAGAATGAGGTTTATAGTTAGTATTACGGTTAGGAGGAGGGCTTGCGTGAGGGCGAGGGTTAGGGTGTGGGTGAGGGTGAGGATGAGGTTTTAGGTAGGTAAGTGTTAGGTAGTTTGTTTAGGGTTAGGGATAGGGTGAGGATTAGGATGAAGGTGAGGGTTAGGGTGTGGGTGAGGGTTAGGGTGAGGGTTAGGATTAGGGTTAGTGTGAGGGTTAAGGTTATGGTGATGTTTAGGGTGAGGGTGAGGGTTGGGTGAGGGTGAAGGTGAGGGTGAGGGTATGGGTTAGGGTGTTGGTGAGGGTTAGGTTTAGGGTGAGGGTTAGGGTGACAGTGAGGATTAATGTGAGGTTGAGGGTTAGGGTTAGTGTTAGAGTGAGGGTTAGGGATAGGGTGAGGGTTAGGGTGAGGTGTAGGGTTAGGGTTATGGTGAGGGTTAGGGTTATTTTGAGGGTTAGTGTTAGAGTTAGGGTTAGGGTTAGTGTGAGAGTAATGGTTAGGGTGAGGGTTAGGATGAGGGTGATGGTTAGAGTTAGTGTTAGGTTTAGGGTGAGGGTTACATTTAGGTTTAGGGTTAGGGTGAGTGTGAGGGTTAGGATTAGGGTTAGGGTGAGTGTTAGGGTTAGGCTAAGGGTTAGGGTTAGGGTTAAGGTGAGGGTGAGGCTGAGGATTAGGATTAGGTTTAATGTTAGGGTGAGGGTGATGGTGAGGCTTAGGTTTAGGATTAGGGTTAGGTTTAGGGTTAAGCTTAGGGTGAGGGTGAGGGTAAGGGTGAGTTTTATGGTGAGGGTGAGGGTTAGGGTGAGGTTTAGTGTTAGTGTGAAGTTTAGGGTGTGGTTGAGGTTTAGGGTGAGGGTGAGTGTTCAGTTAAGTGTGAAGGTAAGGGTGTGTGTGAGGGTTAGAGTTAGGGTGACGGTTAGGGTGACGGTGAAGGTTAGTGTAAGTGTTAGGTTTAGCATTACTTTTAGCATTCCCGTGAGGGTTAGGGTTAGGGTTAGCATTAGGGTGAGGTTTAGGTTTAGGGTTAGGGTGAGGGTTACTTTTAGGGTTAGGGTGAGAATTAGAGAGAGGTTTAGGGTTAGGGTTAGGGTGAGAGTAAGGGTTAGGGTGAGGGTGAGGGTGAGATTGAGGGTTAGGGTTAGCATTCGGGTGAGGGCTAGGGTTGGGTGAGGGTTAGGGTTAGGGTGAGGGTTAGGGTTAGGGTGAGGGTTAGGGTTAGTGTGAGGATTAGGTTGAAGGTGAGAGTTAGGGTGAGGGTGAGGGTTAGGATGAGGGTTAGGCTTAGTGTTTGGGTGAGGGTTAAGGTTAGGGTGATGTTTAGAGTGAGGCTTCGGTTTGGGTGAGGGTGAGGGTTCCGGTGAGGGTTCTAGTTAAGGTGTGGTTGAGGGTTAGGTTTAGGGTGAGGGTTGGGTGCCAGTGAGGATTAGTGTGAGGTTGAGGGTTAGGGTGAGAGTTAGGGTTAGGGTGAGGGGTAGGGGGAGGGGGAGGGTTAGGGCTATGTTGAGGGGTAGGGTTATTTTGAGGATTAGGGTTAGAGTTAGGGCTAGGGTTAGTGTCAGGATAATGGTTACGGTGAGGGTGAGGGTTAAGGTTAGCATTAGGTTTAGGGTGAGGGTAAGGGTTACAGTGAAGGTTAGTGTTAGTTGAGTGTGAGGGTTAGGATTAGGGATAGGATGAGAGTTAGGTTTAGACTAAGGTTTAGAGTTTGGGTTAGGGTTAAGGTGATGGTTGTCTGATTGTTAGATTTAGGTTTAGGTTTAGGGTGAGGATGATGGGGAGGCTTAGGTTTAGGATTAGGGTTAGGTTTAGGGTTATGCTTAGGGTGAGTGTGAGGGTAAGGGTGAGTTTTAGGGTGAGGGTGAGGTTTAGTGTTAGTGTGAAGTTTAGATTGAGGTTGAGGTTTAGGGTGAGGGTGAGGGTTCAGGTGAGAGTGAAGGTAAGTATGTGTGTGAGGGTTAGGGTTAGGGTGATGGTTAGGATGACGGTGAGGGTTAGTGTAAGTGTTAGGTTTAGGGTTAGGTTTAGCGTTCCAGTGAGGGTTAGGGTTAGGGTTAGCACTACTGTGAGGGTTAGGGTGAGGGTTAATTTAGGGTTAGGGTGAGAGTTAGAGTGAGGGTTAGGGTCAGGGTTAGGGTGAGAGTAAGGATTAGGGTGAGGGTGTGGGTGAGAGTGAGGGTTAGGGTTAGCTTTCGGCTGAGGGCTAGGGTTGGGTGAGGGTGAGGGTTAGGGTTAGTGTTAGGGTTAGGGTAAGTGTGAGGATTAGGGTTAGGTTTAGCGTTAGATTTAGGGTGAGGATAAGTGTTAGGGTGAGGTTTAGGTTGAGGGTGAGGTTTAGGGTTAGCGTTAGTGTTAGGGTGAGTGTTAAGGTGAAGGTTAGTGTTTGGGTTAGGGTGAGGTTGACGGTGAGGGTTAGTGTTAGGGTTAGGGTGATTTTTAGGGATAGGGTGAGGGTTAGGGTTAGGGTTATGGTGAGGTTTAGGTTTAGGATTAGTGTGAGGGTGAGGGTTAGGGTTAGGGTGAGGGTGAGGGTTAGGTTGAGGGTTAGGGTGAGGGTGAGTGTTCGGTTTAGCATTAGGGATATGGTGAGTGTGAATATAAGAGGTGAGTGTGAGGGTAAGAGTTAGCGTTAAGTTTAGTCTGAGTGTGAGGGTGAGGCTGTGGGTTAGGGTAAGGATGAGGGTTAGGATGAGGGTTAGTGTGAGGTGTATGTTAAGGGTCAGGGTGAGGGTTATGGTTAGGGTGAGGTTTAGGGTTAGGGTTAGGGTGACGTTGAGGCCGAGGGTTACAGTTAGGATTAGGGTTAGGTTTAGTGTTAAACTGAGGGTGAGGTTGAGGGTGAGGGCTAGGGTTAAGGTGAGGGTTAGTGTGAGGCTTATGGTGAGGGTTAGGGTGAGGGTTAGTGATAGGGTTAGGGTTAGGGTGAAGGTTAGGGCAAGGCTAAGGCTTAAGGTGAGGGTTAGGGAGAGTCTAAGTGTTAGGGTGAGGGTGAGGGGTAGGGTTAGTGAGGGTGAGGATTACGTACAGTGTGAGGGTTAGGGTTAGGGTTAGGGTTAGGGTGAGTTTAAGATTAAGGGTGAGGGTTAGGGTGATAGGGAGGGTTAGTGTTAGCCTTAGTCCAAGTGTGAGGGTTATGGTGAGTCTTAGGTTTAGGGTTAGGTTTAGGTTTAAGATGAGGGTGAGGGTAAGGTTTAGGTAAGAGTGAGGGTTAGTTTTAGTGTGAGGTTTAGGGTTCGGTTTGGGGTGAGGGTAAGGGTTAGGGTGAAGGTTATGGTGAGAATGAGGGTTAGAGTTATCGTATGTGTTAGGGTGAAGGTTATAGTGATCTTTAGGGTTAGGGTTAGGGTTAGCTTTAGGGTGAGGGTTAGCGGGAGGGTAAGTATTAGGGTGAGGGTTAGGGTGAGCATTAGGCTTAGCATTATGGTTAGGGTGAGGGTTAGTTTTAGGGTTAGAGTTAGGTTTACTGTGAGGCTGAGGGTTAGGGTTAGGATTAGGGTTAGGGTTATGGTTAGGTTGAGGTTGAGGATGAGGGTGAGGGTTAGGTTTAGGATTAGGCTTAGGTTTATGTTTAGGCTTAGGTTGAGGGTGAGGGTGAGGGTTAGTGTTAGTGTAAGGGTTAGGCTTAGGGTGAGGTTTAGGGATTGGGCGAGCGTTAGAGTGAGGGTATGCGTGAGGGTGAGACTGAGGATTAGGGTGTGGGTGTGGGTTAGGTTTAGGGTGAGGGTTAGGGTGACAGTGAGCGTTAGCGTGAAGGTTAGGGTGAGAGCGAGGGTTCGGGTTTTCTTGAGGGATAGGGTGAGGGTTAGGGTTGGGGTTAGGGTTTGGTTTAGGGTGAGGGTGAGGTTTAGGTTTAGGGTTAGGGTGAAGTTTAGGATGAGGGTTAGGGTTAGGATTAGGGTTAGGTTAAGGGCTAGTGTGAGGGTGAGCGTTAGGGTTAAGGTGAGGGTTAGGTTTAGGGTTAGGGTGAGGGTTCGGTTTAGGGTTAGGGTTAGGGTTAGGGTGAGAGTTAGGATGGAGGTTAGGGTTAGGGTGAGGTTTAGGGTTAGGAGTAGGTTTAGGTTGAGGGTTAGGGTTAGGATCAGGTTTAGGGTGAGAGCTAGGGTGAGGGTGAGGTTATAGTTAGGGTAGGGTGAGGGTTAGGGTGAGAGTTAGCTTCACGATTGGGGTTAGGGTGAGAGTTAGGGTTACTGTTAGGGTTAAGGTTAGAGTGAGGGTTAGGATTAGGATTAGTTTTAGCGTTAGGGCTAGGTTGAGGGTATGGGTTAATGTTAGGTTTAGGGTGAGGTTTAGGGTTAGGGTTAGGTTTAGTGTTAGGGTTAGGTTTACGGTTATGTTGAGGGTTAGGTTTAGGGTGAGATTTAGGGTTAGGGTTAGGTTTAGTGTTAGGGTTAGGGTTACGGTTATGTTGAGGGTTAGGGTTAGGGTGAGGGTTAGGGTGAGGGTTAGGGTTTGGGTGAGGTTTAGGGTTTGTGTTACAATGAAGGTGAGGGTTAGGGTTAGGGTTAGGGTGAGGGTGAGGGTGAGGGTTAGAGTTAGGGTTAGGGTGAGGGTTAGGGTTTGGGTTAGGGTTAGGTTGAGGGTGAGGTTTAGGGTGAGGTTTAGGGTTAGGGTTACGGTTAGGGTGAGAATTAGGATGGAGGTTAGGTTTAGGGTGAGGGTTAGGGTTAGGTGTAGGTTTAGGTTGAGTGTGAGTTTGAAGGTTAGGGTTAGGATTGGGGTTAGGGTGAGATCTAGGGTGAGGGTGAGTATTATGGTTAGGGTAGAGTGAGGGTTAGGGTGAAAGTTAGCTTTAGGATTAGGGTTAGGGAGATTGTTAGGGTTAGTGTTAGGGTTAGGGTTAGAGTGAGGGTTAGGGTTAGGATTAGTTTTAGGATTAGGGATAGGATGAGGGTATGGATTAGTGTTAGGTTAAGGGTGAGGTTTAGGGTTAGGGTTAGTGTGATGGTTAGGGTTAGGTTTACGGTTATGTTGAGGTTTAGGGTTAGGGTGAGGGTTAGGGTTAGTGTTAGTCTTAGGGTGAGGGTGAGGGTTAGGATTAGGGTTAGTTTTAGGATTATTGTTAGGGTTAGGGTTATACTTACGGTTACGTTTAAGGTTTATGGTTATTTTTAGTGTTAGTGTTAGGGTTACAGGTACGGTGAGGGTGAGGATGAGTGTGAGGCTTAGTGTTAGGGTTAGGGTGAGGTTTAGGGTTAGAGTTATTGTTAGGGTTATGGTTAGGGTTAGGATGAGGCTTAGGGTGAGGGGTACGGTTAGGGTTAGTATGAGTGTTAGGGTTACTGTGAGGGTTAGGGTTAGGTTTAGGGTTAGGGTGATGGTTAGGTTGAGGGTTAGGGTTTAGGTTAGTGTTAGGGTGAGAGTGAGGGTTAAGTTGAGGTTTCCGGGTAGGGTTAGCTTAGGGTGAAATTTAGGGTGATGTAAGAGGTAGGGTGAAGGTTAGGTTTAGGGTGAGGTTGAGGGTTAGGGTTAGGGTTAACGTTATGGTGAGATTAAGTGTTAGGTTGAGGGTTAGGGTGAGGGTGAGGGTTAAGGTTTGGGCTCGTGTTAGAGTGAGGGTTTGGGTTAGGGTTAGGTTGAGGGTTAGATGGGAATGTTAAGGTTAAGTTTAGGATTAGGTTCATGGTTAAGGTTAGGGTTAAGGTAAATATGAGGGTGTGTTACGTTTAGGGTTCGGGTGAGGGCTAGGATGAGGGTGAGGTTTAGGGTTAGGCTGAGCGTAATTTAGTGTGAGGGTTAGGGTTAGGGTTAGGTTTAGGTTGAGGGTAAGAGTTAGGGTGAGAGTTAGGTTGAGAGTGAGGGTGAAGCCTAGGGTTAGGGTTAGGTTTAGAGTGAGGTTGAGGATGAGGGTTAGGGTTAGGATTAGGGTTAGGGTTACGCTGAGGGTGAGGGTGAGGGTTAGGATGAGGGTAAGGGTTAGGGTGAGGGTTAGTGTGCGGATGAGGATTAGACTGAGGGTGAGGGTTGAGGGTGAGGGTTAGGATTAGAGTTAGGGTTAGGGTTAGGGTGAGAGTGAGGGTGAGCGTGAGGTTTAGGGTTAGGGTTAGGTTTAGGGTGAGGGTTAGGGTTAAGGTTAGGATTAGGGTTAGGATGAGGGTTAGGGTTAGGGTTAGGGTGAGGATAAGCATTAGGTTGAGGTTTAGGGTGAGAGTGAGGGTTACGGTTATCATGAGTGTTAGGGTGAGTTTTAGGGTGAGGGTTAGGCTTTTAGTGTTAGGGTGAGTGTGAGTGTTAGGGATAGGGTTAGGGTTAGGGTGAGGGTTAGGTTTAGGATATTGTTAGGGTGAGGGTTAAGGTTAGGGTGAGTGTGAGAGTGAGTGTGAGTGTGAGGCTTAGTGCTAGGTTTAGGTTTAGGGTGAGTGTGAGGTTGAGGGTTAGGGTTAGGATTAGGGTTAGGGTTATGCTGAGGGTGAACGTGACGGTTAGGGTGAGTGTAAGGGTTAGGGTGAGGGTTAATATGAGGGTGAGTTTTAGGCTGAGGGTGAAGGGTGAGGGTGAGGGTAAGGATTAGGGTTACGGTTAGGTTAAGCTGAGGGTGAGTTTTAGGGTGAGGGTGACATTTAGGCTTAGGTTTAGGGTTAGGGTGAGGGTGAGTGTGAAAGTGAGAGTGAGTATAAGGGATAGGGTTAGGGTTAGGGTTAGGGTTAGGTTGAGGGTGTGTTTGACGGTTAGGGTTAGCATTAGGTTTAGTGTTAAGCTGAGGGTGAGGTTGAGGGCAAGGTTTAGGGTGAGAGTTAGGCTTAAAGTTAGTGTGAGGGTTAGGGTTAGGGTGATGTTTAGGGTGAGGCTGAGGGTTAGGGTGAGGGGTAGGGTGAGGGGTAGGGTTAGTGTCTGGGTGAGGGTGAGGGTTAGTGTTAGGGTTAGGGTTAGGGTGAGGGGTATGGTGAGGGGTATGGTTAGGGTCATGGTGAGGGTAAGTTTTAGTGTGCGGGATGGGTTTAGGGTTAGTGTTAGGTTGAGGGTAAGTGTTAAGGTGAGGGTTAGGATTAAGGTTAGGGTTAGGGTTAGGCAGAGGGTGACGGTGAGGTTGAGGATGAGGTTTAGGGTTAGGGTTAGGATTAGGGTGAGGTTTAGGGTTGGGGAGAGGGTTAGGGTGAGGGTTAGGTTTAGGGTGAGGGTGAGGGTGACGGTGAGGGTAAGGCTTAGGGTTAGGGTTAAGTTTAGGGTGAGGGTCAGGTTGAGAGTTAGAGTTAGGATTAGGGTAAGGTTTACACTGAGCGGGAGGGTGAGGGTTGTGGTGAGGGTAAGGGTTAGGGTGAGGGTTAGTGTGAGGGTCAAGTTTAGGCTGATGGTGAGAGGTGAGGGCGAGGGTTAGGATTAGGCTTACAGTTAGGGTTTGGCTGAATGTGAGTGTGAGGGTGAGGGTGAGTTTTAGTGTTAGGTTTAGTGTTAGGGTGAGGGTTAGGGTGAGGGTGAGGTTGAGGGTAAGCATTAGTGTTAGGGTGAGGTTTCGTGTTAGGGTTAGGGTGAGCCTGAGTGTGAGGGTTATGATTAGGGGTAGGGATATTGTTAGGCTGAGGGTGAGGGTGAGGGTTAGGGTTAGGTGAGGGTTAGGTTTAGGGTTAGGTTGAGGGTGAAGGCGAGGGTTACTGTTAGGATTAGGGGTAGGTTTAGTGTTCAGCTGAGGGTGAGGGTGAGGGTGAAGGCAAGGGTTAGAGTGAGGGTTAGACTTAAGGTTAGGGTGAGGGTTAGGGATAGGGTTATGTTTAGGGTGATGGTGAGAGTTAGGGTTATGATTAAGGTTAGACTTAGGGTTAGGGGAAGGGTGAGGGTGAGGGTAAGGGTCAGATTTAGGGTGATTGTTAGGTTTAGGTTTAGGGTGAGGATTAGGGTTAGGATTAGGGTTAGGATGAAGGCTAGGATGAGGGTGAGGTTTAAGGTGAGGGTGAGGTTTAGGGTTAGAGTTAGTGTTAAGGTGAGGGTTAGGGTTAAGTTCAGGATGAGGGTTAGGGTTAGGGTTCGGGTGAGGATATGCATTAGGGTGAGTTTTAGGGTGAGAGTGAGGTTTAGGGTTATCATGAGTGTTATGGTGAATTTTAGGGTGAGGGTTAGGGTTTTAGGGTTAGGGTGAGTGTGAGTGTTAGGGTTAGGGTTAGGGTTAGGGTTAGGGTAAGTGTTAGGTATAGGGTTAGGGTGAGAGTGAGGGTTAGGGTTATGGTGAGGGTGAGGGTGAGGGTGAGGCCTAGGGTTAGGTTTAGGTTTAGGGTGAGGGTGAGGTTGAGGGTTAGGTTTAGGATTGGAGTTAGGGTTACGCTGAGGGTAAGGTTGAAGGTAAGGGTTAGGGTGAGGGTGAGGGTGACGTGAGGGTTAGGCTTAGGGTGAGGTGTGAGGTTGAGGTTTAGGATTAGGATTACGGTTATGGTTAGGCTGAGGTTGAGGTTGAGTATGAGGGTGAGGCCTAGGGTTAGGATTAGGTTTAGGGTGCGGGTGAGGGTTAGATGTAGGGTGAGTGTTAGGTTTAGGGTTAGGGTGAGGGTTAGGGTTAGGATTGGGGTTAGGGTGAGGGTGAGGGTGAGGGTTAGCATTAGGGTTAGGGTGAGGGATAGGGTTAGGATGAGGGTGAGGGTGAGGGTGAGTGTTAGGGATAGGTTTAGGTTTAGGGTTAGGGTTATTGTTAGGGTTAGGGTTAGAGTTACGGTTACGGTGGGGGTGAGGGTGAGGTTTAGGGTGAGGGTAAGCTTTTGGGTGAGGTTTAGGGTTAGGGTTAGGGTTAGGGTTAACTTTAGGGATAGGGTGAGGGTGAGGTTTAGGGTTACGGTTAGGATTCTTTTAGGGATAGGGTTAGGGTTAGGGTTAGGGTTAGTGTTAGTTTTAGGATTAGGAATAGAGTTAGTGTGACTATTAGGGTTAGGGTTATGTTTAGGCTTAGGGTTAGGCTGAAGGTGAGGGTGAGGTTTAAGATTAAGGTGAGGGTTAGATTTAGGATGTGGTTTAGGGTTAGGATTAGGGTTAGGGTGAGGGCTAGGGGGATGGTGAGGGTTAGCGTTAGGGTTAGGGTGAGGTTTAGGTTTAAGTATAAGTCTAGGGTTAGGGTGAGGGTTTGGGTTAGGGTAAGGATTACGGTTAGGGTGAGGGTTAGGTTTAGGATGAGGGTTAGGGTTAGGTTTAGGGTTAGGGTGAGGGTGAGGGTTAGGATTATGTTAAGGGTTATGTTTATTGTTAGGGTTAGGGTTACAGTTAAGATGAGGGTGAGGATGAGTGTGAGGATTAGTGTTAGGTTTAGGGTTAGGTTTAGGGTTAGGGTTATGGTTAGGGTTAGGATTAGGCTTAAGGTGAGGCGTAGGTTTAGGGTTAGGGTGAGGGTTAAGTTTACTGTGAGGGTTAGGGTTAGGGTTAGGGTTAGGGTGCGGGCTAGGTTTTGTGTTTTGTTAGGTTTTGTGTTAGCGTTAGGGTGAGGGTGAGGGTTAAGGTGAGGCTTAGGGTTAGGGTTAGGGTTAGGGTTAGAATTAAGGTTAAGGTGAGGTTGAGGGTGAGGGATAGGGTGAGGTTTAGGATTAGGGTGAGGTTAAGGGTTAGGGTTAGGCTTAGTGTTAGGCTTCGGGTTATGGTGAGGGTGAGCATGAGGGTTTGGATTAGGGTCAACTTTTGGGTTATTGTTAGGGTTAGGGTTACCTTTACGGTGAGGGTGAGGTTAGGGTTAGGGTTTAGGTGAGGTTTAGGGTTAGGGTTAGGGGTACTGGTAGGGTGAGGGATTGGGTTAGGTTTAGGGTTTTGGTGAGGGTGACGGTTAGGTTTATGGTTAGGGTTATTGTTAGGGTTAGGGTTAGACTTACGATTACAGTGATGGTGAGGGTGAGGGTCAAGTTTAGGTTTAGGGTGAGGTTTGGTGTGAGGTAAGAGTTATTTTGAGGGTGAGGTTTAGGGTGAGGTTGAGGGTTAGAGTTAGGGTTAACGTTACGGTGAGGTTAAGAGTTAGGGTGAGGTTTAGGGTGAGGATGAGGGTTAAGGTTAGGGTTAGTGTTAAGGTGAGGGTTAGGGTTAGGGTTATGTTGAGGATTAGGGGGAAGTTTAGAGTTAGGTTTAGGGTTAAGGTTAGTGTAAGGGTGAGTGTTAGGATTAGGGTTAGGGTGTGGGGTAGGGTTAAGATTAGGATGAGGGATAGGATGAGGGTTAGAGTTAGGGTTAGGGTGAGGGTTAGGGTGTGGATAAGCATTAGGGTGAGGTTTAGGGTGAGAGTGAGGGTTAGGGTTTTCATGAGTTACGGTGAGTTTTAAGGTGAGGGTTAGGGTTTTAAGGTTAGGGTGAGTGTGAGTGTTAGGGTTAGGGTTAGGGTTACTGTGACGGTTAGGGTTATGGATAGGGTTAGGGTGAGGGTTAGGGTTACGGGGAGGGTGATGGTGAGAGTGAGGCCTAGGGTTAGAGTTAGGTTTAGGGTGAGGGTGAGGTTGAGGGCTAGGGTTAGGATTAGGGTTATGGTTAAGCTCAGGGTTAGGGTGAGGGTTACAGTGAGGTTAAGGGTTAGGGTGAGGGTGAGTATGAGGGTGAGTGTTAGGCTGAGGATAAGGGGTGAGTGTGAGGGTTAGGATTAGGGTTAAGGTTAGGGTTAGACTGAGGGATAGGGTAAGGGTGAGTGTGAGGGTTAGGGTGAGGTTTGGGGTTAGGGTGAGGATGAGTGTTAGGGTGAGGGTGAGGGTGAGAGTTAGGGTTTTGGTGAGGGGTAGTATTAGGGTTAGGGTGAGGGTGAGGATGAGAGTTAGTGTTAGGGTTAGGGTGAGGATTAGGGTTAGGTTAGGGTGAGGGTGAGTGTGAGGGTTAGGATTAGGGTTACGGATACTGGTAAGCTGAGGGAGAAGTTGAGGGTTAGTGTTAAGGTGAGGGTTAGTGTTAGGGTTAGGGTGAGTCTGAGGGTTAGGATTAGGGTTAGGGTTAGGGTTAAGGTTAGGTTGCAGTTGAGGGTGAGGGTGAGGGTTTGGGTTAGGATTAGGTTTAGGTTTAGGGTTAGGCTGAGGGTGAGGGTGAGGGTGAGTGTTAGGGTAAGGGTGAGGGTTAGGCTTAGGGTGATGTTTAGGGTGAGGGTGAGGGTTAGGGTGAGGGTATGGGTGAGGGTGAGACTGAGGTTTAGGGTGGGGGTGTGGGTTAGGTTTTAGGTGAGGGTTAGGGTAATGGTGAGCGTTAGGGTTAGGTTTAGGGTGAAGGTGAGCGTTATGGTTAGGGTTAGGGTGAGGGATAGGGTGAGAATGAGGGTTAGGTTTTTCGTGAGGGTTAGGGTGTGTGATAGGGTGAGGGTTAGGTTAAGGGTTACGCTTAGGGTGACGGTGAGGGTGAAGGTGAGGGTGGGGGTTAGGTTTAGGATTAGGGTTAGGTTTAGGTTTAGGCTGAGGGTGAGGTTTAGGGTTAGGGTTAGGGTGATGTTAAGTTTTAGGGAGAGGGTTAGGGTGAGGGTTAAGTTTAGTTTTAGTGTTAGGGTGAGGGTTAGGGTTCGGGTGATGTTTAGGCTGAAGGTGAGTGTTAGGGTGAGGGTTCGGTTCGGGTGAGGGTTAAGATGTGGGTGAGGGTTAGGCTTAGAGTGAGTGTTAGGGTGACGGTGAGGGTTAAGTTGAGGGTGGGGCTTAAGGTTAGGGCTAAGTTGAGGGTTAGGTTTAGGGTTAGGGTTAGGGTTAGTGTTAGGTTGAGGGGTAGGTTTATGGTTAGAATGAGGGTTAGGGTTATTGTGATTGTTAGGGTTAGGTTTAGGGTTAGCTTTAGGATGAGGATAAGGGTTAGGGTGAGGGTTAGGGTTAGGTTGCGGTTGAGGGTTAGGTTTAGGGTGAGGGTTAGGGTTAGGGTTAGAGGTAGGGTTAGGGTGAGGGTGAGGGTTAGTGTTAGGGTTAGGGATAGGTTTAGGGTGAGGGTGATGATGAGGGTTAGGTTAAGGTTTAGGGGTAGATTTAGGGTTAGGCTTAGGGTGAGTGTGAGGGGGATGGTGAGGTTTAGGGTGAGTGTTAGGGTTCGGGTTAGGGTGAAGGTTAGGGTTAGGTTGATGTTTAGGGTGAGGTGAGTGTTAGGCTGATGTTGAGGGTTAGGCTGAAGGTGAGGTTTAGGTTGAGGTTTAGCATTAGGGTGAGTGTTAGGGTTAGGGTTAGGCATAGGGTTATTGTGAGGATTAGGGTTAGGGTTAGGTTTAGGGTTAGGTTGAGGGTAAGCATTAGGGTGAGGTTTAGGGTGAGGGTGAGGGTTAGGGTAGGGTGAGGGTCAGGGATTGGGTTAGGGTTAGGGTGAGGATTAGGGATAGGGTGAGGTTTAGCGATAGGTTTAGGGTTAGGGTGACAGGATTAGAGACAGGGTGAGGGTGAGGGTTAGGGTTAGGATTAGGGTTAGGGTAAGGGTTATGTTGAGGGTGAGGGTTAGGGTGAGAGTGAGGTTTAGGTTAGCCTTAGAGTTTCTTTGAGGGTTAGCGTGAGGGTTAGGGTTAGGTTTAGGGTTAGAATTAGTGTGAGTGTGAGGGTTAGTTTTAGGGTTAGGTTGAGGGTGAGGGTTAGGGTGAGGGTTGGGGTTAGTGGGAGTTTTATTCTTAGGGCTAGGGTTATGGTTAGGGTGAGGGTAAAGGTTAGGGTTAGGATTAGTTTGAGGGTTAGTGTTACAGTTAGGGTTAGGGTTATTGTTAGCGTTAATTTGAGGGTGAGGTTAAGGGTTACGGGTAGAGTTAGGTTGTGAGTGACAGTGAGGGTGAGGGTGAGTGTTCGATTTAGGTTTAGGTTTTGGATGAGGGTGAGGTTGCGGTTTATGATTAGGGTTAGGGTGAGGGTTAGGGTGAGGGTGAGGGTTTGAGTGAGGGTGAGGCTTAGAGTTAGCATTAGGATTAGGCTTAGGGTTAGTGTGAGGGTTAGGGTTAAGTTTAGGGCTAGGGTGAGGATGAGGGTGAGCGTGAGGGGTAGGGTTAGGGTTAGGGTTAGGGTTAGTGTTAGTGTGAGGGTGAGAGTGAGAGTTATGGTTAGGGTGAGGGTAAGGGTGAGGGTTATGGTTAGGATTAAGGTTGGTTTGAGGGCTAGGTTGATGGTGAGGATTAGGTTTAGGGTGAGGTTTAGGTTTAGGCTTAGGGTTAGGGTGATGTTTAGCGTTAGGGTTAGGGTGAGGGTTAGGTTTAGTGTGAGTGTTAGGCTTAGGGTAAGGGTTAGGGTGAGGGTAAGTGTTAGGGTGAGGGTTAGGGTGAGAGTGAGGGTTAGGGTTAGCGTGAGTGTTAAGGTGAGGGTTAGGGTTAGGATTAGGGTTAGGGTTAGCCTGAGGGTGAGGTTGAGGGTGAGGGTGATGTTGAGGTGTAGGGTTTTGTTTGGGTTAGGGTTAGTGTGAGGGCTATGGTGAGGGTGAGGGTTAGGGTGAGTGTGAGGGTGAGCGTGAGGGTTAGGGTTGGGGTTAGTGGGATGGATAGGCTTAGGGCTAGTGTTATGGTTAGGGTGAGGGTAAAGGTTAGAGTGGGGGTTAGGGTGAATGTGAGGGTTACGATCATCATGTTAGGGTGAGGGTTACGGTTAGGGTTAGGGTTAGGGTTAGGTTGAGGTTTAGAGTTACAGTTAGGTTTAGGGTTATTGTTAGGGTTAAAGTGAGGGTGAGGGTAAGAGTTACAGTTAGAGTTAGGTTTTGAGTGAGGGTGAGGGTGAGGGTTCGGGTTCGGTTTAGGTTTAAGTTTTGGGTTAGGGTGAGGTTGCGGTTTATGATTAGGGTTAGGGTGAGGGTTAGGGTTAAGTTTAGGGCTAAGGTGAGGATGAGGTTGAGTGTGAGGGTTAGGGTTAGGGTTAGGGTGAGCATTAGGGTTAGCTTGTGGGTTAGGGTTAGTGTTAGGGTGAGGGTGATAGTGAGATTTACGGTTAGGGTGAGGGTAAGGGTGAGGGTTAGGGTTAGGATTAGGGTTGGTTCGAGGGCTAGGGTGATGGTGATGATTAGGTTTAGGGTGAGGTTTAGGGTTAGGCTTAGGGTTTGGGTGATGGTTAGCGTTCGGGTTAGGGTGAGGGTTAGGTTTAGTGTGAGCGCTAGGCTTAGGGTAAGGCTTAGGGTGAGGGTAAGTGTTAGGGTGAGGTTTAGGGTGAGAGTGAGGGTTAGGGTTAGTGTGAGTGTTAGGGTTAGGGTTAGGATTAATGTTAGGGTTAGGGTTAGCCTGAGGGAGAGGGGGAGGGGGAGGGTGATGTTGATGTTTAGGGTTTGGGTTAGGGTTAGGGTTGGAGTGAGGGCTATGGTGAGGATGAGGTTTATGGTGAGTGTGAGTGTGAGGTTTAAAGTTAGGATTAGGTTTAGGGTTAGGTTTAGTCTGAGTGTGAGGGTGAGGGTGAGGTTTAGGGTTAGTGTTAGTTTTAGGCTGAGGGCTAGTTTGAGGGTGAGGGTTAGGTTGAGTGTGAGGGTGAGTGTGATGGTTAGGGTTAGGGTAAGGGCTAGGTTTAGGGTTATGGTTAGTGTGAGGTTGGGGTGAGGGTGAGGGTTAGGGGGAGAGTTAGGGTTAGGCTGAGGGTTAGGGTTAGGGTTAGGGTGACGGTTAGTTTAAGATGATGTGGAGAGTGAGGGTGAGGTTTAGGGGTAGGATTAGGGTTAGGTGAGGCTGAGAGTTAGGTTGAGGGTGAGGGTTAAGGTTAGGGTGAGGTTTAGGTTTAGGGTTATGGTGAGGGTGAAGGTTAGGCTTAGGTGATGTTTAGGGTGAGGGTGAGGTTTAGGATGAGGGTGAGATTTCGGGTGAGACTGAAGATTAGGGTTTGGGTGAGGGTGAGAGTGAGGTTGAGGGTTAGGGTTAGGGTGAGTTTTAGGATGAGGGTGAGGGTTTGGTTGAGTCTGAGGGTTAGAGTGTGGGTGAGGGTTAGGTTTACATTTAGGGTTAGACTGACGGTGAGGTTTAGGGTGCGGCTGAGGGTTAGGATTAGGTTTAAGGTTAGGATTAGGGTTAGAGTGAGGGTTAGGGTGAGGGTAAGGTTTAGGTTTAGGATTAGGGTTCAGTTGAGGTTAGGCTGAGTGTGTGGGTGAGGGATAGCATTCGGTTTAGGGTTAGGCTGAGGGTGAGTGTGAAGGTTAGAGTTAGGGTGAGGGTTAGGCTTATGGTGAGGGTTATTGTGAGGCCGAGGGTTAGAGTGAGGGTTACAGTTAGGGTTAGCGTGAGGGTTAGGGTGAGAATGAGGGTTAGGGTTAGCCTTAGAGTTAGTGTGAGGGTTAGGGTTAGTTTTAGGGTGTGGGTGAGTGTGAGGATGAGGGTAAGTGTTAGGGTTAGGGTGAGGGTTAGGTTTAGTGTGCGGGTTAGGGTTAGGGTTAGAGTTAGTGTTAGGGTAAGGTTTAGGGTTAGGGTTAGGGTGAAATTGAGGGTTAGGGTTACCGTGAGTGTTAGAGTCAGTGTTAGGGTGAGGGGTAGGGTTAGGGTTAGATTTAGGGTTAGGGTGAGGGTTAGGTTTAGTGTGCGGGTTAGGGTTAGGGTTAGAGTTAGTGTTAGGGTAAGGTTTAGGGTGAGGGTTAGGGTGAAATTGAGGGTTAGGGTTACCGTGAGTGTTAGAGTCAGTGTTAGGGTGAGGGGTAGGGTTAGGGTTAGATTTAGGTTTAGGGTGAGGGTGAGGGTTTTGGTTAGGGTTCGGGTGAGGTTTAAGGTTATGGTTTTGGTTAGACTGAGTGTTAGAATTAGGGTTAGGGTTAGGTTTAGGGTTAGGATTAGGGTCATTGTTAAGGTTAGGGTGAGTTTGAGGGTGAGTTTAAGGATTAGGATTAGGGTTAGGTTTAGGTTTAGGGTTAGGATTAGGGTTAGGGTTACGGTTACGGTTATGGTGAGCGTGAGGTTGAGGGTGAGGGTGAGGGTTAGGGTTGGGGTGAGGTTTAGGGTTAGGGTTAAGGTTAAGATTAAGGTTAGGTTTAGGGTTAGGGTGGGGCGTAGGGTGAGGGGTAGCATGAGGGGTAGGATTACGTTTATGGTGAGGGTTAGGGTTAGCGTTAGGGTTAGGGTTAGGGTGAGGGTTAAGTTTAGGGTGGAGGTTTGGGTTGGGGTGAGAGTAAGGGTTAGGGCTAGGGTTAGGTTGAGGGTGAAGGTTAGGGTTAAATTAGGGTTAGGGTTAGGCTGAGGGTGATGGTGAGGATGAGGGTTAGGTTGAGGGTTCGGTTGAGGGTTTGGGTTTGGGTTAGGGTGAGGTTGAGGGTGAAGTTTAGGGTTAGGGTTTCGGTTAGGGTTGCGGTGAGGGTGAGGTAAGGGTGAGGGTTAGGGTTAGGGTGAGGGTGGGGTTTAGGGTTAGAGTTAGAGTTTGGGTGAGGGTTTTGGTGAGGGTTAGGTTTAGGGTTAGTGTTAGTGTTAGGGTTAGGGTGAAGTTTAGGATGAATGTTTGGGTTAGGGTTAGGAAAAGGTTCAGGTTTAGGGTTAGGGTGAGGGTGAGTGTAAGCGTTAGGGTTAGGGTTAGTCTTAGCCTTAGGGTTAGGATGAGGTTGAGGGTGAGGGTGAGGGTTAGGGTTACGATGAGGATGAGGTTTAGGGTTAGAGTTAGTGTTAGGGTGAGGTTTAGGCTGAGGGTTAGTGTTAGGGTAAGTGTTAGGTTTAGGGTTAGGGTGAGGTTTAGGGTGAGGGTTAGGGTTTGGGTTAGGGTTAGGATTAGGGTTAGGGTGAGGGTTAGGGTTAGGGTTAGGGTGAGGCTGAAGTTTAGGGTTAGGATTGGGGTTACGTTTAAGGTTAGGTTGAGGTTGAGGTTGAGGGTGAGGTTTAGGGTTAGGATTACGGTTAGGATTAGGGTTAGGCTGAGGGTGATGGTGAGGGTGAGAGTTAGGGTAAGGGTGAGGGTTAGGCTTAGGCTGATGATTAGGGTGAGGGTGAGGATTAGCGTGAGGATATGGGTGAGGGTGAGACTGAGGTTTAGGGTGTGGGTGTGGGTTAGGTTTTAAGTGAGGGTTAGGGTGATGGTGAGCGTTAGGGTTAGGTTTAGGGTGAAAGTGAGCGTTATGGTTACGGTTAGGGTGAGGTTAAGGGTTAGGGTGAGGGTTAGGCTGAGAGTGAGGGTTAGGGTTTTCGTGATGGTTAGGGTGAGGGATAGGGTGAGAGTGAGGGTTAGGGTTTTCGTGAGGGTTAGGATGAGGGATAGGGTGAGGGTTAGCTTAAGGGTTACGGTTAGGGTGACGGTGAGTGTGAGGGTTATGGTTAGGTTTAAGTTTAGGGTGAGGGTGAGGGTGAGGGTTAGGTTTAGGATTAGGGTTAGGGTTAGGTTTAGGCTGAGGGTGAGGTTGAGGGTGAGGGTTATTGTTACGGTGAGGGTGAGGTATAGGGTTAGATTTAGCGTTAGGGTGAGTGTTACTGTGAGTGTTAGTGTTAGTGTTACAGTTAGGATTTGGGTGAGGGTGAGTTTGAAGGTTAGCCTTAACCTTAGGCTTAGGCTTAGGCTTAGGCCGAGTGTGACGTTGAGGGTTAGGGTGAGGGTTACGGTTAGGGTTATGGTGAGGGTGAGGATGAAGTTTAGGGTTAGGATTAGGGTTAGGGTGAGCGCTAGGGTGAGGGTTAGTGTGAGGGTTAGAGTTATGGTGAGTTTTAGGGTTAGTGTGAGGGTTAGTGTTAGGGTTAGGGTTAGTGTAAGAGTGAGGGTAAGTTTTAGGGTGAGGGTTAGGGATAGGATTAGTGTTAGGGTGAGTGTTAAGGTTAGGGTTAGGGTGAGGGTTAGAGTGAGGGTTAGGTTTAGGATTAGGGTTAGGTTGAGGGTTTCAGTGAGGGTGAGGGTTAGGGTTAGGGTTATGGTGAGGTTCAGGGTTAGGTTCAGGGTGAGGGTTAGGGTTAGGTTTAGGTTTAGGGTTATGGTTAGGGTGAGAGTGAGGTTTAGGTTTAGAGTTAGTGTTAGGGTGAGGGTTAGGGTTAGGGTTATTTTTAGTGTTATTGTTAGGGTTAGGGTGAGGGTTAGGGTGAGTGTTAGGGTTAGGGTTAGGGTTTGGATTAGGATTAGGGTATGGGTTAGGGTGAGGGTGAGTGTGAGGGTTAGGGTTAGGATTAGGCTTTGGCTTAGGGTTAGGCTGAGGGTGAGGGTTAGGGTGAGGGTCAGCATGAGGTTTAGGGTTACAGTTAGCATTAGGGTGAGGTTTAGTGTAAGGGTTAGTGTTAGGGTTAGTGTTAGGGTGAGGATAAGGCTTGGTGTTAGAGTTAGGCTTAGGGTTAGGGTGAGGGTTAGCTTTAAGGTGAAGGTTAGGTTTAGCGTGGAGGTTGGGTTAGGGTGAGGGTTAGGGTTAGGTGTAGGGTTAGGATGAGGGTGAGGGTGAGGGTTATGGTTAGGATAAGGTTTAGGCTTAGGCTTAGGCTGAGGCTGAGGGTGAGGGTGAGGGTTAGATTAGGGTGAGGGTTAGGGTTAGGATTAGGGTGAGAGTTTGGGTGAGGGTTAGGGTTAGGATTAGGGTTAGAGTGAGGGCTAGTGTGAGGGTGAGGATTAGGGTTATGTTTAGGGTGAGGGTTAGGTTCAGGTTGAGGGTTTGCGTTAAGGTGAGGGTTAGGCTTAGGGTGGAGGTTAGGGTTAGGATGAGGGTTAGGGTTAGGGGTAGGGTTAGGATGAGGGTGAGAGTGAGGGTTATGCTTAGGATTATGTTTATGTTTAGTTTGAGGGTGAATGTGAGTGTGAGGGTTAAGGTTAGTGTCAGGTTTAGGGTTAGGATTAGTGAGAGATTTTGGGTGATTTTTAGGGTTAGTATTAGCGTTAGGGTGAGAGCTAGGGTGGGGGTGGGATTAGGGTTATGTTTAGGGTGAGGGTTAAGGTGAAGGTTAGGAATAGGATTAGTGTTAGGGATAGGGTTATTGTTAGGGTTAGGCTTCGGGTTAAGGTTATGTTGAGGTTGAGGCTGAGGATGAGGTTTAGGGTTAGGGTTAGGTTGAGGGTGAGCTTTAGGGTTAGAGTTAGGGTTAGGGTGAGGGTTAGGGTGAGGGTTAGGGTTAGGGTTAGTGTTGGGGTTAGGGTTTGGGTGAGGGATAGGGTGAGAGTGAGGGTTAGGGTTAGTTTTAGGCTTAGGCTTAGTTTTAAGGTGAGGTTGAGTGTAAGGTTTAGGGTTAGGGTTAGGGTTAGGGTTAGGCTTAGTGTTGGGGTTAGGGTTTGGGTGAGGGATAGGGTGAGAGTGAGGGTTAGGGTTAGTTTTAGGCTTAGGCTTAGTTTTCGGGTGAGGTTGAGTGTAAGGTTTAGGGTTAGGGTTAGGGTTAGGGTTAGGCTTAGTGTTAGGGTGAGGGTGAGGGTGAGGGTGAGGGTTAGGATGAGGGTGAGGTTTAGGGTTAGAGTTAGCATTAGCGTGAGTGATAGTATGAGGGTTAGTGTTAGGGTTAGTGTTACAGTTAGGGTTAGGGTGAGGGTGAGTGTGAGGGTTAGGGTTAGGCTTAGGCTTAGGCTTAGGCTTAGGCTTAGTCCAAGCTTGGGGGTGAGGGTAAGGGTTAGAGTTAGGGTGAGGGTTATTTTAGGGTTAGGGTTACGGTTATGGTTATGGTGAGGGTGAGGCTGAGGGTTAGGATTAGGGTTAGGATGAGGTTTAGGTTTAGTGTTAGGGTTAGAGTTAGGGTTAGGGTGAGAGTGAGCTTTAGAGTTAGAGTTAGTGTTAGTGTTAGGGTTAGGGTTAGGGTTAGGCTTAAGCTTAGGCTTAGGCTTAGGCGAGGCTTAGCGTGGGGTTTAGGGTTAGGGTTAGGGTTAGGGTGAGAGTTTGGGTTGGGTTAGGGTGAGGTTTATATGAGGTTTAGGGTTAGGATTAGGGTTAGGGTGAGGGCAAGGGTGAGGGTGAGGGTTAGGGTTAGAGTTAGGTTTAGTGTTATGGTGAGGGTTAGGGTTAGGGTTCCAGTGAGGGTGAGGGTTAGGGTTAGGATTAGGATGACTGTGAGGTTCAGGGTAGGGGTAGGTTTAGGCGTAGTGTGAGGGTGAGTGTTAGCGTGAGTTTGTGGGTTAGGATTAGGGTGAGGGTTAGAGTTAGGAATAGGGTTAGGGTGATGGCAAGGTTGAGGGTGAGAGTTAGGGTTAGGTTTAGCGTGAGGTTTAGGGTGAGTGTGAGTGTTAGGGTGCCGTTTAGGTTTAGTGTGAGGGTTAGGGTGAGGGTTAGTTTTAGGGTTAATGTTAGGGTGAGGGTTAGGTTTAGTGTCAGGGTACAGGTTGAGGTTAAGGTTAGGGTGAGGTTTAGGGTTAGGATTAGGGTGAGAGTTAGGGTGAGGGTGACGGTGAGGGTTAGGGTTAGGGTTAGGGTTAGGTTGAGGGTTAGACTGAGGGTTAGGCTGAGGGTAAGGGTTAGGGTGAGGTTTAGGGTGAGGGTGAGCGTTATGGTTAGGTTTAGGTTTAGGGTGAAATTTAGGCTGAGTGTTAGGTTTAGGGTGAGGATTAGGGTTAGAATTAGGATAATGGTTAGGGTTAGGGTGAGGATTATGGTTTGGATTAGGGTTAAGGTTAGGGTTAGGCTGAGGTTGAGGGTGAAGGTGAGGGTTAGGTTTAGGGTTAGGTTTAGTTTAGGGTTACGATGAGGGTTAGGGTGAGGGGTAGGGTTATGGTTAGGGTGAGGGTTAGGGTTAGTGTGAGGGTAAGGCTTAGCATTAGGGTGAGGGTAAGGGTTAGTGTGACGGTTAGTTTGAGGTTGAGGGATAGGGTTAGGGTTAGGGTTAGGGTGAGGATTATAATTTGGGTTAGGGTGAGGGTGACTGTTAGCGTGAGGGTTAGGGTTAGGGTGAGGGTAAGGGTTAGGATGGTGGTTAGGGAGAGGGTGAGGGTCAGCGTTACAGTTAGTTTTATGGTTTGGGTGAGGGTTAGGGTGAGACTCAGTGATAGGTATAGGTTGAGGGTAAAGGTTAAGGTGAGGGTTAGGGTTAGGTTTGAGGTAGGGTGTGGGTGAGGGTGAGGATTAGGATTAGAGTGAGGTTTAGGGTGAGGGTTAGGCTGAGGTTAATGGTTAGGGTGAAGGTAAGGATAAGGGCGAGGGTTAGGGTTAGGGTTAGGGTTAGGGTGAGGGGTAGCGTGAGTGTCAGGGTTAGGGTTGGGGTTAGGTTTCGGTTGAGGATTTCGTTTACACCAAGGTTTGTGTTAGGTTGAGGATTAGGGTGAGGGTGAGGCTGAGGGTGAGGGTGAGTGTTTGGGTGAGGGTGAGGGTTAGGGTGTGGCTGAGGGTTAGGGGTAGGGTGAGGTTTAGGTGACAGTTAGCATTAGGGTGAGGGTGAGGTTAGGTTTAGGTTTAGGGTGACGGTGAGGGTTAGGGTTAGGGTGAGGGTTAGGGTGAGGGATAGGGTTTGTGTGAGTGTCAGGTTTAGTATGAGGGTTACGGTGAGGGTGAGCATTAGGGTTAAGGTTACAGTGAGGGTTAGGGTTAGAGTTAGGGTTAGGGTGAGGGTTAAGTTTAGGGATAGGGTTAGGTTTTGGATGAGGGTTAGGTTTATTGTGAGGGTTAGGATTACGGTTAGGGTTAGAGTTAGGGTGAGGATAAGGGTTAGGGTGAGGGTTAGTTTGAGGCTTAGGTTCAGGTTTAGCGTTAAAGTTAGGGTGAGGGTTAGGTTTGGGTTCGGGTTAGGGTGAGGTTTAGGGTGAGGGTGAGGGTTAGGTTGAGGGTGAGGGTTTGGGTGAGTGTGAAGGTTAGGGTGTGGTTGCGGTTTTGGGTTAGGGTGACGGTTAGGGTTAGGGTGAGGGTGAGTGTTAGGGTTAGGGTTAGGGTGAGGGTGAGTGTTAGGGTTAGGGTTAGGGTATGTGTTAGGATGAGGGATAGCGTAAGGTTAGGTTGAGGCTTAAGTTTAGTGTGAGTTTTAGGGTTACAGTTAGGGTTAGGGTGAGGTTAAGGTTTAGGGTGAGGGTTAGTTGGAGAGTGAGGGTCAGAGTTAGCTTCAGGGTTAGGGTGAGGGTTAGGGTTAGGGTTAGGTTTATGGTGAGGGTGAGAGTTAGGGTTAGTGTTATGGTGAGGGTTAGGGTGAGGGTTAGGGTTAGGTTTAGGGTTAGGTTGAGGGTGAGGGAAAGGGTTAGGTTTAAGACTAGTGGTAGGGTTAGGGTTTGGCTGAGGGTGAGGGATACGGTAAGGTTAGGGTGAGGGTTAGGTTTCGTGTACAGGTTAGGGTTAGGTTAAGGGTTAGGATGAGGGGTAGTGTTAGGGTTATGTTTAGGGTGAGGGTGAGGGTTACGGTGATGTTTAGGGTGAGGGTGAGTGTGAGCGTTAGGTTGTGGGTGAAGGTTCGGCTTATGGTTAGCATTAGGGTGACAGTGAAGGTTAGGCATAGGGTTAGGTTTAGAGTTATGGTGAGGGTTACAGTTAGCGTGATGTTTAGGGTGAGGGTGAGGGTTAGGGTGAGCGTGAAAGTTTGTGTTATAGTGAGGGTTAGGGTGTGGGTGAGTGTTAGGTTTAGGGTTAGGGTGAGGTTGAGGGAAAGTGTTAGGTTTAGGACTAGGGTTAGGGTTAGGGTTTGGCTTAGGGTGAGGGAAGGAGTGAGGGTGAGGGTTAGGGTGAGGGTTAGGGTTAGGATGATGGTTAGGTTTAGTGTGAAGGTTAGATTTAGGGTTAGGGTTAGATTTAGGGTGAGGATAAGGGTTAGGGTAAGGGTTAGTTTCAGAGTGAGTATTAGTTTTAGGATTAGGGTGAGTGTGAGGGTTAATATTAGGGTTAGGATTAGGGTTAAGGTGCATGTGAGGGTTAGGGATAGGCTAAATGTTAGGGTTAGGGTGAAGGTGAGGGAGAGGTTTAGGTTTTGGATTAGTTTTAGGGTTAGGGTTAGGCTTAGGATGAGGGTGAGGGTGAGGTTGAGGGTTAGGTTGAGGGTTAGGTTTAGGGTTAATGTGAGGGTTAGTGTTAAGGTTATGTTTAGGGTGAGGATGAGGGTTAAGGGTTAGGGTTAGGATGAGGGTTCAGGTGAGGGTGAGGGTTAAGGTGTGGGTGAGCTTTAGGGTTTGGGTGAGGGTTAGGGTGACAGTGAGGAATAGTGTTATGGTGAGGCTTCGGTTGAGGTTGAGTGTTAGGGTGTGGGTTAGGGTTAGTGTTAGGGTGAGGGTTAGTGTTACGGTGAGGGTTAAGGTGAGGGTAAGGGTTAGGGTGAGGGTTAGGTTGAGGGTGAAGGCTAGGGTTAGCATTAAGGATAAGGTGAGGGTGAGGGTTATGGGTAGGTTTAAGGTGAGGACTTGGGTGGGGGTGAGGGTTAGCGTTAGGGTTAGGGATAGGGTGAGGATTAGATTTAGGGTAAAGGTTATGGTGAGCGTTAGGCTGAGGGTAGGATTAGGGTTAGAGTGAAGGTTTGGTTTAGTGTGAGGGATAGGCTTAGGCTTGGGGTTAGTGTTAGGGTGACGGTAAGGGTTAGGGTGAGGGTTAGTGTGAGGGTGAGGGTTAGAGTTAGTACTAGGGTTAGGGTTGGGGTGAGGGTTAGGGTTAGGTTTAGGGTTAGGGTGAGGTTGAGTGTGAGAGTTAGGGTTAGGTTTGGGGTGAGGGTTAGGTTTATGGTTAGGCTGAGGGTGAGGCTGAGGGTTAGGTTTAGGGTTAGGGCTAGGAAGAGGGTGATGGTCCGGATTAGGGTTAGGATCATTGTTAGGGTTAGGCTGAGGTTGAGGCTGTGTGTGAGGGTTAGGTTTAGGTTTAGGGTTAGGTTAGGGTTAGGATGAGGGATAGGGTGAGGGGTAGGGTTAGGGATAGTGTGAGGGTTAGGGTTAGTGTGAGGGTTAGGGTTAGGGTTAGAGTTAGGGTTAGTGTGAGGGTGACGGTTAGGTTTAGGTTTAGGGTTAGGAAGAGGGGTACTGTGAGGGATAGGGTTAGGCTTAGGGTTAGAGTGAGGATCAGGGTTAGGTTTAGGGTTCGGGTGAGGGTAAGGCTTAGAGTGAGCTTTAGGGTTAGGGTGAGCGTTAGAGTGATGGTTATGCTTACTGTGAGGTTTTGGGTTAGGGTTAGGGTTAGGGTGAGTGTGAGAGTGAGGGTTAGTGTTAGGATTATGGTTAGGGTTAGGGTGAGGGTTAGGGTTAGGGTGAGGGTTAGGGTGAGGATGAGTGTTAGGGTAGGTTGAGGGTTAAGGTTATGATTAGGGTTAAGGTAAGGGCTAGATTGAGGGTGAGGGTTAGGGTTAGGTTTAGGATTAGGGTGAGGTTTAGGTTTAGGGTGAGGTGTAAGGTTAGGGTTAGGGTGAGTGTTAGCTTGAGGGTTAGGATTAGGGTTAGGGTGAGGGTTAGGTTTACTGTGAGGGTTAGGGTTAGGGTTAGGTTTAGGATGAGGGTGAGGTTTAGGTTTAGGGTGAGGTGTAAGGTTAGGGTTAAGGTGAGTGTTAGCTTGAGGGTTAGGATTAGGGTTAGGGTGAGGGTTAGGTTTAGTGTGAGGGTTAGGGTTAGGGTTAGGTTTAGGATGAGGGTAAGCGTTAAGGTGAGGTTTAGGGTGAGAGTGAGGGTTAGGTTTAGCGTGACTGTTAGTGTGAGGGTTAGGGTGAGGGTTAGTGTTTGGGTTAGGTTGAAGGTGAGGGTGAGGCTGAGGGTCAGGATTAGGGTTAGGGTTAAGGTGAGGGCTAGGGTTAGGGTTAGGGTGAGGGCTAGGTTTAGTGTGAGGGTTAGGGTTGGGGTTAGGTTGAGGCATAGGGTTAGGGTTAGGGTGAGGGTAAGCCTTAGTGTGAGGGAGAGGTTTAGGATGAGGGTGAGCTTTAGGGTTAGTGTGAGTGTTAGGTTCAGGGATAGTGTTTGGTTAGATTGAGGGTAAGGTTTAGGGTTAGGGTGAGGGTTAGGGTGATGGTGAGAGTGAGGGTGATGGTTAGGGTTAGGGTTAGGGTGAGCCTGAGTGTGAGGGTTCGGATTAGCGTTACGGTTAGATTTAGGCTGAGGCTGAGGGTGAGGGTGAGGGTGACATTTATGTTTAGTGTTAGGATGAGGGGTAGGTTTAGTTTGAGGGTTAGGGTGAGGCTGAGTTTAAGGGTTAGGGTGAGCGTTAGGGTGAGGGTGAGGGTTATGTTTAGGATTAAGGTTAGGGTGAGGGTTAGGGTGAGGGTTAGGGCTATTGTTAGGGTGAGGGTTAGGGCGAAGATTAGGGTGAGGGTGAGGGTTAGGGTTAGGATTAGGGTTAGTGTGAGGGCTAGGGTGAGGTTGAGGGATAGTCTTAGAATTAAGGTTAGTTTAGGGTGAGAGTAAGGGTTAGAGTTAGGGTGAGGGTTAGGGTAAGATTTAGGGTTAGGGTGATGGTTAGGGTGAGGGTTAGTTTTAGATTTAGGGTTAGCATGCGGGTTAGGGTGAGGGGTAGGTTTAGGGTTAGGGTGAGGGTGAGCTTTAGGGTAAGGGTGACGGTTAGGGATAGGGTTAGGTTTACTTTGAGTGTTAGGGTTAGAGCTAGGGTGAGGGTGAGTTTTAGGGTTACTGTGAGTATTAGGGTGAGGGTTAGGGTGAGGGTAGTTTAGGGTTAGGGTGATGGTGAGGATTAGGGTTAGGGTTAGTGTGAGGGTTAGGTTTGTGGTTAGGGTGAGGGTTAGAGTTATGCTGAGGGTGAGGTTTAGGGTGAGGTTTACTTTCAGGGTTAGGGTTAGTGTGAGGTGTAGGGTGAGGGTTAGGGTTAGATTTAGGGTTAGCATGAGGGTTAGGGTGAGGGGTAGTGTTAGGATTAGGTTTAGGGTTAGGTTTAGGGTGAGAGTTAGGGTTAGGGTTAGGTTGAGGTTTAGGGTTAGGATGAGAGTTAGGTTAGGATTAGGGTTAGTGTGAGGGTGAGGGCGAGGCTGAGGGTTAGGGTGAGGATGAGGGTTAGGGTTAGGGTTAGGTTGAGGCTGAGGGTGAGGGTTTGGATTAGCCTTTGGGTTCGAGTTAGTCTGAAGGTGAGCTTGAGGTTGAGGGTGACGTTTATGCTTTGGATTAGGGTGAGGGTTAGGGTTAGTGTGAGGGTTAGGGTAAGGCTGAGGTTAAGGGTAAGGGTGAGGATGAGGGTTAGGTTTAGGATTAGGTTTAGGGTGAGGGTTAGGTTGATGGTTAGGGTTAGGCTTAAAGTTAGGGTTATGTTGAGTTTTAGGGTGAGGGAAAGGGTGATGGTGAGGTTTAGGGTTGGGGTGATGATTGGAGTTAGGTTTTGGGTTAGGGTTAGGGTGAGGGTTATTGTAAGGGTGAGGGATATGGTTAGGGTGAGGGTTAGGGATAGGATTAGGGTTAGGGTGAGGGCTAGGTTGAGGGTGAGAGTTAGGTTTAGGGTTATGGTGAGGGTTATGGTTATGGTTAGGATGAGGGTAACGGTGAGGGGTAGAGTTAGGGTTAGGGTGAGTGTTAGGTTTAGTGTGAGGGTTATGGTTAGGGTGAGGGTTAGTGTGAGAATGAGCGTTAGGGTTAACGTGAGTGTTAGGGGGAGTGTGAGGGTTAGGTTTCGGGTTAGTGTGAAGGTTAGGTTTAGGGTCAGGGTGAGGGTTAAAGTTAGGCTGAGAGTGAAGGTTAGGGTGAGGGTGACATTTAGGGTTATGGTTAGGGTGAGGGTTAGGGTTAGTGTGAGGGTTAGGGTGAGGGTGAGGGTGAGGTTAAGGGTTAGGTTGAGGGTGAGGATTAGGGTTAGATTGTGGGTTAGGGTTAGGATTGAGCGTTAGGTTGAGGGTTAGGTTGAGGGTTAGGATTAGTGTCAGGGATAGGGATAGGGTGAGGGTTAGGGTGAGGGGTTGGGTTAGGGTTAGGGTGAGGTTTAGGGTGAGGATGAGGGTTAGGGTTAGTGTGAGGGTTAGGGTGAGTGTGAGGGTGAGGGTTAGGTTTAGTGTGAGGGTTAGGGTTAGGGTTAGGATTAGGATGAGGGTGTGGGTTAGGTTGAGGGTTAGGGTGAGGGTGAGGGTTAGGTTTAGGATTAGGATGAGGGTGAGGGTTAGCCTGAGCTTGAGTGTGAGTGTTAGGGTGGGAGTTAGGATTAGGGTTAGGGTTAAGTAGAGGGCTCTGGTGAGGGTGAGGGTTAGGGTGAGGGTGAGGGTTAGTATTAGGGTTAGGGTTAAGTTGAGGGCTAAGGTTAGGGTGAGGCTTAGGGTGAGGGTGAAGGTGAGGGTGAGGGTTTCAACTAAGTAAGGGTTAGGGTTAGGGTGATGATTAGGTTGAGGGTGAGGGTTAGGGTGAGGGTTACGGTTAAGGTGAGGGTTAGAGTTAGGGTTAGGGTGAGGGTTAAGGTGACGGTGAGGGTGACAGTTAGGGTGAGGGTTACGGTTAAGGTGAAGTTTAGAGTTAGGGTTAGAGTGAGGGTTAGGTTTAGTTTTAGGGTTAGTGTTAGTGTTAGGCTTAAGGTGAGTATAAGGGTTAGGGTGAGTGTGAGGGTGAGGGTGAGGGTTAGGGTTAGGGTGAGGTTTAGCTTTAGCGTGAGGGTTAGGTTTAGGGTTAGTGTGGGGGTTAGGTTGAGGGGTAGGCTTAGGGATATGGTGAGGGTTAGGTTTAGTATGAGGGTTAGGGTTAGGGTTACTGTTAGGGTGAGGGTAAGGTTTAGGGTGAGGGTCAGGGTGACGTTGAGGTTTAGGGTTAGGATTAGGTTTAGGGTTAAAGTTAGGCTCAGGGTGAGGGTGAGGGTAAGGGTGAGGGTTAGGGTTAGGGTTAGTGTGAGGCTTAGGGTTAGGGCTTTATTTAGGGTAATGATGAGGGTTAGGGTGAGGTTGAGGTTTCAGATGAGGGTGAGGGTTTGGGTGGGGTTGAGGGTTAGTGTTAGGGTGAGGGTTAGGTTTAGGGTTAGGGTAAGGGTTAGCTTGAGTGATAGGGTTAGGGTTAGGGTGATGTTTAGGGTTAGTGTGAGGGTTAGGGTGAGTGTGCGGGTTAGGGTTAGGCTAAGGGTTAGGTTTAGGGTGAGGATTAGTGTTAGGGTTAGTGTGAGTGTGAGGGAGAGTGTGAGGGTTAGGTTTAGGATTTGGGTTAGAGTTAAGATGAGGGTGAGGGTTATTGTTAGGATTAGGGTTAGGTTTAGGCTGAGGGTGAGGGTGAGTGTGAGGGTTAGAGTGAGGGTGAGGGTTAGGTTCAGGTTTAGGCTTACGTTTAGAGTGAGGGTTAGGGTTAGGCTTACAGTTAGGATGAGGGTTAGGGTGAGGGATCGTGTTAATGTGAGGGTGAGGTTTAGTGTTGGTGTGAGGGTTAGGTTTAGGGATAGGGTTAGGGTTAGGGTGAGCGTACGGGTTCGGGTTCAGGTGAGGTTAAGGGTGAGGCTGAGGGTTAGGTTTTGGGATAGGGATAGGGTTATGGAGAAGGTAAGGGTTACAGTTAGGTTGAGGGTGAGATTCAGGATTAGGGTTTGGGTTAGGCATAGGGTTAGGGTAAGGTTGAGGGTTAGGTTGAGGGTTCGGGTTAATGTTAGGGTTAGGTTTACTGTGAGGGTAAGGGTTAGGGTGAGGTTTAGGGTGAATGTGAGGATTAGGGCTAGCATTAGGGTTAGGGTGAGGGTTACGTTTAGGGGTTTAGGGTTAGGGTTAGAGTAAGGCTTAGGGTTAGGGTTAGGGTGAGGTTTAGGTTTAGAGTGAGGGTGAGGGTTAGGGTGAGTGTTAGAGTTAGGGTACTGGTTAGGGTTATTGTGAGGGTTATTGTGAGGCTGAGGGTTATGGTTAGGGTGAGGGTAAGGTTTAGAGTGAGGGTTACGGTGAGGATTAGGGTTAGGGTTAGGGTGAGGGTTATGGTTAGTGTGAGGGTAAGGGTTAAGTTGAGGGTTAGGGTTAGGATTAGGGTTAGGGTGTGGGCTAGATTGAGGATGAGGGTTAGGTTCAGGGTTAGGGTGAGGGATAGCGTTAGGGTTAAGGTTAGGGTGAGGGTGAGGGATAGGGTTCGGGTTAGGGTGAGGGTTAGAGTTAGGCTGAGGGTATGGGTTAGGGTGAGGGTGACGTTTAGGTTTAGGATTAGGGTGCGGGTTTGGATTAGGTGATGGTTAGGGTGAGGGTGAGGTTAAGGGTTAGGTTGAGGGTTATGGTGAGGTTTAGTGTTAGGGTTGGGGTTAGGGTGAGGGTTAGGTTGAGGGTTAGGTTGAGGGTTTGGGTTAATGTGAGGGTGAGGGCGAAGTTGAGGGTTATGGTGAGGGTGAGGGCTCTGGTGAGGGTGAGGGATAGGCTTAGGGTTAGGTTTAGATTTAGGGTTAAGGTGAGGGTTAGGGTTAGGGTTAGGGTGAGGGTTAGGGTTAGGGTTAGGGTGAGGGCTAGGTTGAGGGTGATGGTTAAGTTTAGGATTAGGGTGAGGGTTAGGATTAGTGTGAGGGTTAGGGTGAGGGTGAGTTTAAGGGTTAGGGTGAGATTTAGGTTGAGAGTTAGGGTTAGTGTCAGGGATAGGGATAGGGTGAGTGTTAGGGTGAGGTTTAGGGTTAGAGTGAGGGTGAGGGTTAGGGTGAAGTTTAGATTTAGGGTTCGAGTTAGGGTTATTTTGAGGGTGATTGTGAGGTTTAGGGTGAGGTTTAGGGTTAGGGTTAGGTTGAGGATGAGAGTTAGGGTTAGGGTTATGGTGAGGGTTATGGATAGGGTTATGGTTAGGGTGAGGGTTACAGTTAAGCCGAGGGTGTGGGTTAGGGTTAGGATGAAGTTTATATTTAGGGTTAAGGTGAGGGTTAGGATAAGTGTGAGGGTTAGGGTGAGGGTGAGGTTATGCGTTAGGGTGAGGGTTCGGGTGAGGTTTAGTGTTAGGGTTAGGGTTAGGGTGAGCGTTAGCGTGAGGGGTAGGTTGAGGTTTAGGGTTGGTGTCAGCGATAGGGATAGGGTGAGGGTTAGGGTGAGGGTTAGAAGTAGGGTTAGGGTGAGGTTTAGTTTGAGGGTGAGGGTTAGGGTTGGGGTGAGGGTTAGGGTTAGTGTGAGGGTTAGGGTTAGGATTAGGGTTATGGTGAGAGCTAGGGTGAGGATAAGGGTTAGGCTTAGGGTTAGGGTGAGGGTTAGGGTTAGGGTTAGTCTGAGGGTTAGGTTGAGGTTGAGGGTTAGGGTTAGAGTTAGATTTACGGTGAGGGTAAGGGTTAGGGTGAGTTTTCGGGTGAGTGTGAGGGTTAGGGCTAGCATTAGGGTTAAGCTGAGGGTTAAGTTTAGGGTTAGGTTTAGGGTGAGTTTGAGGGTGAGGGTTAGGGTTAGGGTTAGGGTGAGTTTTAGGGTTAGTGTGAGGGCTAGGGATAGGTTTAGGGTGAGGCTGAGGGCGAGGTTGAGGGTTATGGTGAGGGTAAGGGTGAGGGTGAGGTTTAGGATTAGGGTTAGTGTGAGGCTGAGGGTGAGGGTTCGTATTAGAGTTAGGTTTAGAGTTAGGATGAGGATGAATGTTAGGGTGAGTGTAAGGGTTAGGTTGGGGCTGAGCTTAAGTTTTAGTGTGAGTGTTAGGGTGAGGTTGAGGGTTAGGTTTAGGATTAGGGTGAGCGTGAAGTTTAGGGTGAGGGTTAGAGTTAGGCTTAGGGTTAGGTTTAGGGAGAGGGTTAGGGTGAGGTTTACAGTTAGATTGAGTGTGAGGTTTAGGGTGAGGGTTAGAGTTAGGGTTTGGGTTAGGGTTATTGTGAAGGTTATTGTGAGGGTGAGGGTTATGGTTTGGGTGAGGGTAAGGGTTAGGGTGAGGGTTAGGGTTAGGATTAGGGTTAGCATGAGGGCTAGGTTGAGGTTGAGGGTTATGTTTAGGGTTAGGGTGAGGGTTAGGGTGAGGTTTAGTGTTAGGTTTAGCATTAGGGTGAGGGTTAGGGTGATGATTAGGTTGAGTGTTAGGGCTTGTGTCAGGGATAGGGATAGGGTGAGGTTTAGGGTGAGGATTAGGTTGAGGTTTAGGGTTAGGGTGAGGGTTAGGGTTAGGATTAGTGTTAGGGTGAGGTTTAGGGTGAAGGTCTGGGTTAGGTTTTTGGTTACGGTGAGCATTAGGGTTAGGGTTAGGGTGAGGGTTAAGTTGAGGGATAGGGTTAGGTTTAATGTGAGGGTTAGGATTACTGTGAGGTTTACGGTTATTGTTAGGGTTAGGGTTAGAATGAGGGTAAGTGTTAGGGTGAGGGTGAGTCTTAGGGTGAGGATGAGGGTTAGGGTTAGTGTGAGTGTTAGGGTTAGTGTTAGTGTTAGGGTTAGGGTGAGGGTAAGTGTTAGTGTTAGGGTGATGTTGAGGCTTAGGGTGAGGTAGAAGGTTAGGGATAGGGTTAGGGTTAGGGTGAGGCTAAGGGTTAGGGTTAGGGTGAGGGTTAGGATTAAGGTGAGGCTTAAGGTGAGTGTAGGTTTATGGTTTGGGTGAGGGCTAGTTTTAGTGTGAGCTTTAGATTTAGAGTTAGGTCTAGGGATAGGATTAGGTTTAGGGTGATGATAAGGGTTAGGGTGAAGAAGAGGATTAGGGTTAGGCAGGTCAATGGCAATGTCTGCTTCAGGGGAGCTGTGTTGCCTTATCTCCTGGGGTGGTTGTAAGAAACAAGTGAGTTAATACGTGCAGACTGTGTAGAGCAATAACCAGATGAGGGTTTATAAAATAAATGCTAACGAAGGGCTCTAAACAACAGCAGGTCCTGAGTCATTCTTTTCCTGTGAAAATCAGCAAGGCTGCTTAGCACTGGAGGTTCATGCTGGTGATCCTCGCTACTCAGAAGGCTGGGATTGGAGGAATGCAGTTCAAAGGCAGCCCAGGCAGACAAACAGAATAGATGCTATTCTTTCCCATGAACAAGCAAAAAGCCAGAAGTGGAGGTAGTACTCAAGAGGTGAGGATTAGGGTTAGAGTTAAGGTTAGTCTGAGGGTGAGGGTGAGGGTAAGGGTGAGGGTTAGGGTTAGGTTTAAGATGAGGGTTAGTGTTAGGGTTTTATTTAGGGTGAGGATGAGGGTTAGGATGTGGTTGAGGTTTCAGGTGAGGGTGAGGGTTAGGGTGGGGGTGAGGGTTAGTGTTAGGGTGAGGGTTATGTTTAGGGTTAGGGTAAGGGTTAGCTTGAGGGGTAGGGTTAGGGTTAGGGTGAGAGTTAGTATTAGGGTGAGGGTTAGTTATAGGGTGAGGGTTAGGGTTAGGGTAACTGTGAGGGTGAGGGAGAGTATGAGGGTTAGGATTAGGGTTAGGGTTAGAGTTAGGATGAGGGTGAGGGTTAGGATTAGGCTGAGGGTGAGGGTGAGTGTGAGGGTTAGGGTTAGGTTTAGGTTTAGGGTTATTGTTAGAGTGAGGGTTAGGGTTAGGCTTAAGGTTAGGATGAGGGTTAGGCTGAGTGGTCGGGTTAATGTGAGGGTGAGGTTATGTGGTAGTGTGAGGGTTAGATTTAGGGATATGGTTAGGGTTAGTGTGAGGGTACGGGTTCGGGTTCTGGTCAGGGTTAGGCTGAGGGTTAGCGTTCTTGTAAGGGTTAGGGTTTGGGATAGGGTTAGGGTTTTAGAGAGGGCAACGGTTAGGGTTAGGGTGAATGTGAGGTTTAGGATGAGGGTGAGGGTTAGGCATAGGGTTAGGGTTAGGTTGAGGGTTAGGTTGAAGGTTAGGGTTAGGGTTAGGGTTAGGGTTAGGTTTACGGTGAGGTTAAGGGTTAGGGTGAGGTTTAGGGTGAGTATGAGGGTTAGGGCTAGCATTAGGGTTAGGGTGAGGGTTACGTTTAAGGTTAGGGTTAGGGTGAGGTTGAGGGTGAGGTTAAGGGTAAGGGTTAGGGTGAGGTTTAGGGTTATGTTTAGGGTTACGGTGAGGTTGAGTGCGAGGGTGAAGATTAGGGTGAGGGTCAGTATGAGGGTGAGGTTTAGGGTTAGGGTTAGCGTGAGGCTGAAGGTGAGGGTTCGGATTAGAGTTAGAGTTAGAGTTAGGCTGAGGGTGAGGGTTAGGGTGAGGGTTAGGGTTAGTGTAAGGGTTAGGTTGAGGTTGAGATTAAGGTTTAGGATGAGGGTGAGGGTTAGGGTTAGGGTTAGGTTTAGGTTTAGGGTGAGGGTTAGTGTTAGAGTGAGGGTGAGGGTTAGTGTGAGGGTTAGGGTTAGGGTTCGGGTGAGGGTTATTGTGAGGGTTATTGTGAGGATGAGGGTTATGGTAAGGGTGAGGGTAAGGGTTAGTGTGAGGGTTAGGGTTAGGATTAGATTTTGGTTGAGGGCTAGGTTGATTGTGAGGGTTAGGTTTAGGGTTAGGGTTAGGGTTAGGGTGAGGATTAAGTTGAGGGTTAGGGTTAGGTTTAGGGTGAGGGCTAGGATTACTCTGAGGGTTAGGGTTAGGGTAAAGTTTAGGGTGAGGGTGAGGGTTAAGTTGAGGGAGAGGGTTAGGGATAGGTTTAGGGTTAGTGTGAGGGTAAGGGTTAGGGTTAGGATGCGGGATACTGTTAGGGTTAGGGTGAGGGTTAATTTGAGGGTAGGGTTATGGTTAGGGTGAGGGCTATGTTTAGTGTGAGGTTTAGGGCTAGGGTTAGTTTTACGGAAAAGATTAGGGTTAGGGTGAGGGTAAAGGTTAGGGTGATGGTGAGGGTTAGAGTAAGGGTGAGGGTTAGGGTTAGTGTGAGGGTCAGGGTTAAGGATAGGATTAGGGTTAGGGTGAGGGTAAGGATTACGGTTAGGGTTATGGTGAGGATTAGCCTTAAGGTTAGGGTGAGGGATAAGGTGAGGGTGAGGGTTAGGGTTGGGGTTAGGTTTACGGTGAGGGTAAGGGTTAGGGGGAGGTTTAGGCTGAGTGTGAGGGTTAGGGTTAGTGTTAGCATTACAGGTAGAGTGAGGGTTAAGGTGAGGGTTAGTTTTAGGGTTAGCTTAAGGGTGAGGGTGAGGGTGAAGGTTAGGGTCAAGATGAGGGCGAGGGTGAGGGTTAGGGTGAGGGTTACGGTTAGGGTTAGGGTGACAGATAGGGTGAGGGTGAGGGTGAGGGTTGGGTTAGGTTTACGGTGAGGGTAAGGGTTAGGGTGAGGTTTAGGGTGAGTGTGAGGGTTAGGGTTAGCATTACGGTTAGGGTGAGGGTTAGGGTGAGGGTTAGGTTTAGGGTTAGCTTTACGGTGAGGGTGAGAGTTAGGGTTAGTGTCAGGGTTAGGGTAAGGATGAGGGTTAGGGTTCAGGTTAGTGTGAGGATTAGGTTTAGGGGTAGAATGAGGGTTAGATTTAGGCTGAGGGTGAGTGTTTGGGGGAGGGTGAAGTTTAGTATTAGGGTTAGGGTGAGGATTATGTTTAGTGTGAGGATTATGTTTAGTCTTTGGGTTAGGCTGAGGGTGAAGGTGAGGGGGAGGTTAGGGTTAGGTGAGGATTAATGTGTGGGTTAGGGTTAAGGATAGGGTTAGGGTTAGGTTTAATGTGAGGTTGAGGCTGAGGATTAGGGTTAGGTTTAGGTTTAGGTTTAAGGTTTGGTTTAGGGTTAGTGTTAGTGTTAGTGTTAAGGTAAGGGTTAGGGCTAGGATTAAGATTAGTGTTAGGGTTAGGCTGAGGGTGATTGTGGGGGTGAGGATTATGGTTAGGTTTAGGGTTAGGATTATTGTTACTGTTATGGTTAGTGTTAAGTTTGTGATGAGGGTGAGGCTGACAGTGAGGGTTCTGGTTATGGTTAGGGTTAAGATTTTTCTTATTGTTAGGGTTAGGGTTAGAGTTATGGTGAGGTTGAGGTTGAGGGTGAGGGTTAGGGTTAGGGAGAGGTTTAGGGTTAGGGTTAGGGTTAGGGTTAGGTTTAGGGTTAGGTGAGGGTGAGGTTTGGGGTTAGAGTTAGGGTTAAGGGGAGGGTTAGGGTGAGGATTAGGGTTAGGGTTATTGTTAGGGTTAGGGTTAGGGTGAGGGTGAGGGTTAGGCTGAGGGTTAGGATTAGTATTAGTGTAAGGGTTAGGTTGAGTGTGAGGGTTAGGGTTAGGCTTAGTCTTAGGGTTAGGCTGAGGGTAAAGGTGAGGGTGATTTTAGGGTTAGGGTGAGTGGTAGGGTTAGGATTAGGGTTAGGGTGAGGGCTAGAGTGAGAGTGAAGGTTAGGGTTAGTGTTAGGGTAAGGTTTAGAATTAGGGTGAGGTTTAGGGTGAGGGTTAGGATGAGGGTTAGGGTTACAGTGACGTTGAGGGTTAGGGTTAGGTTGAGGTTTAGGGTTAGGATTAGGATTAGAATGAGGGTGAGTGATAGGATTAGGGTTAGGGTTAGGGTTACATTTAGGTTTAGGATTAGTATTATGGTTAGGGTTAGGGTTAGAGTTATGGGGAGTGTGAGGGTGAGGGTGAGGGATACGTTTAGGTTTAGGGTTACGGCTAGGATTAGGGTTAGGACGACGGTGAGGTTTAGGGTTAGATTTAGGGTTAGGTGGAGTGTTAATGTTAGGGTTAGAGTTAGGTTTAAGGTTAAGATGAGGGTTAGGTTGAGGTTTATGGTTAGGGTTAGGGTTAGGGTTATTATTAGTTTTAAGGTGAGGGTGAGTCTGAGGGTTAGGGTTAGGGTTAGGCTTAGGGTTAGAGTTAGGCTGAGGTTGAGGGTGGGTGTGATGATTAGGGTTAGGGTTATGGTTAGGGTTAGGGTTATGGTGAGAGTTAGGATGAGGGTTAGGGTTATGATTATGGTTAGGGTGAGAGTGAGGGTTAGGGTTAGTGTTAGGGTAAGGTTTAGAATTAGGGTTAGGGTTAGGGTGAGGGTCAGAATGATGGTTAGGGTTACAGTGAGGTTGAGGGTTAGGGTAAGTTTGAGGGTTAGGTTTAGGATTAGGATTAGAATGACAGTGAGTGGTAGGATTAGGGTTTGTGTTAGGGTTAGGTTTAGGTTTAGAATTAGTATTATGGTTAGGGTTAGGTTTAGAGTTAGACTGAGGGTGAGCGTGAGGGTTAGGGTTAGTGTTAGGGTGAGGGTTAGGATGATGGTTAGGGTTAGGATTAAGATTAGGGTGAGGGCTAGGGTGAGGGTGAGGTTTAGGGTTAGGGTTAGGGTGAGGTTTAGCGTTAGGGTTAGGGTTAGTGTTACTGTTCGGGATAAGTTAAGGGTTAGGGTGAGGGGAAGGATTAGGGTTACGGTCAGCCTGAGGGTTAAGGTTAGGGTTAGGGTGAGGGTTAGGATGAGGATTAGGGTTAGTATTAGGATTAGGGTGTGGGCTATGGTGAGGGTGAGAGTTAGGGTTAGTGTTTGGGTGAGGTTTAGGCTTAGGGTTAGGGTTAGTATTTGGGTTTAGTTGTGGGCTAGTTTTAGGGTTAGATTTAGGTTTAGGGGGAGGGTTAGGTTGAGGTTTAGGGTTAGGGTTAGTGTTAGGGTTAAGGTTAGGGTGAGGGTGAGGGTGAGGGTTAGGCTTAGGCTTAGGCTTAGGCTTAGGGTTAGACTGAGGGTGAGTGTAGGGCTGAGGATTAGGGTTAGGGTTATGGTTATGGTTAGGGTTAGGGTGAGGGTTAGGTTTCAGATTAGGGTTAGGGTGAGGGCTAGGGTGAGGGTGAGGGCTAGGATAAGGTTTAAGCTTAAGCTTAGGTTTAGGCTGAGCATGAGGTTGAGGGTGAGTGTTAGGTTTAGGGTGATGGTTAGGTTTATTGTTTGGGTAAGTCTTAGGATGAGGTTTAGGTTTAGGGTGAGGGTTAGGGTGAGGATGATGGTAAGGGTAAAGGTGAGGTTTAAGCTGAGGGTGAGGGTTAAGATAAGGGTGAGGGTTAGGATTAGGTTTAGGGTGAGGGCTAGGGTGAGGGTTAGGGTGAGGTTTAGGGTTAAGGATAGGGTCAGGTTTAGGATTTGGGTTACGGTGAGTGAGTGTGTGTGTTAGGGTTAGGGTTAGGGTTAGTCTTAGGGTTAGGTGAGGGTTAGGGTTAGGGATTGGGTTAGAGTGAGTGTGAGGGTGAGGATTAGGGTTAGGTTTAGTGTTAGGTTTATGGTTTGGTTTAGGGTTAGGGTTAGGGTTAGTTTTAGGGTTAGGGTTACAGTGAGGGTTAGGGTTAGGTTTCGGGTTAGTGATAGGGTAAGTCTGAGGGTGATGGTGGGGGTGAGGATTAGGGTTAGGGTTAGGGTTAGGGTTATTGTTAGTGTTATATTTAGTGTTAAGTTTGTGGTGAGGGTGAGGTTAACGGTGAGGGTTATGGTTATGGTTATGGTCATGGTAGAGTGTTATTCTTATTGTTAGGGTTAGGGTTATAGTTAATGTGAGGTTGAGGGTAAGCGTGAGGGTTAGGGTTAGTGTTAGGGTTAGATTTAGGGTGAGATTTAGGGATAGGCTTAGGTTTGGGATTAGGTTTAGGATTAGGGTGAGTGTGAAGGTTAGGGTGAGGGTTAGGCTTAGACTTAGGGTTAGGCTGAGGATGAGGGTGGGGGTGAGGATTAGGGATAAGGTTAGTGTTATTGTTAATTTTAGGGTTAGAATTCCCTTTAGGTTGAGGGTGAGGGTTAGGGTTACGTTTAGGGTGGGGATTAGGGTTAGGGTTAGGGTAAGGGTGAGGGTGAGGGTGAGGTTTAGGTTTAGATATAGGTTTAGGGGGAGGGTTAGTGTGAGGGTTATGGTTAGTGTTAGGATTAGGGTTAGGTTTAGGGTTAGCATTAGGGTTAAATTTAGAGTTATGGTGAGGGTGAGTGTGCAGGTGAGTGTGAGGGTGAGGGTTAGGATTAGGATTAGGGTTGGGGTGAGGGCTAGGGTGAGGGTGAGTGTTAGGGTTAGTGTTAGGGTTAGGTTTATAATTAGGGTTAGGGTTAGGGTGAGGGTTAGGATGAGGGTTAGGGTTTCAGTGAGTTCGAGGGTTAGGGTTAGGTTGAGGGTTAGGGTTAGGATTAGGAATAGAGTGAGGGTGAATTGTAGGATTAGGGTTAGGGTTACGTTTAAATTTAGGATTAGTATTATAGTTAGGGTTAGGATTAGAGTTATGGTGAGGGTGAGGGTGAGGGTGAGGGTGAGGGTGAGGGATACGGTTAGGTTTAGGGTGTGGTTTAGGGTTAGGGTAGGATTAGGTTTAGGATGACGGTGAGGTTTAGGGTTAGATTTAGGGTTACTTGGAGGGTTAATGTTAGGGTTGGTGTTAGGTTTAAGGTTAGGGTGAGGGTTAGGTTGAGGTTTAGGTTTAGGGTTAGGGTTAGGGTTAGGATTAGTTTTAAGGTGAGGGTGAGTTTTAGGGTTAGGGTTAGGGTTAGGCTTAGGCTTAGGGTTAGGCTGAGGGTGAGGGTGTGGGTGAGGATTAGGGTTAGGGTTATGGTTAGGTTTAGGGTTAGAGTGAGAGTTAGGATGAGGGTTAGGGTTAGGATTAGGGTTAGGGTGAGGGCTAGGGTGAGGGTGAGGGTTAGGGTAAGGGTTAGGCTTAGGCTTAGGGTTAGGCTGAGCATGAGGTTGAGGCGGAGGTTTAGGGTTAGTGTTAGGGTGAGGTTTAGTATTAGGGTTAGTGTTAGAGTTAGGGTTAGGTTGAGGGTAAAGTTTAGGGGTAGAGTTAGGGTTAGGGTCAGGGTTAGGGTTAGGGTGAGTGTTAGGGTGGGCATGATGGTAAGGGTAAAGGTGATGGTTAGGCTGAGTGTGAGGTTTACGGTAAGGGTGAGGGCTAGGGTTAGGGTGATTGATAGGGTTAGGGTTAGGGTGAGGGTGAGGGTTAGATTGAGGATTAGTGTTAGGGTTAGTGTGAGGTCTTGGGTAAGGTTGAGGGTTAGGGTTAGGGTGAGGGCTAGGGTGAGGTTGATGTTTAGGATTAGTATTAGGGTGAGGTTTAGGCTTAGGGGTATTGTTAATTTTAGTGTTATGGTGAGGTTTAGTGTTAGGGTTAGGGTTAGGATTAATTTTACGGTTAGGCTTAAGGTGAGTGTTAGGGTGAGGGTGAGGGTTAGGGTTAGGGTTAGGGTTAGGATTAGGGTTAGTGTTAGGGTGAGTGTGAGGGTTAGGATTAGGGTTAGGCTTAGGGTTAGGGTGAGGGCTAAGGTGAGGGTGAGGGTTAGGGTTAGTGTTGGGGTGAGGTTTAGGGTTTGGGTTAGGGATTGGGTGAGGGTTTGGATTAGGGTTAGTGTTAGGGTGAGTGTGAGTGTTAGGGTTAGGCTTAGGCTTAGGGTTAGGCTGAGGGTGAGGATGAGGGCGAGGGTTAGGGTTAGGGTGAGGGTTAGTGTTAGGGTTAGTGTGAGAATTAGGTTTCGGGTTAAATTTAGGGTTAGGGTGAGGTTTATGGTAAGGGGTACTGTGAGGGTGAGGGTTAGGGTTAGGTTGAGGGTTAGGGTTAGGTTTAGAGTTAGGGTGAGGGTGAGGGTTAGGGTTAGTGTTACGGTGAGGGTTAGGATGAGTGTTAGGGTTAGGATTAGGATTAGGGTGAGGGCTAGTGTGAGGGTGAGGGTTAGGGTTAGGGTTAGGGTGAGGTTGAGTGTTAGTGTTCAGGTTATGTTTAGGGTAGGGTGAGGGTTAGGGTTATGGTTAAGTTTTGCGTGAGGCTTAGGGTTAGGTTGAGGGTTACGGTTAGGATTAGGTTTAGGGTGAGGGTGAGGGTTAGAATTAGGGTTAGGGTTAGGGTTATTGTTACAGTTAGGGTTAGGGTTATGGTTACTGATAGGGTGAGGGTGAGGGTTAGGTTTAGGGTTAGGCTAAGGTTTTTAGTGTTAGGTTTAGGGTTATTGTTAGGGTTAGGGTTAGGATGAGGTTTAGATTTAGGGTTAGGATTAAAATTAGGCTTAGGGTAAGGGTGAGGTTTAGGGTTAGAGTTAGGGTTAGTATTAGGGTAAGGGTTATGGTGAGGTTTTGGTTTAGGGTTAGGCTTAGGCTTTGGTTTAGGCTTAGGCCCAGTATATGGGTGAGTGTTCGGGTTAGTGTTAGGGTGAGGGTTAAGGTTAGGGTTAGGGTGAGGGTTAGGATGAAGTGTAGGTTTAGGATTAGAGTTAGGGTGAGGGCAAGGGTGAGGTTTAGGGTGAAGGTTCGGGTTAGGGATAGGGTTAGGTTTAGGATTAGGGTTTAGGATTAGTTTTGGGACGAGATGTAGGTTTAGGGTTAGGTTAGATTTAGGGTTAGGGTTTGGGTTACCGTTAGGGTGAGGTTTACGGTAAGGGTTCGGGTAATGGTTAGGGTGAGGGTTAGATTGAGGATTAGGGTTAGTGTTAGTGTGAGGTTTAGGGTGTGGATGAGGATTAGGGATAGGGTGATGGTGAGGGTTAGAATTAGGGTTAGTGTGAGGGCTAGGTTGAGGTTTAGGGTTAGGGTGAGGTTTAGAATTCGGGTGAGGGTTATGGTTAGTGTGAGGGTTAGTGTTAGGGTTAGGATTAGTGTTAGGGTGAGGGTAAGCAGTAGGTTGAGTGTCAGGGTTAGGGTGAGGGTTATTTTTAGGGTTAGGGTTAGGGTTACGGTTACTGTGAGGGTGAGTGTGAGGGTTAGGTTTAGGGTGAGCTTTAGTGTTAGGGTTATGGTTAGAATTAGGGTTAGTGTGAGGGTGAGGTTTAGGGGTAGAGTTATGTTTAGGGTCGGGGTTAGGGTGAGGATGAGGGTTAGGGTGAAGTTTAGGGTGGGTTTGACGGTAAGGGTAAAGGTGAGGGTTAGGCCAAGTGTAAGGGTTACGGTAAGGGAGAGGGTTAGGTTTAGGGTGAGGATTAGGGTAAAGGTTACGGTGAGGGTGGGTTAGATTGAGGATTAGTGTTAGGGTTAGTGTGAGGTTTAGGGTGAGGATGAGGCTGAGGGTTAGGGTGAGGGCTAGGGTGAGGGTGAGGGTTAGGGTTAGTGTTAGGTTGAGGTTTAAGTTTAGGGTGATGGTTAGGGTTAATGTGAGGGTTAGGGTGAGTGGTAGGGTTAGGGTGAGTGTTAGGGTTAGGGTTATGGTTACAGTGAAGGTAAGGGTGAGGTTTAGGGTTGGGCCTAGGATGAGGTTTAGGTTTAGGGTTTGGGTTAGAGTTAGGGTTAGGGTTAGGATGAGGTTTAGTGTTAGGATTAGGGTACGGGTGAGGGCTATGGTGAGGGTTAGGGTCAGGGCTAGGAATAGTGATAGGGTGAGGTTTAGGATGAGGGTTAGGGTGAGTGTGAGTGTGAGAGTTAGGGTTAGGGTTAGGCTTAGGCTTAGGCTTAGGGTGAGGGTGAGGGTGAGAGCTAGGGTTTGGGTTAGGGTGAGGATGTGGCTGTTTATTAGGATTAGTTTTAGGATTAGGATTAGTGTTAGGGTTAGGGTTAGGGTTATGGTGAGGGTTAGGGTTAGGCCTAGGTTAGGCTTAGGGTTAGGCTGAGGGTGAGGGTGGGCATGAGGATTAGGGTTAGGCCTAGGGTTAAAATTCTGGTTATTGTTAGTGTTTTGGTTTGGGTTAAGTTTGAGTTGAGGGTGAGGCTGAGGGTGAGGGTTACTGTTAAGGTTAGGAATAGGCTTAGTGTTAGGCTGAGGGTGAGGTTGGGAGTGAGGAATAGGTTTTGGGTGATGTTTAGTTTTAGGGTTAGGGTGAGGATTAGGATGAGGGTTAGGGTTAAGATCAGGTTTAGGGTTAGGGCTACGGTGAGGGTGAGGGTTAGGGTTAGGCTTAGGTTTAGGCTTTGGGTTAGGCTGAGGGTGAGGGTGAGGGTGAGGTTTAGGGTTAGGGTGATGGACTGGGTTAGGGTTAGGGTGAGTGTTAGGATGAGGGTTACGGTTAGGATGAGGATTAGGGTGAGCGTGACGGTAAGAGTAAACGTGAGGGTTAAGCTGAGGGTGAGTGTTCCCCAAACGGTGAGGGTTAGGATTAGGGTGAGGGTTAGGGTTAGGGTGAGAGTTAGGATGAAGGTGAGGTTTAAGGTTAGGTTTAGGCTGAGGGATAGCGTTAGGGTGATGTTTAGGTTTAGTGTTAGGGTGAGGTTTAGGGTTAGGGTTAGGTTTAGGATCAGTGTGAGTTTGAGGTTTAGGGTTAGAGATAGGGTTAGGGTGAGAGTTACGGTGAGGGTTAGGGTTAGGGTTAGGTTTAGGGTTAGGTTTTGGGTGAAGGTTAGGGTGAGGGTGTGTGTTAGGGTTAGGGTTGGCGTGAGGGTTTGGTTTAGGATTAGGGTGAGGGTGAGGGCTTGGGTGAGGGTGAGGTTTAGGATTCGGTTTAGGGAGAGGGTGAGTATGAGGGTTAGGTTTAGGGTTAGGGTGAGGTTGAGGATGAGGATGAGGGTTAGGGTTAGGTTGAGTGTTAGGGTTAGGGTTATGGTGAGAGTTAGGTTTTGGGTTAAGTTTAGGGTTAGGCTCTGTGTTAGGTTGAAGGTGTCGGTAAGGTTAACGGTGAGGGTAAGTCTGAGGGTGAGGGTTATGGTAAGGATGAGGGTTAGGGTTAGGGTGAGGGTTATGGTTAGGGTTAGAGTTAGGTTTCACCTGAGGGTGAGGGTGAGGTTTAGGCTTAGGGTTAGGGTGAGGTTTAAGGTTAGAGTTATGGTTAGGGTGAGGGTTAGTGTGCGGGTTAGAGTTAGGATTAGTGTTAGGGTTGGGTTAGTGTTAAGGTTAGGGTAAAGGTTAGGGTTAGGGATAGGGTTACATTTAGGATTATGGTTAGGGTGTGGGTGAGGGTGAAGTTTAGGCTTAGGGTTAGGCTTAGGCTTAGAGTTAGGCTGAGGGTGAGGGTGAGGGTTAGGTTTAGGGTGAGGTTTAGGGTTAGGCTTAGGTTGAGGGTTAGGATAAGGTATAGGGTTAGGATTCAGGTTAGGTTGAGGGCTAGGGTGAGGGTTAAATTTAGGGTTAGGTTTAGTGTGAGGTTTAGGGTTTGGGTTAGGTTTAGGGTTATGGTGAGGGTTCGGGTTAGGGTTACTGTATGGGTGAGGGTTTGGGTTAGGTTGAGGGTTAGGGTTAGGGTTAGGCTGAGGGTTAGGTTGGGGGTGAGGAATAGGTTTTGGGTGATGGTTAGCGTTTGGGTTAGGGTGAGGGTTAGGATGAGAGTTAGGGTTAGGATTAGGCTTAGGGTGAGGGCTAGGGTGAGGGTGAGGATTAGGGTTAGGGTGAGGTTTAGGCTTAGGGTTATGCTGAGGGTGAGGGTGAGGTTGAGGGTTAGTGTTAGGTTGATGGATAGGGTTAGGGTTAAGGTGAGTGTTAGGATGAGGATTATGGTTAGGGTGAGGGTTAAGGTGAGCGTGATGGTAAGAGTAAAGATGAGGTTTAGGCTGAGGGTGAGTGTTCCTGTAATGTTGAAGGTTAGGATTAGGATGAGGGTTAGCATAAGGGTTAGGGTGAGGGTTAGGGTGAGTGTGAGGGTTAGATTGAGGATTAGGTTTAGGGTAAGTGTGAGGTTTAGGGTGAGGATGAGGGTTAGTATTAGGGTGAGGGTTAGGGTTAGAATTAGGGTTAGGTTGAGGGCTACGGTGAGGGTGAGGTTTAGGGTTAGGGTGAGGTTTAGGGTTAGGGTGAGAGTTAGGGTTACTGTTAGGGTTAGGGTTAGAGTTAGGTTTAGGGTAAGGGTGAGGGTAATTGTTAGGGTGAGGGTGAGGTTTAGGGTGAGGTTTATGTTTAGGGTTTTTGTTAGGTTTAGGGTTAGGGTTACAGTGAGGGTGAGGGTGAGGGTTAGGGTTAGTGTGAGGTTTAGGTTTAGGGTTAGGGTTTAAATTATGTTTAGTTTGAAGGTGAGGTTTAGGGTTAGAGTTAGGGTTAGGGTGAGGGTTAGGATGAGGGTTAGGGTTAGGGTTAATTTTAGTTTTGTGGTTAGGGTGAGGGTTAGGGTGAAGGGTAGGGTTAGATTTATGATTAGGATTAGGATTAGGGTGAGGGTGAGTGTGTGGGTTAGGGTTAGGTTTAGGGTTAGGCTTAGGGTTAGGCTGAGGGTTAGGTTGAGGGTGAGGGTTATTGTTAGAATGAGGATTAGCGTTAAGTTTAGTTTGAGGGTTAGGATGAGGGTTAGGTTTAGGATTAGGGTTAGGGTGAGGGCTAGGGTGAGGTTGAGATTTAGGGTTCGGGTTAAGGTGAGGTTTAGGGTTAGGGTTAGGGATAGGGTCAGGGTGAGTTTGAGGTTTAGGTTTAGAGATAGGGTTAGGGTGAGGGTTAGTGTGAGGGTTCAGATTAATGTTAGGGTTAGAGTTAGGTTTAGGATTAGGGTTAGGGAGAAGGTGAGTTTGAGGGTTAGGGTTAGGTTTAGGGTTAGGCTTAGGGTTAGGCTGAGGTTTCGGATGAGGGTGAGTGTTAGGGTTAGGGTGAGGGTTAGGGTTAGGGTGAGGGTTAGGATAAGGGTTAGGGTTAGATTTAGGGTGAGGGTGAGGGTTAGGGTTAGGATTAGGGTTAGTGTGAGGTGTAGGGTGAGGATGAGGTGTAGGGTGAGGATGAGGATTAGGGTTAGGGTGAGGGTTAGGATTAGAATGAGGGTTATGGTGAGCGATAGGTTTAGGGCTAGGTTTTGGGTGAGGTTTACGGTTATGGTGAGGGTTAGAGTTAGTGGGAGGTTTAGTGTTAGTGTGAGGGTAAGTGTTAGGGTGAGGGTTAGGGTTAGGGTGAGGGTTATGTTTAGGGTGAGGTTTAGGGTTATGGTAAGGGTGAGGGTGAGGGTTAGGATTAGGGTGAGGTTTAGGGTTAGGTTTAGGGTTAGAGTTAGGGTTACGGTGAGGGTGAGGTTTAGTGTTAGAGTTAGGGTTCAGGTGAGGTTTAGGATGAGGGTAAGGGTTAGGGTTAGTTTTAGGTTTAGGGATAGGTTGAGGTTTAGGGTTAGGTTTATGATTAGGATTAGGGTTAGGGTGATGGTGAGTGTGTGGGTTAGGGTTAGGTTTAGGGTTAGGCTTAGGGTTAGGCTGAGGGTTATGTTGAGGGTGAGGATTAGTGTTAGGGTTAGGGTTAGGGGTAGGGTGAGGGTTAGGATGATGGTTAGGTTTAGGATTAGGGTTAGGGTGAGGGCTAGGGTGAGTGTGAGGTTTATAGTTAGTGTTAGGGTGAGGTTTAGGGTTAGGGTTATGGTTAGGATCAGTGTGAGTTTGAGGTTTAGGGTTAGAGATAGGTTTAGGGTGAGGTTTACAGTGAGGGTTAGGGTTAGGGTTAGGGTTAGGGTTAGGGTGAAGGTTAGGATGAGGGTGTGTGTTAGGTTTAGGGTGAGGGTGAGGGTTAGGGTTAGGGTGAATGTTAGGGTTAGGGTTAGTTTGAGAGTTAGGTTTCGGGTTAAGTTTAGGGTTAGGGTGAGTGTTAGGTTGAGGGTGTCGGTAAGGTTAAAGGTTAGAGTTAGTCTGAGGGTCAGGGTTACCGTAAGGGTGAGGGTTATGGTTAGGGTGAGTGTTATGGTTAGGGTTAGAGTTAGCTTTCAGGTGAGGGTGAGGGTGAGGTTTAGGGTTAGGGTGTGGGTGAGGTTTAGGTTTAGAGTTAGGGTTGGGGTGAGGTTTACGGTGAGGGTTAGGGTTATGGATAGGGTTACATTTTGGATTATGGTTAGGGTGTGGGTGAGGGTGAGGGTTAGGGTTGGGCTTAGGCTTAGGCTTAGGGTTAGGCTGAGGGTAAGGGTGAGGGTTAGGGTTATGGTGAGGGTTAGATTTAGGGTTAGGGTGAGTGTTAGGATGAGGTATAGGGTTAGGATTCGGGTTAGGTTGAGGGCTAGGGTGAGGGTTAAAGTTAGGATTAGGTTTAGTGTGAGGTTTAGGGTTTGGGTTAGGTTTAGGGTTAGGGTGAGGTTTAGGGTTAGGGTTACTGTATGGGTGAGGGTTAGGGTTAGGTTGAGGTTTAGGGTTAGGGTTAGGCTGAGGGTTAGGTTGGGGGTGAGGAATAGGTTTTGGGTGAGGTTTAGCGTTTGGGTTAGGGTGAGGGTTAGGATGAGGGTTAGGGTTAGGATTAGGTTTAGGTTGATAGCTAGGGTGAGGGTGAGGATTAGGGTTAGGGTGAGGCTTAGGCTTAGGGTTAGGCTGAGGGTGAGGGTGAGTGTGAGGTTTAGTGTTAGGTGGATGGATAGGGTTAGGGTTAGGGTGAGTGTTAGGATGACAATTAGGGTTAGGGTGAGGGTTAGAGTGAGAGTGATGGTAAGAGTAAAGGTGAAGGTTAGGCTGAGGGTGAGTGTTCCCCTAAGGTTGAGGGTTAGGATTAGGGTGAGGGTTAGGTTAAGGGTTAAGGTGAGGGTTAGGGTGAGGGTGAGGGTTAGGGTTAGGGTTAGGGTGAGGGCTACGGTGAGGGTTAGGGTTAGTGTGAGGGTTAGGGTGAGGGTGAGGATGATGCTAAGTGTAAAGTTGAGGGTTAGGATAGGCTGAGGATGAGGGTTAAGATAAGGGTGAGTTTTAGGCTTAGAGTGAGGGTTAGGGTAAGGGTTCGGGTTAGGGTTAGGGTGAGGGATAGATTGAGATTTAGGGTTAGGGTTAATGGTGAGGTTTATTGTGAGGATGAGTGTTAGGGTTAGGTTGAAGGGTTAGGTTAGGGTTAGAATTATGGTTAGGGTGAGGGCTAGGGTGAAGTTTAGGGTTAGAGTTAGGGTTAAGGTGAGGTTTAGGGTTAGGGTGAGGGTTAGGTTAAGGTTCAGGTTGAGGGTTAGGCTGAGGGTAAGGGTTAGGGTTAGAGTTAGGTTTAGGGTGAGGGTAAGGGTGAGGGTTAGGGTGATGGTGAGGGTGACGGTAAGGGTGAGGTTTAGGTTTGGGGTTAGGGTTAGGGTGAGGGTTAGGGTGAGGAGTAGTGTTAGGGTTAGGGTTAGGATTAGGGATAGTGTAAGGCTTAGGGTTAGAGTGACAGTAAGGCTTAGGGTGAGGGTTAGGTTTAGGGTGAGGGTTAGCATTAGGGTTAGGTTGAGGGTTAGTGTTAGGTTGGAGGTTAGGGTTAGGGTGAGGGTTAGGGTGAGTGTTAGGGTTAGGGTGAGTGATAGGATTAGGGTGAGTGTTAGCGTTAGGGTTAGGGTGAGGGTTAGGCGTAGGGTGATGTGTTGAATGAGGGTAAGGGCTAGGGTGAGGGTGAGAGTAAGGGTTAGGGTATGGGTGAGGGTTAAATTTGGGGTTAGGGTTAAGGTAATGCTGAGGGTTAGGGTGAGGGTGAAGGTAAGGGTTAGGATTAGGGTGAGGGTTAGGGGTAGTTTTAGGGTTCTAGTTAGGGTGAGAGGTAGGATGAGGGGTATGTTTAGAGTTAAGGTTAGAGTTAGTGTGAGGGTTAGGGTTAGGGTGAGGATAAGGTAAGGGTGAGGTTTGGGGTGAGGGTGAGGGTTAGGGTTACTCAATGTGAGGGTTAGGGTTACGGTTATGGTGAGGGTTAGTGTTAGGATTATGTTTTGGGTGAGGGTGAGTATTTGAGGATGAGGGTTCTGGAGAGTGTGAGGGTTAGGGTTTCAGAGAGGGTTAGGGTTAAGGTGAGTGTTAGGGTGACGGTAAGTGCGAGGTTTATGGTTGGGGTTAGGGTTAGAGTGAGGGGTAAGGTGAGGGGTAGGATTATGCTTAGGGTGAGGTTTACTGTTACTGTGAGGGTTAGGGTTAGGGTGAGGTTTAGGGTTACTGTGAGGGTTCAAGTTAGGGTTAGGCTTAGTGTTAGGGTGAAGGTAAGGGTTTGGTTGAGGGTTAGGGTTAGGGTGAGGGTTAGGGTTAATGTGAGGGTCAGGGTTAGGGTGAGAGTTAGGGTTAGGTTGAGGGTTAGGATGAGGTTGAGGGTGACGGTAAGGCTTAGGGTTAGGGTTAGGGTGAGGGTGAGTGTGAGGGTTAGGGACAGGGTTAAAGTTAGGCTTAGGTTTAGGCTGAGGGTGAGGGTGAGACTGAGGGTTAGGCTGGGGGTGAGGGTTAGGCTTAATGTAAGTTTAAGGGTGAAAGTGAGTGTTAGGGTGCAGGTAAGGGTTAGAGTTATGGTTAAGGTTAGTATCAGGGTTAGGTTTAGGGTTAGGTTGAGAGTTAGGATGAGGGGTAGGGTTAGGGTTAGGGTTAGGGTTAGGGTTAGGGTGAGGGTGAGGTTTAGGGGTAGATATAGGTTTAGGGGGAGGTTTAAGGTGAGGGTTAGGGTTAGGGTGAGGGTTACGGTTAGGGTGAGGTTTAGGGTTAGGGTTATGTTTAAGTTTAGACTTATGGTGAGGGTGAGTGTGCGGGTGAGTGTAAGGGTTAGGGATAGGTTAGGGTTAGGCTTAGGGTTAGGCTGAGGGCGAGGTTTAGGGTTAGGGTGAGGGTTAGTTTTAGGATTATGGTGAGGGTTAGATTGAGGGTAGGGTTAGGATTAGGGTTAGGGTGAGGACTAGGGTGAGGTTGATGTTTAGGATTAGGGTTAGGTTGAGGGCTATGTTGAGGGTGTGGTTTAGGGTTAGGGTTTGGCTGAGGTTTAGGGTTAGGGTTAGGGTTAGGTTTGGGGTGTGGGTGAGGTTAGGGTTAAGTTGAGGCTGAGGGTGAGGGTTAATGTTCGGGTTAGGCATATTATTAGTTTAAGGTTTAGGGTGATTGTGAGGGTTAGGGTTAGGTTTAGTGTTAGTCTTAGGGTTACACTGAGGGTGAGGGTGAGGGTTAGGGTGAGAGTTAGTGTTCAGGTTAAGTTTAGGGTGAGGATGAGGGTGAGGGTGAGGGTTAGGGTTACGTTGAGCGTGAGGTTTAGGGTTAGGTTGAGGGTTAGGGTTTGGGTTAGGGTTAGTGTTAGGGTGAGGTTTAGCATGAGGATTAGCGTTCGGATTAGGGTTAGGGTGAGGGCTAGGGTGAGGGTGAGGGTTAGGGTTAGTGTTAGGGTGAGGTTTAGGTTTAGGGTGAGGATTAGGATGAGGGTTAGGGTTACGGTAAGGGTGAGGGTTAGGGTTAGGGTGACGGTTAGGGTTAGGATTTGCGTTAGGGTGAGGGTTAGTTTTAGGGTTAAATTTAGGGTTAGGGGGAGGGTTAAGTTGAGGTTAAGGGTTAGGGTTAGGGTTAGTGTTAGGGTTAAGGTTAGGGTGAGAGTTAGTGTTCAGGTTAAGTTTAGGGTGAGGGTGAGGGTTAGGTTGAGGGTTAGGGTTAGGGTGAGGGTTAGGGTGAGGTTTAGGATGAGGATTAGGGTGAGGATTAGGGTTAGGGTGAGGGCTAGGGTGAGGAATTGTGTGAGGGTGTGTTTTAGGGTTAGTGTTAGGGTGAGTTTTAGGTTTAGGTTGAGGGTTAGGATGAGGGTTAGGGTTACGGTAAGGGTGAGGGTTAGGGTAAGGGTGAGGGTTAGGGTTAAGATTAGGTTAAGGGTCAGGGTGAGGGTTAGGATTAGGGTTAGGGTTATTGTTAGGGTTAGGGTTAGGATTACGGTTACTGAGAGGGTGAGGGTGAGGGTTAGGGTTAGGAGTAAGGTGAGGTTTTTAGTTTTAGGGTTAGGGTTAGACTTAGGGTTAGGCTGAGGTTAGGGTTAGGGTTAGTGTGAGGTTTAGTGTTAGGGTTAGGGTTAGGGTGAGGCTGAGGAGGAGCGTTAGGGTTAGTGTTAGTGTTAGAGTTAAGGTTACAGTGAGGGTTAGAGTGAGGTTGAGGGTTAGGCTTAGTGTTAGGATTAGGATTAGGGTAAGGATTAGGGTGAGTTTGAGGGTTAGGGTTAGGTTTAGGCTTAGGGTTAAGCTGATGGTGAGGATGAGGGTGAGGGTGATGGTTAGGGTTAGGGTTTGGTTGATCGTTAGTGTTCGGGTTAAATTAATGGTTAGGGTGAATGTTAGGGTTAGGGTTATGGTGAGGGTTAGGGTTAGGTTGAGGATTAGGGTTAGGCTTAGGATTAGGGTGAGTGTTATTGTTAGGGTTAGGGTGAGGGTTAGGATGAGAATTAGGGTTAGGATTAGGGTTAGGGTGAGGACTAGGGTGAGGGTGAGGTTTAGGTTTAGAGTTTGGTTGAGGTTTAGGGTTAGGGTTAGGGTTTGGGTGAGGGTTATGATGAGGGTTATAGTTACGGTGAGGTTGAAGGTTAGGGTTAGGTTGAGGGTTAGTGTTAGGATTTGGGGTAGAGTGAGGGTTAGTTTCAGGGTTATATTTAGGGTTAATGGGAGGGTTAGGTCAAGGGTTAGGGTTAGGGTTAGGGTAAGTGTTAGGGTATAGTTTAGGGTGAGGGTTAGGTTGAGGTTTAGGGTTAGGGTTAAGGTTAGAGTTAGGATTAGGGTTAGGGTGAGGGTTAGTTTGAGGGTTAGGGTTAGCGTTAGGGTTAGGGTGAGGGTTAGGTTTAGGGTTAGGGTTATTGTTAGTGTTATGGTTATGGTTAAATTTGCAGTGAGGGTGAGGCGGAGGGTGAGGGTTATGGTTCGGGTTTGGGTTATTGTTAGTGTTGGGGTTAGTGTTATTGTTAGGGTTAGGGTTAGCGTTACGGTGAGATTGAGGTGAGGGTGAGGATTAGGGTTAAGGTGAGGTTTAATTTTAGGGTTAGGGTTAGGGTTAGGGTGAGGGTGAGGTTTAGGGATAGATTTAGGTTTAGGGCGGAGGATTAGGGTGAGGTTGAGGGCTAGGTTTAGTGTTAGGTTTAGTGTGAGGGTGAGGGTTAGGTTGAGGTTTAGGGATAGGGTTAGGTTTAGGATTAGGGTTAGGGTGAATGTGAGTGTGAGGGTTAGGATTAGGGTTAGGCTTAGGCTTAGGTTTAGGCTGAGCTTGAGTTTGGGTGTAAGGATTAAGGTTAGGGAGATGATTACGGTTAGGGTTAGTGTTATTGTTAGGGTTAGGGTTATAGTTACAGTGAAGTTAAGGGTCGGGGTGAGGGTGAGAGTTAGGGTTAGGGTGGGCTTTAGGGTTAGGGTTAGGGTTAAGGTGAGGGTGAGGTTTAGGGTTAGATAGAGGGTTAGGGGTATTGTAAGGGTGATGGTTAGGGTTAGGGTTAGTTTTAGAGTTAGGGTGAGGGTGAAGGTTAGGTTTAGTTTTAGTGTTAGGCTAAGGGTTAGGCTGAGGGTGATGGTGAGGGAGAGGTTTAGGGTTAGCTTGAGGGTTAGGGTTAGGTTTATTGGGAGGGTTATGATGAGGGTTAGGGTCAGGATTATGGTTAAGGTGAGGGTTAGGGTTACGGAAGGGTGAGGGTTAGGGTTAGGATTAAGGTGAGTGTGATTGTGAGGGTTAGGATTAGGGTTAGGGTTAGGGTTAGGGTTATTGTTAGGGTTAGGGTTATGGTTATGGTGAGGGTGAGGTTTAGGGTTAAGTTTAGGGAGAGGTTTTTAGTGTTAAGGTTAAGGTTAGAGTTAGGGTTAGGGTTAGGGTGAGGTTGAGGGGTAGAGTTAGGGTTAGGGTGAGGGTTGGGTGAGGGTTAGGGTTAGGGTGAGGGTTAAGTTGGGGGTGACCGCAAGTTTAAAGATGAGTGTTAGGCCTATGGTGAGGGTTATGGTAGGGATAAGGGTTAGGGTTAGGGTGAGGGTGAGGGTTAGATTGAGGATTAGTGTTAGGGTTAGGGTGAGGTTTAGGGTGAGGATGAGGGTTAGGGTTAGGTTGAGGGCTAGGGTGAGGTTGAGGATTAGGGTTAGTGTTAGGGTAATGTTAGGGTTAGGGTGAGGGTTATGGTTAGGTTTAGGGTTAGGTTTAGTGTTAGTGTTAGGGGTAGGGTTGGGGTATGTTTAAGGTTAGGGTTAGGGTTATTATTAGGGTTAAGGTTAGGATGAGGTTTAGGTTTAGGGTTAGGGTTAGGCTTAGTGTTTCGCTGAGGGAGAGTATGAGCATGAGGGTTAGGGTTAGGGTTATTTTTAGGGTTAGGGTTTGGTCGAGGGTTATTGTTATTGTTAGCTTTAGTGTTAGAGTTGCGGTGAGGTTGTGGGTGAGGGTGAGGGTTAGGGTTAGGCTTAGGCTTAGGCTTAGGGTTAGGCTGAGGGTGAGTTTGGGTGATGATTAGGATTAGGGTGATGGTTAGGGTTTGGGTTACGGTGAGGAATAAAATATGGTTTATGGTTCGGATTAGGGTTAGGGTGAGGGCTAGGGTGAGGGTGAGGGTTAGGCTACGGCTTAGGCTTAGGTTTAGGCTGAGCATGAGGTTGAGGGTGAGGGTTAGGTTTATGATCCTGGGTAGGTTTACGGTTAGGGTGAGGGTTAGCATGAGATTTAGTGTTAGGGTGATGGTTATGGTGATTAAGATGGTAAAGGTAAAGGTGAGATTTAGGCTGAGGATGAGGGTTAAGTTAAGTGTGAGGGTTTGGTTAAGTTTAGGGTTAGGTTAAGGTTTAGGGTTAGGGTTAGGGTTAGGGTTAGATTGAGGATTCAGTTTAGGGTTAGTGTGAGGTTTAGGGTGAGGATGAGGGTTAGTGTTAGGGTGAGGGTGAGGGTTAGAATTAGGTTTAGGGTGAGGGCTAGTGTGAGGGTGAGGGTTAGGGTTAGGGTTAGGTGAGGGTTAGGTTGGGGTTTAGGGTTAGTGATAGGGATCGGTTTATGATTAGGGTTAGGGTGAGGGTGAGGATGAGGGTTAGGGTTAGGTTTAGGTTTAGGCTTATGGTTAGGGTGAGGATTAGGTTTATAGTTTGGGTTAGGGTGAGGGTGAGGCTGAGGATTAGGGTTAGGTTTAGGGTTAGGTTTAGGGTTAGGTTAGGGTTAGGGTTAGGGTTACAGTGATGGTTAGGGTTAGGGTTAGGCTTAGGGTTACGCTGAGGGTGAGGGTGGGGGTGAGGATTAGGGTTAGGTTTAGTTTTAGGTTTATCGTTATTGCTATGGTTAGGGTTAAGTTTGCCGAGAAGGTGAGGCTGAGGATGAGGGTTATGGTTAGGTTTAGGGTTAGGGTTAGTGTTATTGTTAGGGTTAATTTTAGAGTTACGGTTAGGTTGAGAGTGAGGGTGAGGGTTAGGGTAGGGTGAGGTTGAGGGTTAGGTTTAGGTTTAGGGTTAGGTTTAGGGTTAGGGTATGGGTGAGGTTTAGGGTTAGAGTTAGGGTTAGGGGGAGGGTTAAGGTGAGGTTTAGGGTTAGGGTTAGTGTTAATGTCAGGGTGAGGGTGAGGGTTAGGTTGAGGTTTAGGGATAGAGTTAGGTTTACGTTTAGGTTTCGGGTGAGGGTGAGTGTGAGGGATAGGGTCAGGGTTAGGTTTAGACTTAGGGTTACGCTGAGACTTAGGGTTAGGCTGAGGGTGAGGGTTAGGTTTAGGATTGGGGTTAGGTTGATGGTTAGGGTTAGGGTTAGTGTTATTGTTAGGGTAAGGGTGAGGGTGAGGGTTAGGTTGAGGTTTAGGGTTAGGTTTAGGGTTAGGGTTAGTGTGAGGGTTAGTGTTAGGTTTAGGGTTAGTGTTAGGGTGAGGGTAAGTGTTATGGTGAGGCTTTGGGTTACGGTGAGGGTTATTGTTAGGCTGAGGGTTAGGGATATGTTTATTTTTAGGGTTAGGGTTACGGTTACAGTTTCGGTGAGGGTGAGGGTTAGGCTTAGGTTTAGGATGAGGTTTAGGGTTAGGGTTCGGGTTAGAGTTAGGGTTAGTGTTAGGGTTAGGGTTAGGGTGAGGTTTAGGGTAAAGGTTCGGTTTATGGTAAGGGTGAGGCTTATATTGAGGATTAATGTTAGGTTTAGTGTGAGGTTTAGGGTGAGGATGAGTATCAGGGTTAGGCTGAGGGTGAGTGTTAAGATAAGGTTGAGGGTTCGGGTTAGGGTGAGGGTTAGGGTAAGGTTTTGGGTTATGGTTAGGGTGAGGGTTAGATTGAGGTTTAGGGTTATGGTTAGTGTGAGGTTTAGGGTGAGGATGAGGATTAGGGTTAGGGTGAGGGTGAGGGTTAGAATTAGCGTTAGGGTGATTGTCAGGGTTAGGGTTAGGGTTAGGGTTAGAGTGAGGTTTAAGATTAGGGTGAGGGCTAGGGTTAGTGTGAGAGTTAGTGTTAGGGTTAGGGTTAGTGTTAGGGTGAGGGTATGTTTTAGGTTGAGGGTTAGGTTTAGGGTGAGGGTTATTGTTAGGGTTAGGGTTAGGGTTTCGGTTACTGTGAGGGTGAGGGTGATGGTTAGGGTTAGGGTGAGCTTAAGTGTTAGGGTTATGGTTAGAATTAGGGTTAGTGTGAGGGTGAGGTTTAGGGGTAGAGTTATGTTTAGGTTGAGGTTTAGGGTGAGGTTTAGGGTCAGGGTGAAGTTTAGGGTGGGGGTCACGGTAAGGGTAAAGTGAGTGTTAGGCCAAGTGTGAGGGTTACGGTAAGGGTGAGGGTTAGTGTTAGGGTGAGGGTTAGGGTAAGTGTTAGGGTGAGCGTCAGGGTTAGATTGAGGATTAGTGTTAGGGTTTGTGTGAGGTTTAGGGTGAGGATGAGGGTTAGGCTTAGGGTGAGGGCTAGGAAGAGGGTGAGGGTTAGGGTTAGTGTTCGGGTGAGGTTTAGGGTTAGGGTGATCTTAGGGTTAGTGTGAGGGTTAGTGTTAGGGTTAGGGTGAGTGTTAGGGTTAGGTTTATTGTTAGGGTTAGGGTTAGGGTTACAGTTACGGTGAAGGTAAGGGTGAGGTTTAGGTTTGGGGTTAGGATGAGGTTTATGTTTAGGTTTTGGGTTAGAGTTAGGGTTAGGGCTAGGGTGAGGGTGAGGTTTAGGGTTGGGGTTAGGATGAGGTTTAGGTTTAGGGTTTGGTTTTGAGTTACGGTTAGGGTTAGGGTGAGGGTGAGCTTTAGGGTTAGAGTTAGGATTAGTGTTAGGGTTAGGTTTAGGGTGAGGGGTAGGTTTAGGCTTAGGGTGAGGGTTAGGATGAGGTTTAGGGTTAGGATTAGTGTTGGGGTGAGGGCTATGGTGAGTGTTAGGGTGAGGGTTAGGGTTAAGGATAGGGTTATGTTTAGGATTAGGGTTAGGGTGAGTGTGAGTGTGAGCATTAGGTTTAGACTTTTGGTTAGGGTGACGGTTAGGGCTAGGGTTTGGGTTAGGGTGAGGGTGTGGCTGATTATTAGGGTTAGGTTTAGGATTAGGGTTTGGGTTAGTTTTAGGGTTAGGCTGAGGGTTAGGGTTAGGGTTACTGTATGGGTGAGGGTTAGGGTTAGGTTGAGGGTTAGGGGTAGGTTTAGGCTGAGGGTTAGTTTGGGGGTGAGGAATATGTTTTGGGTTATGGTTAGTGTTTGGGTTAGGATGAGGGTTAGGATGAGGATTAGGGTTAGGATTAGGGTGAGGGCTAGGGTGAGGGTGAGGATTAGGGTTAGGCTCAGGCTTAGGCTTAGGCATAGGGTTAGGCTGAGGGTGAGGGTGAAGGTGAGGGTTAGTGTTAGGTTGATGGATAGGATTAGGGTTAGGGTGAGTGTTAGGATGAAGGTTAGGGTTAGGGTGAGGGTTAGGATGAGGGTGATGGTAAGAGTTAAGCTGAGGGTTAGGCTGAGTGTGAGTGTCCCCCTCAGGGTGAGGGTTACTATTAGTGTGAGGGTTAGGATAAGGGTTATGGTGAGGGTTAGGGTGAGGTTGAGGGTTATATTGAGGATTATGGTTATGTTTAGTGTGATGTTTAGGGTGAGGATGAGGGTTAGGGTTAGGGTGAGGGTTAGGGTTTGAATTAGGGTTAGGGTAAGGGGTAGGGTGAGGGTGAGGGTTAGGGGTAGGGTGAGGTTTAGGGTTAGGGTGAGAGTTAGGGTTTACAGTTAGGGTTAGTGTTAGTGTTAGGGTTAGGGTAAGCTTGAGGGTAAGTGTTAGGGTGAGTGTTAGGTTTAGGGTGAGGGTCATGGTTAGGGTGAGGGTTAGGTTTAGTTTTAGGGTTATTGTTAGGTTTCGGGTTAGGGTTACAGTGAGGGTGAGGGTGAGGGTTATGGTTAGGGTGAGGTTTAGGGTTAGGATTAGGGTTTGAATTAGGGTTAGGTTGAGTGTGAGGTTTAGGTTTAGAGTTAGGGTTAGGGTGAGGCTGAGGGTGAGGGTGTGGGTTAGGGTAAGGATTAGGTTTATGGTTAGGCTTAGTTTTATTGTAAGGGTTAGGGTTATGGTTACGGTTAAGGTAAGGGTTAGGGTTAAGGTGTAGGTTATGGTGAGGGTTAGGTTTAGGTTTAGGGTGAGGGTTAGGTGAGGGTGACGGTTAGTGTTAGGTTGAGGGTTAGGTTTAGGGTGAGGGTTAGGGTTAGGATTAGGGTTAGGCTGAGGGCTAGGGTGAGGTTTAGGTTTAGTGTGAGGTTTAGTGTTAGGGTTAGGCTTAGTGTTAGGCTGAGGGTAAAGATTAGGTTGAGGGTTAGGGATAGGTTTAGGTTTAGGGTGATGTTAAGTGTTAGTGTGAGGGTTAGGGTCAGGGTGAGTGTTAGGGTTAGCATTATCGTTAGGGTGAGGGTTATTGTGAGGGTTAGGGTAAGGTTAGGGTGAGAATTAGGGTTAGGGTGAGGGTTAGGTAGAGTGTGAGGGTAAGGGTAAGTGTGAGGGTTAGGGTGAGTGTAAGGATTATGGTAAGGGTGTGGGTTAGGGTGAGGGTTAGGTTTAGGTTTACAGTAAGGGTGAGGGTTAGGGTGAGTGTTAAGTTTGGGGTTAGGGATAGGCTGACGGTGAGATTGAGGTTTGGAATCAGGGTGAGCGTTAGGTTTAGGGTGAGGGTTAGGATTAGGATTAGGGTTAGGGTGAGGGCTAGGGTGAGGGTGAGGGTTAGGGTTAGGGATAGGGTTAGGGTGAGGGTTAGAGTTAGGCTGAGGATTAGGGTTAGTGTAACGCTTAGTTTTAGTGTTAGGTTTAGTGTTAGGGTGAGCACAAATTTTAGGGTTAGGATTAGGGTTAAGTTGAGGGTGAGGGTTAGGTTAAGGGTGAGAGCTAGGGTTAGGGTGTGGGTGAAGGTGAGGGTTAGGATAAGGGTTAGGTTTAGGGTTATTTTTTTGGTGTAGGGTTAGGTTTATGGTTACGTTAAGGGTGAGGATGAGGGTGAGGGTTAGGGTTAGGGTGATGTTTAGGGTTTGGGTTAGGCTTAGGTTTATGGTTAGGATGAGATTTATGGTGAGGGGTAGGGTTAAGGTTAGGTTTAGGGTAAGGATTTGTGTGAAAGTTAGGGTTAGGGTGAGGGTTAGGTTGAGGATTAAGGTTTGGATTAGGGTTAGGGTGAGAGTGAGTGTTAGGGTGAGTTTAAGGGTTAGCTTAGGGTTAGGGTTATGGTGAGGGTTAGTGTGAGGGTAAGGGTTAGGTTGAGGGTTAGGCTTAGTGTGAGGTTTAGGGTGAGGTTGAGAGTTAGTGTTAGGGTTAGGGTGAGGTTAAGGTTTAGGGTGAGGTTTAGGGTGAGGGTGAGTGTTAGGGTTAGCATTAGGGTTAGGGTGAGTTTTAGTGTGAGTGTTTTGGTTAGGTTAGGGTGAGGTTTTGGGTTAGTGTGAGGGTTAGGGTCAGGGTAAGGTCAGGGTAAGGGTGAGGTTTTTGGTGAGCGTGAGGTTACGGAAAGGGAGATGTTTAGGGTTAGGTTGAGGATTAGGGTTAGGGTTAGGAAAAGGGTTAGTGTGAGGGGTAAGGTGAGGGTGAGGATTAGGATTAGTGTTAGGTATAGGTTGAGGTTGACATTTAGACTGAGGTTTAGGTTTAGTGTGAGGGTTGGTATTAGGGTTAGGCTTAGTGTTAGGGTGAGGTTAAGGATTACGGTGAGGGTTAGGTTTAGGTTGTGCGTTAGGTTTAGGGTGAGGGTTGGGTTAGGGTTAGGGTAAGGATAAGGGTTAGGTTTAGGGCTAGTTTTAGGGTTATTCAGGGTTTTGGTGAGGTTTAGGGTTAGGGATAGTGTAAGGGTTAGGGTTAGGGTTAGTTTGAGGATTAGGGTGAGGGTTAGCGTGAGGGTTAGGGTTAGTGTGAGGGTTAGGGTTAGGCTGAGGGTTAGGGTGAGGGTGAGAGATAGGGTTAGGGTTAGTGTTAGGGTTAGAGTTATGATGAGGGTGAGGGTTAGGGTTAGGATTAGGGTTAGGGAGAGGTTTGGGGTTAGGTTTACGGTTAGGATGAGTTTTAGGGTGAGGGGTAAGTTTAGGTTTAGGGTTAAGTTTAGGTTAGGGTGAGGGTGAGGATAAGGTTTAGGCTGAGGGTTAGGGTGAGGGTTAGGGTTAGGAATAGGGTTAGGGATAGGGTGACTGTTAGCTTGAGGGTTAGGTTTAGGGTTAAGGTTAAGGTTTCGGGTGAGGGTTAGGGTTCAGTTTAGGGGTAGGTTAAGGGTTTCGTGTTTGGGTTAGGGTTAGGGTTAGGGTGAGGTTTAAGGTGAGGGTGAGGGTTAGGGTTAGGTTTAGGTTTATGGTGTGTTTAAGTGATATCATGAGGTTTAGTGTGGGTGTTAGAGTTATTAGTAGGTTTTGGGTGAGGGTGAGGGCGAGGGTTAGGGTTAGGGTTAGGGTGAGTTTTAGGGTTAGGGTGAGGGTTAGGGTTAGGGTTAGCGTGAGGGTGAGGGTGACGGTGAGGGTTAGGGTTAGTGTTAGGTTGAGGGTTAGGTTTAGTGTGAGGTTTATGGTGAGGATGAGGTTAAGGGTTAGGGTGAGGGTTAAGGTAAAGGTGAGGGTTAGATTTAGGGTTAGTATTAGGATGAGGGTTAGGGTGAGGGTTAGGGTTAGGTTTAGGGTTAGGGTGAGGGTGAGGGTTAGGGTTAGGTTTAGGGTGAGGGGGAGGGTTAGGGTAAGGGTTAGGGTGAGGGCTAGGGTGCGTATTAGGGTTAGGGTGAGGTTTAGGGTTAAGGTGAGGCTTAGGGTTAGGGTTACATTGAGTTTGGTGTGAAGGTGAAGTTTAGGATGAGGGATAGGATTAGGTTGAGGGTTAGGGTTAGCCTTAGGGTGAGGGTTAGGGTTAGGTTTAGGTTGTGGTTTGGGGTGAGGGGTAGGTTTAGGTTTAGGGTTAGGGTTAGGTTTAGTGAGAGGGTTACGGTTAGGGTTAGGATGAGTGTGAGGTTAAGGGTTATGGTGAGGGTTATGATGAGGTTGATCATTAGGATTAGGATTAGGGGTGGGGTTAGGGTAAGTCTGAGCATGAGGGTGTGGGTGCGGTCAGGTTTACGGTTAGGGTTACTTTTAGGGTGAGGGCTAGGGTGAGGGTGAGGGTTAATGTGAAGGTGAGGGTGAGGGTGAGGGTCTTTGTTAGATAATCATTAGGGTTAGGGTGAGGATTAGGTGAGAGTGAGGGTGAGGGTGAGTGTGAGCTTTCGGGTTAGGGTGTGGGTGAGTGAGGGTTAGGGTGAGGGTTCAGGTGATGGTGAGAGTTAGGGTAAGGTTGAGAGTTAGGGTTAGGTTTAGGGTTAGAGTTAGGTTTAGGGTTAGAGTTAAGGTGAGGGTTCGGGTGAGGGGTACTGTTAAGGTTAGGGTGATCATTAGGTTTAATGTGATGGTTAGGGTTAGGGTGAGGATAAAGTAAGGGTGACGGTTAGGGTGAGGGTGAGGGTTAGGGTTACTGTTAGGGTGAGGGTTAGGCTTAGCTTTAGTGTTAATGTGAGGGTGAGGGTGAGGGTTAGTGTTAGGCTTAGGGTTAAGGTGAGGGTGAGGGTGAGGATGAGGTTTAGCTTGAGGGTTAGGGTTAGGGTGAGGGTTAGGTTTAGGCTTCAGGTTATTGTTAGGGTTAGGTTTAGGGTTAGGGTGAGGATGAGGGTGAGGGTGAGGGTGTGGGTTAGGGTTAGGGTTAGGTTTAGGGTGAGGGTGAGGGTTAGAGTTAGGGTGAGGGGTAGGGATAAAGTTACGGTGAGGGTTAGGGTTAGTGTGAAGGTTAGGGTTAGGGTTCGGGTTAGGGTGAGGGTTAGGTTGAGGGTTAGGGTTTGGATTAGGGTTAGGGTGAGAGTGTGGATTAGGGTGAGGTTAAGGGTTAGCTTAGGGTTAATGTTAGGGTGAGGGTTAGGGTGTGGGTAAGGATTAGTGTGAGAGTTAGGCTTAGGGTGGGGTTTAGGGTGAGATTGAGGGTTAGGGTTAGGCTTAGGGTGAGGTTAAGGTTTAGGGTGAGGTTTAGGGTGAGGGTGAATGTTAGGGTTAACATTAGGGTTAGGGTGAGGTTTAGTGTGAGTGTTTTATTTAGGTTAGGGTGAGGTTTTGGGTTAGTGTGAGGTTAAGGGTGAGGGAAAGGTAAGGGTAAGGGTGAGGTTTTTAGTGAAGGTGAGGGTTACAGAAAGGGAGAGGGTTGGGTTAGGGTGAGGGTTAGGTTTAGGGTTAGGAAAAGAGTTAGTGTGAGGGATAAGTGAGGGTGAGGATTAGGGTTAGGGTTACGTTTAGGTTGAGGGTTAGGTTTAGGCTGAGCGGTAGGGTTAGTGTGAGGGTTGGTGTTAGGGTTATACTTAGTGATTGGGTCAGGGTAAGGTTTAGGGTGAGGGTTAGATTTAGGGTGAGGGTTAGGGTTAGGGTGAGGGTTTGGGTTAGCGTTAGGGTAAGGGTAAGGTTTAGGGTTAGGTCTAGGTTTAGGGTTATTGAGGTTTAGCGTTAGTTTTAGTTTAAGTGTTAGGGTTATGGTTAGTGTGAGGATTAGGGTTAGGGTGAGGGTGAGGGTGAGGGTGAGAGTTAGGGTTAGGGTTAGGGTTAGAGTTATGATGAGGGTGAGGGTTAGGTTTAGGATTAGGGTTATTGAGAGGTTTTGGGTTAGGTTAAGGGTTAGGATGAGGGTTAAGGTGAGGGCTAAGGTTAGGTTTAGGTTGAGGTTAGATTTATTGTGAGGTTTAGCATTAAGGTTAGGGTTAGGGTGACGGTGAGGATAAGGTTTAGGGTGAGGGTTAGGGTGAGGATTAGGGTTAGGGATAGGGTTAGGGTTATGGTGACTATTAGCTTGAGGGTTAGGTTTAGGGTTAGGGTTAAGGTTTCTGGTGAGGGTTAGGGTTCAGTTTAGGTTTAGGTTAAGGGTTTCGTGTTTGGGTTAGGGTTAGGGTTAGGGTGAGGTTTAGGGTGAAGGTGAGGGTTAGGTTTAGGTTTATGGTGTGGGTAAGTGATAGTGTGAAGGTTAGGGTGAGTGTTAGAGTTAGCAGTAGGGTTGGGGTGAGGATGAGGGTTAGGGTTAGGGTTAGCGTGTTTTAGGGTTAGGGTGAGGGTTAGGGTTAGGGTGAGCGTTAAGGTTAATGTGAGGGTTAGGTTTAGGGTGAGGATAAAGTAAGGGTGAGGGTTAGGGTGAGGGTGAGTGTTAGGGTTACTGTTAGGGTGAGGTTTAGTTTTAGGTTTAGTATTAAGGTGAGGGTAAGTGTGAGGGTTAGGGTTAGGCTTAGGGTTAAGTTGAGGTTGAGGGTGAGGGGCAGGGCTAGCTGTGAGGGTTAGGGTTAGGGTAAGGGTTAGGTTTAAGGTTAAGGTTAGGGTTATTGTTAGGGTAAGGGTTAGGGAGAAGATGAGGATAAGGGTGAGTGTGAAGTTTAGGGTTAGGATTAGGGTTAGGGTGAGCCTGTGGGTGAGGGTGAGGGTTAGGGTGAGGTTTAGGCTAATGGTTGGGGTAAGGCTTAGGTTTAGGGTGATTTTTAGGGTGAGGGTAAGGGTGAGGGTGAGGGTTTGGTTGAGCGTTGGAATTAGGGTTAGGGTGAGGTTGAGTGTTAGGTTGAGTGTTAGGGTTAGGTTTAGGGTGAGGGTGAATGTGAGGGTTAGGTTTAGGGTTAATGTTAGGCTTAGGTTAACCTGAGGGTGAGGGAGAGTGTGAGGGTTAGGGTTAGGGTGATTGTGAGGGTTAGGTTTAGGGTTAGTGTGAGGTGTAAGGTGAGGGTTAGGGTTAGAATTAGGGTTAGGGTTAGATTTAGAGTTCGGGTTAGGCTGAGTGTGAGTGTGAGGGTTAGGGTTAGGGTTAGGCTTATGCTTAGGTTTAGGCTGAAGTTGAGGGTGAGGGTAAGACTGAGAGGTAAGGTGTGTGTTAGGGTTAGGTTTAATGTAAGGGTTAGGGTGAAAGTGAGTGTTAGGGTGCGGTTGAGGGTTAATGTTACGGTTAGAGTTAGGGTCAGGGTTAGGTTAAGGGTTAGGTTGAGACTTAGGATGATGGGTAGGGTTAGGGTTAGGGTGAGGTTTAGGGTTAGTTTGAGGGTTAGGGTTAGGGATAGGGTGAGGGTTAGGATGAGGGTTAGGGTGAGGGTAAGGTTTAGGGTGAGGGTTAGTGTGAGTGTCAGGGTTAGGGTTAGGGTTAGTGTTAGGGTGAGGGTGAGGTTTAGGTTTACAGTTAGGGTTTGGGATAGGGTTAGGTTCAGGGTTCGGGAGACGGTTAGGATGAGGGTTAGGATGAGGGTTAGGGTTAGGGTGAGGGTTAGGTTTAGGGTGAGGATAAGTGTGAGGTTGAGGTTTAGGGTTAGGGTTAGGGCTAGAGGTAGGATGAGGGTTATTGTTAGTGTTAGGATTAGGTTTAGAGATAGGATTAGGATGAGGGTTAGGGTAAAGTTTAGGGTTAGGGTTAAAGGTTAGGGTGAGGGTTAGGGTCAGGGTGAGGGTTAGGGTGAGTGTGAGGGTTAGAGTTAGCATTAGGTTTAGGGTGAGGTTTAGGGTTAGGTTTAGGTTTAGGGTGAATGCTAGGGTGTCGGTGAGGGCTAGGGTTAGGGTGAAGGTGAGGGTTAGGTTTAGGGTTAAGCTGAGGGTTTGGGTGAGGTATAGGGTTAGGAGTAGTGTTAGGTTTAGAGTTAGGTGACTGATAGGGTTAGGTTTAGGGTGAGGGTTAGGGTGAGGATGAGGGTGAGTGTTAGGGTGAGGGTGAGGATTTGGGAAAGTATGAGGTTTAGGGTTTGGCTGAGGGTTAGGGTTGGGTGAGTGTTAGGGTGACAGTGAGGGTTAGGGTTAGGGTTGGGTTTAGGGTTAGGCTGAGGGGTAGGGTGAGTGGTAGGGTTAGGGTTAGGGTGAGGGATAGAGTTAGTGTGAGGGTAAGGGTTAGGGTGAGGTTTAGGGTTACATTGAGGGTTCATGTTAGGTTTAGGCTTAGTGTTAGGGGGAGGGTAAGTTTTAGGTTGAGGGTTAGGTTTAGGGTGAGGTTTAGGGTTAGTATGAGGGTTAGGGCTAGATTGAGGTTAAGGATGGGGGTTAGGGTTAGGGTGATGTTTAGGGTGAGGGTGAGTGTTAGGGTGAGGGTGAGATTTCACTTGAGGGTTTGGGTTAGGGTTAGGGTGAGGTTGAGGGTGAGGGTGAGACTTAGGGTTAGGTTTAGTGTGACAGTGAGTGTGAGGATTAGCATAGTGTTAGGCTTAGGTTTAGGGTTAGGCTGAGGATGACTGTGAGCATGATGGTTAGGGTTAGGGTGAGGCTTAGGGTTAGGGTGAGGGTTAGCGTTAGTGTTAGGGTTAGGTTTAGGTTGGAGGTTAGGTTTAGGGTGAGGGTTAGCTTTAGGGGTAGGGTTAGGTTGAGGGGGAGGGGGAGGTTTAGGTTTAGGATTAAGTTTAGGATGAGCCTGTGGGTGAGGGTGAGGTTTAGGGTTAGGTTGAGGGTTAGGCTAAGGTTTAGGGTGAGGGTTAGTTTTAGGTTGATGTTTAGGTTGAGGGTTTGGGTTAGGGTTAGGGTGAGTGAGAGGGTTAGGATTAGTGTTTGGGTTAGGTTTAAGGTGAGGGTGAGTGTGAGCATTAGGTTTAGGGTTATTGGTAGGCTTAGGTTTAAGCTGAGGGTGAGGGTGAGTGTGAGGGTTAGGGTTATTTTGAGTGTGAGCATTAGGGTTAGGTTTTGGGTGAGGTTGAGAATGAGAGTTAAGTTGAGGTTTAGGGTTTGGGTTAGGGTGACGGTTAGATGAGGTTGAGGGTTAGAGTTAGGGTGTGGGTTAGGGTTAGGGTGTGGGTGAGGGTTAGCGTTAGGGTGAGCGTTAGGGTTTGAGTGCGGATTAGGGTGAGGGTTAGGGTTAGGGTGATGTTTAGGGTGAGGTTGAGGGTTGGTTTTAGGATTTGCGTTAGGTTTAGGGTGAGGTTGAGCGTGAGGGTGAGGCTTAGGGTTAGAGTTAGGGTGAGGGTGACTGTGAGGGTTAGGGTTAGGGTTAGGCCTTAGGCTAAGTGTTAGGCTGAGTTTGAGGGTGAGGGTGATGGTTAGGGTTATGGTGAGAGTTAGGGTTAGGGTTAGGGTGAGGGATAGGGATAGTGTGGGGGTTAGGGTTAGGGTGAGCCTTAGGGTTACTGTGAGGGTTCATGTTAGGTTTAGGCTTAGTGTTAGGGAGAGGGTAAGTGTTAGGTTGAGTGTTAGGTTTAGGGTGAGGTTTAGGGTTAGTATGAGGGTTAGGGCTAGTGTGAGAGTAAGGTTCAGTGTTAGGGTTAGGGTAATGTTTAGGGTGAGGGTGAGCATTAGGATGAGGGTGAGGGTGAGGATTCAGTTGAGGGTTTAGGTTAGGGTTAGGGTTTGGTTGAGACTTAGGGTTAGGTTTAGGGTCAGGGTGAGTTTGAGGTTTAGGGTTAGGGTTAGGCTTAGGTTTACGGTTAGGCTGAGTCTGACTGTGAGCTTCAGGGTTAGGGTTACGGTGACCATTAGTGTTAGGCTTAGGGTGAGGGTAAGGATTGGGGTGAGTGTTCGGGTTTGGGTGAGGGTTAGCGTTAGGTTTAGGGTTTGGGTTAGGTTGGAGGTTAGTGTTAGAGTGAGGGTTAGCATCAGGGGTAGGGTTAGGTTGAGGGTAAGGGTGAGGGTTTGGGTTAGGATTAGGTTTAAAGTGAGCCTGAGTGTGAGGGTCAGGGTGAGGGTTAGGGTTAGGGTGAGGGTTAGGCTAAGGTTAGGGTGAGTGTTATGTTTAGGGTGATGTTTAGGTTGAGGGTGAGGGTTAGAGTTAGGGTGAGGGTGAGGCTTCGGTTGAGGGTTTGGGTTAGGGTTAGGTTGAGGGTGATGGTGAGTGAGAGGGTTAAGTTTAGAGTTAGAATTATGTTTAGGGTGAGGGTGAGTGTGGGAGTTAGGGTTAGGTTTATTGTTAGGCTTAGGTTTAAGCTGAGGGTGAGGGTGATTGTCATGGTTAGGGTTATGTTGAGTGAGAGCATTAGGGTTAGTTTTAGGGTGAGGTTGTGGTTGAGGGTTAGGGCAAGGGTTAGGGTTTGGGTTAGGATGAGGGTTAGATGAGGGTGAGGGTTAGGGTTAGGGTGAGGGTTAGGGTGAGGGTGAGGGTGAGGGTTAGCTTTAGGGTGAGGGTAGGGTTATCGTGCGGATTAGGGTTAGTGTTAGGGTTATGGTGATGTTTATGGTGAGGGCAAGGGTTGATTTGAGGGTATGCGTTAGGTTTAGAGTGCGGTTGAGGGTGAGGGTGAGGCTTAGGGTTAGGGTTAGGTTGAGGGTGACACTGAGGGTTTGGGTTAGGGTTAGGGTGAAGGTTAGGGTTAGGGTTAATGATAGTGTGATATTTAGGGTGAGGTTTAGTGTGACAGTTAGTGTTAGGTTTAGGCTTAGTGTTAGAGTGAGTGTAAGGGTTAGGTTGAGGGTTAGGGTTAGTGATAGGTTGAGGGTTGGGATGAGGGTTAGGGTGAGGGAAAGGTTTACTGTGAGGGTTATGGTGAGTGTGAGGGTTAGGGTTAGGGATAGGGTTAGAGTGAGGGTGAGGTTTAGGGTTACGGTAAGGGTTACGGTTAGGGTTAGGTTAAGGGTTAGGGAGAGGGTGAGGATGAGGGTTAGGTTGAGGGTTCGGGTTAGGGTTTGTGTTAGGGTTATGGTGAGGGTGGGGGTGAGGGTGAGAGTGAAAGTTAGGGTTAGATTTAGGATAAGGGTGAGGATTAGGGTTAGGACTAGGGTTAGGTTTATGTTTAGGCTGAGGATGAGTCTGAGGATGTGGGTGAGGATTAGGGTTAGGTTGAGTGTTAGAGTTAGGGTTAGGGTGAGGGTTTGGGTTAGTGTTCAGTTTAGGATGAGAATTAGTTTGAGGGGTAGAGTTACAGTTAGAATGAGCGTTAGGTTTAGCATTAGGGTTAGGGATAGGGTTTGTTTACGGTGAGGTTTAGGATGAAGGTTAGGGTTAGGTTTAGGTTTTTAGTGAGGGTTAGAGTGCAGGTTATGGTTAGAGTTAGGGTTAGGGTGAGGGTTAGGGTCAGGGTGAGGGTTATTGTTAGGGTTAGATTTCCGGTGAGAGTAAGGGTTAGCGTGAGGTTAAGGGTGAGTGTGAGGGTTGGAGTTAGCATTAGCGTTAGGGAGAGGTTTAGGGTGAGGGTTAGGGTTAGGTTTAGGGTTAGGGTGAGGTGAGGGTGAGGGTGATTGTGAGGTTTATGGTTAGGGTGAGATATAGGTTTAGCATGAGGATTAGGGTTAGGGTTAGGGTGAGGGTTAGCATGAGGGTGACAGTGAGGCTTAGGTTTTGGGTGAGGGTGAGTGTGAGGGTTAGGCTAAGGGTTAGGGTTAGGGTTAGTGTGAGGGTGAAGTTGAGGGTTAGTGTTATTAATCGCGTTAGGTTTAAAGTTTGGCTGAGGGTGAGCGTCACGGTGAGAGTGACGGTTAGGGTTAGGGTTAGGGTGAGGGTTAGGGTTAGTGTGAGGTTTAGCATGAGCGTAAGGCTAAAGGTTAGGGAGAGGGTCAGGGTTAGGTTTAGGGTTCGGGTGAGGGTTAGGGTGAGGTTTAGGGTTAGGGTTATGGTTAGGGTTAAGGTGAGGGTGAGGGTGAGGGTTAGTGTGAGGGTTAGTGTTAGGGTGAGGGTTATTGTGAGTGTTACGGTTAAGGTGAGGTTGTGGGTTAGGTGAGGTTTAGTATTAGGGTCAGGGTTAGGATATGATTTAAGGTGATGGTAAGTGTTGGGGGGAGGGTTAGGGTTAGGGTGAGGTTTAGGGTGAGGTTTAGGGATAGTGTTAGGGTTAGGGTTAGGGAGAGTTTAAGGGTTAGGTTGAGGGTTAGTGTGAGGGTGAGTGTTAGTGTTAGCATTAGGGTTAGTGTGAGGGTTAGGCTGAGTGTTAGGGTTAGGTTAGGGTCAGGGTTAGGGTTAGGGTGAGGGTTAGGGTTGGGTTAGGGTGAGGGTTAGATGCGGGTGAGGGTTAGGGTTAGGTTGAGGGTTACGTTTAGGGTGAGGGTTATGGTTAGGATTAGGGTTAGGGTGAGGGCTAGGGTGAGGGTGAGGGTTAGGGTTAGGGTGAGGCTTAGGGTTAGGTTGAGGGTTAGGTTTAGTGTGAGGGTTAGGGTGTGGGTAAGGTTAAAGTTTAGGGTGAGGGTGAGTGTTAGAGTAAGGGTTAGGGTGACGGTTAGGGTGAGGTTTAGGTTTAGGTTTATGGTTAGGGTTAGCATTAGGGTGAGCCTGAGGTTGACAGTGAGGCTTAGGGTGAGTGTGAGGGTGAGTGTGAGCGTTAGGCTTAGGGTTAGTGTGAGGGTGAAGGTGAAGGTTAGTGTTAGGAGTAGGGTTAGATTTACATTTAGGCTGAGGGTGATTGTCAGGGTGTGGGTAACTGTTAGGTTTAGGGTTAGGTTGAGGTTTAGGGTTACTGTGAGGGTTAGGGTGAGGGTAAGGTTAAAGGTTAGGGTGAGGGTTAGGCTTAGGGTTAGGTTGAGGGTTAGGTTGAGGATGAGGGTGAGTGTTAGAGTGAGTGGTAGGGTGAGGTATAGGGTTAGGGTTAGGGTTAGGGTGAGGGTTAGGGTTAGTGTGAGGCTTAGGTTTAGGGTTAGGTTTAGGGTTACTGTGAGGGTTCATATTAGGTTTATGCTTAGTGTTAGGGTGAGGGTAAAGGGTAGGTTGAGGGTTAGGTTTAGGGTGAGGTTTTGGGTTAGAATGAGGGTTAGGGCTAGGGTGAGGTTTAGGGTGAGCGTTCGGGTTGGGTGATGTTTAGGGTGTGGGTGAGGGTTAGGGTGAGTGTGAGAGTGAGGCTGAGTGTTCATTTAAGGGTTTGAGTTAGGGTTAGGGCGAAGTTGATGATGAGGGTGAGACTTAGGGTTAGGTTTAGTGTGAGGGTGAGTGTGAGGGTTAGGGATAGGGTTAGGCTTAGGTTTAGAGTTATGCTGAGGGTGACTGTGAGCGTGAGGGTTATGGTTAGCGTGAGGGTTAGTGTTAGGGTGAAGGTAAGGGTTGGGGTGAGTGTTAGGGGTACGGTGAGGGTTATCGTTAGGTTTAGGGTGAGGGTTAGGGTTAGGTTGGAGGTTAGGGTTAGGGTGAGGGTTAGCGTTAGGGTTAGGGTTAGGGTTAGGTTGGAGGTTAGGGTTAGGATGTGGGTTAGCATTAGGGGTAGGGGTAGGGGTAGGTTGAGGTTGAGGTTGAGGGTTAGGGTTAGGATTAGGTTTAGGGTGAGGGTGAGGGTGAGGGTGAGGGTTAGAGTTAGGGTGAGGGTTAGGCTAACTGTTAGGGTGAGGGTTAGGTTTAGGGTGATGTTTAGGTGGAGGGTGAGAGTTAGGTTGAGGTTGAGGGAGAGGGTTCGGTTGAGGATTTGGGTTAGGGTTAGGTTGAGGGTGAGGGTGAGTGAGAGCGTTAGATTTATGGTTAGGATTAGGTTTAGGGTGATGCGGACTGTGAGGGTTAGGGTTGGGGTTATTATTAGGCTTAGGTTTAAGCTGAGGGTGAGTGTGAGTGTGACCGTTAGTGTTATGTTGAGTGTGAGCATTAGGGTTAGGGTTAGGGTGAGGGTGAGGTTGAGGGTTAGGGTGAGGGTTAGGGTGTGCGTTAGGTTGAGGGTTAGATGAGTATGAGGGTTAGGGTTAGGGTGAGGGTTAGGGTTCGGGTTCGGGTGAGGTTTAGCATTAGGGTGAGGGTTAGGGTTATGCTGCGGATTAGGGTGAGGATTAGTGTTAGGGTGATGTTTAGGGTGAGGTTAAGCGTTAGGTTGAGGGTGAGGGTGAGTGTTGGTTGGAGAGTTTGCATTAGGTTTAGAGTGAGGTTGAGGGTGAGGGTGAGGCTTAGGGTTAGGGTTAGGGTGAGGGTGACTGTGAGGGTTAGGTTTAGGGTTAGGCTTAGTCTGAGGGTTAGGCTGAGGGTGAGGTGAGGGTTAGGGTTAGGGTCAGGGTTATTTTTAGGGTGAGGGTTAGTGTTAGGTTTAGGATTAGTGTTACAGTGAGTGTAAGGGTTTGTTTGAGGGTTAGGGTTAGGGATCGGGTGAGGGTTAGGGTGAGGGTTAGGGTGAGGTGAGGTGAGGGTGATTGTGAGGTTTTTGGTTAGGGTGAGAGATAGGTTTAGGGTGAGGGTTAGTGTTAGTGTTAGGGTGAGGTTGAGCGTGAGGGTGACAGTGAGGCTTAGGGTGAGGGTGAGGGTGAGGGTTAGGGTTAGGGTTAGTTTTAGGGTGAGGGATAGGGTGAAGTTTAGGGTTAGGGTTACGGTTAGGGTTAGGGTGAGGGTGAGGGTTAGGATTAGGGTGAGGGTTATTGTTAGGGTTAGGGTTAAGGTTACGGTTAATGTGAGGTTGCGGGTGAGGTGAGGTTTAGCGTTAGGGTTAGCGTTAGAGTGAGGGTTAGGTTGAGGGTAAGTGTTGGGGTGAGGGTTAGGGTTAGGGTGAGGGTTAGGGTTTGGGTTAGGGTGAGGGTTAGATGAGGGTGTCGGTTATGTTTACGTTGAGGTTTAGGCTTAGGGTGAGTGTTATGGTTAGGATTAGGGTTAGGTTGAGGGCTAGGATGAGGGTGAGGGTTTGGGTGAGGGTTAGGGTTAGGGTTAGGGTGAGGGTTAGGGTTAGGGTGAGGGTTAGGGTTAGTGTGAGGGTTAGGGTGAGGGTAAAGTTAAAGGTTAGGGTGACGGTGAGGGTTAGGGTTAGGTTTAGGGTGAGGGTTAGGGTGAGGGTGAGTGTGTGGGTTAGGGTTAGGATTAGGGTTAGGGTGAATTTTATGATGTCGGTGAGGGATAGGGTTAGGTTGAAGGTGCGGGTTAGTTTAGGGTTAAGCTCAGGATTTCGGTGAGGTTTAGGGTTAGGAGTACTGTTAGGTTTAGTGTTAGTCTGAGGGTGAGGGTGAGGGTGACTGATAGGGGTAGGTTTAGGGTGAGGGTTAGGGTGAGGATGAGGGTGAGTGTTAGAGTGACGGTGAGGGATCGGGAGAGTGTGAGGGTTAGCGTTTGGGTGAGGGTTAGGGTTGGGTGACTGTGAGAGTGAAGGTGAGGGTGAGGGTTATGGTTTAGTGTTAGAGTGAGGGTTAGGGTGAGTGGTAGGGATAGGGTTACGGTTAGGGTGAGGGTTAGGGTTAGTGTGAGGGTTAGGGTTAGGGTGAAGTATAGGGTTACTGTGAGAGTTCATGTTAGGTTTAGGCTTAGTGTTAGGGTGAGAGTAAGGGTTAGGTTGAGGGTTAGTTTTAGGGTGAGGTTTAGGGTTAGTATGAGTGTTAGGGCTAGGGGGAGGGTTAGGGTGAGGGTTAGGATTAGGATTTGGGTTAAATTGAGGGTGAGTGTGAGTGTGTGGGTTAGGGATAGGGTTAGGCTGAGGGTGACTGTGAGCGTGATGGTTAGGGTTAGGGTGAGGGTTAGGTTTAGGGTGAGGGTTAGCGTTAGGGTTAGGGTGAAGGTTAGATTTAGGTTGGAGGATAGGGTTAGGGTGAGGGTTAGCGTTAGGGGTAGGGTTAGTTTGAGGGTGAGGGTGACTGTTAGGGTTGGGATTAGATTTAGGGTGAACCTGAGGGTGAGGGTGAGGGTGAGCGTTAGGTTTAGGGTCAGGGTTAGGCTAAGGTTCAGGGTGAGGGTTAAGTTTACCGAGATGTTTAGGTTGAGGTTTAGGGTGAGGGTGAGGGTTCGGGTTCGGTTGAGGGTTTGGGAAAGGATTAGCGTGAGGGTGAGGGTGAGGGTGAGTGAGAGGGTTAAGTTTAGGTTTAGGATTAGGTTTAGGGTGAGGGTGAGTGTGAGGGTTAGGGTTATGGTTATTGTTAGTCTTAGGTTTATGCTGAGGGTGAGAGAGATTGTGAGGGTTATGGTTAAGTTGAGTGTGTGCATTAGGGTTAGGAATAGGGTGAGGGGTAGGGTCAGGGTTAGGGTTAGGGTTAGGGTGGTGGTTAGAGTTAGGGATAGGGTTAGGGTTAGAGTTATGGTTAAAGTGAGGGTTACTGTGAGGGTGACCAATAGGGTTAGCGTTATGGTAAGGGATAGGGTGAGGGTGAGGGTGAGGGTTATGATGAGGGTTAGTGACAGGGTTGGGCTAGGGGTTAGGGTTCGGGATAGGTTAGGGTGAGGGTTAGGGTGAAGGTTAGGATGAGAGCGAGGTTTAGGGTAATCGTGAGTGTTAGAGTGATGGTTAGAATGAGGATTAGGTTTAGGGTTAGGCTTAGGGTGAAGTTGAGGGTTAGAGTTTGGGTGAAGGTGAGCGTTAGTGTTATGTTTAGGGTTAACCTTAGGTTGAGGGTGAGGGTTAGGATTAGGGTTAGGGTTAGGATGAGGGTTAGGGTTATTGTTAGGGTTAGGGTGACGGTTAGGGTAAGGGTAAGGGTTAGGGTTAGGGTGAGGTTAAGGATTAGGGTGAGGGTGATGGTTAGTGTTAGGTTTAGGGTGAGGGTGAGGGTCAGGGTTAGGGTTAGGTTTAGGATGAGTGCTAGGTTGAGGGTTAGGGTTAGGTTTAGGGTGAGATTAAGGGTTAGTGTGATTGTTACGGTTAGGCTTAGGGTGAGGGTAAGGGTTAGGGTGAGGGTTAGGGTGAGGGTGAGGATTAGGGTAAGGTTTAGAGTTGTGGTGAGGGTTAGGTTGAGGGTTAGGTTTTGGTTGATGGTTAGGGTGAGGCTGAGATTTATGGGGTGGGTTAGGGTTAGGGTTAGGGTTAGTGTTAGGGTGAGTGTTAGTGTGACGGTAAGTGTTAGTGTGAGTGTTAGGGTTAGGGTTAGGGTGAGGGTTAGGGTTAGGATTAGGGTGAGGTTAAGGGTTATTGTGAGTATTAGGGTTAGGTTGAGGGTTAGAGTGAGGGTGAGGATTAGGGTTAAGGTTAGGCTGAGGGTGAGGGTGAGGGTTAGGGTTAGGGTTTGGGTTAGAGTTAGGATGAGGGTTAGGGTGAGGAGTATGGTTAGGGTTAGGGTGAGGGTGAGGGTTAGGTTTATCTTTAGGGTTAGGTTTAGGGTTAGGTTGAGGGTGAGGTTGAGGTGAGGGTTAGTATTTGTTTGAGGGTTAGGGTTAGAGTTAGGGTTAGGGTGAGGGTTAGGTTTAGAGTTAGGGATAGGATGAGGTTTATGGTAAGGGGTAGGGTTAGGTTTACGGTGAGGGTTAGGGTTAGTGTGAGGGTTAGGGTGAGGTTGAGGGTTAGGGTTAGGCTTAGAGTGAAGGTGAGGGTGAGGTTTAGGGTTGGGGTTATGGTTAGGATTACGTTTGAGTGATAGGGTGAGGGTTAGGGTTAATATTAGTGTTAGGGTGAGGGTGAGGGTTAGGGTTAGGATTAGGGTGAGGTTCAGGGTTATTGGGAGTGTTAGGATTAGTTTGAGTGTTAGGGTGAGGGTGAGGGTTAGGATTAGGCTTAGGCTGAAGGTGAAGGTGAGGTTTAGGGTTAGGGTTTGGGTTAGGGTTAGGATGAGGTTTAGCGTGAGGGGTATGGTTAGGGTTAGAGTGAGGGTGAGGGTTAGGTTTAGCTTTAGGGTTAGGGTTAGTGTTAGGCTGAGGGTGAGGGTGAGGGTTAGAGTTAGGGATAGGATGAGGGTTAGGGTTAGGGTTAGGGTGAGGGTGATGGTGAGGTTTAGGGTTATGGTTTTTTTTAGGCTGAGGCTGATGGTGAGGATAAGGGTTAAGGTGAGGGTTAGGTTGAGGTTGAGGGTTAGGGTAAGGGTGAGCTTTAGGGTGAGTGTTAGGATTAGGGTTAGGGTTACGATTAGGTTGAGGGATAGGGTGAGGTTTAGGGTTAATATTAGGTTTAGGGTTAGGGTTAGTGTTAGGGTTAGGTTTAGGGTTAGGGTTAGGGTTAGGGTTAGGTTGTGGGTAAGTGTTAGAGTGAGGGTTAGGATGAGGGTTAAGGTTAGTTTGAGGGTTAGAGTTAGGGTTAGGTTAGGGTGAGGGTAAGGATTAGGGTGAGCTTTAGGGTGAGGGTGAAGGTTAGAGTTAGGATGAGGGTTAGTGATAGTGTGAGGGTTAGAGTTAGGGTTAGGGTTAGGGTGAGGCTAAAGCTTAGGGTTAGGTTTAGGTTGACGGTGAGGGTTAGTGTGAGGTTATTGTTAGGTTTAAGGTTTAAGGTGTAAGGTTTATGGTGAGGTCTAATGTGAGTTTGAGGGTTAGGGTGAGGGTGAGGGTGAGGGTGAGCGTTTCGGTTAGGTAAGGGTTAAGATAAGGGTTAGGGTGAGGATTAGGGTGAGAGTCAGGGATAGGATGAAGTTTAGGGTTAGAGTGATGGTTAGGGTTAGTGTGAGGTTTAGGTTTAGGGTTAGGGTTAGGGTGAGTTTTAGGGTTCCGGTTTCCATTAGGGTTAGGGTCAGGGTTAGGGTGTTTTTGAGGGTTAGCGGTAGGGTTAGGGTTAGGGTTAGCGTGAGGGTTAGGGTTAGGGTTAGGATGAGGGTTAGGGTAAGCGGTAGAGTTAGGGTTAATGTTAGGATTAGGGTGACGGTTAGGGTGAGGTTAAGGATTAGGGTGAGGGTGATGGTTAGTGTTATGTTTAGGGTGATGGTGAGGGTGAGGGTTAGGGTTAGGGTGAGGGTGAGGCTGATGGTGAGGGTTAGGGTTAGGGTAATGGTTAGTGTTAGGGTTAGTTTGAGGATTAGGGTGAGGTTTTGGGTTAAGGTGACCGTTAGGTTTTGACTGAGTGTTAATTTTAGGGTTAGGGTGAGGGTTAGGGTTAGTGGGATGTTTAGGGTGATGGTGAGGCTGAGGGTGAGAGTTCGGGTTCTCGTGAGGGTTAGGGTTTGGGTGAGGGTTAGGGTTAGGCTGAGGGTTAGTGTGAGGTTGAAGGTTAGGGTGAGCATGAGGGGTAGGGTTAGGGTTAGGGTGAGGTTTAGGTTTAGGGTTAGTGTTAGGCGAGGGTTACAGGGAGGGATAGGGTTAGGGTTAGGGTGAGAGTTAGGGTTACTGTGTGGGTTAGGGTTATGGTTAGAGTGAGGGTAAGGTTTAGGGTTAGGTTTAGTGTTAGGGTGAGGATTAGGGTTAGGTTTAGGGTTATGGGGAGAGTTAGGGTGAAGGTTAGGGTTAGGTTTAGGGTTAAGTTTAAGGTGAGGGTTTCGGTGAGGGTTAGGGTTAGGGCTTGGGTGAGGGTAAGGTTTAGAGTGAGGGTGAGGGTTAGGGTTAAGGTTAGGGTGTGGGATAGGATGAGGGTTACGGTTAGGTTTAGGGTGAGGGTAAGTGTTAAGGTGAGGGTTAGGGTGAGGTTGAGTGTTAGGATTAGGGTTAGGGGTAGGGTGAGGGTTAGAGTTATGGTGAGGGTTAGTGTGAGGGTTTTGGTTAGTGTTAGAGTTAGGTCTAGGGTAAGTTTTAGGGTGAGGTTGAGGGTTAGTGTTAGGGTAAGTGTTACGGTAAGGGTAAGGGTTAGGGTTAGGGTAAGGTTTAGGGTGAGGGTTAGGGTGAGTGATAGGGTGAGGGTTAGTTTGAGGGTAAGAGTTGTGGTGAGGTTTAGGGTGAGGGTGAGGGTTAGTGTTAGGGTTAAGATGAGGTTTAGTGTGAGGGTGAGGATTAGGGTTATGGTTAGGGTTAGGGTGAGGTTAGGGTGAGGGTTTTGGTTAGTGTTAGGGTTAGGGTGTGGGTTAGGGTGAGGGTGAGGGTTAGTATTAGGGTAGGGGTTAGGGTTACGGTGAGGGTTAGGGTTTGATTGAGGGTTAGAGTGAGCGCTACGGTGAAGGTGAGTGTTAGCGTTAGGGTTAGGGTGAGAATTGGGGTTAGGGATAGGTTTAGGGTTAGGGTAAAATTTACAGTGAGGGTTAGGGTGAGGGTTAGGCTTAGTTTTAGGGTGAATGTTAGGGTTAGGGGGAAGGTGAGGGATAGGTTTAGTGTGAGGTTTAGTGTTAGGTTTAGTTTTAGGGATAACGTGAGGGTAAGGGTCAGGGTGAGGGTTAGGGTGAGGGTGAGGTTTAGGGTAAGTGTGAGGTTTAGGGTGAGGGTTAGGCGTAGGGGTAGGGGTAGGGTTCGGTTGAGGTTTAGTGTGAGGGTTAGGATTAATGTTAGGGTTAGGATTAGGGTGAGGTTTAGGGTTAGGATTAGGGTGAGGATTAGAGTGATGGTGAGTGTTAGCATGAGGGTTATGCTTAGTGTGAGGGTGACAGTTATGGTTAGGGTTAGGGATAGGATGAGGTTTAGGGTTAGGGAAAAGTTTAAGGTGAGGGTTAGGGTGAGGGTTATGGTTAGGGTTAGGGTGAATGTTAGGGTTAGGGGTAGGCTGAGTGATAGGTTTTTTTGTGAGGTTTAGGGTCAGGATTAGGGTTAGAGTTAAGGTGAGTATAAGGGTTAGGGTGAGGCTTAGGGTGAGGGTGATGGTTAGGGTTAGCATTAGTGTTAGGGTGAGGGTTAGGGTTAGGTTTAGTGTTAGGGATTGGGTTAGGGTGATGGTGAGGGTTAGGGTTAATATTAGGGTTAGTTTGAGGCTTAGCATGAAGTTTAGGTTTAATATTAGGGTTAAGGAAAGGGTGAGGGTTAAGGTTAGGGTTAGTGTGAGGGTTAGAGTTAGAGTGAGGGTTAGATTTAGGGTGAGGGTAAGTGTTAAGGTGAGGGTTAGGGTGAGGGTGATAGATAGGGTTAGAATAAGGGGTAGGGTGAGTTTGAGGTTTATGATTAGGATTAGGGTTAGGGTGAGGGTTCGGGTGACTATTAGGGTTAGGGTTGGGGTGAGTGTGAGTGTGAGGGTTAGGGTGAGAGTGAGGGATAGGGTTGGGTTAGGGATAGAATGAGGGTTAGGGTGAGGGCTAGGCTTAGGGTAAGGGTGAGCTTTATGGTGACGGTTAGGGTTAGAGTTAGGGTTAGGATTAGGTTGAGGGATAGGGTGAGGGTTAGGGTTAATATTAGGATTAAGGTTAGGGTTAGGGTTAGGGCTAGGTTGTGGGTAAGTTTTAGAGTGAGGTTTAGGATGAAGTTTAGGGTTAGTTTGAGGGTTAGAGTTAGTGTTAGGGTTAGGGTGAGGGTAAGGATTAGGGTGAGGTTTAGGGTGAGGGTGAGGTTTAGGGCTAGGATGAGGGTTAGTGTTAGTATGAGGGTTAGAGTTAGGGTTAGGGTTAGGGTGAGGGTAAGGCTTAGGGTTACGTTTAGGGTGACGGTGAGGGTTAGTGTGAGGGTTATTGTTAGGTTTAGGGTAAGGTTTATGGTGAGGTCTAATGTGAGGTTGAGGGTTAGGGTGAGGGTGAGAGTGAGGGTGAACGTTTCGGTTAGGTAACGGTCAAGATTAGGGTTATGGTGAGGATTAGGGTGAGGGTCAGGGATAGGATGAAGTTTAGGGTTAGAGTGATGGTTAGGGTTAGTGTGAGGTTTAGGGTTAGGGTTAGGTTTAGGGTGAGGTTTAGGGTTTGGGTTTGCATTAGGGTTAGGGTGAGGGTTAGGGTGTTTTTGAGGGTTAGGGGTAGGGTTAGGGTTAGTGTTAGGGTGAGGGTTAGGGTTAGGGTTAGGGTTAGGATGAGGGTTAGTGTAAGGGGTAGGGTTAGGGTTAGGGTGAATGTTAGGATTAGGGTGACGGTTAGGGCCAGGGTAAGGGTTAGGGTTATGGTGAGGGTTAGGTTTAGGGTGAGAGTGACGTTTAGGGTTAGGGTTAGGGTTAGGGTGAGGTTTAGGGTTAGGGTTAGGGTTAGTGTAAGGGATAGATTTAGGGTGAAGGTTAGGGTTAGGGTTAGGATTAGGGTTAGGGTGAGGGTTAGGTTTAGGTTTAGGATGAGGGTTAGGGTTAGGTTTAGGGTGAGGTTTAGGTTTACGGTGAGGTCTACGATGAGGATGAGGATTAGGATGAGTGTGAGAGTGAGGTCGAGGGTTTTGGTTAGGTAAGGGTTAGGGTTAGGGTTAGGGTGAGGATTAGGGTGAGGGTGAGGTTTAGGTTAAGGGTTATGTTTAGGGTGAGGGTTACCATGAGGCTGAGGTTTGGGTTGAGGTTTAGGGTGAGGGTGAGCGTGAGGGTTCAGGTGAGGTTCAGGGTTTGGGTGTCAGCTAGGGTTAAGTTTAGGGTGAGGATTAGGGTGACGGTGAGGGTTAGGATTAAGTTTAGGGTGAGGGTTAGGTTTAGGGTGAGGCTTAGGATGAGATGTAAGTTTAGGGTTAGGGAGAGGGTTAGGGTTAGGGTGAAGGTTAGTGTTAGTTTGAGGGTTAGGGTGAAGGTGAGTTTGAGGTTGATGGTTAGGTTGAGGGTGATGGTGATGGTGAGGGTTAAGGTTAGGATTCGGGTTAGGTTTAGGGTGAGAGTTAGGGTTAGGGTTTGGGTTAGGGTGAGGGTGAGGGTGAGGGTGAGGTTAGTGTTAGGGTTAGGGTGAGGGTTAGTGTGAGTGTTAGTTTTAGGGTTAGGGTAAGGGTTAGGTTTAGGTTGAGCGTTAGTTTTAGGTTTAGGGTTAGGGTGAGGGTGATGCTGAGGATTAAGGTTAGGGTTAGTGTGAGGATAAGGGTTAGGGTGAGGATTAGGGTGAGGGTTTAGGTTAGAATAAGGTTTAGGGTGAGGGTTAGGATTAGGGTTAGGGTTATGGTAAGGGTTAGGGTTAGGGTAAGGATTAGGGTGAGGCTTACGGTTAGGGTTAGGGTTAGGGTGAGGGTTAGGCTTAGGATTAGGGTTAGGGTAAGGGTTAGGTTTAAGTTTAAGGTTAGGTTACATTTAGGGTTAGTGTGAGGGTTAGGGTTAGTGTGGTGTTTAGGGAGACGGTGAGGGTTAGGGTGAGGGTGAGGTTGAGCGTGAGGTTTAGTGTGAGGGTGAGGGTGAGTGGCAGGGTGACGGTTAGGGTTAGGTTTAGGGTTAGGTTTAGGGTGAGGATTAGGGTGAGGTTGAGGGTTAGGGTTAGGTTGAGGGTTAGGGTTAGGTTTAGGGTTAGGGTGAAGGTTAGGGTGAGAGTTAGGTTTAGGGTTAGGATGAGGGTTAGGCTTACTGTGAGGGTTACGATTAGGGTTTGGGTTAGTGTGAGGATAAGGTTTAGGGTAAGTGTTAGGTTGAGACTGAGGGTTAGTGTTAGCGTTAGTGTTAGGGTGAGGGTTAGGGTGTGGGTTAGGGTTCTTGTAAGGGCTGGGTGAGGGTTAGGTTGAGCGTAAGGATTAGGGTGAGGGTTAGTTTGATGGTGAGGGATAGGGTAATGGTGAGGGTAAGGGTTAGGGTTAGGGTGAGTGTGAGGGTTAGATTAAGTGTAAGGGATAGGGTCAGGGTTAGGTTAAGGGTGAGCGTTAGGGTTAGCATTGGGGTTAGGGTTAGGATGATTGTTAGGGTTGGGATAGGGTGCAGGTTAGTGTTAGGGTTAGAGTGAGGGTAAGGGTCAGGTTTAGAGTTAGGATTAGGTTTAGTGTTAGGTTGAGGCTGAGGGTGAGGGTGAGTGTGACTGTGAAATTTAAGTTTAGGGTTAGGTTTAGGGTGAGGGTGATGTTTTTGTTTAGGAAACGTTAAGGTTAGGTTTAGGGTGAGGATTAGGGTGGGGGTGAGGTTTAAGTTGAGGGTTATGGTTAGGGTGAGGGTTAGGGTTAGGGTTAGGGTGAGGGTTAGGGTTAGAGTGATGTTTAGTGTGACGGTGAAGTTGAGAGTGAGGGTTCGGGTGAGGGTTAGGGTTAGGGTTACGGTTAGGATTAGGGTGAGGGTAAGGGTTTTATTGACATTTAGTTTGAGGGTGAATGTTAGGGTTAGGTTTAGGCTTAGGGTGAGGGTTAGGTTGAGGGTTAGGGTTAGGGTTAGGGTGAGGGTTAGGGTGAGGATTAGGGTGAAGTTTAGGGTTAGGGTTAGGGTTTGGCTTAGGGTGAGAAGGGGTAGGGTGAGGGTAAGGGTTATTGTGAGGGTAAGGTTTAGGCTGAGGCTTATGTTGAGAATGAGCATTTGTATTAGCACAGGGTTGGGTTAAGAATGAGGGTTAGTGTTAGGCTGAGGGGTAGTTTTAGGGTTAGGGTTAGGGTTAGGGTGAGGTTAAAGTTTAGGGTGTGGGTGAGGGTGAGGGTTAGGGTTAGCCTTAGGGCGAGGGTGAGGGTTTGGGTTAGGGTTAGGGTGAATGTGAGTGTGAGGGTTAGGTTTAGGATTAGGGTTAGGGTTACAGTTAGCTGAGGTTGAGGGTATGAGTGAGAGTGAGGGCTAGGTTTAGGGTTAGAGAAAGGGTTAGGGTTAGGTTTAGGGTTAGTTGAGGGTCTGGGTTAGGATTAGGGTTAGGGGTACATTTTGGGTTAGGGTGATGGTGAGGGTTAGAATTAGGATTAGGGTTAGGGTTAGAGTTAGGTGAGAGTGAGGGTGAGGGTTAGGGTTTGGGTTAGAATTATAGTGAGGGTGAGCAGGAGGGTTAGAGTTAGGACTAGGATTATAATTATGGTTAAGGATAGGGTGAGGGTGAGGGTGAGGCTTAGGGTTAGGATTAGGTTTAGTTTTAGTGTGAGGATCAGGGTGAGGGTTAGGGTGAGGGTGAGAAGGAGGGTGGGGGTTAGGGTGAGCTTTAGGGTTAGGCTTAGGGTGAGGGTTAGGGTTAGGGTTAGGTTATGGCTGAGGTTTAGGTATAGGGCAAGTGTTAGGGTTACAGTGAGGGTGAGGGTTAGGGTGATGGTGAGGGTTAGGGTTAGGGTTAGGGTGAGGTTTAGGGTTAGAGTTAGGGTTAGTGTAAGGTTAAGAGTTAGGGTGAAGGGTAGGATTAGGGTTAGGATTAGGGTTAGGATGAGGGTGAGGGTGAGAGTTATGGTTAGGGTTAGGGTTAGGGTGAGGGTTAGGGTTAGGGTAAGGCTTAGGGTTGGGGTTAGCATAAGGGTGAGTGTGAGGGTGATGGTTAGGGTTAGGTTTAGGGTGAAGGTTAGGGTTAGGGTTAGGGTTAGGGTTAGGGTGAGGGTGAGGGTGAGGGTTAGGGTTAGGATTAGGTTTAGGGTTAGGTTTAGGATGAGGGATAGGATGAGGGTTAGAGTTAGGGTTAGTGTGAGGGTTACGGTTACGGTTAGGGTGAGGGTAAGGTTTAGGGTGAGGGTTAGATTGAGTTTGAGGGTTAGGGTTAAGGTGAGGTTTAGGGTGAGTTTTAGGATTAATGTAAGGGTTAGGGTTAGGGTGAGGGTAAGGGTTATAGTGAGAGTTATTGTGAGGGTGAGCGTTAGGGTTAGGGTTAGGGTAAGGGTTAGGGTGAGCGTTAGGGTGAGGGTTTGGGTTCGGGTTAACATTAGGGTTAGATTGAGGGTGAGGGTTAGGGTGTAGGTTAGGGTTAGGGTTAGGGATAGGGTGAGGATTAGGGTTAGTGTGAGGGTGAGGTTCTGGGTTAGGGTTAGGTTTATGGTTAGATTTAGGATGAGGGTGATGTTGAGGGTTAGATTTAGGATTAGCCTTAGGGTTATGGTTAGGGTTAGGGTGAGGGTGAGGCTTAGGGTTATGGTTAGGGTGAGGTTTAGGTTTAGGGTGAAGGCTATGGTGAGTGTGAGGGTTAGAGTGAGTGTGATGGTGAGGGTGAGTGTTTTGGTTAGGTAAGGGTTAGGGTTAGGGTTACGGTGAGGATTAGGATGAGAGTGAGGTTTAGGTTGTGTGTTAGGGTTAGGGTGAGGGTTAGGGTGAGGCCAAGGGTAAAGGTGATTATTCGGGTTCGGGTGAGGTGAGGGTTTGGGTGAGGTTGAGTGTTCTTGTGTGGTTTAGGGTTAGGTTTAGGGTGAGGGATAGGGTGACATTGAGGGTTAGGGAGAGGGTGAGGTTTAGGATTAGGGTTAGGGTGAGGGTTAGGTTTAGGGTGAGGGTTAGGGTGAAGGGTAGGGTTATGTTTAGGGAGAAGTTTAGGGTTACGGGTTTGGGTTCATTTGAGGGTTAGGGTGAAGGTGAGTTTGAGGTTGAGGGTTAGTTTGAAGGTGATGGTGACAGTGAGGGTTAGAATTAGGATTCGGGTTAAGGTTAGGGTGAGGGTTAGGTTTATGGTTAGGGTGAGTGTGAAGGTGAGGTTGAGGGTTAGGTTTAGGGTGAGTCTTAGGGTTAGGTTTAGGGTGAGGCTTATGGTTAGGGTGATGTTTAGGGTGAGGGTGAATGTGAGAGTGAGGCGGGTGAGGGTTAGGGTTAGGGTGAAGGTTAAGGTTAGGGTTAGCATTAGGGTTAGGGTGAGACTTAGGGTGAGGGTTTAGTGTTAGGGTTAGGGTGATGGTGAGGGTGAGGGTTAGGGTGAGGGTGAGGGTGAGGTTTTCGGTTAGGGTGGGGGTTAGAGTTACAGTGAGGATGAGTGTGAGGTTGAAGGTTAGGATTAGGGTTAGCGTTAGCGATAGGATGAGGGTGAGGTTGAGGGTTAGTGTGTTTTTGAGGGTTAGGGATACCGTTAGGGTTAGTGTTAGGGTGAGGGTTAGGGTTAGGGTTAGGAGGAGGGTTAGGGTAAGGGTTAGGGTTAGGGTTAGGCTGAATGTTAGGATTAGGGTGAGGGTTATGTTAAGGGTAAGGGTTAGGGTTAGGGTGAGGTTAAGGATTAGAGTGAGTGTGAGGGTTAGGGTTAGTGTTAGGGTTAGGGTGAGGTTTAGGGTTATGGTTAGGTTTAGGGTGAGGGTTAGGGTGACGGTGAGCGTTAGGGTGAGGGTGATGGTTAGGATAAGGGTTTGGGTGAGGTTTAGGGTTAGGGTGAGAATTAGGGTGAGGTGTAGGGTTAAGGTTAGGGAGAGGGTTAGGGTTTGTGTGAGGGTTAGGGGTAGGGTTAGAGTTAGGTTTAGTATGAGGATAAAGGTTAAGGTTAACGTTAGGGTAAGGGTTAGGTTTAGGGTGAGGGTCAGGGTTAGGGTTTGGGTGAGGGTGAGTTTTAGTGTAAGCGGTAGGTTTAGAGTTAGGGTAAGGTTTAGGGTTAGGGTGAGGGTTACATTTAGGGTTAGGGTGAAGGTTTGGCTGAGGGTTAGGTTTAGTGTGAGGATAAGGGTTAGGGTGAGGATGAGGGTTAGGGTTAGAGTTAGGGTAAGGGTAAGGTTTAGGCTTAGGGTTAGGGTTAAGGTTAGGGTGAGTGTGAGGCTTAGGGATATGGTTAGGGTGAGGGTTAGGGTTAGGGTTAAGATAAGGGTTTTGTTTAGGGTGAGGGTTAGGGTTAGGTTGATTTTTAGGGTGTCAGTGAGGGTTAGGGTGAGAGTGAGGTTCAGCGTGAGGGTTAGGGTTAGGGTGAGGGTGAGTGTGAGGGTGACGGTTAGGGTTAGGTTTAGGGTGAGGGTAAGGTTTAGGGTTAGGATTAGGGTTAGTGTAAGGGTTAGGCTGAGCGAGAGGGTGAGGTTGAGGGTGAGGGTGAGGGTTAGGGTGAGTGTTAGGGTTAGACTGAGGGTTAGGGTGAGGGTGAGTTTGAGGGTCAGGGTGAGGTTGAGGGTAAGGTTGAGGGTGAGAGTTAGGATTAGGGTTCCGGTTAGGGTGAGGGTGAGGGTGAGGGTGAGGTTTAGGGTTAGGGTTAGGGTTAGTGTTATTGTCAGGGTTATGGTTATGGTTAGGATTAGGGTGAGAATGAGGGTGAGGGTTAGCATGAGGATTAGAGTTAGGGTTATGGTTAGGGTGAGGGTGAAGGTGAGGGTTAGGTTTAGGGTTAGGGTTAGGGTTAGGATGAGGGTTAGGCTGAGGGTTAGAGTTAGTGTTAGTGTGAGGCTTAGGTTTAGGGTTACGGTTAGGGTGAGGGCCAGGGTTAGGGTGAGGGTTAGGGTGAGTTTGAGGGTTGATGTTAGGGTGAGGTTTAGGGTGAGTTTTAGTGTTAATGTTAGGCTTAGGGTTAGGGTGAGGGTAAGGGTTATAGTGAGAGTTATTTTGAGGGTGAGGGTTAGGGTTAGGGTGAGGGTTAGGGTAAGGGTTTGGGTTCGGGTTAGCATTAGGGTTAGGTTGAGGGTGAGGGTTAGGGTGAGGCTTAGGGTTAGGGTGAGGGATAGGGTTAGTTTAAGGGTTAGGGTGAGTGTTTGGGTGAGGGTTTGGTTTAGGTTTAGGGTTATGGTGAGAGTTAGGATGAGGGTAAGATTTATGGTGAGGTTTAGGGTGAGGTTGAGTATTAAGGTTAGCATTAGTCTTAGTGTGATGGTTAGGGTTAGGTGTAGCATTAGGGTTAGTGTTAGGATTAGGTTGATGGTTAGGATTAGGGTTAAGGTGAGGGTGATGTTTAGGGTTAGCATTAGGTTTATGGTTAGGGTTAGAGTGAGGGTGAGGGTGATGGTTAAGTTTAGGATTAGGTTTAGTGTTAAGGTGAGGCCTAGGTTGAAGATGAGGTTGATGCTGAGGGTTGGGTTAGGGTTAGGCTTAGGGTGAGGGCTAGGCTGAGGGAGAGGGTTAGGGTGAGGGTTAGGGTGAGGGTGGGGTTTTAAGTTAGGAAAGGGTTACGGTTAGGTTTTGGGTGAGGATTAGGCTGAGGCTGAAGTTGAAGGTGAGGGTTAGGGTTAATGTGAGGGTTAGGGTTAGGGTTAGGCTGAGGGTTAGGGTTAGGATTAGGGTTAGGGTTAGGCTGAGGGTGAGAGTGAGGGTGAGGGTGAGGGTTAGGTTGTAGGTGAGGGTTAGGGTTAGGGTGAGGGTTAGGGTGATGGTGTGGGTTAGGTTGAGGTTTAGGATTAGTGTGAGGGTTAGGATTAGGGTTAGTGTGAGGAAAAGGGTTAGGGTGAGGATTAGGATGAGTGTAAGACATAGCGTAAGGTTTAGCCTTAGGGTTAGGGTGAGGTATAGGGTTAGAGTTCCGGTTAGGGTTAGGATAAGGTTTATGGTTGGGGTGAGTGTTAGGGTTACAGTTAGGGTGAGTGTGAGGGTGAGGGTTCGGGTTCGGGTTAGGGTTAGGGTGTGGATTAGGGTTAATTTTATGGTGAGTGTAAGGGTTAGGGTGATGTTTAGGGTGAGGGTTAGGATTACGGTGAGGGTTAGGGTGACGTTGAGGGTTAGGGTGACAGTGAGGGTTAGAGAGTGTGAGGTTTAGGTTTAGTGTTAGCGTTAGGGCGAGGGTTAGGGTCAAGGTTAGGATTTGGGTGACGGTTAAAGTGAGGATTAGTGTTAGGTTTAGGTTTAGGGTTAGTGTCAGGATTAGGGTTAGTGTTAGGTTTATACTGAGATTAAGGGATAAGGTGAGTGTTAGGCTGATGGGTAGGTTTAAGGTAAAGGTGAGGGAGAGGGTGAGGGTAAGGATTAGGGTGAGGGTTATGGTGAGGGTGAGGCTCAGGGTTAGCATTAGGGTTAGGGTTTGGGTTAGAGTGAGGGGTAGGGTTAGGGTTCAGGTGAGGATGAGGGTTAGGGTTAGCATTAGGTTTAGGGTTAGGGTGAGGTTGAGGGATAGGGCTAGTTTTAGGGTGAGTGTGAGTGTGAGGGTTAGGGTTAGGGGTAGGGTGAGGGTTAAGGTTAAGGTGTGGGTTCCGGTTAGGGTGAGGGTGAGGCTAAGGATTAGGGTGAGGTTTAGGGTGTGAGTGAGGGTTAGGGTTTGAATTAGAGTTAGTGTTAGGGTTAGGGTGAGGGTGAGGGTGAGGGTTAGGGTTAGGGTTAGGGTTACGGTTTGGATGAGGGTCAGGATGAGGGTGAGGGTGAGGGTTAGTTTTAAGGATAGGGTTAGGGTTAGGGATAGGATTAGTGTAAGGGTGAGTGCTAGGGTGAGGGTGAGGGTTAGGGTTTGGTTAGGGTGAGGGTAATTGTTAGGGTGAGGGGTAGTGTGAGGGTTAGGTTTAGGGTGAGGGTGAGGGTTAGGTTTAGTGTGAGGGAGTGGGTTAGGATTACCGTTAGTGTTAGGGTAAGGTTAAGGGTTACAGTGAGGGTTAGAGTGAGAGTGAGGTTTAGGTTTAGCGTGAGTGTGAGTGTGAGGGTCAGAGTGAGGGTTCGTATTAGAGTTAGGATTACAGTTGGGGTGAGGGTGAGGGTTATGTTTAGCCTTAGGGTGAGGGTTAGGTTTAGGGTGATGTTTAGGGTGAGGGTGAGTGTAAGGGTGAGGGTGATGGTTCGGGTGAGGTTGAGGATTAGGGTGTGGATGAGGGTTAGGGTGAGGGTGAGGGTTAGGGTTAGGTTTAGGCTGTGGGTTAGGGTTAGGATTAGGGTGAAGGATAGGGTCAGGGTTAGGGTGAGGTTTAGGGTTAGTGTGAGGTTTAGGGATAGGTTTAGGGTAAGTGTGAGGATAAGTGTTATGGTGAGGGATAGGGTTTTTGTTAGGGTTAGGGTTAGGGTGAGGGTTATTGTTATGGTTAGGGTTAGGGTTAGGATGAGGGTTAGGGTTAGGGTAAGGGTTAGGGTTGGTGTTAGGGTAATGGTGAGTGTGAGGGTGATGGTTAGGGTTAGGTTTAGGGTGAAGTTGAAGGTTCGGATTAGGATTAGGTTTAGGGTTAGGCTTAAGGTGAGTGTGAGGGTGAGGGTGAGGGTTAGGGAGAGGTTTAGCGTTAGGTTTAGGGTTAGGGTGACAGTGAAGATTAGGTTGAAGTGAGGGTTCGGGTTTGGGTGAGGGTTAGGGTGATGGTGAGGGTCAGGGTGAGGGTGAGGTTTAGGTTTAGTGTTAGCTTTAGAGTGAGGGTTAGGATCAGGGATAGGATTAGAGTGAGTGTTAAGGTGAGGGTTAGGGTTAGGGTTAGGGTGAGCGTGAGGAGTAGGTTTAGGTTTAGGTTTAGGGTGAGGGTGAGGGTGAGGGTTAGGGTTCATGGTTCGGGTTAGGGTAAGGGTTAGGATTATGGTAAGTGTGAGGGCTATGGTGAGGATGAGGGTTAGGGTTAGGTTTAGGGTGATGGTTAGGGTTACGGTGAGGGATAGGGTTAGGGTTAGTGTGAGGGTGAGGGTTAGTTTTAGTGTGAGGGTTAGGGTTTGTGTTAGTTTTAGGGTAAGATTAAGTTTTAGGATGAGGTTTAGGGTAAGAGTGAGGGTTAGGGTTAGCGTGAGTTTAAGGGTGAGGGTTAGGGTTATTGTTAGGGTTAGGGTGAAGGTGAGGGTTATGTTTAGGGTTTGGGTTAGGGTGATGTTTAGGGTGAGGGTGAGGGTTAGGGTGAGATTGTGGTTTCATGTGAGGGTGAAGGTTAGGGTGAGGGTGAGGTTTAGGCTTAGGGTTAGATTTAGGGTGTAGGTTAGGGTTAGGGTTAGGGTTAGGATGATGGTTATGTTTGCGTTTAGGGTAAGGGTGAGGGTGACGGTGAAGATTAGGGTTAGGTATAGGGTGAGTGTGAGGGTTAGGTTTAGGATTAGTGTTAGTATGATGGTGAGGGTGAAGTTTACAGTTAGTGTTAGCTTTCGGGCGAGGGTGAGGTTTAGGTTTAGGATTAGGGTTAGGGTTAGGTTTCGGCTTAGGGTGAGAGTAAGGGTGAGGGTGACATTTAGGGTGTGGTTGAGGGTTAGGTTTAGGGTGAGGTTTAGGGTGACGGTGAGCATTAGGTGAGGGTGAGATTTAGGTTTAGTGTTAGAGATAGGCTGAGGGTTAAGATCAGGGTCAGGATTAAGGTGAGGGTTAGGGTTAGGGTTAGGTTTAGGTTTAGAGTTAGTGTGAGGATTAGGTTTAGGGTGAGAGTAAGCGTGAGGGTGAGGGTTAGACTGAGGGTGAGGGATAGTTTTAGTGTTAGTGTTAGGGTGAGCATGTGGGTGAGGGTTAGGTTTAGGGTTAAGTTTAGGGTGAGGATTAGGGTGACGGCAAGTGTTAGGGTTAGGTTTAGGTTGAGGGTGAGGGATAGGGTTGTGGTGAGGTGAGGGTGAGGGTGCGTGTGAGGGTTAAGGTTAGGGTTAGCTTTAGGGTGAGGGTGAGGTTTAGGTTTACGGTGAGGGTGAGGGTTTAGTTTAGGTAAGGGTTAGGGTAAGATTACGGTGAGAATTTGGATGAGGTTGAGGGTTAAGGTGAGGGTTAGGGTTAGGGTGAGCGTTAGGGTTAGGATTAGGGTGAGGGTTATTGTTAGGGTGATGTTTAGGGTGAGGGTGAGGGTGAAGGTTCGGGTGAGGGGGAGGGTTAGGGTTAGGGTGAGTGTGAGTGTTATAGTTAGGGTTAGGGTTAGGGTGATGGTGATGGTTAGGGTTATGGTGAGTGTGAGGTTGAGGGTGAGGGTAAGGCTTAGGGTTAGGGTGAGGTTTAGTATTAGGGTTAGGGTTAGGGTGAGGGTGAAGTGTTAGGGTGAGAGTGAGGTTTCGGGTGAGGTGGAGGGGGAGTGGGAGCGTTATGGTTAGGGTTCTGGTTGGAGTTATGGTGAGAGTGTGGATGAGGGTTAGGTTGAGGTTTAGGGTTAGGGTTAGGGTTACGGTTAGGATGAGCATTAGGCTGAGGGTTAGGGTTAGTGTTAGTGTGAGGGTTAGGGTTAGGTTATGGTTAGGGTTAGGGTTCGGTTAGTGTGAAGGTTAGTTTTAGGTTTAGGGTTAGGATAAGGTTTAGGGTGAGGGTTAGGGTTAGGGTTAGTGTGAGGGTTAGGTTTAGGGTTAGGGTTAGGGTGTGGACTATGGTGAGGGTGAGGGTTAGGGTGAGGTTTAGGGTTAGGGTCAGGGGTAGGTTGAGTGTTAGGATGAGGGTAAGGACTAGGGTTAGGCTGAGGGTGAGAGTGAGGTTGAGGATCAGGGTTAGGGTTAGAGTGAGAATTAGAGTGAGGGTGAGGGGGAGGGGGAATGTTTGGTTTAGGGTTAGATTCAGTTTTAGAGTGAGGGTTAGGATTAGGGTAGCACTAGCTTTAGGCTGAGGGTGAGGGTGAGCTTGAGGTTGAGGTTGAGGTTTAGGGTTAGAGTGAGGGTTAGGTTTAGGGGTAGGTTTAGGGTGACAGTTGGGGTTAGGGTTAGGGTTAGGATGAGCGTGAGGCTTAGGGTAAGGTTTAGGGGTAGTGTGAGGTTTAGTGTGAGGGTTAGGTTTAGGGTTAGGGTTAGGGTGTGGGCTAGGGTGAGGGTGAGGTTTAGGGTGAGAGTGAGGTTGAGGGTTTAGTTTAGGTATTGCTTAAGGTAAGGTTAGGTTGAGGATTAGGTGAGGTTGAGGGTTAAGGTGAGGTTTAGGATTAGGGTGGATGTTAGGGTTACTTTGAGGTTTAGGGTTACGCTTAGGGTGAGGTTGAGGGTAAGTTTTTCGGTGAGGGTTATGGTGAGCTTGAGGGTTAGTATTAGAGTTAGGGTTAGTATTAGAGTTAAGGTTAGGATTAGGGTAAGGGTGAGAGTTAGTGATAGGGTGAGGGTTAGGGATGGGGTGAGAGTTAGGGTTAGGTTTAGGGTTGGGGTGAGGGTGAGGGTGAGGGTGAGGGTTAGGGTTATGGTTAGGGGTAGGGTGAGGTTTAGGCTGAGGATGAGGGTGAGGGTGAGGGTGAGGTTGAGGGTTAGAGTTAGGGTTATGGTGAGGTTGAGTGTGAGGGTTAGGGTGAGGGTGAGAGTGAGGTCAGTTTAGGATTACTGTTAGAGTTAGGGTGAGGCTGACGGTGAGAGGGAAAGTGAGGGTGAAAGTTAGGGTTAGGGCTAGGGTGAGGGTTAGGCTTAGTGTGAGGGTTAGTGTGATGGTGAGGGTCAGCGTGAGGGTGAGGGTTAGAATGAGGGTGAGGGTGTGCTTGAGGTTTAGGGTGAGGATTAGGCTTAGGGTGAGTTTAAGGGTTAGAGTTAGGGTTAGAGTTATTGTTAGGGTTAGTGTTAGGGTTAGGATGAGGGTGAGGGTTATTGTTAGGGTTAGGGTTAGGTGTAGGGTGAGGGTGGGGTTAAGGGTTAGGGTTAGGATTAGGGTTAATGTTAGGGTAAGGCTGAGGGGGAAGAGGAGGTTGAGGTTGAGGGTTATGGTTAAGGTTAGGGTTAGGGTGAGGGCTTGGGTGAGGGTGAGGGTTAGGCTGAGGTTAGGTTCAGGGTGAGGGTTATTGTTAGGGTTAGGGTGAGGGTTAAGGTTTGGGTGAGGTTTAGGGTTAGGGTGATGTTTAGGGTGAGGGTTAGGTTTAGGTTGAGGGTGAGGTTTAGGATTAGGAATAGGATTAGGGTTATGGGTAAACTGAGGGTGAGGGTCAGGGTGACGGTGAAGGCATGGGTCAGGTTAAGGTTTAGGTTTAGAGTGAGGGTTATGGTTAGTGTGAGGGTTATGTTTATGGTTAGGGTGAGGTTAAGGTTTAGGTTGAGGCTAAGGTTAAGGTGAGGGTTAGGGTCATTGTGAGGGTTTGGATTAGGTTTGTGTTAGGGTTAGGGTGAGGGTTAGGTTTTGGGTGATGTTTAGAGTGAGGGTGAGGGTTAGGGTGAGGATTAGGGTTAGGGTGAGGGTTAGTGTTAGGGGTAGGGTTAGGGATAGGTTGAGGGTTAGGGTAAGCATTAGGGTTAGGGTGAGGAGTAGGGAGAGGGGTAGGGTTAGGTTTAGGGTGAGGTTTAGGGTGAGTGTGAATGTTAGGTTGAGGGTGAGGGTGAGGGTTAGGGTTAGGGTGTGGATTAGATTTAGGGTGAGTTTGAGGGTGAGGGTTAGGTTTAGGATTAGGGTGAGGGTTAGGGTTAAGTTGAGGATTAGGGATATTGTTAGGGTAGGTTAAGGCTGAGGGTGAGTGTTAGGGTTAGGTTTAGGGTTAGATTTAGGGTGAGGGTGAGCAGTAGGATTAGGTTAGGATTAGGGTTAGGCTGAGGGTGATGGGGAGGGTGAGGGTTAGGGTTAGGGTGAGGTTTAGGTTAGTGTTAGGGTTAGGGTTAGGGTGAGGGTTAAGATTAGGGTAAGGGTTAGGATGAGGGTTATGCTGAGGGTTAGGGTTAGGGTTAGGGTGAGATTTAGGGCTAGGTTTAGGGTTAGGATAAGGTTTAGCCTGCGGGTTAGTGTTAGGGTTAGTGTGAGGGTTAGGAGTAGGGTTAGGGTGAGGGTAAAGTTTAGGGTGACGGTTAGGGTAAGTGTGAGGGTTAGGGTTAGGGTGACGGTTAGGGTGAAGGTTAGGTTTAGGGTTAGGCTTAGGGTGAAGGTTAGGGTGTGTGTAGGTTTTAGGGTGATGGTTAGGGTGAGGGTGAGGGTTAGGGTTATCATTAAGGTTATGGTGAGGGTGAGGGTTAGGGTGAGGATTTGGGTTAAGGTTTAAGACAGGGTGCGGACTAGGTTTAGGGTTAGGTTTAGTGTGATTGTTAGGCGGAAGGGTAGCCTTAGGGTTAGGGTGAGGGTTAGGTTTAGTGTGAGGGTTAGGGTTAGGGTTAGTGTGACGATAAGGGTTAGGGTGAGGGTTAGGGTGAGTGTGAGTTTTAGGGTTAGCATTAGGTGTAGCCTTAGGGTTAGGATGAGTGTTAGGGTTAGGTTTAGGTTTAGGGTGAAGGTGAGGGTGAAGGTTAGTGTTAGGGTGAGGCTTAGGGTTAGGGTTAGGGTGAGGGTGAGGGTTAGGGTGAGGGTAAGTGTCAGGGTGAGGGTTAGGTTGAGTCTGAGGTTTAGGGTTAGCATTAGGGTGAGGGTGAGTGTTAGGGTGAGTGTGAAGTTTAGGGTTAGCATTAGGTGTAGCCTTAGGGTTAGGATGAGTGTTAGGGTTAGGTTTAGGGTTAGGGTGAATGTGAGGGTGAAGGTTAGTGTTAGGGTGAGGTTTAGGGTTAGGGTTAGGGTGAGGGTAAGTGTCAGGGTGAGGGTTAGGTTGAGTCTGAGGTTTAGGGTTAGCATTAGGGTGAGGGTGAAGGTGAGGTTTAGGGTGAAGTTTTGGGTTAAGGTTAAGGATAGGGTGAGGATAAGTGTTAGGGTTAGGTTGAGGGTTAGGGTTAGGGTGAGGGGTGACATTAGAATTTGTGTGAGGGTTAGGTTTAGTGCGAGGGTTAGGGTTAGGGTTAGGGTGATGGTAAGAGTTAGTGTTACGGTTAGGGTGAGTGTGAGGTAGGGTGAAGGTTAGGGTTAGGGTGAGGTTTAGGGATAGGTTTAGGGTTAGGGTGAGGGTTAGGGTTATGTTTAGGATTAGAGCAAGGGTGTGGGTAAGGCTTAGGGTGAGGGTTAGGGTGAGGTTGAGGGTAAAGGGTTAGGTTCAGTATTAGGGTTAGGGTTAGTGTGAGGGTTAGTGATAGGGTTAGGGTTATTGTGAGGTTTAGAGTTAGGGTTAAGGTGAGGGTCAGTCTGAGAGGTAGGGTTACGGTTAGGGTGAGGGTTAGGCTTAGTGTGAGGATTAGGGTTAGGGTGAGCGTTAGGGTTAGGTATAGGGTTAGGGTGAGTGTGAGTGTGAGGGGGAGGGTTAGGTTGAGGGTTAGGGTTAGGGTGAGGATGAGGGTGAGGGTTAGGCTTAGGGTTAGTGTGAGGGTTAGGGTTACGGTGACGGTTATGGTTAGGGTGAGGGATAGGGTTAAGTTTAGGGTGATGTTTAGTGTGAGGGTGAGGGTTAGGGTGAGGGTGAGTGTTCGGGTGAGAGTTAGGGTTAGGGTAAGCTTTAGGAATTGGGTTAGGATGAGGGTAAGTTTTAGGGTGAGTGTGAGCGTGAGGGTGATTTTTAGGGTTAGCGAGAGGTTTAGGGTTAGGGTTAGGTTTAGGTTTAGTGTGAGTGTTTAGGTTAGGATGAGGGTTCGGTTTAGGTTTAGGGTTAGTATAAAGTATAGGGTGAGGGTTAGGGTTACAGTTAGTGTGATTGTTAGGTTTAGGGTTAGGGTTTGGGTTAGGTTGAGGGTAAAGTTTAGGGTTAGGTTTAGGGTGAGGCTGAGGGCTAGGATTAGGGTGAGGGTTAGGTTGAGGGTTATGGTTAGGGTAAGGCTGAGGGGGAAGGTTGAGGGTGAGGGTTAGGGTTAAAGTTAGGGATAGGGTGAGGATTTGGGTTACAGTTAGATTTAGGGTTAGGGTTAGGCTGAAGGGTAGGGTTAGTGTTAGGGTTGAGTGTTAGGTTTAGTGTGAGGTTTAGGTTTAGGGTTAGTGTGAGGGTTAGGTTTAGTGTGTTGGTTAGGGTTAGGGTTAGGCTGAGGGTAAGGGTTACGGTGAGGGTGAGGTTTAGGGTTAGCATTAGGTTTAAGATTAGGGTTAGGATGAGGGTTAGGGTTAGGGAGAGGGTGAGGGTGAGAGTTAGGGTTAGGATGAGGGTTCGGGTTAGTGTGAGGGTTAGGGTTAGGTTTAGGGTGAGGGTTAGGGTTAGGGTAAGGGTTAGGGTGAGGGTTAGAGTGAGGTTTAGGGTTAGGGTTAGGGTATTATTTATTGTGAGAGTGAGTGTTAGGGTGAGGGTGGGTGTTCGGGTGAGGGTGAGGGTTCTGGTGACGGTGAGGATTAGCGTGTGGTTGAGGGATAGGGTTAGGTGAGAGTCAGGGTGATGTGTAGGGATAGAGTTAGGGTGAGGGTTAGGGTTAGTGTGAAGGTTAGGGTTAGGGTTAGGGTTAGTGTGAGGATAAGAGTTAGGTTGTGGATTAGTGTGAGGGTGAGAGTTAGGGTTAGCGTTAGGGTTAGGGTGAGGTTTAGGATGATGTTTAGGGTTAGGGTGAGGGTTAGGATTAGGTTTAGTGTGAGGGTTAGGGATAGGGTGATGTTTAGGGTGAGATTGAGGATGAATGTGAGGCAGAGAGTGAGGGTGAGGGTTAGGGTGCGGGTTCAGGTGAGGGTGAGGGTCAGGGTGAGGGTTAGGTTTAGGTTTAGGGTGAGGGTGAGGGTTAGGGTTAGGATTAGGGTTATGGTTGCTGAGGATGATAATGAAATTGAGGGTGAGGGTTAAGTTTAGGGTTAGGGTGAGGTTTCAGGTTAGTGTGAGGGTTAGTGTGATGGTGAGCGTCAGGGTGAGGGTGAGTGTTAGAATGAGGGTGAGTGTGAGGGTGAGGGTTAGGGTTAGGATTAGGTTAGTGTGATTTTTAGGGTAAGGGTTAGGGTTATTGTTAGGTTTAGGGTTAGGGTTAGGTGAGCGTGAGGGTGAGTGTTAGCATTTGGGTTAGGGTTAGGGTTAGGGTGAAAGTGTAGTTGACGGTTAGGATTAGGACTACGGTTAGGGTTAGGTTAAGGCTGAAGGGGAAGGGGCGGTTGAGGGTGAGGTTTAGGTTTAGGGTTAAGGTGAGGGTTACGGTTAGGTTTAGTGTTAGTAAAAGGGTTAGCCTGAGGGTAAGGGTTAGGGTTAGTGTGAGTGTTAGGTTTAGGGTTAGGGTTTGGGTTAGGTTGAGAGTAATGGTTAAGGTGAAGGTTAGGGAGAGGGTGAGGTTTATTGTTATGGTGAGCGTTTAGGTGAGGGTTAGGGTTAGGATTATGGTTAGGTTTAGCGTGAGGGTTAGAGTGAAGGTTAGGTTTAGGTTTAGGGTAAGGGTGAGGTTTAGGGAGAGGGTGAGGTTTAGGGTGAGGGTGAGGCTTAGTTTTAGGATGAGGTTTAGGGTTAGGTTGAGGGTTCGGGTTAGGTTTAGGGTGAGGGTTAGGGTCAGGGTAATTGTTAGGGTGAGGGTTAGGGTTATGGTTAGGTTTAGTGTGAGGGTCAGGGTGAGGGTTAAAGGGAGGTTGAAGGTTAGTGTTAGCATTAGGTTTAGGATGAGGGTGAGGGTTAGGGTGAGGGTTAGGGTTAAGGTTAGGGCTAGGGTGAGGATTAGGGTTAGGTATAGAGAGAGGGTTAGGCTGAGGATTAGGGTTAGGTTTAGGGTGAGGGTTAGGTTTAGTGTGAGGATTAGGGTTAGATTTAGGGTGAGGGTAAGTGTTTGGGTGAGGGTTAGGGAGAGGGTTAGGGTGAGTTTTAGGGTTAGGGTTTGGGTTAGGTTAATTGTTAGGTTTAGGGTTAGGGTTAGGGTGAGGGTGATGGTGAGGGTTAGCGTTAGGGTTAGGATTAGGGTGAGGGTGGGATTGAAGGTTAGGGTTAGGATTAGGGTTAGGGTTAGCGTAATGCTGAGGGGGAAGGGGAGGTTGAGGGTGAGGGTAAGGGTCTGGTTTAGGGTTAGGGTGAGAGCTAGGTTGAGGGTCAGGTTTAGGGTGAGGGTGAGGGTGAGGGTTTCGTTTAGGTAAGTGTTAGGGTTAGGGTGAGGATTAGGGGGAGGGTGAAGGTCAAGCTGAGGTTAGGTTTAGGGTGAGGGTTTGGGTTAGGGTTAGGGTGAGGGTTAGGGTTAGCGTGATGGTTTGTGTCAGGGTGAAGTTTAGGGTAAAGGTGAGAGCTAGGGAGAGGGTGAGGGTGAGGGTGAGCTTTAGGGTTAGGGTTAGGTTTAGCGTGAGTGTGAGGGTGAGAGTTAGGATTAGGAATAGGGTTAGGGTTATGGTTCGGCAGAGGGGGAGCGTCAGGGTGAGGGTGAAGGTTAAGTTAAGTGTTAGGGTTAGGGTTAGGGTGAGGGTAAGTTTTAGGGTGAGTTTAAGGGTGAGAGTTAGGGTTAGTGTCAGGGTTAGGGTGAGGGTTAGGGTTTGGGTGATGTTTAGGGTGAGGGTGAGGGTTAGGGTGAGGATGAGGGTTCGGTTGAGAGTGAGGGTTCGCGTGAGGTGTCGGGTTAGGTTGTGGGTGAGGATTAGGGTTAGGCTGAAGGTTAGCATTGGGTTTAGGGTTAGTGTGACGGTGAGGGTGAGGGGTAGGGTAAGGGTTAGGTTGAGGGTTAGGGTTAGGGTTAGGGTGATGGTTAGGAGGAGGGGTAATTTTAGGTTTAGGTTGAAGTTTAGGTTGAGTGTGAGGGTTAGTGTTAGGGGTAGGTTTAGGTTGAGGGTTAGGGTTAGGGTTAGCATTAGGGTGAAGTTGAGGGTTAGGGTGAGAGTTTTGGTTAGGGTGAGTTTGAGGTTGAGGGTTAGGTTTAGGATTAGGATTAAGGTTAGGGTTAGGGTGAATGTTAGGATGAGGGTGAGGGTTAGTGTGTGGGTGAGGGTTAGGTTTAGGGTGAGGATTAGTTTTAGGCTTAGGGTTAAGGTTATGGTGAGGGTAAGGGTTAGGGTGATGTTTAGTGTGAGGATGAGGGTTAGGGTTATTGTTAGGGTTAGGGTGAGGTTTAGGGATAGGGTTAGTGTTAGGGTAAGGGTGAGGTTTAGGGTCAGGTTTAGGGTTAGGGTGAGGGTTAGGGATAGTTTTAGGTTAGGGTGAGGCTGAGGCTGAGTGTTAGGTTTAGGTTTAGGTTTACAGTTAGTGAAAGGGTTAGTTTGAGGGTTAGGATTAGGGTTAGGGTTAGGGTTAGATTGAGGGTTAGGCTGAGGGTTAGGGTTAGGGTAAAGGTTAGGTTTAGGTTTAGGGTTAGGGTGAGGGTTAGGGTGTGGGTAAGTGTTAGAGTGAGGGTTAGGGTGAGGGAGAGGAATAGGGGGAGGGGGAGGGTTAGTGTTAGCATTAGGGTTAGGGTGAGGGTAAGTGTTAGGATTAATGTTAGGGATAGGGTGAGGATTAGGGTTAGGGTTAGGCAGAGGGTGAGAATTAGGGTGAGGAGCAGGGTTAGGTTTAGGGTGAGGGTTAGGTTTAGTGTGAGGATTAGGGTTAGGGTTAGGGTGAGGTTTAGGTTTAGTGTGAGGGTTAGGGTTAGGGTTAGGGTGAGGGTAAGGGTTAGGGTGAGGTTTAGGGTGAGGGTGATGTTTAGGGTTAGCATTAGTTTTAGATTTAAGGTTAGGATGAGGGTTACGGTTAGGGTGAGGGTGAGGCTTAGGTTTAGGGTCAGGTTTAGGGTTAGGGTGAGGGTTAGGGTCAGGTTAAGTGTTAGGGTGATGGTTAGGGTTATGGTAAGGTTTAGTGTGAGGGTCAGTGTGAGGGTTAGGGTTAGGTTGAGGGTTAAGCTTAGGGTGAGGTTTAGGGTTAGGTTTAGGGTTAGGTTTACAGTGAGGGTGATGGTGAGGGTTAAGTTTAGGGTTAGGGTTAGGGTGAGGGTTAGGGTTAGTGTGAGTGTTAGTGTGATGGTGAGGGTCAGGGTTAAAGTGAGGGTTAGAATGAAGCTGAAGATGAGGGTGAATGTTATGGTTAGGATTAGGGTTAGGGTGAGTTTTAAGGTAAGGGTTAGGGTAAGGGTTATTGTTAGGTTCAGGGTTAGGGTTAGGGTGAGAGTGAGGGTGAGGTTTTGCATTCGGATTAGGTTTAGGGTTAGAGTGAGGGTGGGGTTGAGGGTTAGGGTTAGGATTAGGGTTAGGGTTTGGGTAAGGCTGAGGGGGAAGATGAGGGTGAGGGTGACAGTTAGGATTAGGTTTAGGGTTAGGGTGAGGGCTAGGGTCAGTGTGAGGGTTTGGGTGAGGGTGAGGATTTGGTTTAGGTTTAGGTTTAGGGTGAGGATGATGGTGAGGGATAGGTTTAGGGTTAGGGTTAGGGTGAGGGTTAGGGTTCGTGTGAGGGTTAGTGTGATGGTGAGGGTCAGGGTGAGGGTGAGGATTTGAATGAGGCCTAAGGTGAGGGTGAGGGTTAGGGTTAGGATTAGGGTTAGGGTGAGTTTTAGGTTTAGGCTTAGGGTTAGGGTTATTGTTAGGGTTAGGGTTAGGGTTAGGGTGAGATTGAGGGTTAGGTTTAGCATTAGGGTTAGGTTTAGTTTTAGGGTGATGGTGAGGTTGAGGGTTAGGAATAGGGTTAGGGTTAGGGTTAGGGTAAGACTGAGGGGGAAGGGGAGGTTGAGGGTGAGTGTTAGGGTTAGGGTGAGGACTAGGGTGAGTGTGAGGGTTTGGGTGAGAGTGAGGGTGAGTGTTTCGGTTATGTAAGTGTTAGGGTGAGGGTGACGATTAAGCTGAGGTTAGGTTTAGCATGATCGTTAGGGTTAGGGTGAGGGTGAGGGTTAGTTTTAGGGTGATTGTTAGGGTGAGGGTAAAGGTTGGGACTTAGGATTAGGAATAGGGTTAGTGTTAGGGTTAGGTTGAGGTGAGGGTCAGGGTGAGGGTGAAGGATAGGGTTAGGATTATGGTTAGAGTGAGGGTTAAGGTTAGTGTGAGAATTATGGTTATGGTTATGGTTAGGGTTATGGTGAGGGTAAGGGTTATGGTGAGGGTGAGGGTTAGGGTGAAAGTTAGGGTTAGGGTTAGGGTTAGGGGAGGGTTCGGGTTAGGGTGATGTTTAGGGTGAGGGTGAGGTTTAGTGTGAGGATGAGAATTTGGGTGTGGCTGTGGGTTCAGGTGAGGTTTCGGGTTAGGGTGTGGGTGAGGATTAGGGTTAGGGTGAGGGTTATCATTAGGTTTAGGCTTAGTGTGAGGGTGAGGGTGAGGGGTAGTTTTAGGGTTCAGTTGAGGGTTAGTGTTACGGTAACGGTTAGGGTGAGGGTCAGGGAGAGGGGTAGGTTTAGGGTTAGTGTGAGGTTTAGGGTGAGTGTGAGGGTTAGGGTTAGGGTTAGGGTTAGGGTTAGGATGAGGGTTAGGCTGCGGGTTAGGGTTAGGGTTAGTGTGAGTGTTAGGTTGAGGTTTAGGGTTAGCATTAAGGTTAGGGTGAGGGTGAGGTTTAGGGTGACGGTTTGGGTTAAGTTTAAGGATAGGGTGAGGATTAGGTTTAGGGTTAGGTTTAGGGTGAGTGTTAGGCGGAAGGGTAGGCTTAGGGTTAGGGTGAGGTGAGGTTTAGTGTGAGGGATAGGGTTGAGTTTAGGGTGATGGCAAGGGTTAGGGTGAGGGATAGGGTGAGGGTGAGTTTTAGGGTTAGCATTTGGTTTAGGATGAGAGTTAGGGTAAGGCTTAGTGTTAGGGTGAGGGTGAGGGTGAAGGTTAATGTTAGGATGAGGGTTATGGTTAGTGTTAGGGTGAGGGTGAGGGTGAGGTTTAGGGTTAGGGTTAGTGTGAGGGTGAGAGTTAGGATTAGGAATAGTGTTAGGGTTTGGGTTAGGCTGAGGCTGAGGGTCAGGGTGAGGGAAAATAGGGTTAGGTGTGGGTGAGGGTAAGGGTGAGGGTTAGGGTTAGAGTCAGGTTTAAGGTGAGGGTTAGGGTTTAGGAGATGTTTAGGGTGAGGGTGAGGGTGAGGATGAGGTTTCGGGTGAGGGTTTGGGATCGGGTTCAGGTTCGGGTTAGGGTGTGGCTGAGGATTACGGTTAGGGTGAGGGTTAGCATTAGGTTTAGGGTTAGTGTGACAGTGAGGGTGAGGGGTAGGGTTAGGGTTTGGTTGAGGGTTAGGGTTAGGGTTAGGGTTTGGATAATTTTTAGGGAGAGGGATAATGTTAGGTTTAGTGTGAGGTTTAGGGTGTGTGTGAGGGTTAGGGTTTGGTTGAGGGTTAGAGTTAGGGTGAGGGTGAGGGTTAGGGTTAGAGTTAGGTTTAGGGTGAGTTTGAGGGTGAGGGTTAGGTTTAGGATTAGGATTAGGGTTAGTTTCAGCATGAGTTTTAGGGTGAGAGTGAGGTTTCGGTTGAGACTGAGGGTTAGTGTATGGGTGATGGTTAGGGTTAGGGTCAGGATTAGGTTTAGTCTTAGGATCAAGGTTATGGTGAGGCTAAGGGTTAGGGTGAAGTTTAGTGTGAGGATGAGGGTTAGGGTTAGTGTTAGGGTTAGGGTGACGTTTAGGGTGAGGGGTATATTTAGGGTTAGGGTTAGGGTGAGCGTGAGGGTGAGGTATAGTGTGAGGTTTAGGGTTAGGGTGAGGGTTAGGGAAAGTGTTAGTTTAGAGTGAGGGTGAGCGGGAGTGTTAGATTTAGGTTTAGAGTTACGGTGAGGGTGAGGTTGAGGGTTAGGCTTAGGGTTAGGCTGAGGGTTAGGCTGAGGGTTAGGTTTAGGGTTAGGGTTAGGGTGAGGGTGAGGGTGTGGGTAAGTGTTAGGGTGAGAGTTAGGGTGAGGGTTAGGGTGAGGGTGAGGGTTAGGGTTAGAGTGAGCGTTAGGGTGAAGTTTAAGTTTAGGGTTAGTGTTAGGGTGAGTGTGAGGGTGTGGGTCAGTGTTAGGGTGAGAGTTAGGATGAGGGTGAGGTTTAGCTTGAGGGTGAGGGTTAGGGTTAGGGTGAGGGTGGGTGTTAGGTGGAGGGTTAAGGTGAAGGTGAGGGTTAGAGTTAGCATTAGAGTTATGGTGAGGGTGAGGGTTAGGGTTCGGGTTCGGGTTAGGGTGAGGTTTAGGGTTAGGTTTAGGGTTAGTATAATGGTTAGGGTGCACGTTAGGGTTAGGGTTAGTGTGAGTGTTAGGTTTAGGGTTAGGGTTTGGGTTAGGTGGAGTGTAAAGGTTAGGGTGAAGGTTAGGGTGAGGGTGAGTGTTAGGGTTAGGGTGAGGGTGAGCGTGAGGGTTGGGGTTAGGGTTGGAGTGAGGGTGAGGGTGAGGTTTAGGTTAAAGTTTAGGATTATGGTTAAGGTGAGGGTTAGGGTGTGGGTAAGTGTTAGGGTGATGGTTAGGGTGATGGTAAGGTTTAGGGTGAGTGTTAGGGTGAGGGTGAGGGTTAGGGTGAGTGTGATGGTAAGGGTTAGGCTGAGTGTTAGGGTGAGGGTGAGGGTTAGGGTGAGGGTTAGGGTGAGTGTTAGGGTTAGGGTTAGGGTTAGGGTGTGGGTGAGGTATAGGGTGAGGGTTAGGTTTAGGGTGAGGGTTAGGGATAGGCTTAGGGTTAGGGTGAGGATGAGGGTTAGTGTTAGGGTTAGGTTTAGGGTTAGGGTGAGGTTGAGGGTGAGGGTTATTAGGCTTAGGATTAGGGTTAGGCTGAGGGTGATGGGGAAGTTGAGGGTTAGAGTTAGGTTTAGGGTTAGGATGAGGGTTAGGTTTAGGGTTAGGGTCAGCGTAAGGGTTAGGGTGAGGGTTAGTGTGAGGGAGAGGGTTAGGGTTAGGGTGACGGTAAGGGTTAAGGAGAGTGTTAGGGTGAGGGTGAGGGAGGATTTTAGTGTTAGGATTATGGTGAGAGTTAGGGTTAGGGCGAAGTTTAGGGTTAGGTTTAGGGTGATGTTTAGTGTCAGGGTGAGGGTTAGGATGAGGTTGAGTGTTCTGGTGAGAGTTAGGGTTAGGGTTAGGGTTAGGGATAGAGTTAGTGTGAGGCTAATGGTTAGGGTGAGTGAAAGGGTTTGGGTTAGGCTCAGGGTAAGGGTGAGCATTAAGGTTAGGGTTAGGTTTATGGTTAGGATGAGGGTTAGGGTGAGCGGTAGGTTTAGGGTTAGGGTTAGTTTGCAGGTTAGGGTGAGGTTAGGAGTTAGGGTGATGTTAGGGTGAGGGTGAGGGTTATGGTTAGCATTAGAGTTAGGGTGAGGTTGAGGGTTAGGGTTAGGGTTAGGGATAGCGTAAGGATTAGCGTTATTGTGAGGGTTAGGTTTAGGGTTAGTTGAGGATAAAGTAAGGGTGAGGGTTAGGGTGAGGGTGAGGTGTTACATTAGCATTAGGGATAGGTTTAGCTTTAGGGTGAGGGTTAGATTTAGGGTGAGGGTTAGGTTTAGGTTGAGGTTGAGGGTTAGGTTTGGGGTGATGTTTAGTGTGAGGGTGAGGGTTAGGGTGAGGTTGAGTGTTCAGGTGAGAGTTAGAGTTAGGTTTAGAGTTAGGGATAGGGTTAGGGTGAGGGTATTGGTTAGGGTGAGTGTTAGGGTAAGGGTGAGTGTTAGGCATAGGGTGAGGGTTAGGGTGAGGGTTAATTTTATGGTTAGGTTGAGGGTGAGCGTTAGGATTAGGGTTAGGATGAGGGTGAGGCTCAGGGTTAGGGTTAGGGTTAGTGTGAGGGTTAGGGTTAGGATTAGGTTTAAGGTAAGGGTTAGGGTTATATTTAGGTTTAGTATAAGGGTTAGGGTGAGGCTTAGGGTTAGAGTCAGTGTGATTGTTAGGTTTAGGGTTAGGGTTTGGGTTAGGTTGAGTTTAAATGTTAGGGTGAGATTTAGGGTGAGGGTGAGGGTAAGGGTTAGGGTGAGGGTTAGCGTGAGGGATAGGGTTAGGTTTATGGTTAGTGTTAGGTTGAGGGTTAGGGTGAGGGTTAGGTTTAGGTTTAGGTTTAGGGTAAGAGTTAGGTTGTGGATAATGGTTAGGGTGAGGGTTAGGGTGAGGTGAGCGTTAGGGTTAGGTTGACAGTAAGGGTTATGGTGAGGGTTATGGTGAGGGTGAGGGTTAGGTTTAGCATTAGGGTTAGGGTGAGGGTGAGGGTTAGGGTGAGGGTGAGGTTTAGGGTTAGGGTTAGGGTGAGAGTTAGGGTTAGGGTGATGTTTATTGTGAAGGTGAGGGTTAGGGTGAGGGTGAGTGTTAGTGTGAGGATGAGGGTTCGGGTAAGGCTGAGGCTTAGGGTGTGGTTGAGGGTTAGGGTTACGGTGAGAGTCAGAGTGAGGTGTTGGGATAGGGTTAGGGGTAGGGTTTGTGTGAGGGTGAGGGTTAGGGTGAGGGTTAGGGTGAGGCTGAGGTTTAGTGTTAGCCTTAGGGTTAGGGTGTTAGGGTTAGGGTGATGTTTAGGGTGAGGTTGAGGGTTAGTGTAAGGGTGAGGATGAGGCTAAGGGTTAGTGATAGGATTAGGGTTAGGGTTAGGGTTAGGCTTAGGATGAGGGTGAAATTGAGTGTGACGGTTAGGTTTAGGATTAGGATGAGGCTTCTGGTTAGTGTGAGGGTTAGTGTGATGCTGAGGGTCAGGGTGAGGGTGAGTGTTAGAATGAGGGTGATGGTGAGGGTTAGGCTTGGGATTTGGGTTAGGGTGAATTTTAGGGTTAGGATTATGTTAGGGTTAGGGTTATTGCTAGGGTTAGGGTTAGGGTGAGGGTTAGCGTTAGGGTTAGGGTTAGGGTGAGGGTGTGGTTGAGGGTTAGGGTTAGGATTAGGGTGAGGGTTAGGGTAAGGCTGAGGAGGAAGGGGAGATTGAGGGTGAGGGTTAGGTTTAGGGTTAGGGTTAGTGTGAGTGTTAGGTTTAGGGTTAGGTTTTGGGTTAGGTTGAGGGTAAAGTTTAGGGTGAGGTTTAGGCTTAGGGTGAGGTTTAGGATTAGGGTGAGGGTTAGGGTGAAGTTTATGTTTAGTTTATGGTTAGGGTGAGGGTTAGGTTTATTGTGAGGTTTAGGCTTAAGGTTAGGGTGACGGTAAGGGTTAAGTTGAGGGTTAGGGTGAGGGTGAGGTTTAGTGTTAGCATTAGGTTTAGCTTGAGGATTAGGATGAGAGTTAGGGTTAGGTTTAGTGTTAGGGTGAGGGTGAGGGTGAAGCTTAGTGTTAGGATGAGGGTTAGGGTTAGGGTTAGGGTAAGGGTGAGGGTGAGGTTTAGCGTTAGGGTTAGTGTGAGGGTGAGAGTTAGGATTAGGAATAGTGTTAGGGTTAGGGTTAGGCTGAGGGTGAGGGTCAGGGTGAGGGAAAAGTTTAGGGTTAGGTTGAGGGTAAGGGTAAGTGTTAGGGTGAGGGTAAGTGTGAGGGTTATGGTTAGAGTCTGGGTTAAGGTGAAGTTTAGGGTTTGGGTGATGTTTAGGTTGAGGGTGAGGTTTAGGCTGAGGATGAGGTTTCGGGTTTGGGTTCGGGTTCGGGTTCGAGTTCGGGTTAGGGTGTGGCTGAGGATTAGGGTTAGGGTGAGGTTTAGCATTAGGTTTAGGGTTAGTGTGACGGTGAGGGTGAGGGGTAGGGTTAGGGTTTGGTTCATGGTTAGGGTTAGAGTTAGGGTTTGGATGATTGTTAGGGAGAAGGTTAATGTTATGTTTAGGGTGAGGTTTATGGTGAGTGTGAAGGTTAGGGTTAGGTTGAGGGTTAGGGTTAGGTTCAGCTTGAGAGTTAGGGTTAGAGTTAGGGTTAGGGTGAGTTTGAGGGTGATGGTTAGGTTTAGGATTAGGATTAGGTTTAGGGTCAGGGTGAGTGTTAGGGTGAGAGTGAGGGTTCGGGTTAGAGTGAGGGTTAGTGTGTGGGTTAAGGTTAGGGTTAGGGTCAGGATTAAGTTTAGGCTTAGGGTCAAGGTTATGGTGAGGGTCAGGTTTAGGATGAGGTTTAGTTTGAGGATGAGGGTTAGGGTTAGTGTTAGGGTTAGGGTAACTTTTAGGGAGAGGGTTATCGTTAGGGTTAGGGTAAGGGTGAGGGTGAGGTATAGGGTCAGGTTTAGGGTTAGGGTGAGGGTTAGGGATAGTGTTCGGTTTGGATAAGGGTGGGGGTGATTGTTAGGTTTAGGTTTCGAGTTAAGGTGAGGGTTAGGATTAGGGTTAGGATGAGGGTTAGGCTGAGGGTTCGGTTTTGGGTTTGTGTGAGGGTTAGGGTTTGGTTTAGAGTTAGGATGAGGGTTAAGTTTAGATTTAGGGTTAGCATAAGGTTTAGGCTGAGGGTTAGGGTTAGGGTTAGAGTGAGGGTTAGGTTTAGTGTTAGGGTAAGGTTTAGGGTGAGGGTAATGGTGAGGGTGAGTGTTAGGCTGAGGGTGAGGGTTAGGGTTAAAGTGAGTGTTAGGGTGAAGGTTAGGTTTAGGGTTAGGGTTAGGGTCAGGGTGAGGGTGAGGGTGTGGGTAAGTGTTAGGGTGAGGGTTAGGGTGAGGGTGAGGTTTAGGTTTAGGGTGAGGGTTAGTGTTAGGGTGAGTGTTAGGGTGAGGGTGAGGGTTACGGTTAGCATTAGGGTTAGGGTTAGGGTGAGGGTTAGAGTGAGGTTTTGCGTTAAGGTTAAAGATAGTGTGAGTATTAGAGTTAGGTTTACTGTGTGGGTTAGGCTGAGGGGAAGGGTTAGGGTTAGGGTGAGGGTTGGGTTTAGTGTGAGGTTTAGGGTTAGCATTAGGTTTAGAGTTAGGGTTAGGATGAGTGTTAGGGTTTGGTTTAGGGTGAGGGTTAGGATGAGGGTGAGTGTTAAGTTTATGCTTAGGGTGAGGGTTAATTTTAGGGTGACGGCTAGGGTGAGGGTGAGGATTAGGTTGAGGGTGAGTGGGAGGGTGAGGTTTTCATTTAGGTAAGGGTTATGGTTATGGTTAGGGTGAGGTTTAGTAATGAGGGTGTATGTTGGGGTTAAGTTTAGGATTAGGGTGAGGGTGAGGGTGAAGTTTAGTGTTAGGATGAGGGTTAGGGTTAGGGTTAGGGTGAGAGTGAGGGTGAAGGTGAGGGTTCGGGATAGGGTTAGGGTGTGGTTTAGGTTTACGGGGAGGGTTAGAGTTAGGGTGAGGTTTAGGGTTAGGCTTACGGTGACGGTTAGGGTTAGGCTGATGTTTAGTGTGAGGGTGAGGGTTAGGGTGAGGGTGAGTGTTCTGTTGAGAATTAGGGTTAGAGTTAGGGTTAGGGAATGGGTTAGTGTGAGGGAAAGTGTTAGGGTGAGGGTTTGGGTGAGGGTGAGGTTTAGGGTGAGGGTGAGGGTTAGGTTTAGGGTTAGGGTTATGATGAGGGTGAGGGTTAGGGTGAGCCCTAGTTATAGGGTTAGGTTTAGATTGCGGGTAAGGGTGAGGGTAAGGGTTAGGGTGAGGTTTAGGGTGAGGGTGAGTTTAGGTTTAGGGTGAGGGTAAGGGTTAGGTTGAGGGTTAGGGTTAGGGTTAGGGATCGGCTGAGGTTTAGTGTTAGGGTGAGGGTTATGGTGAGGTTTAGGATTAGGGTTAGTGTGAGGATAAGGCTTAGGGTGAGGGTTAGGGTGAGGGTGAGGTTTAGGGTTAGGGTTAGGGTGAAGGTTAGGGTGTGTGTTAGTGTTAGGGTTAGGGTTAGGGTGACGGTAGAGGTTAAGTTTAAGTATAGGGTGAGGATTAAGTTTAGGGTTAGGTTTAGGGTGAGAGTTAGGCGGAAGGGTAGGCTTAGGGTAAGGGTGAGTGTTAGGTTTATTGTGAGGGTTAGGGTTAAGGTTAGGGTGATGGTAAGGGTTAGGTGAGGGATAGGGTGAGGGTGAGTTTTAGGGTTAGCATTAGGTTTAGCTTTAGGGTTAGGATGAGAGTTAGGGTTAGGCTTAGGGTTAGGGTGAGGGTGAGGGTGAAGGTTAGTGTTAGGATGAGGGTTAGGGTTAGGGTTAGGGTGAGGGTGAGGGTGAGGTTTAGGGTTAGTGTTAGTGTGAGGTTGAGAGTTAGGATTAGGAATAATGTTAGGGTTAGGGTTAGGCTGAGGGTGAGGGAAAAGGTTAGGGTTAGGGGTAGGGTGAGGGTAAGTGTTGGGGTGAGGGTAAGGGTGAGGGTTAGGGTTAGAGTCAGGGTTAAGGTGAGGGTTAAGGTTTGGGTGATGTTTAGGGTGAGGTTGAGGGTTAGGTTTTGGATTAAGGTTAGAGTTTGGGTTAGGTTGAGGGTGAGGTTGACGGTGAGGGTTAGGATTAATGTGAGTGTTATGGTTAGGGTTAGTGTTATAGTTAGGGTGAGGGTTAGGTTTAGAGTTAGGATGAGGTTTAGGCTGAGGGTTAGCGTTAGGGTTCGGGTGAGGGTAATTGTTAGGGTGAGGGTTAGGCTTAGGGTTAGTATGAAGGTTAGAATGAGAGTTAGTGTTACCGTGAGGGTTAGGCTGTGGGTAAGGGTTAGAGTGAGGGTTTGGGTGATGGTGAGGGTTAGGGATAGCATTAGGGTTAAGGTTAGGTTTAGTGTGAGGGTTAGAGTTAGGTTTAGGGTTATGGTGAAGGTGAGGGTTATGGTAAGCATTAGGATCAGGGTTAGATTTAGGGTGAGATTTAGGGTTAGGGTTAGAATTATAGTGAAGTTGAGTGTGAGGGTTAGTGTGAACGTGAGTGTTAGGTTGAGGGTGAGGGTGAGGGTTAGGGTTTAGGTGAGGGTCAGGTTTAGGGTTAGGGTTAAGGTTAGGGTGAGGGTTAGAGTTAGGTTTAGGATTACGATGAGGATTAGGGTGAGGGTTAAGTTTAAGGTTAGGGTGAGGGTAAGGGTTAGGGTGAGGGTCAGGGTTAGGTTTTGTATTAGGTTTAGGGTTAGGGTGAGGGTTAGAAATAGGGTTAGGATTAGGGTGAGGGTTTTGTTAGGGTTAGGTTTTGACTTAGGGTGAGTTTTAGGGTTCGTGTTTGGATTAGGGTTAGGGTTAGGGTTAGGCTGAGGGTGAGGTTGAGGGTGAGGGTGAGGGTTAGGGTTAATATGAGTGTTAGAGTTAGCGTTAGCGTTAGGATGAGGGTTAGGCTGAGGGTTAGGGTTAGGGTTCGGGTAAGAGTAAGGGTTAGGCAGAAATGAACCTACAGACCTATAGCCATCTAATCTTCGATAAGGAAGCTAAAACAATAGAATGGACGAAAGACAGCCTCTTCAGTAAATGGTGCTGGCAAAATTGGTTAACTACATGTAGAAAACTAAAGCTAGATCCTTATATATCACCCTGCACCAGAATCAACTCCAAATGGATCAAAGACCTTGAACTCAAAGCAGACACTCTGAAAATATTACAGGATGGAATAGGAGAAACCCTAGGTCTCCTTGGCTCAGGCCGAAATTTTCTGAATAGAGACCCGGATGCACAACAAATCAAAGAAAGGTTGGACAAATGGGATTGCATAAGGTTGCAGAGCTTCTGCAGGGCAAATGACATAGCTAGCAAGATCAATAGAAAGCCCACCGATTGGGAGAAGATCTTTACTAGCCATACAACGGACAAGGGTCTCATATCTAAAATATACTTGGAACTCAAAAAATTAAACCACCCAACAACAAATCCTCAAAGAAACAACTGCCCAATAAATAAGTGGGCGAAAGACTTAAAGAGAAGCTTCTCTGAAGAAGAAAGAAGGATGGCCAATAGACACATGAAGAAATGTTCAACATCCCTAGCCATAAAAGAAATGCAAATCAAAACAACATTGAGATATCACCTCACTCCAGTTAGAACAGCAAAAATCAAGAACTCTAACAACAACAGATGCTGGAGGGGATGTGGACAGAAAGGAACCTTACTTCATTGTTGGTGGGAATGTAAACTTGTTCAACCACTTTGGAAAGCAGTATGGAGGTTCCTCAAAAGACTTCACATAGATCTCCCCTATGATCCAGCAATCCCACTTTTGGGCATTTACCCAAATGTTTACAAACAAGACCACACTAAAGCTACCAGCACAACTATGTTTATTGCAGCATTATTTACCATAGCTAAGATATGGAACCAACCCAGATGCCCCTCAGTAGATGAATGGATCAAGAAAATGTGGTATATATACACAATGGAATTCTATGCCTCCATCAGAAAGAATGACATTTCCCCATTTGTTAGGAAATGGAAAGGTTTGGAAAAAATTATATTAAGTGAAGTAAGCCAGGCCCAAAGAAGTATAGGTCCCATGGTTTCCCTTATTTGCAATATCTAGTATAGGTATGATTCAAGCGGAAAAGGTCAGATAATGTGATGTTAGGAAAATGAAGGCTTAAATATGTATTTTAATGTTTTCGTTTCTTTCATGCATGTGTTTCTAACGCATTTATAAGATTATTTCTTTGTTGCGTTGTATGTCCCTCCCCCACAGTGTAACCCCCGCTTTCACTATATTTGATGTCAGTATAACATGTGGAGGAGATGGGGACAAACAAGTCGTTTAAGGATTCAGGTTGACCTGTTGCAACAATGAGAAGTACAAAATGTCATGTCAAAACCAACTTTACAATGTCGGTGTGGGGGGGGAGGGGGGGTATAATTGGGTGGGGGAGGGGGAAGGATGGGAAGGAAGGTGAAGGGTAAACAAAGGAGGAGGCTGCAATGCTTGGTAAGAAATGTATGCATTATCCTGCCCATGTAATTGTAGCCCCTCTGTACAGTATGTTCTCAAATAAAATAAAATAAAAAAAGAAAACAAAAAAAAAAGAGTAAGGGTTAGGGTGAGGTTTAGGGTGAGGGTGAGGGTTAAGTTTATGCTTAGGGTTAGGGTGAGGTTTATGGTTAGGGTGAGAGTGAGGGTTAGGGTTAGGGTTTGGGTGAGGGTTAGGGTTAGGTGAGGGTTAGGGATAGGGTTGGGGTTAGGGTGAGTGTGTGGGTTAGGGTTAAGTTTAGGTTTAGGGTTAGGCTGAGGGTGAGGGTTAGGTTTAGGGTTAGGGTTAGGGTTAGGGTTGAAGTTTTCTTTTAGGGTTAGGAAGAGGTTTTGGCTGAGGATTAGGGTTGTGGTTAGGGTGAGGTTTAGGGTTAGTGTGAGTGTTGGGATGAAGCTTAGTTTGAGGGTTAGGTTTAGGGTTAGGTTGAGGGTAAAGGTTAGGGTGAGGGTGAGGGTTAGGTTTAGGATTAGGGTTAGGGTTTGGGTTAGGATTAAGGATAGGGTTAGGGTTAGGGTGAGGGTTAGGGTGAGGGTTAGGGTTAGGTTTAGGGTGAAGATTAGGGTGAGAGTGACGTTTAAGGTGAGGGTTAGGGTTAGGGTGAGGATTAGGGTTAGGGTTCGGGTGAGGTTTAGTATTAGGATGATGTTTAGGGTGAGCGTGATGTTTTGGGTTAGGATGAGGGTGAGGGTGAGGGTGTAGGTGAGGGTTAGGTTTAGGGTGAGTGTTAGGGTGATGGTGACGGTGATTGTTAGGGTGAAGTTGAGGGTTAGGGATAGGGTTAGGGTTAGGGTTAGGGTTAGGGTTAGGGTGAGGGGTAGGGTGAGGGTAGGGTTAGGGTTAGGGTGAGGGTTAGGGTTAATGTGAGGATTAGATTTAGGTTTAGGGTTAGTGTGAGGATAAGGGTAAGGGTGAGGGTTAGGGTGAGAGTGAGGGTTAGGGTTAGCGTTAGGGTTAGGGTGAGGTTTAGGGCGAATGTTAAGTTGAGGTTTAGGGTTATTATGAGGGTGAGGGTTATAGTTAGGTTTAGGGTGAGGGTTTGGGTTAGTGTGAGGTTTAGGGTAAGGTTAGGGTGTGGGTGAGGGTTCGGGTGAGGGTGACTTTTAGGGTGTGGGTGACAGTTAGGTTTAGGGTTAGGTTTAGGGTGAGGGTCATATTTAGGGTGAGGGTTAGGGTGAGGTGAGGGTTAGGTTGAGGTTCAGGGTTAGGCTGAGCGTTAGGGTGAGGGTTAGGTTTAGGTTTTGGTTTGGGTGAGGGTTAAAGTGAGGTTTAGTGTTAGTGTTAGGGTTAGAGTTAAGGTGAGAGTTAGGGTGACGGTTAGGGTTAGAGTGAGGTTTAGGGTGAGGGTGAGGGTTAGGGATAGCATTAGGGTTAAAGATAGGTTTAGGGTGAATGTAAGGGTTAGGATGAGGGTGAGGGTTAGGTTTAGGATTAGGGTTAGTGTTAGGGTGAGGGTTAGTTATAGGGTTAGGATTAGGGTGAGGGTTTTGGTTAGAGTTAGGTTTAGATTTAGAGTGAGGGTTAGGGTTAGTGTTGAATTAGGGTTAGGGTTAGGGTTAAGGTGAGAGTTAGGTTTAGGTGAGGGTTAGGGATAGAATTGGGGTTAGGGTGAAGATTAGGGTTAGGTTTAGTGTTAGAGTTAGAGCGAGGGTGAGTGTGAGGTTTAGGGTTAGGTTTAGGTTTAGGGATAGGGTTAGGCTGAGGGTGAGGATGAGGTTTAGGGTTAGGGTGAGGGTTAGGGTTAGGGTTAGGGTTGGGTTGAGTGTTAGGGTTAGGATTAGGAAGAGGGTTTGGCTGAGGGTTAGGGTTATGGTTAGGGTGAGGTTTAAGGTTAGTGTGAGGGTTAGGATGAGGTTTAAGCTGAGGGTTAGGGTTAGGGTTAGGATGAGGGTAAGGGTGAGCTTTAGGGTGAAGGTTAGGTTTAGGTTTAGGGTTAGGGTGAGGGTTAGGATGAGGTTTAGTTTTAGTGTAAGGGATAGGGTTAGCGTGAGGGTTAGGGTGAGGGTAAGGGTTAGAGTGAGGTTCAGGGAGAGGGTGAGTGTTAGGGATAGCATTAGGTTTAATTTTAGGTTTAGGGTGAGGCTTAAGGTTAAGGTTACTCTGATCGTGAGGGTTAGGTTTAGCATTAGGGTTAGGGTTAGGGTTAGCGTGAGGGTTAGGGTTAGGGTTTGGGTGAGGTTGAGGGTTAGGGTTAGGGTTAGGGTGAGAGTATGGGATAGGGTGAGGGTGAGGGTTAGGGTGACGGTGAGGGTAAGGGTTAGGGTGAGGGCTAGGGTTACGGTTAGGGTTAGGGTAAGGTTTAGGTTTTGGGTGAGGGTGAGGGTGAGGGTTAGGTTTAGGATTAGGCTTAGGTGTAGGTTTAGGTTTAGGGTGAGTGTGAGGCTGAGTTAGGTTTAGGGTGAGGTTTAGGGTAATGGTTAGGGTTAGGATGAGGGTGAGGGTGAGGTTTTGGGTGAGGGTGAGGGTTAGGGTTTTGGTCAGGTTTAGGTTTAAGGTTAGGGTGAGAGTTATTTTTAAGGTTAGTGTTAGGATGAGGGTTAGGCTGAGGGTTAGGGTTAGGGTTAGTATGAGGGTGAGAGTTAGGATTAGGAATAGTGTTAGGGTTAGGGTTAGGCTGAGGGTGAGGGTCAGGGTGAGGGTAAAGTTTAGGGTTAGGGTTAGGGTGAGGGTAGGTGTTAGGGTGAGGGTAAGGGTGAGGGTTAGGGTTTGAGTCAGGGTTAAGGTGAAGGTAAGGGTTTGGGTGAGGTTTAGGGTGAGGGTGAGTATTAGGGTGAGGATGAGGTTTCGGGTGAGGTTAGGGTTAGTGTTTGGATTAGGGTTAGGGTTAGGGTTAAGGTGAGGGTTAAGGTTAGCTGAGGGTTAGGGATAGAATTGGGGTTAGGGTGAAGGTCAGGGTTAGGTTTAGTGTTAGAGTTAGAGCAAGGGTTAGTGTGAGGTTTAGGGTTAGAGTTAGGGTTAGGGTGAGGGTTAGGGTGAAGGTTAAGTTGAGGGTTAGGGTTATTATGAGGGTGAGGGTTAGAGTTAGATTTAGGGTGAGGGTTGGGGATATGGTGAGGTTTAGGTTAGAGTTAGGTTTAGGGTGAGGTTGAGTGTTAGGGAGAGGTTTAGGGTTAGGGTTATTGTTAGGGTTAGTTTGAGGGTTAGTGTTAGGGTGACTGTTACTGTTAGGGTGAGTGTAAGTGTTAGGGTTCGGGTTAGGGTTCGGGTTATTGTTAGGGTTAGGGTTAGGGTTACGGTTATGGTGAGGGTGAGAGTGAGGATTATGGTTAGGGTTAGGGTGACGTTTAGGTTAAAGCTTAGGGTTAGAGTTAAGGAAGGGTTGAGAGTGAGGTTTAGGGTTAGATTTAGGGTAAGTGTTAGGGTTAGGTTTAGGGTGAGGGTTAGGATTAGTGTTAGGCTTAGGATTAGGCTTAGGCTGTGCATGAGGTTGTGGGTTAGGATTAGGTTTAGGGCGAGGGTTATGGTTAGGGTTATGGTGAGGTTTAGGATGGGGTTTAGGGTTAGCATTAGGGTTAGGGTTAGGGTTAGGTTGAGGGTTAGAGTGAGGGTTAGGGTTAGGGATAGGATTAGGGTTAGCATTATGGTTAGGGTGAGGGTGAGTGGGAGGGTTAGTGTTAGGGTTAGGATTAGCCTTAGGGTTAGGGTGAGGGTTACGTTTAGGGTTTGGGTTAAGGTGAGGGTGAGATTGAAGTTTAGGGTTAGGTTTAGGGTTAGGGTTAGGGTTAGGGTTAGGTTTAAGGTTAGGATTAAGGTTAGGTTCAGGTTTTCGGTGAGAGTTAGGGTTAGGGTTAGGGTTAGGCTTAGGCTTAGACTGAGGGTGAGGGTGGGGATAAGGATTAGGGTTAGGGTTAGTGTTAGGTTTAGGTTAAGGTTTATTTTTAGTGTTATGGTTAGAGTTACGGTGAGGGTGAGGGTGCAGTTGAGGGTTTGGGTTAGGGTTAGGGTGAGGTTTAAGGTTAGGGTTAGGGTGAGGGTGAGGTTTAGGGTTAGATATAGCGTTAGGGGGAGGGTTAGGGTGAGGGTTAGGGTGACGTTTAGGGATAGGTTTAGGATGAGGGTAAGGTTTAGGCTTAGAATTAGGGTGAGCGTGAGGCTGAGTTTGAGGGTGATTGTGAGTGTTAAGATTACAGTGAGTTTTAGGTTTAGGGTTAGAGTGAGAGTTAGGGTTTGGTTTAAGTTTAGGGTTAGGGTGTTAGGGTTAGGTTGAGGTTTAGGGTTAGGGTTAGAGTTACATTGAGTGTGAACATGGGGGTTAGGGTTAGAGTTAGGGTTAGGTTGAGGGTGAGGTTTACGGTTAGATTTAGGGTTAGGGGGACAGTTAAGTCGAGGGTTAGGTTTAGGGTTAGTGTTAGGGTTAAGGTTAGGGTGAGGGTTAGGTTGAGGTTTAGGGTTATGGTTAGGTTTAAGGTTAGGATTAGGGTTAGGGTGAGGGTGAGTGTGAGGGTTAGAGTTAGGCTTAGGCTTAGGCTTAGGGTTAGGCTGAGGGTGATGGTGGGCGTCAAGATTAGGGTTAGAGTGATGGTTAGGATTAGGGTTAGAGTGAGGGCTAGAATGAGGGTGAGGTTTAGGGTAAGGCTTAGGCTTAGGCTTAGGGTTATGCTGAGATTGAGGTTGAGGGTGAGGGTTAGGGTTAGGGTCATGGTTAGGTTTACGGTTAGGGTGAGGGTGAGCATGAGGTTTAGGGTTAGGTTGAGGGTTAGGGTGAGGATGATGGTAAGGGTAAAGGTGAGGTTTACGCTGAGGGTGAGGTTTAAGATAAGGCTGAGGGTTAGGGTTAGGTTTAGGGTTAGGGTAAGGGTTAGGGTTAGGGTTAGGTGTGGGTTAAATTGAGGATTAGTGTCAGGGTTAGTGTGAGGTTTAGGGTGAGGATGAGGGTCAGGGTTAGGGTGAGGGTGAGGGTTAGGGTTAGTGTGAGTGTTAGTGTTAGGTTTAGGGTTAGTGTTAGGGTGAGTGTAAGTGGTAGGGTGAGGTTTAGGTTTAGGGTTAGGGTTAGGGTTAGGGTTAGGTTTAGGTTATTTTTAGGGTTAAGGTTAGCATTACAGTCACGGTTAGTTTGAGTGTGAGGGTTAGGTTTACGGTTAGGTGAGGTTTAGTGTTAGGGTTAGGGTTTGGGTGAGGTTTAGGATTAGGGTGAGCGTTAGGGTTAGTGTGAGTGTTAGTGTTAGGTTTAGGGTTAGTGTTAGGGTGAGTGTAAGTGGTAGGGTGAGGTTTAGGTTTAGGGTTAGGGTTAGGGTTAGGGTTAGGTTTAGGTTATTTTTAGGGTTAAGGTTAGCATTACAGTCACGGTTAGTTTGAGTGTGAGGGTTAGGTTTAGGGTTAGGGTGAGGTTTAGTGTTAGGGTTAGGGTTAGCATTAGGGGTAGGTGAGGGTTACGTTTAGGGGTACAGTTAGGGTTAGGCTGAGGGTTAGGGTTAGGGTTAGGCGTAGTGTTAGGTTGATGGTAAGTGTTAGTGTGAGGGTTAGGGTTAGGGTTAGGGTTAGTTTTAGGGTTAGTTTTAGGGTGAGGGTGAGTGTGAGGGTTAGGGTTAGGGTTAGGCTGAGGTTTAGGGTGAGGGTTAGGGTTAGGGTTTGGGTTAGGGTGAGGGCGAGGCTGAGGATTAGGGTTAGGTTTAGGAATTAGGTTTAAGGTTAAGGTTAGGTTTAGGTTTAGGTTTAAGGTTAGGATTACAGTGAGGGTTAGGGTTAGGGTTAGGCTTAGGCTTAGGTTTAGGCTGAGGGTGAGGGTAAGGGTGGGGGTGCGGATTAGGTTTAGGGTTAGGGTTAGGGTTACGTTTATTGTTAGTGTTATGGTTAGGGTTAAGTTTGCGGTGAGGGTCAGGCTGAGGTTGAGGGTTATGTTTAGTGTTAGGGTCAGGGTTAGGGTAAGGGTTATAGTTATTGTTAGGGTTAGGGTTAGAGTTACTGTGAGGTTGAGGGTGAGGGTGTGGGTCTTGGTTAGGGTGAGGTTTAGGGTGAGGTTTAGGGATATAGGGAGGGTTAGGATGAGGATTAGGGTTAGGGTGAGGTTTAGGGTGAGGGTGAGTGTGTGTGTTAGGGTTAGTTTTATGTTTAGGCTTAGGGTTAGGCTGAGGGTGAGGTTGAGGGTGAGGGTTAGTGTTAGGGTGAGGGTTAGGGTAAGGGTTAGGGGGAGAGTTAGGAAGAGGGTAAGGATTAGGATTAGGTTTGGGTATGCTAGGGTGAGGATGAGGTTTAGTGTTAGGGTTAGGTTGAGGGTAACGTTTAGGGTAAGGGTAAGAGTTAGGGTTCTGGTTTTGTTTAGGGGTAGGTTGTGGATTAGTGTAAGGGTTAGTGTGAGGGTGAGGGTTATGGTTAGGTTGAGTTTGAGGGTTCAGATTAGAGTTAGGGTGAGGTTGTGGTTTATGGTTAGTGTTAGGGTGAGGTTTAGGGTTAGAGTTAGGGTTAGGGTTAAGATTAGGTTTAGGGTAAGGGTTATGGTGAGTGTGAGAGTTAGGGTTAGGATTAGGGTTAGGCTTAGGGTTAGATTGAGGGTGAGGGTGAGGGTTAGGGTTAGGGTTAGGGTGAGGGTTAGGGTTAGGGTTAGGGTGACAGATAGGGTTCGGTTATGTTTAGGGTTAGGGTGAGGGTTAGTGTTAGGGTTATGGTGAGCGTGAGGTTTAGGGTTAGGGTGAGGGTTAGGGTTAGGTTTAGGGTTAGGGTGAGGGTAAGGATGAGGATTAGGGTTAGGGTTAGGGTTAGGGTGAGGGTTAGTGTGAGGGTGAGGGTTAGTGTTAGTGTCAGATTATGGTATAGGGTTAGGGTTAGGGTTAGGGTGAGGGTAAGGTTGTGGGTTAGGGTTCAGTGAGGGTGAGGATTAGGGTTAGGGCTAAGGATAGTCTTAGGATTAGGGTTAGCTTGAGGGTGAGTGTCAGGATTAGGGTTAGGGTTCAGGTTAGGTTTATTGTTAGAATTAATGTTATTGTTAGGGTTAGGGTTAGAGTTATGGTAAGGGTGATGGTGAGGGTTAGGGTTAGGGTTAGTGTGAGGTTTAGGGTTCGGATTAGGATTAGGTTTAGTGTGAGGGTGAGGATTAGGGTAAGATTTATTTTTAGTTGGAGGGTTAGGTCGAGAATTAGGTTTAGAGTAAGTTTTAGGGTTAAGGTTAGGGTGAGGGTTAGGTTGAGGTTTAGGGTTAGCGTTAGGGTTAGGGTTAGGATTATGGTGAGGGTTAGGGTTAGTGTTGGGGTGAGGGTTATGATGAGAGTTAGGTTTATGGTTGTGGTGAGGGTTAGGGTTAGGGTGAGGGTTAGGGATAGTGTTAGATTAAGGTTTAGGTTTAGGGTTAGGGTTGGGTGAGGGTAAGTTTGAGGGTTAGGGTTACAGTGAGGGTGAGGATTAGGGTTAGGGTGAAGTTTAGGGTTAGGATTAGGGTTAGCGTGTGGGTGAATGTTAGGATTAGGGTTAAGGTTAGGGTTAGGTTTATTGTTAGAATTAATTTTATTGTTAGAGTTAGGGTTAGAGTTATGGTGAGGGTGAGGGTGAGGGTGAGGGTTAGGGTTAGGGGTAGGGTGAGGTTTAGGGTTAGGGTTAGTATTACGGTTAGTGTGAGGGTGAGGATTAGGGTAAGATTTAGGGTTATTTGGAGGGTTAGGTCGAGAGTTAGGGTTAGGGTAAGTTTTAAGGTTAAGGTTAGGGTGAGGGTTAGGTTGTGGTTTAGGGTTATGGTAAGGGTTAGGGTTAGGATTATGGTGAGGGTGAGGGTTAGGGTGAGGGTGAGGGTGAGTGTGAGGGTTAGGGTGAGGGTTAGGATTACGGTTGCGGTGAAGGTTAGGGTTAGGTGGAGTGTTAGGGTTAGGATTAGGGTTAGGGTGAGGTTTAGAGTTCGCATTAGGGTTAGGGATTGGGTTAGGTTTAGGTTTAGGGTTTGGATTACTGTTATTGTTAGGGTGAGGGTTAGATTTATGGTGAGGGTGAGGGTGAGTGTTAGGGTTAGGGTGAGGTTTAGGGTTAGATTTAGGTTTGGTTGGAGGATTAGTTCGAGGGTTAGGGTAGGGTATGTGTTAGGGTTAAGGTTCTGTTGAGGGTTAGGTTGAGGTTTAGGGTTATGGTTATGGTTAGGATTAGGGTTAAGTTGAGGGTGAGTGTGAGCATTAGGTGTAGGGTTAGGCTTAGGCTTAGGGTTCAGCTGAGGATGAGGCTGGGGGTGAGGATTAGGGTTAAGGTGATGGTTAGGGTTAGGGTTAGTGTGAGGGTTAGTGTTAGGGTTAGGGTTAGAATTAGAGTTAGGGTTAGAATTAGGGTTAGGGTGATGGTTAGGGTGGGGGTGACGGTAATGGTAAAGGTGAGAGTTAGGCTGATGGTGAGGGTTACGTTAAGCGTGAGGGTTAGGGTTAGGGTTAGGGTGAGGGTGAGGGTTAGATTGAGGATTAATGTTAGAGTTAGTGTGAAGTTTAGCGTGAGAATGCGGGTTAGGGTTAGGGCGAGGTCTAGGGTGAGGGTGAGGTTTAGGGTTATTTTTAGGGTGATGTTTAGGGTTAGCGTGATGGTTAGGGTTAGTGTGAGGTTTAGTGTTAGGGTTAGGGTTATTGTTAGGGTGAGGATAAGTGTTAGGGTGAGTGTTATGTTTAGGGTGAGGGTTATGGTTAGGGTGAGGGTTAGGTTTAGGTTTAGGATTATTGTTAGCATTATGATTATGGTTACAGTTATGGTGAGGGTGAGGGTGAGGATTATGGTTAGGGCTAGGATGAGGTTTAGGGATAGGGTTAGGGTCGGGTTTGGGTCAGGGTGAGGTTTAGTGTTAGATTTAGGGTTAGGGTGGTGCTGAGGGTGAAGGTTAGGTTTAGGATTAAAATTAGGTTTAGGCTTAAGGTGAGTGTTAGTTTGAGGGTGAGGGTTAGAGTTAGGGTTAGGAGTAGGATTAGAGTTTTTGTTAGGGTGAGTGTGAGGGTTAGGGTTAGGGTTAGGTATAGGCTTAGTGTTAGGCTGAGGTTGAGAGTGACGGTTAAGGTTAGGGTGAGGTTTAGGTTTCGGGTTAGGGTTAGTGTTAGGCTTACGATTAGGCTGATGGTGAAGGTTGTGGGTTATGGTTAGTGTGAGGGTTAGGGTTATGGAGAGGGTTAGGATGAGGGCTAGGGTTAGGATTAGTGTTAGGTTGAGGGTGAGTGTGTGTGTGTTAGGTTTAGGTTTAGGGTTAGGCTTAGGGTTAGGCTGAGAGTGAGGTTGAGGGTGAGGGCTAGGGTGAGGGTGAGTTTTATTATTAGGGTTAGGGTGAGGTTTATCGTTAGAGTAAGGGTGAGAGTTAGGGTTCGGTTTAAGTTTAGGGTTAGGCTGAGTTTTAGTGTAAGGGTTATGGTGAGGGTGAGGGTTAGGTTTAGGTTGAGGGTTAGGGTTCGGATTAGGGTTAGGGTGAGGGTGAGGGTGAAGGTTAGGTTTAGTGTTAGGGTGAGGGTTAGGGGGAGGGTTAGGGTCAGGGTTAGGGTTAGTGTGAGGTTTAGGGTTAGGATTAGGGTTATGATGAGGGTGAGGGTGAAGTTTAGGGTTAGAGTTAGGGTTAGGGTGAGACTTAGGTTGTTGGTTAGGGTTAGGGTTAGTGTTAGATTTAGGGTTAGGTTGAGGGTGAGGTGTAAGCTTAGGGTTAGGATTAGTTTTAGGGTAAGGTTTAGGGTGATTGTGAACATTAGGTTTAGTGTTAGGCTTAGGGTTAGGCTGAGAGTGAGGGTGAGGGTGAAGGTTAGGGTTAGGGTGAGGGCTAGGGTTAGGTTTAGGTTGAGAGTTAGTGTTAGGGTTTGGGTGAGGGTTAAGGATAGGTTTAGGGTGAGAGTAACGATGTGGATTAGGGTTATGATTAGGGTTAGGGTGAGGTCTAGGGTGAGGGTGAGGGTTAGGGTTAGTGTTACATTAAGGTTTAAGTTTTGGGTTAGGGTTAGGGTGAGGGTTAGGTTGAGGCTTAGGGTTACAGTGAGGGTGAGGATTAGGTTTAGGGTGAGGGTTAGTGTTAGGATTAGAGTTAGCATGAGGGTGAGTGTTAGGATTAAGGTTAGGGTTATGGTTAGGTTTAGGGTTAGGATTAATGTTATTGTTAGGGTTGGGGTTAGAGTTATGATGAGGGTGAGGGTGAGGTGAGGATTCGGGTTAGAGTTAGAGTTAGGGTGAGGTTTAGGGTTAGGGTTAGGGTGAGGGTGAGGTTTAGGGTTATATTTAGGGTTAGTTGGAGGGTTAGGTCGAGGGTTAGGGTTCGGGTTACTTTTAGGGTTAAGGATACGGTGAGGTTTAGGTTGAGGTTTAGGGTTATGGTTATGGTTAGGGTTAGGATTAGAGTGAGGGTGAGTGTGAGCATTAGGGTTAGGCTTATTCTTAGGCTTAGGGTTAGGCTGAGGGTGGGGTTGGGGGTGAGGATTAGGTTTAGGGTGATGGTTAGGGATTGGGTTAGGGTGAGGGTTAGGATGAGATTTAGGATTAGGATTAGTTTTAGGGTGAGGGTTAGGGTGAGGGTGAGTGTTAGGGTTAGGGTGATGGTTAGTTTTACGGATAGGGTGAGGGTTAGGATGAGGTTTAGGGTTACGGTGAGGATTAGGGTGGGGATTGTAGTAAGGGTAAAGTTGAGGTTTAGGCTGAGGGTGAGGGTTAAGATAAGGGTGAGTGTTAGGGTTAGGTTTAGGTTTAGGGTAAGTGTTAGGGTTAGGTTTAGAATGAGGGTTAGTTTGAGGATTAGTGTTAGGGTTATTGTGAGTTTTAGGGTGAGGATGAGGGTTAGGGTTAGTGTTAAGGTGAGAGTAAGTGTTAGAGTGAGGGATAGGGTTCGAGTGAGGTTTTTGGTTAGGGTGAGGCTGAGGGTTAGTGTTAGGGTTATTGTTAGGGTTAAGGTTAGGTTTACCATTATGGGGAGGGTTAGGGTTGGGGTTAGGGTGAGGTTTAGGCTTAGAGTTAGGGTGAGGGTTAGGATGAGGATTAGGGTTAGGGTTAGGGTGAGGTTTAGGGTTAGGGTTAGGATTAGGGTTAGGGTGAGTTTGAGGTTTATGGTTAGATTTAGGTTTAGTTGGAGGGTTAGGTTGAGGTTTAGGGTTAGTTTTAGTGTTAGGGTGAGTTTTAGGTTTTGGGTTAGGGTTAGAGTTAGGGTTAGGGTGAGGGTGAGGTTTAGGGTTAAAGTTAGTGTTAGGGTGAGGTTTAGGTTGAGGTTTATGGTAAGGGTTAGGTTTAGGGTTACGATTAGGGTGAGAGTTAGGGGGAGGGTTAGGGTTAGGGTTAGGGATAGCATTAAGGTGAGAGTGAGGGTGAGTGTGTGTGTTAGGTTTATTTTTCTGGTTAGGCTTAGGGTTATGCTGAGGGTGAGGTTGAGGTTGAGAGTTAGGGTTAGCGGGAGGGTTAGGATGAGGGTTAGGGTTAGGATTGGGGTTAGGGTAAGGTCTAGGGTGAGTGTGAGGGTGAGGTTTAAGGTTATGGTTATTGTTAGGGTTATGGAGAGGGTTAGGTTTAGGGTTCGATTTAGGGTTAGGATGAGGCTGAAGGTGAGGGTTAGGGTTAGCGTTAGGATTAGGATTAGGGTAAGGGTTAGGGTGAGTGTGAGGGTTATAGTTAGGCTTAGGTTTAGGCTGAGGGTGAGGGTGAGGGTGAGGGTTAGGGTTAGGTGGAGGGTTAGGGATAGGGTTAGGGTGAGAGTTAAGGTTCGGTTATGTTTAGGGTTAGGGTGAGGTTTAGGGTTATGGCGAGCGTGAGGTTTAGGGTTAGGTTGAGGTTTAGGGTTAGCGTTAGCGTTAGGGTGAGGGTTAAGGTTAGGGTTACGGTGAGGGATAGTTTGAGGGTGATTTTTAGGGTTAGTGTTAGATTAAGGTTTAGGGTTAGGGTTAGGGTTAAGGTGAAGGTTAGGTTGAGGATTAGGGTTACAGTGAGGGTGAGGATTAGGGTTAGGATGAGGGTTAGGATTAGGATTAGGGTTAGGGTGAGGGTGAGTGTTAGGATTATGGTTAGGGTTAAGGTTAGGTTTAGAGTTAGGATTAGTGTTATTGTTAGGGTTAGGGTTAGAGTTATGGTGAGGGTGAGGTTGAGGGTGAGGGTTAGGGTTTGGGTTAGGGTGAGGTTGAGGGTTAGGGTTGGGAATAGGGTTACGGTGAGGTTGAGGTTGAGGTTTAGGGTTAGATTTAGGGTTAGTTGGAGGATTAGTTCGAGGGTTAGAGTTAGGGTTATTTTTAGGGTTAAGGTTAGGGTGAGGGTTATGTTGAGGTTTAGGGTTATGGTTAGGGTTAGGGTTAGGATTAGGGTGAAGTTGAGGATGAGAGTGTGGGTTCAGCTTAGGCTTAGGCTTAGGGTTAGGGGGTGAAGATAAGGTTTAGGGTGATGGTTAGAGATAGGGATAGGGTGAGTGTTAGGATGAGGGTTAGCATTAGGATTAGGGTTAGGGTGAGGGCTAGGGTGAGGGTGAGGGTTAGATTAAGGGTTAGGCTTAGGCTTAGGTTTAGACTGAGTGTGAGGCTGAGGGTGAGGGTTAGAGTTAGTGTGATGGTTAGGTTTACGGTTACGGTGAGGGTTAGGATGAGGTTAAGGATTACGGTGAGGGTTAGGGTGAGGATGATGTTAAGGGCAAAGGTGAGGTTTAGGCTGAGGGTGAGGGTTAAGGTAAGGGTGAGTGTTAGGGCTAGGTTTAGGTTTAGGGTAAGGGTTAGTGTTAGGTTTAGGGTTAGGGTGAGGGTTAGATTTAGGATTAGTGTTAGGGTTAGTGTGAGGTTTTGGGTGAGGATGAGGTTAGGGTTAGGGTGAAGGTGAGGGTTAGAATTAGGGTTAGGGTGAGGGCTAGGGTGAGGGTTAGCATTAGGGATAGGGTTAGGGTTAGGGAGAGGTTTAGGAATAGGGTGAGGTTTAGGGTTATTGTGAGGGTTAGTGTTAGGTTTAGGGTTAGTTTTGGGGTTAGGGTAAGTGTTATCGTGAGGGTTAGGGTTAGGCTGAGGGTTATGGTTAGGATGAGGGTGAGGTTTAGGGTTAAGGTTAGGGTGAGGTTTAGTTTTAGGGTTAGGGTTAGAGTTAGGGTTAGGGAGAGGGTGAGGTTTAGGGTTACATCAAGGGTTAGTGTGAGGCTTAGGGTTAGGTTCCGGGTTAGCATGGGGGTGAAGGTAAGGGTAAAGGTGAGTTTTAGGCTGAGGGTGTGGTTTACGGTAAGGGTGAGGGTTAGGGTTAGGGTGAGGGTTAGTGTTAGTGTTAGGGTGAGGTGGAGTGTTAGATTGAGTATTATTGTTAGGGTTAGTGTGAGGTTTATGGTGAGGATGAATTTTAGGGTTAGGATGAAGTCTAGGGTGAGGGTGAGGGTTAGGGTTAGTGTTAGGGTGAGGTTTGGGGTTAGGGTGATGTTTAAGGTTAGTGTGAGGGTTACTGTTATGGTTCGGGTTAGTGTTAGGGTGAGGGTAAATGTTAGGGTGAGGGTTAGGGTTATGATGAGGGTTATGGTTAGTGTGAGGGTTAGAGTTAGGATAAGTGTAAGGGAGAGGGCTAGGCTGAGGGTTAGGGTGAGGGTTAGGGTTAGTGATAGGGTTAGGTTTAGGATTAGGGTTAGGGTGAGGGTGAATGTGAGGGATAGGATTAGGTTAGGTTTAAGCTTGGCGTTAGGATGAGGGTTAGGGTTAGGGTTTGGGTTAGGGTGAGGGTGAGGCTGAGGGTTAGGGTTAGGTTTATGTTTAGGTTTAGTGTTAGGTTTAGGGTTAGTGTTAGGGTTAATGTTAGGGTTACAGTGAGGGTTGGGGTTAGGTTTAGGGTTAGGTTTAGGCTTAGAGTTAGGGTGAGGGTTAGTATAAGGATTAGGTTTACGATTAGGGTTAGGGTGAGGGCTATGGTGAAGGTGAGGATGATGGTTAATGAGATGGTAATGTTTAGGGTTAGGGTTAGGGTTAGGGTGAGCATTAGGATGAGGGTTAATGTTATGATGAGGGTGCGGATTAGGCTTAGGGTGAGGCTTAGGGTTAGGATTAGGGTTAGGGTGAGGTTGAGAGTTAGCATTAGGGTTAGGGTTAGTGTTAGGTTTAGGTTTAGGGTTTGGATTACTGTTATTGTTACGGTTAGGATTACAATTATGGTGAGGGTGAGGGAGAGAGTGAGTGTTAGGGTTAGGGTGAGGTTTAGGGTTAGAGTTAGGATAAGGGTTAGGGTGAGGGTGAGGTTTATGGTTAGATTTAGGTTTAGTTGGAGGGTTAGGTCGAGGGTTAGGGTTAGCTTAAGTGTTAGGGTTAAGGTTAGGTTGAGGGTTAGGTTGACGTTTAGGGTTAGGGTAAGGTTTAGGGTTAGGATTATGGTTAGGGTGAGGGTGAGTGTGAGGTTTAGGGTTATGGTTAGGCTTAGGCTTAGGTTTAGGCTGAGGGTAAGTGTGGGGGTGAGAATTAGGGTTAGGGTGTTGGTCAGGGTTAGGGTTAGTGTGAGTTTTAGTGTTAGGGTTAGTGTCAGTGTTAGGGTGAGGGTAAGTGTTAGGGTGAGGGTTAGGGTTAGGGTGAGGGTTATGTTTAGGGTGAGGTTTAGTGTTAGGGTTAGGGTTATTGTTATTGTTAGGGTTAGGGTTAAGGTTATGGTGAGGGTGAGGGTGAGGTTTAGGGTTAGGGCTAGGATGAGGTTTAGGGATAGGGTTAGGGTTAGTAACCCTAGTGTTAGATTTAGGGTTCGGGTGAGGCAGAGGGTGAGGGATAGGCTTAGGATTAATGTTAGGGTTAGGCTTAATGTGAGGGTTAAGTTGAGGATGATGGTTACGGTTAGGGTTAGGTGTAGAATTAGGGTTAGTGTTAGGGTGAGAGTGAGGGTTAGGGTTAGGATTAGGGATAGGCTTAGGCTTAGTCTGAGGTTGAGGGTGAGGGTTAGGGTTAGGGTGAGGTTTAGTTTTAGGGTTAGGTTGAGTGTGAGTGTTGGGGTTTGGGATAGGCTTAGGATTAGTCTGAGGGTGAGGATGTGGGTTAGAGTTAGGGTTAGTGTGAGGGTGAGATTTAGGGTTTGGGTTAGGGTTAGAGTTAGGTTTAGGGTGAGGGTGAGGTTTAGTGTTAGTTTGGGTTAGGGTGAGGTTTAGGTTTAGGGTTAGGGTAAGGGTTAGTGTTAGGGTTAGGGTTAGGTTGAGAGTTAGGGGGAGGTTTAAGTTTAGTGTTAGGGTTAGGGATAGGATTAGGGTTAGAATGAGAGTGAGTGTGTGTCTTAGGTTTAGGTTTAGGGTTTGGCTTAGGGTTAGGCTGAGGGAGAGTTTGACAGTGAGGGTTAGGGTTAGGGGGAGGGTTAGGATGAGAGTTAGGGTTAGGATATGGGTTAGGGTAAGGGCTAAGGTGAGTGTGAGGGTGAGGTTTAAGGTTAGGGTTAGAGTTAGGGTTAGGGTTAGGGTGAGGGAGAGGTTTAGGTTTAGAGTTAGGTTTAGGGTGAGGCTGAGTGTGAGGGTTAGTGTTCGCATTAGTGTTAGGTTTAGGGTTAGGTTTAGGGGGAAGGTTAGTGTGAGGGTGAGGGTTAAGATTAGGAATAGGGTTAGGGTTAGGTTGAGTGTGACAGTTAGGGTTAGGTTTAGGGTTAGGCTAAGGGTTAAGCTGAGGCTGAGGGCAAGGGTGAGGTTTAGGGTTAGGGTGAGGGTTAGGGTTAGGTTTATGGGGAGGGTTAGGATGAGGGTTAGGGTTAGGTTTAGGGTTAGGGTGAGGGCTGGGGTGAGGTTGAGTTTTAGGGTTAGGGTTAGGGTGAGGTTTAGGGTTAGGGATAGGGTTAGGGTCAGGGTGAGTGTGAAGTATAGGGTTAGAGTTAAGGTTAAGGTGCTGTTGAGGATGAGGCTTAGGATTAGGGTTAGGATTAGGGTTAGGTGGAGGGTGAGTGTGAGGTTTAGGTTTAGGGTTAGGCTTAGGCTTAGGATTAGGCTGAGGGTGAGGGTGGGGTGAGGATTAGGGTTAAGGTGAGGGTAAGGGTTAGGTTTAGAGTGAGGGTTAGTGTTAGGTTAGTGTTAGGGTAAGGGTGAGGGTGAGGTTTAGGGGTAGAGTTAGGGTTTGTGTGAGAGTTAGTGTTAGAATGAGGGTTATGGTGCGGGTCAGGGTAAGGGTAAAGGTGAGGGTTAGGCTGAGGTTGAGGTTTACAGGAAGGGTGAGGGTTATGGTTAGGGTGAGGTTAGGGTTAGGGTTAGGAGTAGGATTAGGATTAGTATTAGGGTGAATGTGAGGGTTAAGGTTAGGGTGAGGTTTAGGGTTAGGATTAGGGTGAGTGTGAGGGTTAGGTTTAGGGTTAGGCTTAGAATTAGGCTGAGAGTGAAGGTGTGGGTTAGGGTTAAGGTTAGTGTTAGGGTGAAGTTTAGGGTTTGGGTTAGGGTTAGAGTTTGGGTTAGGGTGAGGATGAGGTTTAGGGTTAGTGTTAGGGTTAGGGTGAGGCTGAGAATGAGGGTTAGGGTTAGGGTTAGTGTTATGTTTAGGGTTAACTTTAGGGGGAGGGTTAGGGTGAGGGTGAGGGTTAAGATTAGGATTAGGGTTAAGGTTAGAGTGAGTGTGAGGGTTAGGGTTAGGTTTAGGGTTAGGCTTAGGTTTAGGCTGAGGGTGAGGGTGAGGGTGAGGTTTAGGGTTAGGATGAGGGTTAGGGTTAGGGTTATGGGGAGGGTTGGGGTGAGTTTTAGGGTTAGGATTTGGGTTACGGTGAGGGCTAGGGTGAGGTTGAGGTTTAGGGTTAGTGTTAGGGTGAGGTTTCGGGTTAGGGTTAGGGTGAGTGTGAGGTACAGGGTTAGAGTGAAAGTTAAGCTGAGGCTGAGGGTGAGGCTTAGGTTTAGGGTTAATATTAGGATTAGGTTAAGGGTTAGGGTGAGTGTGAGTGTTTGGGTTAGGTTGAGGCTTAGGGTTACACTGAGGGTGAGGGTTAGGATGAGGGTTAGGGTTAGGATGAGGATTAGAGTGAGGGTTAGGATTAGTGTGAGGGTTTGTTTTAGGGTTAGGGTTAGTGTTTGGATTAATGTTAGGGTGAGGGTGAGGTTTATGGTTAGATTTAGGTTTAGCTGGAGGGTTACGTCGAGGGTTAGGCTAAGGGTTAATTTTAGGTTTAAGGTTAGGGTCAGGGTTAGGTTGAGGTTTCGGGTTTAGGTTAGGTTTAGGGTTAGGATTAGGATTAGGCTGAGGGTGAGTGTGAGGTTTAGGGTTTTGGTTAGGCTTAGGCTTAGGATTAGGCTGAGGGTGAGGGTGGGTGTGAGGATTAGGGTTAGGGTGATGGTTATGGTTAGGGTTATGGTGAGGGTAGTGTTAGGGTTAGGGTTAGTGTTAGGGTTAGGGTGAGGGTGAGGTTTAGGGGTAGAGTTATGTTTAGGGTGAGGTTAGCGTTAGAGTGAGGGTTAGGGTGAGGGTGACGGTAAGGGTAAAGTTGAGGGTTAGGCTGAGGGTGAGGGTTACAGTAAGGGTAAGGGTTAGGGTTAGGGTGAGGGTTAGGGTGAGGGTGAGAGTTAGATTGAGTATTAGTGTTAGGGTTAGTGTGAAGTTAGGGTGAGGATGAGGGTTAGGGTTAGGGTGAGTTCTAGGGAGAGGTTGAGGTTTAGGGTTAGGGTTAGGGTGAGGTTTAGGTATAGTTTGATTTTTAGGGTTAGTGTTAGAGTTAGGGTTAGTGTTAAGGTGAGGGTCAGTGTTAGGGTGAGGGTTAGGGTTAGGGTTAGGGTAAATGTTAGGGTGAGGGTTATGGTTAGGGTGAGCGTTATTGTTAGGGTGAGGGTTAGGTTTAGGTTTAGGATTATTGTTAGCATTAGGGTTAGGGTTCCGGTTATTGTGAGGGTGAGGGTGAGGGTTAGGTTTAGGGCTAGGATGAGGTTTAGGGATAGGGTTAGGTTGAGTGTGAGGGTTAGGGTTAGGGTTAGGCTTACGATTAGGCTGAGGGTGAGGGTTAGGGTTAGGTTGAGGGTTAGGGTTATTGGGAGGGTTAGGATGAGAGTTAGGGTTAGGATTAGGTTTAGGGTGAGGGTGAGTGTGTGTGTTAGCGTTAGGTTTAGGTTTAGGGTTAGGGTTAGGCTGAGGGTGAGGTTGAGAGTGAGGGCTAGGGTGAGGGTGAAGTTTAGGGTTAGGTTTCGGGTGAGGGTTATGGTTAGGGTAAGGGTGAGAGTTAGGGTTTGGTTTAAGTTTAGGGTTAGGTTGAGTGTTATTGTAAGGGTTATGGTGAGGGTGATGGTTAGGGTGAGATTGAGGGTTAGGGTTCGGATTAGGGTTAGGGTGAGGGTGAGGTTGAGGGTTAGGTTTAGTGTTTGGGTAAGGGATAGGTTGAGGGTTAGGGTAAGGATTAGGGTGAGGGTGAGGGCTAGGGTAAGGGTGAGGTTTAGGTTTAGGTTTAGGGTCAGGCTTAAGCTTAGGGTTAGGCTGAGGGTGAGGGTGGGGGTGAGGATTATGTTTAGGTTTGATCATTATGGTTAGGGTTAAGGTGAGGGTTAGGATGAGGGTTAGGATTAGGATTAGGGTTAGGTTGAGGTCTAGGGTGAGGGTGAGGGTTAGGATTAGGATGATGGTTAGGTTTATGCTTAGGGCGAGGGTTAGGATGAGGTATAGGGTTAGGGTGAGGATGAAGGTAAGGGTAAAGGTGAGGTTTAGGCTGACGGTGAGGGTTAAGATAAGGGTGAGGGTTAGGATTAGTTTTAGGGTGAGGGTTAAGGTTAGGGTACGTGTTATGTTTAGGGTGAGTGTTAGGGTTAGGGTTAGGGTTATTGTTAGGTTTAGGGTTAGGGTTAGGTTTAAAGTGAGGGTAAGGGTTCGGTTTAGAGTTACAATGAGGTTTAGTGTTATGGTTAGGGTTAGAGTTAGGGTTAGGGTGAGGGTGAGGTTTAGGGGTACATTTAGGGTTAGGGTGAGGGTTAGGGTTAGGGAAAGGTTGAGTGTTAGCATTAGGGTTAGGGTTCGGTTTAGGTTTAGGGTTAGGATTAGTGTTATTGTTAGGGGTAGAGTTAGGGTTAGTGTGAGGGTTAGGTTTAGAGTGAGGTTTATGGTGAGGATGAGGGTTAGGTTTAGGGTGAAGGATAGGGTGAGGGTGAGGGTTAGGGTTAGACTTAGGGTGAGTGTTAGAGTTAGGGTGATGTTTAGGGTTAGTGTGAGGGTTAGTGTTAGGGTTAGGGTTAGTGTTAGGGTGAGGGCTAGGCTGAGGGTTAGGGTTAGGGATAGGGTTAGGTTTAGGATTAGGGTTAGGGTGAGGGTGAGTGTGAGGGTTAGGATTAGGGTTAGGGTGAGGCTTAGAGTTAGGATGACGGTTAGGGTTAGGGTTTGGGTTAGGGTGTCGGTGAGGCTGAGGATTAGGGTTAGGTTTAGGGTTAGGTTTACGGTTAGCTTTAGGGTTAGTGTTAGTGGTAGTGTTAGTGTTAGGGTTAGAGTGAGTTTTGGGGTTAGGGTTAGGGTTAGATTTAGGCTTAGAGTTAGGTTGAGGGTTAGGATGAGGATTAGGTTTACGAGTAGGGTTAAGGTGAGGGCTAGGGTGAAGGTGAGGATTAGGGTTAGTTTTATGGTAATGTTTAGGTTTAGGGTTAGGGTGAGGGTGAGGTTGAGGGTTAGGGTTACGGTGAGGGTGAGGGTAAGGTTTAGGGTGAGGGTTATGGTTAGGATTCGGGTGAGTTGAGGGTGAGTGTTAGGGTTAGGGTGAGGTTTAGGTTTAGGCCTAGGGTTAGTGTTATGGTGAGTGTTAGGTTTATGGTTAGACTTAGGTTTAGTTGGAGGGTTAGGTGGAGGGTTAGGTTTAGGGTAAGTGTTAGGGTTAAGGTTAGGTTGAGGGTTAGGTTGAGGTTTAGGATTAGGGTTAGGGTTAGGGTTAGGGTGAGGGTGAGTGTGAGGTTTAGGGTTAGGGTTAGGCTTTGGCTTAGGTTTAGGCTGAGGATGAGGGTGGTGGTGAGGATTAGGGTTAGGGTGATGGTTAGTGTTAGGGTTAGGGTGAGGGTTAGTGTTAGGGTTAGTGTTAGAGTTAGTGTTAGGGTGAGTGTGAAGTTTCGGGGTAGAGTTAGGGTTAGGGTGAGTGTTAGAGTTAGAGTGAGGGTTAGGGTGGGATTGACAATAAGTGTAAAGTTCAGGGTTAGGCTGAGGTTGAGGGTAATGGTAAGGGTGAGGGGTTAGCGTGAGGTTGAGGTTTAGGGTTAGCGTTAGATTTAGGGTTAGGTTGAAGGTGAGGGTTAGGCTTAGGGTTAGGCTTAGGTTTAGGGTAAGGGTTAGGGTTAGTGTGAGCGTTAGGGTTAGGGTTAGGCTTAGGGTAAGGCTGAGGGTGAGGGTGAGGTTGAGGGTTAGGGTTAGGGTTAGATTTAGGGTTAGGTTGAAGGTGAGGGTTAGGCTTAGGGTTAGGCTTAGGTTTTGGGTAAGGGTTAGGGTTAGTGTGAGCGTTAGGGTTAGGGTTAGGCTTAGGGTAAGGCTGAGGGTGAGGGTGAGGTTGAGGGTTAGGGTTAGGGTGAGGATTAGGGTTAGGGTGAGGGTGAGAGTTAGGGATAGGTTGAGGGTGAGGGTTAGATTGAGGATTAGTGTTTGGGTTAGTGTGCAGTTTAGGGTGAGAATTAGGGTTAGGGTTAGGGCGAGGTCTAGGGAGAGGGTGAGGTTTAGGGTTAATGTTAGGGTGAGGTTTAGGGTTAGGGTGATGGTTAGGGTTAGTGCGAGGTTTAGTGTTAAGGTTAGGGTTAGTGTTAGGTTAGGTTAAGTGTTATGGTGAGGGTTAGGGTTAGGGTGAGGGTTATGTTTAGGGTGAGGTTTAGGGTTAGGGTTAGGGTTATTTTAGCTTTAGGGTTAGGGTTAAGGTTATGGTGAGGGTGAGGGTTAGCGTTAGGGCTAGGATGATGTTTAGGGATAGGGTTAGGTTTAGGGTTAGGGTCAGGGTGAGGTTTAGTGTTAGAGTTAGATTTAGGGTGAGGCTGAGGGTGAGGGTTAGGGTTAGGATTAATGTTAAGGTTAGGCTTAAGGTGAGGGTTAGGTTGAGGGTGAGGCTTGGGGTTAGGGTTAGGAGTAGGATTAGTGTTAGGCTGAGGTTGAGGGTGAAGGTGAGGGTTAGGTTGAGGTTTAGGGTTAGGTTTAGGGTGAGTGTGAGGGTTAGGGTTAGGGTTAGGCTTGAATTAGAATGAGGGTGAGGGTGTGTGTTAGTGCTAGGGTTAGTGTTAGGGTGAGGTTTAGGGTTTGGGTTAGGGTTAGAGTTAGGGTTAGAATGAGGGTGAGGTTTAGGGTTAGAGTTAGGGTTAGGGTGAGGTGTAGGTTGAGGGTTAGGGTAAGGTTAGTTTTAGTGTTAGGTTTAGGGTGATAGTTAGGGGGAGGGTTAGGGTTAGGGTTAGGGTTAGGGACAGGATCAGGTTTACAGTGAGGGTGAGTGTGTGTGTTAGGTTTAGGTTTAGGGTTAGGCTTAGGGTTAGGCTAAGGGTGACGTTGAGGGTGAGGGTAAGATTTAGGAGGAGGATTAGGATGAGGTTTAGGGTTAGGATTAGTGTTAGGGTAAGGGCAAGGGTGAAGTGTGAGTGTGAGGTTTAAGGTTAGGGTTAGGGTTAGGGTTACTGTGAGTTTGAGGTTTGGGTTAGAATTAGGTTTAGGGTGAAACTGAGGGTGAGGTTTAGGGATAGGTTTATTGTTAGGTTTAGGGTTAGGTTTAGGGTGAGGGTTAGGGTGAGTGTGAGGGATAGGGTTAGAATTAGGGTTATGGTTAGGGTTAGTGTGAGGCTTAGTGTTAGGTATAGTGTTAGGCTTAAGTTTAGGCTGAGGTTCAGGGTGAGTTTGAGGGTTATGGTTAGGGTGAGGGTTAGGGTTAGGGTTATGGGAAGGGTTAGGATGAGGGTTAGGGTTAGGGTTAGGGTTAGGGTGAGGGCTAGGCTGAGGTTGAGATTAAGGGTTAGTGTTAGGGTGAGGATTAGTGTTAGGGTTATGGTTATGGTTATGGTGAGTGTGAGGTATAGAGTTAGAGTTACGGTAAAGGTGAGGCTGAGGGTGAGGCTTAGGGTTAGGGTTAGGATTAGGATTAAGGTAATGGTTAGTTTGAGTGTGATGGTTAGGGTTAGGGTTAGACTTAGGTTTATACTGAGGATGAGGGTGAGGGTAAATGTTAGGGTTAGGATTAGGGTTAGGTTGAGGGTGAGTCAGTGTGTTAGGTTTAGTTTTAGGTTTAGACTTAGGTTTAGGCAGAGGTTGAGTGTGAGTTTGAGGGTTAGGGTTAGGTTGAGGGTTAGGGTTAGGGTTATGGGGAGGGTTAGGATGAGGTTTAGGGTTAGGGTTAGGGTTAGGGTTAAGGTGAGTGTGAAATATAGGGTTAGAGTTAGGGTAAAGTTGAGGCTGAGGGTGAGGCTTAGGGTTAGGGTTAGGATTAGGATTTGGGTAAGGGTTAGGTTTGTGTTATGTTTAGGGTTAGGGTTAGGCTTAGGTTTACACTGACGGTGAGGGTGAGGGGGAAGCTTAGGGTTAGGATTAGGGTCAGTGTGAGGTTGAGTGTGTGTGTTAGGTTTAGTTTTAGGTTTAGGCTAATGTTTAGGCTAAGGGTGAGGTTGAGTTTGAGGGTTAGGGTTAGGTTGAGGTTTAGTGTAAGGGTTAGGGGGAGGGTTAGGATGAGGGTTAGGGATAGGATTAGGGTTAGGGTGAGAGTGAGGCTGAGGGTTAGGGTTAGGGTTAGGGTTAGGGTGAGAGTTACGGGGAGTGTAAGGGTTTGCGTTAGGGTTAGGATTAGGGTCAGGGTGAGGGTGCGTTTGTGTGTTAGGGTTAGGTTTAGGGTTAGGCTTAGGGTTAGGCTGAGGGTGAGGTTGAGGTTGAGGGTTATGGTTATGGTGAGGGTTAATTTTACTGTTAGGGTGAGGGTTAGGATGAGGTTTAGGGTTAGGGTGAGGGTTAAGGTGAGGATGATGGTAAGGGTAAAGTTGAGGTTTAGGCTGAGGTTGAGGGTTAAGATAAGGGTGTGGGTTAGGGTTAGTTTTAGGTTTAGGGTGAGGGTAGATTGAGGATTAGGGTTAGCGTTAGTGTGAGGTTTAGGGTGAGGGTGAGGGTTAGAGTTAGGGTTAGGTTGAGGTTTAGGGTTTGGGTTAGGGTTAGAGTTAGGTTTAGGATTAGGGTGAGGTTGAGGTTTAGGGTTAGGGTTAGTGTTAGGGTTAGGGTTACGGTGAGAGTTACCGGGAGAGTTAGGGTTAGGGTTAGGGTTAGGATTAGTGTCAAGGTGATTGTGCGTGTATGTGTTAGGGTTAGGTTTATGGTTAGGCTTAGGATTAGGCTGAGGGTGTGGTTGAGGGTGAGGGTTAGGGTTAAGGTGAGGGTTAGAGTAAGGGTTAGGGGGAGGGTTAGGATAAGGGTTAGGGTTAGGATGAGGTTTACGGTGAGGGTGAGGTTTAGAGTTACAGTTAGGGTTAGGGTGAGGGTTAGGTGGAGGGTTAGGGTTAGGGTTAGTGTTAGTGTTAGGGTTAGGGTGAGAGTTAGGGGGAGGTTTAGGGTTAGGGTTAGGGTGAGGATTAGGATTAGTGTTAGGGTGAGGGTGAAGTTTAGTGTAAGGGATAAGCTTAGGCTTAGGTTTAGGTTTAGGTTTGGGATAAGTGTCTGTGTTAGAGTTAGGTTTAGGGTTAGGCTTAGGGTTAGGCTGAGGGTGAGGTTGAGGGTGAGTGTTAGGGTTAGGGTGAGGGTTAGGTTTAGGGTTAGGAGGATGGTTAGGATGAGGGTTAGGTTTAGGATTATGGTTAGGGTGAGTGCTAGGGTGAGGATGAAGTTTAGGGTTAGGGTTAGGGTGAGGGTTAGTGTTAGGTTTAGGGTGAGAATTAGGTTTCGGGTTAAGTTTAGGGTTACGGTGAGTGTCAGGAAAAGAGTTACTGTGAGGGTGAGGTTTAGGATTAGGTTGAGGCTTAGGGTTAGGATGAGGATTAGGGTGAGGGTGATGATGAGGGTTAGGGTTAGGTTTAGGGTGAGGGTTAGGATGAGGGTTAGGGTTTGGATTAGGGTTAGAGTGAGGGCTAGGGTGAGGGTGACGATTATGGTAAGGTTTAGGCTTAGGCTTAGGGTTAGGCTGAGGGTGAGGTTGAGGTTGAGGGTTAGTGTTAGGGTGATGGTTAGTTTTATGGTTAGGGTGAGGGTTACGATGATGTTTAGGGTTAGGGGGAGGTTTAGGGTGAGGATGATAGTAAGGGTAAAGGTGAGGTTTAGGTTGAGGGTGAGGATTAAGATAATGGTGAGTGTTAGGGTTAGGTTTAGGGTTAGGGTTAGGGTTAGGATTAGGGTCAGGGTGAGAGTTAAATTGAGGTTTAGGGTTAGGGTTAGTGTGAGGTTTAGGGTTAGGATGAGGGTTAGGGTTAGGGTTAGAGTTAGGGTTAGAGTTAGGGTGAGCATGAGGTTTTGGGGTGGAATTAGGGTTATGGTGAGGATTAGGGTTAGGGTTAGGTTTAGGGTAAGGGTTAGCATGGGGGTGATGGTAAGGGTAAACTTGAGGTTTAGGCTGAGGGTGAGGGTTACAGTGGGGTGAGGGTTAGGTTTAGAGTGATGGTTAGGTTTAGGGGAAGGGTGTGGGTGAGGGTTAGCTTGAGGATTAGTGTTAGAGTTAGGGTGAGGTTTAGGGTGAGGATGAGGATTAGGGTTATTGTGAGGGCTAGGATGAAGGTGAGGGTTAGGTTTAGGTTTAGGGTGAGGTTTAGAGTCAGGGTGATGGTTAGGGTTAGTGTGAGGGTTAGTGTTAGAGTTAGTGTTAGTGTTAGGGTGAGGGTAACTGTTAGGGTGAGGGTTAGGGTTAGGGTTAGGGTTAGGTTGAGGGTTAGGGTTAGGATTAGGGTTATTGGTAGGGTTAGGGTTTGGGTTACGGTTACGGTGAGGGTGAGGGTGAGGTTTAGGATTAGTGTTAGGATGAGGTTTTGGTTTAGGGTAAGGGTTAGAGTTAGGGTTAGTGTGAGAGTGAGGTTTAGGCTTAGAGTTAGGGTTAGCGTTATGTTGAATGTTTGGGTTAGATTTAGGCTTAGGCTTAGGCTTAGGCCAAGCATGAGGTTGAGGGTTAGGTTTAGGGTTAGGGTGAGGGTTAGGCTTAGGGTTAGGGTGAGCGTTCGGATGAGGTTTAGGGTTAGGATTAGTGTTAGGGTGAGGGTTAGGGTGAGGGTTAAGTTTAGGGATATGGTTAGGTTTAGGGTTAGGGTTAGGTTGAGGGTGATTGTGAGGGTCAGGGTTATGGTTAGGCTTAGGGTTAGGGTGAGGGTTAGGGTTAGGTTTTTGGTTAGGGTTAGGGTTAGGTTGAGGGTGAGTGTGAGGGTCAGGGTTATGGTTAGGCTTAGGGTTAGTGTGAGGGTTAGGGTTAGGGTTTTGTTTAGGGTGAGGGTGAGGCTGAGGATTAAGGTTAGGTTTAGGGTTAGGTTTAGCGTTACAGTTAGGGTTAGGTTTAGGCTTAGGGTTAGGCTTAGGATTCAGCTGAGGGTGAGGGTGGGGTTGAAGATTAGTGTTAGGTTTAGGATTAAGGTTATTGTTAGTGTTATGGTTAGGGTTAAGTTGGAGCTGAGGTTGATTCTGAAGTTGAGGGTTATGGTTATGTTTATGGTTAGGGTTAGGGTTAGTGTTAGATTTAGGGTTAGGTTTAGAGTTATGGTGAGATTGAGGGTGAGGGTGAGGGTTAGGGTTAGGGTGAGATTTAGGTTGACGTTTAGTGTTAGGGTTACGGGGAGGGTGAGGGTTAGGTTGAGGTTTAGGGATAGGGTTAGATTTAGTATTAGGGGTAGGGTGAGGGTGAGTGTGACCGTTAGGGTGAGGGTGAGGCTTAGGCTTAGGGTTAGGCTGAGGGTGAGGGTGGAGTTGAGGATTAGGGTTAGGGTGATGGTTTGGGTTAGGGTTAGTGTTACTGTTATGGTTAGGGTTAGAGTTACTGTGAGGGTGAGGCTGCGGGTGAGGGGTAGGGTTAGGGTTAGGGTATGGTTTAGGGTTAGGGTTAGGGTTAGTGTGAGGGTGAGGTTTAGGGTTAGATATAGGGTTAGGAGGAGGGTTAGGGATAGGGTTAGTGTTAGAGTTAGGCTGAGAGTGAGGGTTAGTTTGAGGTTTAGGGTTAGGGTTATGACTGGGGTTAGTATGAGGATTAGTTTTACGGTTAGGGTTAGTGTTAGGGTGAGGGTAAGTTTTAGGGTGAGTGTTTGGGTTAGGATGAGGGCTATGGTTAGGGGGAGGGTTAGGATTAGTGTTAGGGTTATTGTTAGGGTTAGGTTTAGGGTTTTGGTTACGGTGAGGTGAGCGTGACTTTTAGGGTTAGGGTTAGGGTAAGGTTTAGTGTTTGGGTTAGGGTTAGAGTGATGGTTAGGATGATGGTGAGGTTTACGGTTAGTGTTAGAGTTAGGGTGAGGTTTAGGGTTAGGGTTAGTGTTAGGGTTAGTGTTAGGGTGAGAATTAGGGGTAGGGTTAGGGCTACGGTTAGGGATAAGTTTAGGGTTAGGTTTAGGGTTTCGGTTACGGTGAGGGTCAGTTTTAGGATTAGGGTTAGGGTCAGTGTGAGGTTTAGGGTTAGAATTAGGGTTATGGTGAGGCTGAGCGTGAGCGTTCGGGTTAGGTTTAAGGTTCGGATTAGGATTATGGTTCTGGTTAGGGTGAGTGTGAGGCTTATGGTTATGGTTAGGGTTAGCCTTAGGTATAGGCTGAGGGTTTGCGTGAGGTTGAGGGTTTGGGTTATTCTGAGGGGTAGGGTTAGGGTTAGGGTGAGGTTTAGTGTTAGGGTTAGGGTTAGAGTTATGGTTAGTGTCAGGGTGAGTTTTAGGGGTAGAGTTAGTTTTAGGGTGAGGGTTAGGGTGAGTGTGAGGGTTATGGTGAGGGTTAGGGTAGGGGTGACGGTAAGGGCACACATGAGGGTTAGGTTGAGGGTGAGGGTTACGGTAAGGTTGATGGTTAGGGTTAGGGTTAGTGTTAGGGTTAGAGTTAGGGTGAGAGTTAGGGTTTGAGTTAAGTTTAGGGTTAGAGTGAGGGTTAGGGTAAGGGTTAAGGTGAGGGTGAGGTTTAGCATTAGGTTGAGGGCTAGGTTGAGGGTGAGGGTTAGGGTTAGGGTTAGGGTGAGCACTAGGGTGAGGGTTAGGGTGAGGGTTAGGGTTAGGGATTGGGTTAGGTTTAGGAATAGGGTTAGTTTGAGGGTGAGTGTGAGGGTTAGGGTTAGGGTTAGGCTTAGAGGTAGGGTGAGTGTTAGGGTTAGGGTTAGGGTGAGCACTAGGGTGAGGGTTAGGGTGAGGGTTAGGGTTAGGGATTGGGTTAGGTTTAGGAATAGGGTTAGTTTGAGGGGGAGTGTGAGGGTTTGGGTGAGGGTTTGGCTTAGGCTTATGGTTAGGCTTAGGTTGAGGGTGGGGGTGAGGATTAGGGTTAGGGTGACTGTTCGGGTTATTGTTAGGGGGAGGGTTTGGGTGAGGGTTAGGGTTACGTTTAGTGTTAGGGTTAGGGTAAGGATGATGGTTAGGGTTTGGAATAGGGTTAGGGTTAGGGTAGGGGTGAGGTTTAGGGTTTAGGTTAGGGTTAGGGTTAGAGTTACGGTGAGGTTGAGGGTGCAGATGAGTGTGAGGTTTAGGGTTAGGTTTAGGGTTAGGCTTACGTTTAGGCATAGGGTTAGGCTAAGGGTGAGGTTGAGGTTTAGGGATAGGGTGACTGTTAGAGTTAGGGTTATGTGGAGGGATAGGATGAGGGTTAATGTTTGGATTAGGGTTAGGGTGATGGCTAGTGTGAGGGTGAGGTTTAGGGTTAGGTTAGGGTGAGGTTTAGGGTTATGGTTAGGGTTAGGATTAAGGTGAGGTTAAGGTTTAGGGTTAGAGTTAGGGTTAAGGTGAGGCTGAGCGTGAGGGTTAGGGTTAGGGTTAGGATTAGGATTAGGGTAAGTGTTAGGGTGAGTGTGAGTGTTAGGGTTAGGTTTAGGCTTAAGGATACACTGAGGGTGAGGGTGAGGGTGAGGTTTAGGTTTAGGATGAGAGTTAGGGTTCAGGTTAAGTTTAGGGTTAGGTTGAGGGTTAGGATTAGGTTTACGTTGAGTGTGAGGGTTAGAGTTAGGTTGAGGGTTAGGGTTATGGTGAGGTTTAGGGTTAGGGTTAGGTTGAGGGTTAGGATGAGGATTAGGGTTAGAGTTAGGGTGAGGGTTAGGATGAGGGTAAGGGTTAATGTAAGGGTGAGGGTTAGGGTTAGGGTCAGGGTTAGGGTTATGTTTAGGGTTAGGGTGATGTTTATGGTCAAGGTTAGGGTGAGGGTTAGGATTATGATTAGGGTTAGGATTAGGGTTAGGGTGAGGGCCAGTGTGAGGGGGAGGGTTAGGGTTAGTGTTAGGGTGAGGTTTAGGGTTAGGGTTACGTTTAGGTTGAGGGTTAGGATGAGGGTTAGGTTTACTGTAAGGGTGAGGGTTAGGGTTAGGGTGAGGGTTAGGGTTAAGTTTAGGGTTAGGGTGAGGGTGAGGGTTAGGATTAGGGTTAGGGTTAGGATTATTTTTAGGGTTACAGTTACGGTGAGAGTGAGGTTGAGGGTTAGGGTTAGGGTTAGGTTGAGGTTTTTTGTGTTAGGGTTAGGGTTAGAGTTAGGGTTAGGGTGAGGGTAGGGTTAGTGTTATTGTGAGGGTTAGTGTTTGGGTTAGGGTATGGGTTACGGTGAGTGCTGTGGTTAGGGTGAGGGTTAGGATTAGGGTTAGGGTTATTGTTAGGGTTAGGTTTTGGGTTAAGGTAACGTTGAGAGTAAGGGTGAGCATTAGGGTTTAGGGTTAGGGTCAGGTTTAGGTTTTGGGTTAGGGTTAGAGTTAGGGTTAGGGTGAGGGTGAGGTTTAGAGTTAGTGTTAGGTTTAGGGTGAGAGTTAGGTTGAGGGTGAGGTTTAGGGTTAGGGTTATGGGAAGGTTTAGTGTGAGGGTTAGGGTTAGGGTTTGGGTAAGGTTGAGGTTTAGGTTTAGAGTTAGGTTAAGGGTGAGGCTGAGGTTGAGGGTTAGGGTTAGTGTTAGAGTTAGGTTTAGGGTGAGGGTTAGGATTAAGGTGAGGGTGAGGGTGAGGGTTAGGGTTAGGGTTAGGGTTAGGGTTAGGTTTAGGGTTAGGGTTATTTTTAGGGTTGCGGTTATGTTGAGGGTGAGGGTGAGGGTTTGGGTTAGGGTTAGGTTGAGGTTTTTAGTGTTAGGGTTAGGGTTAGAATTAGGGATAGGGTGAGGTTAGGGTTAGGGTTACTGTGAAGGTTAGTGTTTGGGTTAGGGTGTGGGTTACGGTGAGGTTTTTGGTTAGGGTGAGGGTTAGGATTAGGATTAGGGTTATTGTTAGGGTTAGGTTTTGGGTTAAGGTAACGTTGAGAGTAAGGGTGAGCGTTAGGGTTTAGGGTTAGGGTCAGGTTTAGGTTTTGGGTTAGGGTTAGAGTTAGGGTTAGGGTGAGCGTGAGGTTTAGATTTAGGGTTAGGGTGAGGGTTATGTGGAGGGTTAGGGTTAGGGTTAGGGTTAGTGTTAGGGTTAGGGTGAAGTTTAGGGTGAGGGTTAGGATGAGGGTGAGGTTTAGGATTAGGGTCATGGGGAGGTTTAGGTTGAGGGTTAGTGTTAGGATTAGGGTTAGGGTGAGTGCTAGGTTGAGGGTGAGGTTTAGTGTTAGGGTTAGGGTCAAGTTTAGGGTTAGGGTTAGAGTTAGGGTGAGGGTGAGGTTTAGGTTTAGAGTTAGGGTAAGTTGGGGCTGAGTTTGAGGGTTAGGGTTTGGGTTAGTGTTTGAGTTAAAGTTAGGGTGAGGGTTAGGATTAGGGTGAGTTTGAGCATGAAGGTTAGGCTTAGGCTTAGTGTTAGGATTCGGATTAGGGTAAGGGTTAGGGTGAGTGTGATGTTTATGGTTAGGGTTAGGCTTAGGCTTAGGTTTAGACTGAGAGTGAGGGTGAGGGTGAGGGTTAGGGTTATGGTGAAGGTTAGGGTTAGTGTTAGGGTGAGAGTTAAGGTTTTATTATGTTTAGGGTTAGGGTGAGGGTTGGGGTTTGGATTAGTGTTAGAGTGAGGGCTAGGGTGAGGGTTAGGATTAGGGTTAGTGATAGGGTTAGGTTTATCATTAGGGTTAGGGTTTGGGTTAGGGTTAGGATGAGGATTAGGGTTATGGTGAGAGTGAGGTTTAGGGTTAGGTTGAGGGTTAGGGTGAAGATTATGGTTAGGGTGAGGTGAGTGTTAGGATTAGGGTTAGGGTAAGGGTCAGGTTTAGGGTTAGGATTTGTGTTATTGTTAGGGTTAGGGTTAGAGTTATGGTGAGGGTGAGGGTGAGGGTGAGATTTAGGATTAGGGTGAGGTTTAGTGGTAAGTTTAGGATTAGGGTTAGTGTGAGGGTGAGGTTTAGGGTTACATTTAGGTTTAGTTGTAGGGTTAGGTGCAGCGTTAATGTTAGGGTTAGTATTAGGGTTAATGTTAGGTTGAGGGTTAGGTTGAGGATTAGTGTGAGGGTTAGTGTGATTTTTAAGGTTTAGGCTGAGGTTTAGGGTTAGGGTTAGGGTTAGGATTAATGTTAGGATTAGGCTTAAGTTGAGGGTTAGTTGAGGGTGAGGTTTAGGGTTAGGGTTAGCATTAGGATTAGGGTTACGGTTAGGGTGAGCGATACCATGAGGGTTAGGGTTAGGGATTGAGTTAGGCTTAGTGTTAGGCTGAGGGTGAGGGTGAGGTTTAGGGTGAGGATGAGGTTCAGGGTTAGGGTGAGAGTTAGGTTTCGGGTTAAGTTTTGGGTTAGGGTTAGCGTTAGGGTAACGGTTATAGTGAGAGTGAGGGTTAGGGTTAGGTTGAGGTTTAGTGTTAGGTTTAGGGTTAGTGTGAGGGTGAGGGTGAGGGTTAGGGTTAAGGTTAGTGTTAGGGTGACGGTTAGGATAAGGGTGAGGGTTAGGATTAGGGTTAGGGTGAGGGCTAGGGTGAGGATGAGGTTTAGGGTTAGGGTTAGGGTGAGGTTTAGAGTTAGGTTTTGGGTTAGGGTACGGCTTAGGGTGAGGGTTAAATTGATTATTAGGTTTAGGGTTAGGGTTTGTGTGAGATATAGGGTGAGGATGAGGGTTAGGGTTAGGGTGAGACTGAGGGTTAGAATTAGGTTTAGGGTGAAGGCTAGGGTCAGGGTGAGGGTTAGAGTTAGGTTTAGCATTAGGGTGAGGTTTATGATTAGGGTGAGGGTTAGGGTTAGTGGGAGATTTATTGTTAGGGTTAGGGTTAGTGTTAGGTTGAGGGTAAGTGTTAGGGTGAGGGTTAATGTGAGGGTGAGGGCTATGGTTAGGGTGAGGGTTAGTATTAGGTTTAGGATTACTTTTATGGTTAGGGTTAGGGTTACCGTTACTGTGAGGGTGAGGGTTAGGGTTAGGGTTAGGGTGAGGTTTATTGTTATGGTTAGGGTTAGAGTCAGGGTTAGGGTGAGGGTGAGGTTTAGGGTTAGAGTTAGGGTAAGGGTGAGGCTGAGGTTGAGGGTTAAGTTTAGGGTTAGTGTTAGAGTTAGGTTTTGGGTGAGGTTTGGGGTGAGGGTGAGGGTTAGGCTTAGGGTTAGGATTAGGATTAGTGTAATGGTTCGGGTGAGTGTGAGGGTTAGGGTTAGGGTTACCCTTAGGCTTAGGGTTAGTCTGAGAGTGAGGGTGAATGTGAGGGTTAGGGTTAAGGTGAGGGTTAGGTTTAGGGTTAGGTTGAGATTTAGGGTTCGGCTAGGTTTATGGTTAGGGTGAGGTTTAGGGTTAGGATTAGGGTTAGGGTGAGGGCTAGGGTGATGGTGAGGATTAGAGTTAGTGTTAGGGTAAGGTTTAGGGTTAGGGTTAGGGTTTCGGTTAAGGTTAGGTTGCGGGTTAGTGTAACAGTGAGGCTGAGGGTTAGGGTTAGGTTTAGGATTTGGGTTAGGGTGAGGGTGAGTTTTAGGTTTAGGTTTAGGGTTAGGGGGAGGGTTAGGTCGAGGGTTAGTGTTAGGTTCAGTGTTACGTTTAAGGTTAGGTTGAGGGTTAGGTTGAGGTTTCGGGTTAGGCTTAGGCTTAGGTTTAGGCTGAGGGTGAGGTTGGGGGTGAGGATTAGCGTTAGGGTGATGGTTAGGGTTAGGGTTAGGGTTAGGGTAAGGGTTAGGATGAGGAAAAGGTTTAGGATTAGGTTTACAGTGAGGGCTATGGTGAGGGTGAGGGTTAGAGTAAGGGTTAGTCTTAGGCTTAGGTTTAGGTTGAGCCTGAGTGTGAGGGTTCGGGTTAGGATTAGGGTGAGGTTTAGTGTTAGGGTCACGGTTAGAGTTAGGGATAGGGTGAAAGTGAGGTTTAGGGTTAGAGTTATGGTAAGGTTGAGGCAGAGGTTGAGGGTTAGGTTTAGGGTTAGTCTTAGAGTTAGGGTTAGGGTGAGTGTTAGAGTGAGGGTGAGGGTGTGGGTGAGGTTTAGGCTTAGGTTTGGGATTAGGATTAGTGTAAGGGTTTGGGTGAGTGTGAGGGTTGCATTAGGGTTAGGCTTAGGCTTAGGGTTAGGCTGAGAGTGAGGGTGAGGGTGAGGGTTAGGGTTAGGGTGAGGGTTAGGGTTAGGGTTAGGCTGAGAGTTAGGGTTTGGGTTAAGTTTAGGGTTACTGTGAGGGTTAGGGTAACGCTTACAGTGAGGGTGAGGGTTAGGGTTAGTTGGAGTGTTAGGGTTAGGTTTAGGGTTAGGGTGAGGGTGAGGATGAGTGTTATGGTTAGTGTTAGGGTGAGGGTTAGGATGAGGGTTAGGTTTAGCATTAGGTTTAGGGTCAGGGCTTGGGTGAGGGTGAGGTTTAGGGTTTGGGTTAGGCTGAGGTTTAGGGTTAGGTTTAGGGTTGGGGTTAGGATGAGGGTGAGGTTTAAGGTTAGAGTTAGGGTTAGGTTGAGGCTGAGGGTGAGGGTTAGGGTTAGGGTTAGTGTTAGAGTTAGGGTTACGGTGAGGGTTAGTGTGAGGGTGAGGGTTACACTTAGTGTTAGGATTAGGATTCGAGTAAGGGTTAGGGTGAGTGTGAGGGTTAGGGTAAGGGCCAGGCTTAGGCTTAGGTTTAGGCTGAGCAAGAGGTTGAGGGTGAGTTTTAGGGTTAGTGTGATGGTTAGGATTACGTGAGGGTTAGGATGAGGTTTAGGGTTAGGGTGACGGTTAGGGGGAGGATGTTGGTAAGGGTAAAGTTGAGGTTTAGGCTGAGGGTGAGGGTTAAGATAAGGGTGAGGGTTAGGGTTAGGTTTAGGGTTAGGTTTAGGGTTAGGGTGAGGGTTAGATTGAGGATAAGGGTTAGGGTTAGGGTTAGTGTGAGGTTTAGGGTGAGGATGAGGGTTAGGGTTAGGGTGAGGGTGAGAGTTAGTGTTAGGTCAGTGTTACTGTAAGGTTTAAGGTGTGGGTAAGGGTTAGCCTTAGTGTTAGGATTAGGTTTAGGGTAAGGGTTAGGGTGAGTGTGAGGTTAGGTTTAGGTTTAGGCTTAGGATTAAGGATAGGCTGAGGCTGAGGGTGAGTTTGAGTGTTAGTGTTAGGGTGAGAGTTTGGGGTAGGGTTATGGTGAGAGTTAGGGTTCAGGTTATGTTTAAGGTTATGATGAGGGTTAGGGTTAGGGTTACGGTGAGCGTGAGGTTAGGGTTAGGTTGAGGGTTAGGGTTAGGCTTAAGATTAGGGTGAAGGTTAGGGTTAGGGTTAGGATGAGTGTTAGGATGAGGATTAGGGTCAGAATTAGGGTTGGGGTGACGGCTAGGGTGAGGGTGAGGGTTAGGGTTAGTGTTTGGGTGAGATTTAGGTTTAGGGTTAGGGTTAGGGTGAGGGTTAGGATAAGGGTTAGGTTTAGAGTGAGGGTGAGGGTTAGGGTGAGCGTTAGGGTTAGGATTAGTGTTAAGGTGATGGTGAGTTTAGGATTAGATTTAGGGTTGGGGGAGGGTTAGGTCGAGGGTTAGGGTTAGGATTAGTGTTAGGGTTAAGGTTAGGGTGAGGGTTAGGTTGATGTTTAGCGTTAGGGTTTAGGTTAGGATTAGGATTAGGGTTATGGTGATGGTATGTGAGAATTAGGGCTTCGGGTTAGGCTTAGGGTTAGGGTTATGCTGAGGGTGAGGTTGGGGGTGAGGATTAGGGTTAGGTCATGGTTAGGGTTAGGGTTAGGGGAGGGTTAGTATGAGGGATCCGGTTAGGATTAGGGTTAGGGTGAGGGCTAGGGTGAGGATGAGGGTTAGAATGAGCGTTAGGCTTAGGATTAGTGTTAGGCTGAGCATGAGGTTGACGGTGAGGGTTAGGGTTAGGGTAACGGTTAGGTTTAAGTTTAAGTTGAGGGTTAGGATGAGGTTTAGGGTTAGGGTGACGGTTAGGGTGAGGATAATGGTACGGGTAAAGGTGAGTTTTAGGCTGAGGTTGAGGGTTAAGTTAAGGGTGAGAGTGAGGGTTAGAATTAGGGTTAGGGTGAGGGCTAGGGTGAGGGTGAGGGTTAGAGTTAAGGTTAGGGTTATTGTTAGGGTTAGGTTACGGTTACTGTGATGATGAGGGATAGGGTTAGGGTTAGGGTGAGTTTTAGTGTTAGGGTTAGTGTTAGAGTTAGGGTAAGGTTGAGGGTTACGTTTAGGGTTAGTGCTAGAGTTAGGGTTACGGTGAGGGTGAGGTTTAGAATAAGGGTTAGGATTAGGATTAGTGTAAGGGTTCGGATGAGTGTGAAGGTTAGGGTTAGGGTTAGGCTTAGGCTTAGGGTTAGGCTGAGGGTGAGGATGAGGGTGAGGGTTAGGGTTA